>NC_080430.1:82738110-83458735 GCF_028018845.1 Melospiza georgiana | reverse complement strand
GAGAAAATAGTTGCAAACTGGCAGCAAGGCACCATAGTTTCAGAGAAGTGGATCTTAATAAACAGGGTCTTTTCATGTTTGAAGGACCTCATTTCAGTTATGTCATTATGACTATTTTTAACTTTAACCTTGTAAAACAGAGACAACCTGCCACAGCATCTTATTTTATATGGAATTAGCTGTCTAAAACACAAGTAAAAACAAACCCAAACCAACAGATTGATGAACAATAATTGATGTTCCCTGTTTTAGCTTGTACTGACTACATGTAGAGTAAAAAGCCTTACAGTAATACATCTACACAGTAATAAAAAGTATGACTACTAAAAAGAAAAGATGACTATAACTGGAATGGAACTGGTAAACCAGCTCTGCTCTGTCTGCTTTGGGTGCTAGCCATGCAGACGCAGCACCAAGGCACAGTGTAGCTTTGAGTTAAGTATTTACACAGATTTGGAGAGCTTGCAGCTTGCACTGCACTTCATGCCACAGCAGCAGCAGCACAGCTGGAAGCACCTGAGCCAGCAAGCTCACAGCTGGGACATTTTCACACAAATTGCCAACAGACTTCTGGCATTCTGCAGCATTGACATTCACATACAGCTTCAGGATTTGTATTCATTTTGCATGGTTTTGCTTAAATATGAAAAATAAGAGATCTTATGGCTCATCTCAAGGCAAGATAACTAGAATATTTAAAACTCAAACTTTTCTTAAGAAGAAATATTAAATAAAGGAGTTAAAGCATGGTTTTATTAGACTAGGAAAAAAACCCTAAGAAGGAAAAAACTATAAATAATTCACATCTTGGTGTTCGTGTTCTGTCTTCCTTCTGTGTTTAACTTCTTAAAGTAACATACCTCAGATATCAGTCCCATAACACAAATCTGGAACTGTGTGCACATGTAAACTGTAGACATGGCACAAGAATTTCAACTGGTGTGATAGTAGCTATTGGTATTACTCTGATTAAACATTTCTAGCCATCTCCCATGAGTATTCAAAGGGAAAAAAGAAGGGTAAAATAGGCAGTATTTATAGGACAGGCCCTAGACAAAAGAGAGTCACACTGAGATTCATTTTATTTTGCAATTCTAGTAGAAATAAACATTTCTTGAAACATACTTCCACAGCAACTCTTCAATAGGTATTATACTCCTTAATTTTACTAGGCAGAATGACCAAGAGATTATCTTTCATGTTGTCTACCAAAGAAAACAAACAAACAAAAAATAGCTGGACACGAATCAAACTGAAAATGTAGTCTATTTTGATGTTTTAACTCTATAAACTTCTTCATGCTTGATTGTCATATTTGTTTTCAGTATCTGCCCTTCTCTTTTTGTTCAGATTCTAAGATATTTCAAGTTAAATGCACCTTAGGTTAAAAACCCCAGAGTTTCTATATCCACAGGCAAAATTAATAACTTCCAAGAGAAACGACTTCCTAATTATTACACAATACAATCCTGGTTCTCAGCTAGCCAGGGCCATTTTTCACCAGCTGCTCCTCAGACACCACCTTCACAAAAATAGGATATTAAAAGGTGGATGGCAGATTTTAGATCATGTGTCACAAACAAATATATCTTGTCAGTGTCTGTGCACACTCCCTTTCCATAGTTGATTGTGAAAGTAAAGCAAACACATAAAAACAATTAAAGAATTAAAGTATCCTGGAGGGAACAGGAGGCAAAGACAAGCAGGGAGTAAGTAGAGGTTAAAATATGAAAAAGTAGCAATTTAAACTGATTACAGTCTCAAAGTCCCAACCTGCCTCCTTAGGAGCTGCATGAGACCTGTTAGCTATTTTTAACTCACTTCCCTGGGTGAGAAATTAAACAGGGATATTCAGTAGTTCAAGCTTATTTTATATATGAGCAAAAGTTGAAACTGGATGACAGCTTAGGAACTGGCACCGAGAACTGAGTTTTTGGCAGCAATGAGAAAAATATGAATCATTCACAGAACATAAAAGAAAAAGAAGAGCAAAGGTCACAAACACAATGGTGACATGCAAAATTTCAGATGGTCAAGAGAACATTTCAACTGTTTTTCAGCGTTCTTTCGTGGCATTTTATTTCACACTGGGAAGATAATTTGCAGGCCTGTTCACTCAAAATTTTTTCAAGAAGGAAGATTTTGTAATAGACGCATGTAAAAATAATTGATCCATTCACCAACAGTAACAAGACAGTCCAGGATTTATATTATTATACTAACAAAGAAAGCTTCAGATAGTTAAAAATATTCCACATAGCAAGTTATGTCTCTAATGGCAGTGCTGTGAGGAGGCCATGGTTTACTCTTGCCTATCATGGAACACAAGAAGGGCTGGGGGCTGCAACAGTCAGCCAGGGTGAGTCAAAAAGAAAATGCATCATGCATGAAATGTAAGGGAGTAAAAATGTATTAACACCTCTGGTTTCACCTACAGTGTTCAGCTGCTGAATCCACCAACCAAGAAACACAACTTAGCTTTACAGCGTTCCAGTCAACTTTATCAGTGTAGGAAGAATATTTACAGGCTTCCATGAGTAACAGAACTGCAAAGCAGCTGCAGAGAAGGACACATTTCCTTGCTGGGTTTTACAGAGCACGAAAACACCTAAGAATTCTCTGCTAATTTGTGATATAGCAAATCTCTTTAACAGAACTAGAGTTTTTTGTTTGATTTTTATTTTAGTGCATTTTTAAGATTTGTGAAAGACTGCTCATGCAGAAGCCAGGAGGTTGCTATGAGATAGACGTGTCTCTTGTTAACACTTGACCTAGCACTCCTTGCTGGTATTTCAATAAGACCAGGGACATCTCTGTAAACTTCCATTTCTCCCTTTAGATCTATTGACTTGGCTAGCAGTTTGATTTTTCAGTGCAACATGTTACAGTAATCACACTTGGCAATCACAAACGTGGATTAACATAGCCAAGCGTGGGAAGAGAGGGTGCAGTTTCCTGTCCAGCCTCAGGCAGAAGGGACATTTTGCACAGCTGGCATTGTGCATGTTTGCAAAAGCAACATAAACACGCAAAAAGGCCCCTCAGGCTTTACATTTTGACACATCCCAAAGTTCAGCCTAGTTGAAGTGCTACCTTTTGCCAAATGAAACTGAACCTTATTGTGGAAAGATAAACACCACTACATGTTAAGAAACTCACAACATTCACTCTAGCAACAAAGTGCAAGTTGTGTCACAAGCTAGATCAATATCTGTTGCTACAACTCTATTTCCTTGAAGAGTGAAAAAAAAGTACGATGAGAAATTCTGAACTGCTTGCAGATTTCCTTTCTGATAATCGTTCCCTCCACTCTCTCATCTCTAAGTAATTTCAGCCTTATCAAATCCGAAAGCACCACTGGTAAAAGATCTTCTATACAGTGGATGCAGTTTTTCACAGCTGTACAGTGACCCTGGATTTACTATCAATACTTCTTCAAGGGAATAAGAAAGAACTGTAGTTCTAGTAAGACTGAGGGTGACTTACCCTCTTCCTTGATAAGGCAATTGTTGTTTGAGCCAGCCAGTCTTGCTTTCTGCCCCTGACCCATAATCAAACTCTTATTTTGAAAAAGATATTTTAAAATTTTCATCGGAAATTTGATTGGTATATAGTCAACATTTCCATTATGAAAGAGCATAGGTTTTTGCTATAGCTATTTTTCTACATGCATGGTGTATGCATGAGAAGCCAGTCAATACTGGATGCTTTAAAGAAAGACATAAAAACTAAAGTTGATCAATGATTTTTCATCAAAATATATTCTACCAGAAACATGAGATTTTTGGTAAGTTATCCTCTAGGTTTCAACTGAAAAACACAACAATGAATTCACTAACAACAGTAAATACAAAGAGGTGGCTTTATGAGGGAAGTAAAAGTGAGGTAATTCAACAAAAGAGCAATCTCAAACTGTGGAGGTACTTTTTCAGAGAACTGATGAAAAAGGGGGAGGAAAAATTTTGAAACTGTTTCAGGAAAAATATAGGGATATTTCTGGACCAGACCTTGACAAAACCCATCATGCAATTGTGCAGGACTCCTGGTGCAAAGAGTTTGTCAGTAAAAGGGCCTAGGTGCTGTATTTGTATTAAAATTTACAAAATCCTACACTTAATCCTCTTCTCAGCCCAGTTGTTCATGTATGTTACTGTGCCATAAAGAACAGAAGCTTTTCATGCACTGGGAACTAATGCCAGTGAGTGCGTGATTTCACTAACCCACATTCTGAAATGGAAAGCACTTAGTGAATTACTCAACTTTTTAGAAAGATCAGCTTCAGGTTTTACCAGCTGTGACATTTCACATGTGACAGTCTCTGACTCCTTATCCAGTCTAGATCCTTAGAAATGACACAGCAAGGAACACATGCATTATTTTCCAATAATCTCTTTTCTAAGGGTTTTGGGGTTTTTTTAGTAAATTTTAATATTTTCTTCTAGCTCTGATAAGATAATCTGACCAATTATCACCCTTTAACACCTTTTCAATTGCATTTTTGCCTGCCAGATTCTGTTGTACAGCATAGCATTGTTGATATCTCATGCAAGCAGAGTAAGTGGGCAGATGGGACAATTCACCAGGGGCATTGTCAGCCAGATGTGTAACCAACACTGCCACAAATGTGCTATTAAAGTTTTCCATAATTGTTATCTTTTGTTATCTTTTTATTTGCTTTGTTATCTTTTGGTTTGCTGGGCTACTGTAACAGGCCTGTACAAAGAAGCTCTCCAAAGGAAAACTTCTGAGGTCTGCAGTGGATTTAGGATAAACAAACAAACAAATCAAAATAAACAAACAAATACTCTCTAATTCTGCTTTTATTTCACATATGAAAACCAAGGACTAAACAAAATTTATGGGAAAAGGAATGTCACTTTTGTTTGTTTGTTTTTGGAAGCATGTAAATTTCTATATGCAAGACACAGTGTGGACACAACCACGTGGTGCCACGTCCTACTTTTTTCCTGCATGATAAAGAGGACGGAGGTGTAATAAATAGACTCCCAGAATAACTGAGGTTGGAAGAAACCTCAGGAGGTCCAGCTTCCTCCACAAATCAAAGTTAACATGGAGTTCACATCAGTACTTCAGGGTTTTCAAAACCTCCAGGGTCACAGACTCCATAGCCCCTCTGCACAACCTGTTAAAGTAGCTGGCAATCCCCACAAAAGAAAACAGAACACAAACCAGCCTTATATCCAGTCAGACAGTCCCATTTCATTTAATAAGCACTGCCTCCAGTTCTCACAGCATGGACCTCAGTAAAAAAAACCCAAACTTTTCAAAGAAATGAAAATTCATTTTTAAAGGAAGGAAAAGTTAAGGAATAAAGTCTTGTCTTCTTATGTGTTTTGATGAATAATTATTTAAGGCTATTGTGTGTTTTGCATTTATCCTTCAGTTCCAACAGCTCCCTAAAGTGGCACATGACAGCTTCCTTCTCCTTGCTCTCCTGTGATCTCTCTGCTTTCCCAATAATCACTTGCTTTATTTTCTAAATTTTCTATCCTATATTTAAGTTCTAAGCATACTTGAAGTTAAGCATTCACTCAAGAACAGTCTGACAGGAAGCCTTTAAACAGTGAATGGTGCCAGTTCACCTTTTCACCATTTTTATTTTCATGAGAGCCATCTGAAAAGCATGCAGGCTTCCTATGTTGCAATGTTCTGTGATAGGGCAACAGAGAACACAGAAGGACCATAAAACCACTCTAAAACTGCTCTGTTGGGGAGAGCTGATATGTACAGTCTCTTTGATACCATAACCTGAACCTTGAACCATTCTTTTTTTTGTCCCCGTTTGATGAACAAGCAGTCTTCTGTAGGCCTTGCATGTATTTCTGTGCAGAGATTTATAGTGTACTGAAGTAGTGAGTCAGGCAACTGGATTGCTTCTAATGTCCTTTCAAAACAAGAAAATGGAGAAGCTCCATTGCTGAGGCTCACTACTGGTTAGACACACTATTTAAAAATCCTAAATACTCTTCTCAAATATTAAAGGGATAAAAAAAACTCAAACAACCCTTTTATTATTATTCCATTAGTATGTTCTCCTCCTTGTTAGCCTCTCTCACTGCCCTTTCTTTGGTCTTCAAACTCATCTTCACTCCCATCGTCTTTTTCAAAAAGGATAGTGTGAAACCTCTCTCAGCTTTGGTGTCTGAACTCCTTTTATTTGCCTAAATAGTGTTAAAGGGAAAAAAGTAAAAGGTGTTCAATAAGTATTTTCTTTGCTTCCTTTAGTGGGTACGTCTTTCCCTTTAATTTTCTTTTATTTTTAGTTCACTGTCTTCCATAGTATTCACTTTTTCTTTCTCTCAAAGGAGCCTGATCTTTCTGAATGTAATATAATTTTCCTTTTTACAGTATCCTCTATTGCTTACAAGTGTCCTTTGATGCCTCAGACCTTTTCTCCGTAAGTTCACCTTTCATTCTGCTTTTTAAAACTATTCAACCAACAATTGTCCAACCCCCTATTATTATAAGCAAAAAACTTCAAAATCTTCATTTTGTGTGTTTGAATTACACTGTGATTTTCTCTGGAAAAGATAAATAAACATTCCAGATAACTAGTCATAGACTAGACTAGATCTAGCACATCTTTATATATGCATAACATGTTCTTACACAAATTTATAAGTATATGCAATTTCAAACACATTCATGTGGTTTTACATTCAAGCGGCCAACAACTGGAAAGGCTGAGGCCAGAACAAAGTTTTCCTGAAATCCTAAGGAAAGGGCATGCATTTATCTTCATTTCATGGAGCCCTGGGACTACTTTATTGCCCTAGCCATTGCTAGGTGTATGTGCATTGAGACAGCAGATTTTCTATGTGTTTCTGCCATCCTGCTCTCTAACTAGCAAAGCCTCTGCATCCATTGCTGAACAAGGACACACACAGCAACCTGAGGACTGTAGAATTTGTATCAAAAGAAATATGGCTCCACTGTTTATTGTAAGCGCCACACACTACAAGTTAACAGCTAGTTAAGAACTAATAAAAAAGAAAATCAATTAGAAACATATTTTTTGGAGTAAATTTTGGTTTTGACAGTGAGACTATGTGCCTCACATAGTTTTTTAAGTAGTGGTCATTACAGAGAATAACCCTAATTATTTTTACAAATATTTACAAATTTCTCTTTCATGCTTGCATGAAAGGCAAACATTTAAAGAACTTTGAAAGGATTTTATCCAGTGACTATTTTAAAACAAAATGCATAAAGAGTCCAGAAATAGAAAACTGAGTGAACAGAAATCTTATGAACAGTGATTGGAGTCCAAAGATCCACACTGTTCAATCAACTACCTGAAATACTGCACTATGTGCCCCCGTGCCTGCTGGTATAGTTAGAGGAATTTTTAAATCCCTTCCTTCTCCAGTGGCCCAGGAGTGTCAGGAGAAGTGGAAAATGCTTGCACTCAGTGCAGGTGGCAGGCCCTGACAGTGGGGCAGTACCCTCAGGATGGAGTAAAGCAGATCCCATGGCCCCTCTTTCCTCACTAGCTGCTGCAACCAGGAAAGCTCCTGCTCCGGTGAGCTCTAGGTAGGGGCTAGGCACTGACACAGACAAGGATAGAGCCTGACTGGGCAATCAGCAAGCTCAGGAATTACACCAGCACAGACACTGCTCTGTTCAGTGTTCCAGTCCAGCCAAGGCAGGGAGGCACTTCTGGCTGTGAGACTGACACTGATTGCTGCCATCAGCAGAACGTGTCACTACTTCAGAGACACTTCTCTGAGACACTTCTGGGATTACCTAAACACAAGCAGAGTTTTTCAGATCTCAGTGGTGAGCTCCAGCATCCCTGGCTCACCTGGATCCTCCCTAAAGTCTTTCCTATTAACAAACAAATAACCTCACAGCATAATTCTAGACACTTTAAAATTTTATAAAATATAAAAGAAACAATGCACAGTAAAGAAAATAAACTCCCACAAAGAAACCTTCACTTTCCACTGTGTCATGTCCCCGTTTTTCCTACCGAATTAGGATACTAATGAGGATTAGCTACTGAGCATTTCAAGAGCACCTAAGCATGCTTTGAAATCGAGGTGAGTTATGTTTTGAATACACCAATTTTGAATATATATCTTGAATATAGAAATTATAACTGCTATTGGTAAGTCATTCAGCACTACTAATTTTTAACCCTAGTAGTGTAGGTTGGGAGAGATGACACAAAGCTGGTGGCAAGTAATGACTTTTTCTTGATTATGTTAATGTTTGAGAGCAATCACAGTTCCTCCCCAGAAGCCTTAAAGCAGACAATTCTGAGAACACATGTCCACCAGTGTACCCCCATGCTTCATTATTGTTGACCTTTTCTTTCTCCAAGCTTTATTCCACGAACACCAAATGCACAAACTGCACATTTAGAAGGATAAAAGCAGCTGGAATAGACATTATACACAGAGAATTTATTTATCCAGCCATGCATTGGCCATAGTCACATCTAGGAAGCGTGAAGCCTGTAGCAACTACATTGTTTTGTACAGTTCCATTTCCAAAAAAAATTTCATCATTATTTATGAGTCTAGCAAAGGACATGCCTGGTTACCAATATCTAAATGAAACCACCTGCATTTGAGGGTCAAATCAAGTGCCATCTTCCACATCACCCATCTCACTTTACAACTCAACAAAACCACTCTCTCCAAGTTCATCTTAAAAGCCTGAAAAGCTGGATTGTCACCCAGGTTGTGTTTTTACTGCACCCCTCAAAACCTGGCAGGCAGATCTCTGCTGTGGGGTGTTCATCTGGGTGCCTTCCAGCAGCAAGCAGAGACAGACAGACAGACAGACACACATTCAGGGACTGTGCTGTCAGGCACCAGAGCAGAAGGGGACTCAGGAAGCACGAGAACAAGGCACTGCCTTGCTGAACCTGGATCCTCTTCCCTGAAAGTGGCCAGCTGAAAATGTCTGGAGATTGCTATAAAAAAAAGTCTATGCATATCTACACAGTAGCCAGACATGTGCCTTCTGAGTCTGCATCCAGAGCAGATTTTCTTCTGGTCACCAATTGAGTTATTCTTTATGAATTCACGGAATTGTTTTAGAAACCCATTTATGCTTTTAGCCCTCTCAAGATTGCACTGGGAATGAATTCACAACATAATGGTACATTGTGTGAAAAAGTACTTAATTTATTTTTAAATCAAATAGTTCCATTGACTGACTTGAGTCCCTGTATTTTGAGAAACAGTGATTAAATTATTTCACACTCCCATTTTTCATGCCAGTCCTGATTTTATGGCTCTCTGTGATACTCTGCCCTTTTCCAGGCAGGAAGGTGTGAAGTTTTACCTTATTCAGAACATATTCCCTGCTGCTGACTGACCTCATTGCAATTAATCTAGATGAGTTATGAAAAGAGCAGTGTAAATGTGATTAAAACTAAACATGAATAATGTTCACACCCCAAATTTTGAATTCTAATCCACCCCAACAGAGCCTTGAATAGCTAAAGACTAAGGCTTTGCACACTAACACACAGCTGGGCTGTCTGCAAGACTTTCTGGCAATCTTGCCAAGGTGAACAGAAGCAGCTCAGATTCAAAAAGTGCTGATTGCATAAACCCTAGCACAGCACCTTCTGAGCAGAGCTGCCTTAGGGCAAAGCAGAGTGCAGATTGCCAAAAAAGCTGGGTAGGCAGATTGAGCAGTGCACAAAGGAGATTATGGAGAAAGGCAGAAGCATCCCTGATGTGAGGTGGGAAACAATGCATGTGGGAAAGCCTGCCCTCATGGATACACAGCCAGAGTGTTCCTCTGGAGACACAGGGAGCTGGCCTGCATGCAGCCTTCCAGATCTGACTTCAATCTGACACAGCTCTACAACTAGGACCCACAGAAAAAAAAAAAAAACAAACCTGAAAACAAGCTGCCAGACATTTTATTAAGAGCAGTAATTTTTTTCTCTAAATTAAAATTCAAGAAAAAATACCCAGATTTTATTTGGCATTTATAATTTTTAGGTAGTTTGTCCCAAGAAATAACAATAATTCACTGTTTACATGAGAACACAATTGCTTTTATAATCTAAAGAATATAAGGTTAACATTTTTCAAAAGTTTTAAATTCTTTAATAGAAAACAATAAAATTTTATCATTATATGTTGCTGTTAAGTACCTCCATCTTTAATGATGATTTATTTCAAAATTCATCTTCCATCAAAATTAGGAGGGAAAGACACTTATTTTTTAAAGCCCAAACCCATGGTCCTTATTTAAAATGGTTTTGTGATGATTGACTTCAACTGCTCCTTTTACAACTTTTACAAAGAAAACCCAACAAATAAGCAGAAACCTACAGAGGTCTCAGCAAATATCTAGCTTTGACTAAGTAAATAAGTACATTGAAGCTAAGGGAATCACCTGCATGCAAGATTTAGCTATTTATGGAATTGGTGCCAAAGCTGATTTGTCAAAACTTGAAGAATGAGAGAACACAAGCAACAGGACTACAGACCAGATGTTCACCAGGGAAATATGCAAGCAAAATGTTGTTTTAAGGGAAGAAAAATTTAGAATATATTTTCCACCAACAAAAAAAAGGAAATAAAGTACTTTAAATAGAAGTACTGTCAGAGCACCAGCATTTCCTGACTCTGAGAAAGACAGAACATTCAACTGATGCCCAGAGAATGCCTTGGGACTTCATAGTTTGGCATTATGAAACACTCCCAAAGCAACAGGACACAAAACATCTAATGATCTTCCAGTAATTGATACAGTGACAATGGATATAACCACTAAAATATTTAAGTTATCCCAGCACAATACTTGTTTGCAGTTCAAAATGGAATAGTTCAAGATATAGCAGTTAACTAAAACTACCAACTAATAGCATTTAATATGAACTCCCAAGTCTGGAAAATACTGTATTCTCTTCAAATTTCTTTGAAAATGCCAGCTTTTGGCAGTGCTGTCTTTTTATGGAAACAACCACAAAATTGGAGCAAATATCAGATGGTGATTTAGAATACTACTCACTTGCAATTGGAATGGGGTTTTCGTTATTATTTTGTGGTTTTTAAAGACTAGACTAAGCTGTTCTGCAGCTGGAGGCCGAACTGTCACCCTTGATTGAGCAGCTTGCTTGAATCCTCAGCCTGCACCAACACCAAATTCTCCAAATGGTCAATAAAAGGAGTCAATAGAGTTCCAGGCAGGAATCTCATTTCTGAAGAAATTTTCATACAATTTTTGGTCTAAGAGTGTCTCTTCCAACTCCGAGCTTGTTCCCAAGGAGCAAATACAATGAAGACTGGTAAGCCAGTTTATTCATCACTGCATTCTGTGAAGGTGGGTGTTGATGTTCATCAGGCCAGCATCAGCAGAAGTTCACAACATGCAAAAGTTTGCATTCATATTTTATTTTTACTGGTGTGCATTCATAGAATAGATAGTTGAGTGGTACCTGTACCTGGTCCATGAAATAGAAATTTTTTTACACTTGTCAGCTAGATTTGAGATCAACATTCCACATTATTTTTGAAAATGTCAAGTATATCTGTCTGAACTCAGACAGCTGGGAAGTAAAGGTGGTATTCATCAGCTTTTAAAAAAGAAAGGAATAGGAACATGTATTAAAAAAACCCACACAAACCAAACAGCAATAAAATGCAATAAAAAGGGAAAGAACTGACTATTTGCAGGAGTGAAATAACATTCTTTTTGCAGATGTGTTGTTTAATGCCAGGATCTATGAGAAAATCCAAGGACCACATAGAGATAGAAAGGCAAAAACATCATAAGTGCATTAGCCCTTCATGAAGCAAAACCATTCCCAGTGCACACCTCCTTGTGGCCCACAACCCACTCCCTCCTCTGTTATCTACCCTGGTACTGTTGTAACTTTTTGTCTGTCAAGTTATAAACCTCTTAAATCTGATGCCACACTCTGGCCACTTTTCTGATAACAGGAGAAGGTTGCTCTAAATTCTTCTATCCAGGGATGAATAAAGACCAACTTCACGGCAGTGGTGATTTAGAATATTAGAGCTGCCAAAGAGCATCACATAGAATGGGTGGCTTGAGGGCTCCAGGGACTACAAGATTTCTACTCTTTCCAGGTTCCCTTTGTTCTGAAATCACATCCTAGTTTGCTTCGTAGAAAATGGGGAGAATATGAACTGGAATGGCCTGCCATAGCATCAGAAGCTTTGCTTTAAAGCTGTCATGTCCAGTTTGAAGGAGTCTGGTCCATATTCTTACTGCCAGTAGAAGGACTGAGAGCCTTTTCTCCAAGGAGAAGGAATTCCACTTCCAAACTCCTCTTCCAAGCTGAATGGCACACAATAAACCCCAACAAAATACAGGTATGAAGTGTTTGGCAAGGAAGTAGTGCCTCAAAAGTACAAAAGTCGAAGCAAAAATATCAAGGAAGAAGGGAACTGACTTCCAGAAGGTATAAGAAAAGGCTTGTAACTCAGTGCAGTGTCTTTGATGCAATGTCACTCAGAAGAGATTACACAGGATGCAACATTTTTCAGAGTTATGATTTGAAGAACCTGACCTGTCAGCACTTTGAGGTAAAATTAAATTTCCTTTTCCTAGTGATTGAGCTATCAATGATCTAGCTCAGAATATCTCTAAGGCTTTGGACCTGAGCACACTTTAAGAATAAAAAGTCTTTATGCAGGCACCAGTTCATGGGCTGGTGATAAATGGCTTCTCTGCAGGGAAAGCACAGTTTTAAGTATGATGTTCCCCCTAGACAGTGGGTATATCATCTAATTTTGAAAACTGCCCTCTCTCTGCTTAAGAATGTTTATCTTCTACTCCTCAAACAGGCTGAGTGAGAAAAAAGAGAAGCATTCAGCTGGGAAAGACCTCTAAGATAAGATCTCATAAGGAGTATAGGCAAGTTTCTATTTTTTGTCATTATTTAAGCTATTTTGTGTACTATACAGCTTAATGCTTATTTTTAAGCTTGGTCTACAGGTGAAGACTAAAGTAAAATATTCTTTGATTTGCCAAACCAAACTTTCTTTCAAAAATAATCCTGATATAAAATAAATTAATTACATTATTTAACAAATATAATTACTTATAATGTTTTTCATAGAATATATGCAGAGAAGTTATTAGCTGATTAGAGAGATCAAAAGCTACCAATTTTTTCAAAGTTTATTCCTAGGTATTCCAACCTGTCTTATAATTCTTCTCAGTAGCAATTTCTAAATACTTTGGGAAAAAAAGATCCTTTCAGCAGACATGTCAGAGGTTTTTGAAACAGAATTTTATGTGGTTCCATTATAATGTTTTCCCTGTCATATTTTGTTGTTAGTTGCAAAGGCAAGTAATTGTACATAATGCTGCCTCCACGGGCTATGAAGTGAGAATATACTCATTAACTTCACTGCTGACATAAACTTATGATGGTTACCACTCTTACTCCAGAATGACTTCCTACTCCAGCTGTGCTTCTGCTCACAAGTTACCAACATAATGACAGACACCTGTCAGAACTTGCCTCCTGAGACAGTGGTAAAACCATTTCTTTTCCTCTGTCTCTGTGCTGAACAGCTTCAGAGTTAAAAGGCACAAGGACAGAACAACTGAACATCTTAGAATTATATTTTCAAAGATATTTATCAACAGGAGTAAATGAAGGCACTGGGGTGCCTTCTACAACTCCATAACTGTAGAGAATACAGAGAGAGGGGATAGAGAATACAACAATACAACTGTTGTTATTATCTACTCTTAATGCCAATCTTAAAACTTACCATAAATTGAATAAACAAGTTTGAAATAACAGGCTCTAATTTTAACTTTGTGAGTGATTTGTTGGGAACTCAAATCTCTCAGCACTCCAGCTTTTTTTTCTGTACAATCTTTCTGGTAATACATGCCTAATTCTCTGGGCTCTCAGGGTGGGGGAAGAAGGTCTGATTTGAAACTTAACTTTCAACAAGCTGCAAACCATTTACTAAAATTCTCAATCTTCTTGAAGGAAGTCTCTTATAAAACGCAAACTAATGCTGTGTACAGGAGATGCATAAACACTTGGACAAGGAATAAACTTAAATGGAGCCCAGCTACACACCCTACAACCAATTTCTGTCACAGAGCATTGTAACTGTTTTCTTTTTGCAATCCTTTCTTTCCCCACTCCTTGCAAGCTAAGTTATCTCTAGGGTTTGAGCAGATATAACCCAGGTTCTTTTTGTGACTTGATTTTATAGAAACCACTACGTGATTTACGCTGTGCAGAGACCAAGTAAATCAAACAAACAAACAAGATGGTTGTGTGACAGCTTCTGTGTTTGCAAAACATATCCTGTCACAGCTGAAGTTGTTGAAGAGAGACTGTGAAGGTAACTTCAGTCACAATATCTTTTTCTAGAAATACCTTTTTTGTTTATTAACAGTAAGCAATGGAACACACTGCATCCAATTAATTGCAACACAGAATTCATTTTTTTGTCAGGTTTAACTAAAAAGTTTAGAAGCAAAGCCTTCTGACCAGCCACTGAAATGTAATAATCTGAGCTATAACCTTTCAAAAACCTGGGAAAATACAAAAAAACCACCCAACACCCATCCCTTTCCCCCCTCCCCCCCGCCAAAATCTTGGGAAAAAACCCAAACAAACCAAAACATCCAAACAAAAAAACCAAATCAACTCTGCCCTCTGAAAGCTTATACGTGGAATTTTTTTTTTTTTCTCTGACTGGAAATGGAGTCATGATAAATCATAAATGGAGTCTTTTTCCCACTGTTTTGAACAACAAGACATTGAAATCTTCAAAGCTAGATTTTTAATAAACTTACACAAAGATGAAAATAAATCTGAAGGGGTTCCTTTGTTACAACTGTTGCAGAAAAATGTGGTATGATGCACAGAGGAGAACAGTCAGTATGAAAATTCAGAAGAATTAGACAAGAATTTCCAGTCAGTTCCTGCCCAGAATAAGGGGATTATTTTCTTCCTCCTATTAAAGAGGGAAATACTGTTCACTGGAGCTGAAGATTTGGGGAGCGCAGGGGAAGAAAATTACCCAATTAAATGTCATAAGATATCTTTTGAGGAAAATGATCACAGTAACTAAATTTCATAACTCTTACCAAATATATTCTGCTTCATATAAATTAAATACCCACTTTATTACACAAGTGTTTCCCTGCATTAAAGGTTTTCCCTGGATTGTGTTTTGCTGTTACTGTGGAATCATGGTCAAGCTCTTTTTAAGTATTCTGTGCAAGAGAATTGGCCATAACTATTCAGTCTCCACAGTCATTCACCTTGTCATGAAGGAATCATGGTTTCAGGAAGGAGGGAGTCAAAAGTAACCCAGGAGACCTTGTGGTCTGGTAGCTGGAACTAGGTCAGAAGACACACAAAATTGCCCAAAACACCTAAGTCTAGGCACATTATAGGATCCCCAGACAACAGCCACTGGAAAAACACTACATGCACAGTTTTCAAGAACCATGATAAAACTCAGGATGATCTTGAAAGCATCTCTTACTCCTGTTCCCTAAAATCTGACATTAGTCTAGTCAACAGTGTGGCCAGTGTACTTTGTCAGTAAGGAGAGCTTGTGAGACATGACACTTGTTTGGCATTATCTGATCATCTGTCCCCCCAAAGCAATGATGGATACATTACCCTTCAGCTTACTGAAGTGTACTTCATGCACCACTTTTTGCTTTTTCTCCTCACTGTCATGATGCATTTCACCTTCAATGTCAGTGCCTGACTGAAATCAGCTCCATTCTTAAGGCAGGAGGGAGCCAGTGAGGTGCACAGCCCTGACTACAGCAATTTGCACATTGATCTAATACTTCCCAAAGCTCCTCAGAGGCTATAAAATAGCCTGCCTTCCAGCCAATACATAAACTGTGTTTATCAAAGTTTCTCCCATCATACCCTCAAGGCCCTCTGTGATGGACAGAGAAGCTCAGAAAAAGATGTAGTTACAGTAGAGTAGAACTAAATAAAAGTTAGTGCCCTGTTCAACAGCAGCAGGAGCCAAAGAAGAACTCCATCCATATCCAGACAGTTCCATGGGAAACCTGGCATGAAAGGACATGTGTGCATAATCCTTGTATTTAAGCAAGCAGTGAGTTTACTTGCATCAAACATTTCCTTGGTGCTCTAAACATTCACGAGTTCGCCAGCTGTTGCAGGAGGATCTCATGATGATGAGCAACTGGGCAATAGAGGAGCAGCTGAAATTCAGTGTCAACCAATACATGTAATGGGCAAGCCTGCCTGCACACACAGTAGCAAATGAGCTTGCTATTCTCAAGCAGGAGGCCTTCTATTCCCTGCAGGTAGCTCTGTGAAAACAAATGGTGAAGTGCTCACTGGTGACCGGAAAGACAACAGAACGTTAGGAAATAAGTAGAGCACAAAACAGACTGTTATGCTGCAGTACATATCAGTAATGTGCTCAAATCCAAAATTATCTGCTCCTCTGCATTCAACAAGTAGACTATCACTACAAAAAGAAAAAAAAATATAACACCTCTGTGTAAAAAAAAAACAACAAACCAGAGGAACACAATTAGATGCTGCTGAGAGGAGAAGCAATGATAAAAGGGACACCACAGAAATCTGTAAAATGAAGAGCAGCATGCAGTGATGAATAGGGAGTAGCTATGCACTGCTGGTAATTTAAGTGCTGGGTTACCTGACAAAAAATGTCAGTCACTGAGCTCAAACCAAACATGCCTAAATATTCTTTTCACAGAGCACAATCAAACAGCCTGGTTGCATTAGGATTTTCTAGAATACTAAAATTTATTATTTCATAAACCAAGAATTAGACAAACCAATAGAAAAAAAATTAATCTTGAATAGTAAAATGGAAAATGATATGAACACTGGCTCAAGAAATCCTTACAGCAGTTTGATGAAACTGTATAGTACAATTACTGTGAGTGAGTAGTAAACTGCAGACTTAGTTTTGTAAATTTGCAGGAATCCAATAGGATTATATCTAGAAGCACACAATACTCTGAATTTGAACTCAAAGTGCAGAACTGGTCTTGTACTTAAAATTACATTACTTTTGCTCAACAACTGAAATAAACAGCAGGGAATATGAAAAAATCTCATCAGGACAACAATTCACACAGAGTGAAAGTGCAACAATTTGAAGCATAGTCAGGAGGAAATTCTGGGGTATTACAAAACCCTTTTACTTTATACTTCATAGAAACTTTGCATGGGAGACAGTTTCAGTAGAAATTAATCCACAGCTTAGTACCCAGGGCATTATTTTGAAAATCAAGAAAACTTCAGCCTCCCCTTTTTCACTCTGATGCTGATTTCCTGCAAAACTCCCTCACATCCTTCATGCTTTAATTATCTCACCTACAAAAAAGAGATAAAATGTTTTACCAAAAGCAGAAACTGTATTGAAATCTATGAATTAAATACTTCTTTTCTGATCATCAGCCTATAAAATGAACCTGACAGAGCAGCCCTATTTTGAGACAATTATGGACTAATTTGAGTAAACTAGCATAAATTAAAACAGATTAGAACAGCTCTAAAAGGTGGCTTTTACAGAAGTGTCTGTGTTTTCCTGATGACCCTTTTTTGCAAGATTTCTATAAGATTATTCTCTGAGCTTTTAATGACATATAGCTCAATACACATTCTCTTTTTTTGTTCTGAAGAATGGGAAGATGATAGAGGAAGGAGATTGGTCTCTGTTGACAGTCTGGCTATATTTCCATCAGATGTCTATCGCCCATGTTTTCTTAGGATGGTGGCAACTTGCTTGAAGCACTGTTCCAGTGTTAGGTACTGTAATACTTCATAAGAAATGTCCTATTTATTCAAGTAAGGCCTTGAGAATATGTGCCAAGATTTATCTTCCAATACTAACAATACAGTTTTGTCCCTCACCAAGCAACTAGCCAATTCAAGGAAAACTTTATTAGCTACTAAATGCAATATTAGCTACTAAATACTATATGCAGTAGGTCCATTTGTATGCAACAATATACTTTTGATAGGTTTTTTCCTAGTTTAAAAAAAAAGTCTGCTTTTCTGCCAGCCAAGATCTTATTAACACTCGATAGTTCTAATTTTGGTTGAAAAATGTGACACTGGTGGTGGAGAACAGTGTTGCCTTCCTGATACTGGGCTGATATTTGTGCTGATTATAGCTGGGAAAAAAAAAAAAAAAAAAAAAAAAAAAAAAAAAAAAAAGTTAAATTTCTTCTTAACAGCTAATATGGGTCTATGTTTGGGATTTGTGCTGGAAACAGGTCTGATAACTCAGAAATGTTTTAGCCATTGCTGTGCAGTGTTTACACAGAGCCAAGGCTTTTTCTGCTCCTCTCCTCAGCCCACCAGCGAGGAGGGTGCACAAGGAGGGGTGCACAAAAGGGGACACAGCCAGGACAGCTGACCCCAACTGATCCAAGGCCATCACATGCCATATGGCATCTTGTTCAGTACATAAAGCTGTAGGAAGAAGAAGGTAAATGGAGCAGTAACATTTTCTCCCCAAGTCACTGTTAGAAGTGATGGAGCCCTGCTTTCCTGGGAAAGCCTGAACACCTGCCTGCCCATGGGAAGATGTGAATGAGTTCCTTGTTTTGCTTTGCTTGCATGCTTACGTGTTAAACTGTCTTTACCTCAATCCATGGGTTTTCTCACTTCTACCCTTCTAATTCTCTCCCCCATCCCTCTGGGAGCAAACATGGGGAGTGGCGGAGCAGCTGTGTGGGGCTTAGTTGTTATCTGGGATTAAACCCCAGCAACATTGCACCAAGTCTCTCTAGATTTTCCTCATTGGTCTATTTCCCATAAACATAAATTAGAGTTTATATTGCCTTCATATATTCCTGTATAGTCTGACTGAGCTTTCTAAGGGATAACTCATTCTTTTCCTATTGTTTTAACCAGCGAGGTCATGCACCCTCACTTTGTTGGGACCTGTTAGGGGCTGTTTTCAGTTGAGTATATTTGATTTTGAATCATGTATTTACCTACAGATCCCACGAGATGTGGGTACTTTTAGCCTGCAAGACACTGGGAGACTCATATTACAATGAAACAAACATGTTATGAAATCCAGATTACAGTCACATACCACCTCCAGGCTCATTGCTCAAACTTTCATAAAAATATAAAACCAGGAAGAGATATGTGTTTTGAAAAAAAATGCAGCATACCTGGGATTGTTTTATGTATCCTTAGATATAAGGATGGAACAAAATATATCCAAGTTCTGATATACACACCTATCAAGATGATTACTTTTTAGATATAGAAATATACCAGTATGAAATAGTCAACTTGCCATAGTTCAAATGAGATTAAAATAAGTGTGTTTATATTTCTTAAGCTGTCTCTCGTTCCCTTTGTCTCACAAGTAGAAAATATGAAGCATTAACATGCTATGTCAGGACAATACCTGTGTGGTAGAGAATTTATGTTTATGTATGGTAGAGAATGTGGCATGCTTTCATTGGTAAATGAAAATAAGGAGTCAATTTGAACTGTAAATTCAAATTAATGACAGATCTCAGCAATTGTATATGTGGAATAAAGACTCCAGATTGCCCTCAAAAAGAAACATTTACCTTACAAGGAATGATAGGTTGAATGCCAGAGACTGAATTAAAGTTTCACTGTGCTTGTTACTGTATGAGATGCTCTGGTGAGTTCAGCTGCACATGACAAGGGCCAATTTGAAACTGGCAGTGATGCCATGAAGAGCACTAAGCAGGAGGAAAAAGTGAAAGGAGCTAATTCTAAAGCAAATTAACAACCCTCATTCCCTGATATCCATACTGGCAGTGCATAGGCTCAGTTGCCTGAATCTAAGCTAGACCTTCAAATCAAAACTTATTTACCTTAAGATTTCATTGATATTGAAAGTGCAGTCATTTTAAGAAAAATATTGCTTGCTATCCACTTCAGTTTCCAATGTGGAGCTTTTTTCAGTAATGCTGAAAACACAGGGCTGCACATCAGCTTGGTATGACTTTATTGAGCTAACTCAAATATAAAGACAATGAAATGCCAACACTGAATTTCTAATCTTTTTTTGAAATTTTTTTCAGCTATGAACAAATGCATCAATACACATATCCTCTCCCAGGTCAAATGATGAGAAGCAAAAACACATCCCAAGAAAGAGGTTACAAAAACTTAAAGTAAACTTAAGAGGTCTGCTTTTAGATTCTTAACTTTTATTTTTATTTTTTTAGGCCCTTAATTTAAACTTTTTTTTTCTTTTAAAACACCAGCTGGCCAAAATTATCTCTTATTTTTGCTCCAAGAAATTTTAGGTAATTTACATATAATTTTCATTACACTCACTAATGTTTTTAAGGATGATCTTTTAGAATTCATCTTGAAAAGCATGACCAAACTTCATATTATTCTAAAAGTTAAATGTTAATTAGAAAAAATAATGAATTATAGATTTAAACTGTATTTGCATAGAATACTTAATATCATGTTCTTTTTCTCTCCTAGTTGTCCTACAGATTATTTTTACAAATGTGCTGTTCAGAAAAAAGGGCATAAAAACCTGAAGTGGAACTAGCTGACCCTGGAATGATCACAGATTACCAATGTACAAGTTTGGGCAAGAACAAACAGGTGGTGCAAGGTAAGCGACAATGCAGGTAACAAATGCATCCCCCATAAAAGTCAATGCATTTAAATACTTTGAAAATGTTATAACATTAGCAAGAACAGTAAAAGTGTGTGCTGATTTTGGCTGGGGTAGTTAATTTTCTTCACAGCAGCTGGTAGGGGGCTGTGGTTTTGGGTTTGTGTAGAACACAGGGTTGAAAATGTGGAGCTGCTTTTATTATTGCTGAGCAGGGCTTGCTCAGAGCCAAGCACTTTTCTGCTTCTCACGCTGCCACAATGGTGAGGAAGCTGGGGGTGCTTGGGAGGCTGGAAGGAAACACAAGCAGGACAGGCAACCCCAACAGACCAAAGGGATGTTCCAGATCACAGTCAGTATATAACTGTGACACCAAAAAAAAAACCTTAATAAAAATTTAGAGGCAAATGTGCAATAGCCAACACAAATCCACAGCAGTTCCCTCAGGGGCAGCTGCCACAGGGCTCAAAAGGAACAGTGAGACGGCTGGTTGAAAAGATACCTTTTCTTATCAAGCTGGGAGAAAGTTCACACCTACAAATCAGGTTGTTTTGGGATTAATTCAGAAGGTGCATGCACTACCTGGAAGGAGCATCTGTACTGCAGTAAAAAACAACAGTGAAGCCCATGCTGCCACGCCTGATTTAATTTCACTAGCTCACATGCCAACAGCTTCAGGAGAGAGACATGGTTACCACTGGTGTAAGGGCTGCAGCAACTGCAGTGATGGACCTAAAGGGGAAGTGGGCATGTGCTGGTGGCTGGCAGCAGACACATTTGGCCACAACATCAAGGTTTGTGTCAGCCACACCACGCCACTGCCAGCAGTGAGGCTCCTGTGGGCATCTATTAACCAGCTGCAGGCATGAACGGTTTAAACAAGAGGTGGGAGATAATCTAGTTTAGTTTGCTTGAAGAAAGTGGTTGTCAGAAAAGGGAAGGAAAACAAGTGTCAGATAATAAAAACTGTAAATTTTCCTACAAGCAAATGACTCGTTCCTTCTCTCCTAAAGAAACTGTCAGAGCCAGCACAGCCACTGAGTCCCACTGCCAGTCCCCTAAGCCCACCAAAGCAAAGATAATACTTCAATTAGAAAGGGTGAAAATAGCCCTTTGTATTTATCGAGAGCTCACTGACAAAAGAAAAAAGCAAACCCAAACAAACCATGATTGAACTTATCTCACAAGATTTATTTCAAGTGATGGTTCATGCGCACAAACATGTAGCAGGCAAGGCTCAGTGTACCCTCTACTTGTTTCGCTGTTCTGAAACTAGAGGTGAGATGCCATTGAAAAGGATATAGTGAATCCCAGAACTAAAATTTTCAGATTTTTTCCTCCTTTCAGTTCAAAATCCTGCACAACTTTATCATGCTTGCCTTGCCATCCCTTAAAAACCAGTCCAGTTATCTGAATAACAACTATTATTTTTCCTAAGTCGCTCATCTCTACTCTGATGTGAAAGAAAGGAGACACCTAAAGAAATTCATTGTAGATTTTCACAGACAAAGCTTAACGAAGAGCATAAAGAACGAAGTGGTGGGGATTTCTGGTTTTTTGTGTTTAGGTTGTTTTTTTTTTCCATCACACAGAGTAAAAGAACGAGACATTTTTAATACACAGCTCAAAGGCTAAGAGAGGAGAAACAACTGAGCATCTAGGTAAGCACGACTAATCAGCCATATGTGTCAATGGGATTATCCATCAGAAAATGCTAAACTCAGAGGAGTGATCAACAACCTTAGGGGCACACCTCAAGGCTGGACATAAGGCTGACATTAGCCTCAAAAAGTTCAGCAGCAGCACACCAATGGGAAAGTAAAAATCCTGCAGCCAAGAGAGAAAAGCCCTCAGCCTGGGCACCTGCTGGCTAAGGAAGTGCTCTGCAGAAAGGTGAAGCTCACAGCTTAAAGCTGAGTTAGCAAAGTGGCCTTGTGCTGGAGAGCCAAATATGGACAAGGCTGCATTAGCAAATAAATGGCAGGAGAAGGGGCTATTTCCTTCTAGTCAACAACCCTGAGACTGCATCAAGAGTCCCATGTCCAGTTTTGGCATCCTCAGGACAAGAAAACCATTGACATATTGAAGTCAGCCTGGTAGATGGTCACTAAGATGAGTGGGCAGTCAGAACCAAGAAGAGCAAGAGACAAGTCATCAAGCATTACAAAACTAACCATGAAGTTAGTTACACACTGGCACAGTTGCCCAGAGATGCTGTGAAATATCCATCCCCAGAGATACTGAAACCTCAGCTAGACAAAGCTATCAAAAGCAACCTCACCTTAGATTTTCCTTCTTTGTTTGAGGATTGGAATCTCAAATAGGATCTTCATAGGTCATTTCCAAGCAATATCAGTGTGTGGTAATAACAGCAAATTATTAATACCCTTCTTTCAAATTCTCTAGAATATACTCTTCAAATAAAAGTTTTTTCTACTTCCATTTACTTCCTTTGCTTAAAATAACCCCAAAACCCAACCAACCACCACTCCCATAACACTAAAAAAACAAAAACCTCATAAAATCTCTCCCACATCCTCATTTTTCTTTTGCTTCTTACATGAAGTACCAAAGCATCTTCTTGTATCAGAGAAGTTCTTTGCAATCTTCCCAGTTGAGCACTCTAACATGCCAACTAAAAGCACATCCCTGACATCTGAGGAATCCATTAGGATCCAGTCAGCTCAATAGGATTACATTACTTAAGAGCAAAGACTAAACTGTAAAGGTGACTTAGCTTGTTAGAAGATGTTCTTCTATCACTTGGAAGCTATTTTAAGAAGGACAGGTAATTGTTTCTTAACTAACTTCATGGATGATTATGAGAATTATGGTTGATGTACAGGGTTTCCCTTGCTAGCTGAGAAAATAATTCTTCAACAAACTGAGAGTGAGGTTTTTGTTTCAAAACTTCATTTTTCTTCCATCATTATTTACTGTGCATTTTCTAACACGGAACAAGATGATTAATTAGCCCAGCACACAATCAACACAAATATTTCCATGTACAACAATGTCTGCAATGTCTTTGCAGAGGAAGTTGAATGATATTCTGTATTACAAACTACTCTCAGTTATAGCACTACTTTCACCTGCCCAGGACAAATTCCTCTTTTTCTATTAGCAATTTTGTTTTTTAAGGGTTTCTTCTGGTCTGCTTTGGATTTCTCTATTTATCATGCATTTCAAGTTCTTCTGGGTTTCCACTTAAATCAACTTATTGAGATTAGGATTTATTTCCTACAAAGTTATGATGAGAATTAGATATGAGAAAAAATACAGGATATACTGTTCCAACTGCTACTAGAGTTCTATTTTCTGTAATACATTTTAGGGTTGTTTTTTTTTTTTATTTCCATTACATCTAGTAGTTTAGGAACTGAGATACAATCTCGTGAAAGTTAGGAATGCATCAAATCATCAGAGAAAAACTAAAACATGCAGTGTGACCAGTAGACAGGACAGCAATTAAGAACATCAAAAGCAGTATTCCTGGGCTTAGAATTGTACCTAAAACTATGCATTGCATAATATTTGCAATTTTTTCTCTTATGCACTGTCTGCATAGCACAGTTCACACAAGTCATTACAACACACAAGGTTTATAAATGCATAAGGTACATACAGCAAAATGTTTCAGAATTATTCAACTGGCTTTGGCTAAATTTAATCTATTCCAGCCCAGCAAAGCAGCTCAACTGACAAGCACAAATTAATTTATTTATATCATGTTTCTTGGGTCAACAGAGAAATTGACACTAATCACCAACTTGCTGCTCCAGCTATTTCACTAACAATAGTCATAAACTGGCATTATTTTTAACAGAATAAAATCCTGATGTAAACAAACTGTCCATCAATATTTAATTAAAATATGATGAGGGACAGGAAATGCAGTTTTGGTGCTGTTTAAGGTTGCATAGCATCATTTAAATGTTAAAACACACAAAATTGTTGTATTGTGTGCCACATCTCCTTATTGACAAGGAAGTGTAGGTGACACCTGAAAACAGTTACTGAGGTGACACCGTGCATTTTAATATTCATTCCTCGTTTTGTGCATGTTGAGGAAAGAATCATATTACCCTTTGCACTTCTGCACAGATTAACTATCAACAGAAGAGTCTCACCAAAAGCCTGAAAAAGCCTGTGGAAGTCTTTCCTTTCATGTCCATGGCTTTTAATCATGTTATGTATCATGGCTCCAAAACAGAGAATTTTTTTTTAATATTTCTTCTCAAATCACATATACTTTTTGTATATTTTGCAAGAAAATTACAAGTTCGTTTGTTTCACTTAAAAACCACACAGAAATTTGGCAAGAAAGTAGAGAAAATCGATTGCAAGGCCCTTTGGTTTTAATTCATGCAGCTTCTTAATGTCAAAAAGCTGCTGAAATCAATGTCATCATAGAGAAAGGAACCTGCTCAATTTTGTGTATTACTTGGCTCAGTTATTTATGGAGTTTTATGGGAAAATTCACAGGTTTGGGACCAAAATTAATCACAGAGCAAAAATGTATCTGCTTTCATACCCTGCAGGCTTTAGACTTCTAAATTAAGATACGTGTGCAAAGACCAATTTTCCCAATGCTCCTCTCACTCACACCCAAACAGAAAAGTCACAAGTTCAAGGTAGGGCTTTGTTTACATTCTTTCTGTAATAACATAAAACTTGAACCTGGCTACAAAAACATGAAGCAATGCTAATATTGTTTTGTTATTCTGAAGACTCATCAGGCCTAAGTGTACTGATTACTATTTTGTAAATCAGTTACCAGAAGAGAGACTCGGACCAAGAAGTTCTTTGTTCATAAATCATTTCAAACGGTACCTAGCTTAGAACCTAAACCTATATAACTATGCAACTCCTCCTTTTTTTTTTAACAGAAGAGTAAAAGTCACTCCTGCATTACAAGAATTCACCTCAGAAGTGAGTACAATCACATTCAAGTTAACCCTGCATAAGCCAGCTCAGTTCCAGAGTGTGTGGGAACTACAAAGTCCAGGATGGAGAGCAGGATGTTGATCCTGGCCGTGCAGGACTGCAAGGTGTGGCTCACCAGCAAGCACCAAAAACCAGCTTGGAGCAGAGACACAGCACTCACCTGTGGGACTCTGTGACTGAACTGATGCAACCCGTGTGCCAGCAAGCACCAGCCTGCACAGAAGTTACACACACCTCAGTTCAGCCAGGTCAAATTGTAAATCTAAATTATTTCCTTGACAACCCCTGACAATAATAACAAGGAACTGTTTCATTTCACCCAGAGCAATCTGTAAATGAAATCAGGCTCAGCTCTAAAGGCACTGGATCCACCAGGTTGGTGCCACTGCCACTGACCAGGAGACTCCAAAATGAGGAATGAGACTGCTCTTTCCTAGTCTCCACTAAGCACAGATTTCAGAGTGCCTTCATGTACCTTAAAACCTGTTCCTTGGGCTCCTTACTTCTGCTGAGCTACAAAATATGCTCCTGGCTCTTCAACAGATGCACTTAAAACACCAATTTTAGCTTATTTAACCAAAGGAAATTGCTGAAACCACCAACTGCTGCACTCTAATATAACTGCAGATCACCTCAGGCAGTCCTTCCATACCCCAGGTGGTTGAGCTAATCACTGAGTAAAAGGAGGATAGAGGAATACAATCTTTCCTTTCAGGTTTTGCTATCTAGAAGGCTCCTAGGTTTTCCATTTAAATGAATTTTTTTTATTTCAGATAGAATTTGAAGTAGTTCTGGTTGAAGGAAATTATATTTCTAGAAAATAATTATTAATATAAATAGAAGTACTCTTCCAGAGACACATAAAACACTCTGCTTCTGGCCTAGAGAACTCAGACAGTAAGAATTTAAATTAATTTAAATTTAAACATTTCATTACATCATAGCACGTTTTCTTCTTGTGGACGACAACTGACCCCAGATATCTTAACAAAAACTCTTCTTAAGCTTAAACCACAACAACACTATCTGTTCTTTCTCAACCAAAGAACACTGAAAATCTACTGGTAAATAACTTTAAGAAATATAAGTTATGAACTCCTACATAACTTATGGACACTCTAAAGAAATTTTATCCAAGCCCAAGTTGTCATCTTATTGCAAGGGTTCCATACTGTTGCATTCTTATCACAAGTTCCATACCTGCTTGGTGTTTCTTGTGGCCAGCTCCTCAGAGCACTGACTCTTTCTTCTTCACAAAGCAGCCAACTGACCCCAGCTCCCTCTCACCCAGCCACCCCACTCTTTTATAGCACTCTTCTTCTCATTGGTTACAGCTGGGGCCTGTTAAAGTCAGGCCTGTTCCTAATCTCTGATAATTGGCCCAGCTGCAACTCCTTAGGGGTAAGATTACTTTCTACACTATCTTTATTTTCTTATATTCTATCCTCCTACAAGCCCACAAGCTCCTTTCTTCTGAGAGACTATTTAGGTATGCTTCTGACATCTTAGGCTTACCAAATACCATTTCAAAAGCAGTGAGGATTAGTGCAAGACATCTCCTTCCTTTACAGAGGGCATTTTTTTCCTATTTTTATTGCCACTTACAGAAAGCCAATACAACATGTCACAGCACTACAGTGACAAGAGATCCATAATACTCCTTCCAACGTTATGTGCTTCATTAATCAGACCCTAAAACAGGATCCATTGAATGCATCTCATAGTTAGATAAATGTACTACCTGTTTTATATGCAGCTCTAGAAATACACTATCATCTTTCCTGGGTTTTATCTCTCAGCTTCCATTTTGGTCATGTCTACTGTCAGTACCCTTCCCTTCCTGAAGCTCCATTTTGCAGCTCAGTAAGTGGCCAGCTTGCTGCTGGGCACTCAATTCACAGCATTTTGAAAATTCTACTGTTGGGAGAGCAAAGACTGGAGAAAGAGGAGATGAAGTAACACATGCAGCAGCTCCCAGAGTGGATACACAGAGCAGAGTCCTCTTCATGACACTTTCCCTGATGGCTACAGCTGAACAGTGGCAGCAGAATTCATGGAAGTTTTTCTTTCCCCTATCACTCAACAGGGAAGTGAAAGGGGAAGATACCTGCAACATACTGGATCAGGGTTATTGCTTGTCCATTCTGTGCATTCTCTAGTTGGCTTTTCTGCTTAGTGGTTTCTTCCACAGGAAAGTGCATACAGCTCATGGCCTTCTTTCTGTGTTTTACATTCCATGTTCTCAGCAAATTTTAAGACTGAAATACATGCTGATTTTACTTTGAGACTTAAAGTTCAGGCCCCAAAAGAATAATGTAGATAAAGAGCATTTCAACAGTCAGTATTAACTTGGATATATACATCATATTTCACTTTCCCTTTTCTATTTCTCCTCCAATCCTGAACTGCTTACATGAGCAAAGCTCAGATATAATTTCTCTCAAACCTCCAAAGCACTAGACATTCTCTAAACTTTTAGAGTCTGAATAACAGCTATGAT
The DNA here is from genome assembly GCF_028018845.1 of Melospiza georgiana. Taxonomy (NCBI): domain Eukaryota; kingdom Metazoa; phylum Chordata; class Aves; order Passeriformes; family Passerellidae; genus Melospiza; species Melospiza georgiana. The sequence goes on along the minus strand of NC_080430.1, from coordinate 83,430,673 downwards.
TTCATCATTTTTCATGTTCTACACTTGAATTTCACCCAAAACTGGAAGCAAAAATTATTTTTTTTCAGATACCTCTTTGATACATATCAGCGGTATGTTCATGCTACATGGGACACAATGATAGATATTGCCCACATCAGTTGCTTAAAGACTCCCATGGGAATATGTTCTGGCAATGGTTCTGTTTCACTAGTCTGCCTAACACCCATCACTGCTTTTTGCAACAAAGAATTCACCTGTATGTATTTTCATGTACGTAAAACCTTCATCTCTTTACAATGCCAGGGTAACAGCGTGAGTGAACAGACACACACATCAGACATGCCAGAATTCTGCAAAATGCAGATTCATACTACACAAAAGATCAGGATTCAGGATGGCTTCACAGCCTTAAAAATTGATGACAGAAAAAATGGATAATTTGGGTAAGTTTTGGTGGTAGCTAAGAAACCAATTCCAACAAACACTGATAAAATTTTTCATGTCTGCCCCACAACATGCATTCTAATGCCATGTCTAAGCAAAGCAACACTATGATTGACATTCAGCAGCAAATTTATCAGGAAGAGGAATGATTTTAGAACTTTATCTTTCCAGTTTATACTTTATAGTAAACCAATTGAATTCAGTAGGATTCAGGAAACTGTAGACTATATGGGGTTTGGATTATAACCTCAGTTCCTCTGGATGTCTGGATGCACTGATGCACAGAGAAATTTATTTTTACTGTGTAATGAGTAGAGGAAGAAATAATTTTGCCTTTTAACTTGATCTATACAATTAAATGAATAAATAATTCAACTGTTTTACATGCAATGTAAACACCCCATGTCCGAATTTTTATTGCTTCTGTGGTAAAATCCTTTCTTACCTAGAGATACTATGCCCCCATGGGAAACTGTAAAATTATACTAAGCATGCCTGAAATTTCCCTTTTGACAGGAACATGGGAACATATAGAGACAGAGGATTATTCTCTGTAACAAATACATATGGCAGCTTGCAGCTACCTTCCAGCCATGAAGGATACATCTAATCAGATGTTTCAAGGCTTTTAAGACTGGAGAGAGAAGGCAACAGCAATCAAAGGAGAAACACAAAAATCTCTTTAACTTCCAGACAGATAGTGTCTTGCTTTTTCTGACGCTTGCCCTACATTAATGGTGCAGTAAATACAAACTAAATACTTACTAAAAATACCACGATAGAAAAATACATTGTTAATGCTATTGGAAGTTTGAATTAGAAGCTTTTCTTACTGAACAAGGCTTCATTAATTATAACTACTAATTCCAATCCACTTCATATCTTCAATCTGCTTTTTAGCATCAAGCTACCAAATTATTGTTCTTGTCTTCTCACTCTCACTGTTCTTACTGTCTCATCCTCTACCAATTCTTTTTCCTTAATCCTTTTGGGAGCATGCTGTACTGTTCCTAATTTTGCCCCTATTAACCCTATCTCTATCCATGTGTTTGTGCCTCTGCTTCCTTTCACCATTAGGCAGAGCTTTTATACTTTCAAAATCTGTTTCTCTGCTTCTTATTAGTGATCAGCTGAGCAATCTAAAATGTAGTACAGTGAAGTCACCAAACCAAAATTGTCTCTAATGTTTTTAAGCCTCCTTATCGGTGCTCACTTGTCATCTATTGCAAATCTTTTTGTGGTTACTGATTGTGTGTATTTTCCTGCTATTTTCCATAAACTGCAAGAGCAATGTCCCAGCATGGCTCTTCATTTACTTTGCTGCCTGTTGTTTCTGCAGTTGCTTTCCCTACTCCCCACTCATCACATCCTAAGGGACCCAAACTAAAGCTCTGCTTTCTTCCTGTCAGCAGCAGTTTCTGTGAGGACAGAAACTCTACAAAAAGTCATCCACAGGCAGAGAAACATGATTTTCTTTCCCTGCTGCAATCCTTCTTCATCAAGATCTATCCTGTCCTCTGTGTAGCAGAGCTTGCCAGCCTGGCAAAAGAAGAGCACATTCCTGAATAACTCACCAAGAGGAGGAAACCCTTGGGATTTGGTGTCCCACAGAGGACACCTCAGCCCATAGAACCAGCCTGGAGCACACACACTTCTCATTGATATCTCCACCATCAACATCCCTGGGCCTGGCCACAGCTGCCCAACCCCTCAGCACAAGGACAGACTTCTGAAAACCTCGGGGCACATTTAAGATGGACCATCCAAGGCCCCGGCGGTGCTTGCTCACCCACACTGCTACACCCACAGCAAGAGAGGGACAGAGGGACAGCCCCTGCACTATTCACACAAGGACTCCCTAGAGAAGATTTATCCTCACTGCTGATGTAAACATCGAGAGCAAAAGAAGTTTGGCCTTGACAGTAAACACGTTTCTTTTGGTAGAAAGAAATTTAACTATTTTTTTTCCTGACTTGCTGCAGCTCAACATCCACCTAAGAACACTACTGGCAAGCCAGGGCAGACTGTCCAGCCTCTACCACCACACTAATCATCTCTGCATACTTTGGACCAGATCTACTGGCTGTATCTGATGCAAAACACCTGAATTTAAGGGAAATCATGACGGCAACAGGCATGCCAGGATCCAGTACGACCCTGGTATCTCAAGGAAAGTAAGGAACCTGCTGTTCTTTGCAGACTTTCAGGCTGGTCTAGAAGTAAGAACTAGTGCTTGGCCCTGTCACCCTCCATAGCTGAAGTCCTCTCAGATCTCAGACCTCAGTCTTCTTTTTTTCTCTGCCTGTAAGTGCTCTCTTTTTGTCCTATTTTGTTGTATTGCATCTCAGAGACAAGGTTAACTACTTAGTCTTCATGACACCACTAGACTTGCAGGTTCTTGCAACAGAAATATTTTTTAATCCCTTGTTATAATTAAATTATCTCACTTCCCTTGCTCCTTTCCAATTATTTTCTGAAGCATCCTTTATACACATTTTTCTCACATTCCCATTCTCTTTCTCTGTTCATATTCTTTACTTTTTCCAGGAGACACATACATTAAAAAAACAAAAATAGAGTAATAACCATATGCTTCCTTTCTGATCTGTACTTTTATTTACCTTAGCAATATCCCATTATAATGAATGACTCACAGCATTAAGAACCAGTCAGTGTAAAGCCAGCCTAGTTTGGCCCTAAAATGGACTGATAGATAGCAAAGAACAGTTGGAGGACTAACATTTGCAGAGAGAACAGCTGTTTGTGAAAGAAAACGTTTCTTCAAGACTTAATTTACTCCATGTAAAGTTTCAATGAGTAGGGAAAAAAATGCTCAACGCGTGTCAAGCACCTGGCTATGTAAGAAGGCAAAATACTTTCTTGAGCCCAAAGAATGTTCAAAGTATCAGCCAATAAATACTTAGAGACTTGTACCCACTAACATTTCCTAAGTATTTCAGTCTTTCTTGTTATTTTAAATGCACCCTACAGTGGCAATTGAAGATGATGAAACACCCATTTGGATAAAAAAAACACATAAAATAATTAGCATGATGTAAGAGAGTGAAAGCAGCACCTTGTAATGTACAACATACACAAAGAAGTTTATTTTTCTGCGGTTTTTCTTGCTCTCTTTGAGAAAATGAAACCACTTTGATAGCCATAATGTAAGAAAACAGATATTTAAAAATTTATTTTGTTATTTCATTTCACCACTTGGATTAGAAATTAATTCTTTTTTTTGTTGTTATTTCTTGTAATGCCACTTAGTAAATACTTCAAGGCTTCAGAAAGAGTTGCCACCCCCAAACTGTCAGGCATTTTTACTTTGAGGTCAAAGTGTTATGAGTACACACACAAAATTCATTGTGCTAATTTTGCTTACCAGAGTACAAATCCAATGATCTCGTCTCTCTCAAATTAGTCACTGTACTCTGTATACTTCATCATTTAACTAAAAAATGCTATATCACAGTGATGAAATGGGGTGTTTCATTGTCAAAGAGGAAAATCCAGTAAACAGTGTATATTTAAGCAAATTCACAGGTTTCACTGTAAAACAAAATTGTCACCAACCTGTCTTCTGCACTTAGTTCCATCATCAACCACAATTAAACATGCAGTTCTGAAAAATATGCAAAAGCAGAGAAAATCTTTAATATATTCTTTTTAAAAAAGTCTTTAATCTTTTCTTCAAGCAATAATGCTGACACAGTTTCACTTGTTCCCTCTTGGCTTTGTGATCACCCCAGACTGACATTTAGGGTCAGCAGATTATTGCCTTGACACAGACCAGATAAAACTAGGGGATTTAATTGTTGTTCCACACACCATCACTTCAAATCTACAGTGTAGTTTTTGCCTTGTACATCAGCTCAGGACACTACAAGAATTTAAGGAATCTCCCAACAGTTCAGAACAATGGTTCCTCGAGCCCAGTATTGCCTCTGCAACAGAGCAGCAAGAGATGCTTTTTCTACAATCTATTCCATCCTCCAGTCTCCAAACTCCATGAATTAGAAATGGTGGACAGGACTAACCTCCCCTGTGTACTATCCATCTATGGAGCTGCTGCTCATAAATTCAAGCCACTCTCTTGAACCTGCTGATACTATCCATCTCCACTGTTTCCTCTACAAGTGAATGCGAAAAGTTTGCAACCTTCAGTGCAAAATACTTTCTTTTGAATGCTTGAAATTTGTTTACTGCTATTTTTGTCTAGTGTCCTTCAATTCTTGCAATGTGAAGCTGATGGACGACACTTTATGTGCTGCCTTTGTGGTGGTGTATTATTTGGTGACATCACACCTCAACCTTTGCTCAAAACTGAAGAAACCTGGATCTTCATAAGTCCCTCCTCAGTCTGTTTCATCCACTTTATCATTTTAGTTGCCCTTCCCTCTGTTCTTTCTGAAGTGGTACTTTATGTTCCTTTGGGTCAGGATGCCAAAACTGCGAACAGTTCTCAAGATGCAAGTGCATGATGATTTTATACAGCAGCAAAATAATGCAGTTCATTCTATCTTTAAAATCCTTTTTGATCACGGCCAAGATTTTTATATTTTTAAAAACCTGGGTTTGATCTCTGCTTCAAAAAGAGCTAATGGATTTCAGAGAACTGCGAAAGCAGTCATGACAACACCAAGTGCTCCTTCTTGAGCTGCAACTGCCAGTTATGAGTGCATTAATATTATTTTCAGTGTCCCAATCTCATCAGAAAAAGATTTAGTAATAAGCCCCTGCCTTTCCAAATCTGCTCTGTCAATGAAATGTTGGGTTGTGCAGAGTTAAAGTATACTTGTTTATTTGAGCTTATCTTCTATTTACAAACAGCCTTGTACCCCAGCCCTGTGGTCCTCACAGTCTAGGCAATCATTCTGCAGGATTGCTGTCTCACCTCTTCTTAACCTGGCTTCTTGAAGAAGAAAATCTCATTCAATTACACTATGTCTGCATGTGAGAATTTGCAATTCCATTCCCCAGTTATCTTTCAACCTACTAGCCAATTTCAAACACATTAAACAGGAGCATAAACACCTCCAATGCCATTATATCCTTCAGTTTCATGGAATCAGAAAACTGGAAAGAAAAAGAGGCCTGCACTAAAGGACAAGCTAAAACACGCAGAGATCCTTAGAAAAAAATCTGCACAGAAAGAGGTTTGCAGGACCTCAATTGCACAAGAAATTTCATCTGGTGTTTGTACTCCAGCAGACATCAGAGGTTGTAGTCATAAGACACAAATCCTTCAGAGACTAATCTTCATTAATTCTAACGCTCACAGAAGTACATATCGATTCACCTCGGGTAATGACTCACAGGAAGCCACTTAAATTGCTTCATGGCAGGAGAGAAGCCTAGACCAGATGCAGCCTCAGCTGCAGTTGCCAACAGCCCCTCTGCTCTAGTTTGAAGATGCTCTAAGACAAAATTTTCTAGTTAATAGTGGGACTAGTGCCCTACAGCAGTACAGCAGAAGAAAACAAAAAAAAGCATAAAATAACTCCTATTTACTTCACAAAATCCATGCTCGTCAAACACAATTGCATCAATCTGCAGAGCAGTCATGTGGCAGTCACCTTTGGAAGAGCAGATTAAGAGCAGGAAGAAAGGGGGGCATTGTCCCATATTTCCCAATGAGCAGCCTTGCATTGGGAACATTGTCAGCAAACTGGTCAGAGCTCATCCCCAGTAACAGCAAAACCCTGCCAGTGGCTGGGGCAGCCGCCCTCAGCCCATGGTGAGCAATGTGGCTGTGCTGGAAGAACTTCAGGGGAGCAGCATCCTCCCCTTCCCACTCTGTCCCAGTCTCAGCAGGGATTGAATGTCCAGGTGTTAGAGAGATAAACAACACATCAATAAAATCCCCTTGTTAAGATTTAGGGCTTGACATGCTGCAGTGATCTCAGACCAAGGGGGAGACTGACAAAGCCTGGGGAGAAGGATGTACCACTGAGAGTGGACACACAGAATGCAGAATTTGCAGGCCACAAGGTCATCTGTCAGAGCTCCCAAGACAATGAAGTAACTAACAAAGCCAACTCAGCAACTGTGCTGAAATCAGCACTGCCTGGGCAAAGGGTAATTCTGGAGGGGCAGATTGGGGTGGCCACCAACTCGCAGACCATCAACCCAAGAAACCCAGCCACTCAAAAGAAGAGAAACACTGAGCATACAGATTAACTAGCATAACAAGCAAGGTAATAATTTAGCCAACAGAAGATAGAATTGTAATTAACAAGAAAATTATCTTTGGTGTTAAAGTCAAATACAGCCCTAAAATGAAGCCTGCTCAGATGCACGTTTTGATAGGCTGGACAACATGAATGACAAGCGTCATAACTTTTCCTTGAGAAGAGCAATTCTTTGCCATAGGTTGTAAGTATAAAAGGTTTGTTGTAAGCATAAAGTTTTTTTTGTTTGGGTTTTTTGGATTTTTTTTTACTTTTACTTTTCTTTTTGGTTGCTGTTGATATCTTTGCTTTCTTTTTGTTGATATCTTTGTTTTCCTCCTCTGTCTGAACAAAACACATTGTTTCTATGCACCTAACACACCATAAAGTACAGTAATCTTCTGCAATCTCAACCAAAATCAAGTATTTTTGTCAGGGAAGGAACTTGTTTTCCTTGTAGTTCAAAGTTACTATCAAAGCATTTAATTGACCTAGACTTATATTTTCAAATTCTTATTATGCCCTTGATAATTTCAATAAGACTATTAAATTAGATCTTTATGTATGTAGGCAGCAACCCCATGTGAGGAGAGGTGACTGGCACCAGATGATGCAATGCAAGTGGGAAAAGAGAGAAGTTATAGAACTGTAACAGCTTTCCTCTTCTTTTTGGCAAACCAATAACTGGGATGATCTGTGTTACTGATACTGTACTAACACTGCACCAACTGACTGACGCTGATCTGATATTTCCAGCTGAATGATAAATAGACATATAACTTCTGCCTTTAGGAAAATTGACTAGAATACCATAGAATCCATAATTATAATTTTCAGCACTACATAAATCCCTGATGGAGAACAGCATGAATCTTGAGAGCGTGTATGCCCTACGACAGACATGCACAGAGTTGTTGCATGTAGCAGAACAAGTTACATTTTATAATCCAGATCTACACATACATCATGCTTTAGCAAGAATCTTTTCCATTCAAAAACACAGAAAAGGAAGGAACTGCTATTATGCCTTTATAAAAAAGCAGTGCAGAATGCATAGTCTGTCCCAAAGAAGGGAGAGTGATTGGTTAGTTATTTTTAAAACAGACAATTTTCACAGAACAGTTCAGACAGGTTTTGTCACAAAAAAAAAAAAAAAAAAAAAAAAACCAAAAAAAAACCCAAACAAACAAAAAAAAAACCCACAAAAAGCAAAAACAAACAAAAAACCCCCAAAACCCTCAAACCACTACATAATTGACAGAGCAACTGTATTCCATCATGGTGGCAATAGTCTAGGTAGCAGCAGGAAAGGGAGGAGAAAGGGATCTGGAAAATGAAAGGCTAAAATTAAATTAGATTTGTACAACAGCAGCTTAAATCAACTCAGGGTGTCATTCACTTGTAGAGAGTCTGAAACAGCAGAGGCAGAAAAGATAAATATGGCTCCTGTCAGCTTTAATGGCCTGTTAACAATATGGGGTTTGTGAATTTGGCCTCTTTATTGCTGATGATTTTAGCAGTAGCATTCTACCAGTGAGCTCACTACACACTCTAAAGTTAACTCCCTGTAACACTTCTCTGAGAGCAAAGATCCAACAGAAACACAAGCAGCTGCCAATGTCTTCAGCTACCCTTCACCTTTTTATGGTGCAGTTAAAAGTTTCAAGACATAGTGGAATCACACAAAAAAAGTAAAGCTGAATTCCCCAGCAGATATGCTGATTGTGTTTTGCTGAAGACTATAATGCAAACATGAAAAGCTGTTGTAGAAATATCTCAGAGTTGAAGAGCCCAAGGATATTTGCTGTACAACACAGCCAGTGCCCTCAGCAGAGAGGAATTAACCAAAGCTGAGAATAATGCTGTGACCCACACAGTTGGTAAATCCCTAATCATAAAGGATGCACAGCAAGACATTGTGAATCAATGAGGCAGCACAGGAAAACATTTGCAGTTGGATTTTATAGATGCACTTCGTCTCTTTTTCCCTAAAACAACAAGACAATCATTCTGCACCCAGAATTTAAAATTAGACTTTATCTCTAGCAATATTTTACTAGTAATTAGTGCTAGTGAAAATGTGTGACTTTTTTACTTCTGTTCAAAACATCTTTCCTGTTAATAATCTCCAGATTTTTACATCCTTCACTTTTTCAAATTGCTGATATCGTGTTAGGAGGAACCAGGCTAATGTAGATAGAAATTGCACAAATCTAAAGTCCTGCAAATGCAATCCTTACTCATGCATTTGAATGTTCACTAAAAAGCAACAACTCAATTAAAATTTAGCATGATCCTTGGGTGAATTCACCAAACACAGAAGAGCAGCTCAGGGACACAGAGGGTATGTTCCACAGTAAAGAGATTACAAAAAGCTATCAGTATACTTAGGAATAACACTGCTACTGAAAATACTTTCCCTGCAGTCACATCAACTTAACTCTCCCTTGGAAGCACCCGAGGATAAGAAACACAAGAAATAACATAGGCGAGGTATTGCAGGCTCCTGACCCCATACCACACTTGTTACAGCCTTACACAGGATATAATAATCTAAGTTATTTTGAAATAAAAACCATAAGAATTGGAGGAAGCCAGAAAATCTGGTCTTATTCTCCTGATACCTGCCAAGATCCCACAGCTGGATGTCAGCTCAAAAGGTTGTCATGTTGTGAGCCTATTCCAGAGTCGTAAATTAACATTTATTCCAACAATGGATCTAAACATAGATTAATATCTCTGCTCTCTAATGGTAAACTGAAAATAGAATAGTTCTTCTCAGCTTAGACCAAGTTAAAAAGCAATATAAATGTAAGATTTTTCTTATTTTGTTTTAGGCAAGATTCTCATGGGGAAGAGAAGGAAATAGCATTTCTGATGCTTGTGACTTGTGTGTGTTTTTATATCATTTCTCAAAGCTCTCTACATTTCAGCCTGATCTACCTTTATTTTTCCATTTCCTAAAAGATCACCAGAAACTGGCTTTATTCTGTTACAGAACGTGTCTTTGAAAAGAGATAAGCTGCAAGTGACAAATCAGGAAGGAAAAAAAAGCAGAAAGTTTTTGCAGAAACACAACAGGGGAAGCCTGGTGAGGACACATCTGTGAGATCATGAAGAGATACTGTAATGGTATTTTATGTAACTAGACAAAAAGGTAAGTTACAATATTTGGAAGAACAGCATCTGTTAAAAATAAGAGCATGATTGATTGTGATTCCCCAGCCACAGCAAAGAATAAAAGTTAAATTTTAAGTTTACTACATGTTCTTTCTGCTTTTGAGAAATTCCAGGAAATTCTTTTTTTAAAAAAGTAGGCTTTTGCCAAGTATGCCTCAAGCAGTATCTCCCCCCAATGGCCTCTGTGGCAGTAGTTCTTAGGCTTGAGGCTTGATTTTAAGTTTTAATGAGAATAATCAAGGGGACCATTATCAATTTCTAGTTTAAATGGAAGTCTTTAAAAAAAATCTTGTATTATAAGAAAAGCTGATCAATACTGACCCTTAATATTCTCACAGACTGCACTACTAGTTGAATTTACTATTCTGCCTTAGTTAATGAAGTCAGAAGCACTATTTTCTTTGTCTTCCCTTGTTATATGAATTTTTATAAATACACTCACCTCATAATGGTTGTTTAAACTGTTCACTGCATATCTAGTTACTTATAGCTGTGCATTGGTTACACACACAGCAACACTTGCAAAATCTTCCCGTTAGGAGCACGGTCAAGAAGGATAATTAGTAAATGCACTTTCCTGCCTTGAGAAACAAATAGCCTTCACCCAGCTGCCTTTCTTTATGCAAGAGTGTTTTGCTTCAGCTCCTCAAGTGTAACTTTTTGCCATCCTGACATCCAAGCTGACTAATGAATGCCTTCATGCCAATAACCAAGAGAAACACAGCAAGCTCTCCTTAATCTGCAAGATTGCCACAAACATGTGTAAATATTTCCTTAATGAATCCTACCTTGCACTTGAATTTTGTTAGACCTTACATGCTGTGACATAAAAATTGCACTTCCCCAAAATACAACTTTCTTTCTAATTCTGCAGATAAATGAACTAACCACAAGGCCAAACTGATGGAGCAAAAGGGAAAGAACAAACGAACTAAACCAACAACAAAATGTCCCAACAGAAAACCACACAAACACTGCATGCATAGGTACATACTTATTTTCCACACATTTTCAGACTTACTTTTCAGAAGTCTCTACTAGTGATTCCATTTTCTTAAAGCCTGACAAGTGCACAATAGCTTTACTCTCTCAGAACAGAGGAGCTGAGAAGGGAAGAGCATCTTTCAAAGCCTTGATTTTGATGCCCACCTCAAGGACTTACAATAGGACCACAAAAGAAAGATGCTCTGTAATGAAGTTGTTTAACACAATTCTGCATTTTTCAATATGAGGTAGGAAAGGAAGTTTTTTGGGAAGTGCTAAATATTTTCATGCTTACCCACCAAGTTTACCAGCAAGTAAAAGGAAAACAAAATGGAGAAAAAAAAAAAAGGAAAGAGGTATCCACATCCAACTACAACTTACAGATCTATCTTATTCTCTGAAGGAGACTCAGAGAATGAGGGGCATTGTTTTTTAGTTTTATGGAGAATTTATAATGCAATATCTTATCAGCATAAACACTACTGGGTATTTCTGGAAAAGTTTACAGTAGAATTGTTATGTTTCTAATAAAGCACTTTCAGTTTTACTAACTGGTCAAATTATATTAAAGTACAACACAAATGGGGCAGTATTATTTTAACTCTATCTAAACACAGCTGTAAAGACTTTTTTCCAGCCAAGGTACTTCGATATCTACAATAAATTTATTCATGCACTCCTTTTTGCATATCCTGGAATAAAGAATGGTTTCCAGTCTTTTTTAACCCATGCCACCTGTGCTTCAAACCATCCACTACATCTTATGAATTAATCACTATCCATACAAAGTAAAGTTATGGTTCCCAACTTTAAGAAATGGCTAAGTCAGTATAGATGTTTTGGGTTTAGCTTTTGTTGGCAGAAGTTTTTGAAGAAAAATAGAACTACTTTGCAAGATTAGGAGGTTTAGTCATTTTTACCCACATCCTGGAGCCTATTTGTCTTACTGTGAGGAGAATTAGACCATTTTAAATATTAGATTCACAGGCATGAGTGAGAAAGAAAATAATGGTGTTTGATTTATGAAACAGGAGGAACAGACATCTTTGTCATTACAAGGGAGTATTGTTGAAAATAAGTCAATGTAAAATCTTTCTACAGAAAGAATACGAAAGATCTCTGGAAAATATCAGTTAAATGTGGTTAAAGTGAGTCCCCATGAATAGGCTGGTCATTTAGGTGAGTTCGTATCTTGAAATAAACTGCAAAGCACTTTGCTGCTCTAAATGCTTTCAAAAGCTACCAAAATCGTCGGCTTCCCAAAAGAACTGTTTGAAACATGAATTATATTGTGTTCCTCCTATCTTTGCTTTATACCTTTTTTCCCTGCCTGTACAGATTCCCATCCAGCTGAGCATCCATTTTCCCAAGGATTTTCTCTTGGCAGCATTTGGCCACTTCAAGTTTGACTGTTTCAGCAGAACATGAAAGCAAAAGTGATGCTCAGGCTCCACTGGGGCCAGAGGGAGAGAGTGGGGCATCTACTCAGCCACTGCAGACACTCATGGACGCTTTTTCATTTCGGCCTAGGATTTGGCTTACATTTCTCATGAAAGGTCCAAGATGCTGCTATGTGCAAAATAGCCCGGCAGAGAACTACTCTTGGAGAAACCTAAAATAAGTAGCTGGTCCAACTGCACCAGGCTGAGGGTTACAGGAAGTTCTGGCCACCAACATAGCACACTGCAAATTTCTCTCTCTCCCTCTCTGGTGCAGGGCTGCAAATACAAGTTTCGTGATGCACCCTTGCTAGAGTTACCATAGTTAGGGGGGTTATCTTTTTGCTGAGCTATGAAAAGCCATCTGGGAACTATCTAATTTTTTTGACTACACTTGTCAGTATAAGTGAAAAGAACCCGCTGAAGAAAGATTTGTGACAAGTAAATCTGGGGTACAGCTGTGCAAGTGGTAGCTCAGGAACCTTAAAAAGCATCTGGAAAACAAATCTTATAAAACAGAAGTGAAAACTGTGCATGGTGTTAATTCTAACAACCTGACACTTGAAGGGGGAAAACCACTCATAAGGCCCAAAGATAAACATTCATGCAAGTAACCAGAATGTACAAATGAAATATAAAAACTGATTACACAAGTGGCATTGACTCTTGAAAACATCCTTAGGAGCATTTTCAGGTCGTCAGGTCTAATCATAAAATCACAGAACCAAAAAATCATAAAATGGCCTGGTGGAAAGGGCCATAAAGATCCTCCAGTTCCAAGCCCCTGCCATGGGCAAGGAGACCCTCACTGAGGCTGATCAAATCCCCATCCAACCTGACCTTGAGCACCTTCAGGGACAGGCCAGCCACAGCTTCTTTGGGTAACTTGTGCCAGTACCTCACCACACTTACAGTAAAGAATTGCATCCCAAGATCTAATCTAATTCAGTTTGAAGCCATTCCCTCTCGCTCTATCTATACATATCCCTGTAAAAAATCTCTCTCCAGCTTTCACGTGATCCTCTTTAGGTATTAGAAGGTCCTAAAAGGGAAACTGGGAACTTTCTCTTCTCCAGGCTGCACTCTGCTTTGTGCTAATGCCATATCATATAAACATGTAATATCAAGCTCCATTTGAAAAAAAACATTATATTTAATATTTGAACAGACACATGGAGGGGGTTGGGTGATACCTTGTGGAATTTTTGTTTCCTGGTGGTTTTTTCGTTGTTGGGAAGTGGGGTTTAAGAGTAGAGTGATTTAGAGTGACTCATGAATTGGAGTTCTGACAGATGAACTTTGACAAATCTAGCAGTTTTAATCTATCACCATTCCTAACTCCCCATGTCATTTTTCTACAGAGATTAGCACACCAATAAATGGAAATGCATGACTCAATTATTCCAGTTCACAGTGCATAATATCAGCTTAAAGCACTAATGAAGGTGTGGTTTGTCCTAAGACATCAGACCATGAATCGAAACTAAAAATGCCATGCACACACGTTTCACCAAGCCTGAAGAGGTGATGGCAATTTTTGGCATGGCAAACAGCATCTTTATCCACTCAGCAAAGGAGAGCAGGACCCTCAGCCAGATGGGAACACATCTGAGATGAGCTGGCAACACTTGCATTGTCCATTTTCCTAACTGACCATATGTGCCGTCCCTCCCTTTAGTTCAGCTGGGTCACTGGACAGGTTTGTGTCTTCTGTAAAAGGCTAAGCACAAGTCAGATCTCCCAAGGCTTTCATTGGTTGATATAAGGTCATTAAAAATATATCTATAAATTAGTCATTGTAAGTAGTTCAGAAATAGATTTTTCTGAGAAGGCAACCAGAAAATTAGTTACTGCTTAAATTTCTATATCCTGTTTCCTACTGTCATATTTAGTGTGTCTCCATTTTTCATAATTTCTAAGGGCATGTTATGACTGAAGGAAGAATATTTCAAGTCTAATCTAACACTTTTTGATTAATTTCTCCCCAATTTCCTGTAAATGTCCCCAGAAAAACTATAAAGAAAATCAGTAGTTAACAAAGATAAGTTCTGCTCGCTTTCAAATTCAGTCTCTAAATAGAGAATTCTGTTTAAAAAATATCTGAGAGAAAATTTAGAAAATAAATTAATTTGGTTTGTATTTTTCACATCTATACTTATACATAGAATTATGTTTAAAAGCAGAGCTACTGAAATGTGTTAACTTTGTCAGAAATCAGAACTTATTTTCACCTGTAAATATCCATTGAGCTAAAAAAGAATTAGAAGGAATGGAGGAAAATTCAGATTAAAATGTAAAAGGTGTTAGCAACTCCATGGCGGTTCATCCTTCTTCAATATAACTTGTTGGATGTAGATAAAAAGTGGTTTTAACTAATTTTCTGTAAGAAGAAGAAAAGTTAATTTAAAACCTAATGTGACTAGAATTTGTTTATGTTCATATAATGAATATCATTCTGCTGTCAGTCCTGCTCAGCCCTAGCTAATCTCCTTCATTTTTGTTAATTCCTCTATGATGCTGAATTGTCAAAATCTCTAAGTAGTATCCTAAATGACTGCTACTCATGCATTCAATAAAATAACAGTTCAGTTACAATGCACAAAATCTTATAGTTAGTAATGCTGATAGCACAAAAAATCACTGATAAAACATACCATGTAGGTTTATATAAGCTATGTAAAATTCATTGAATTAACCAGGCAAAACCTAGTGAAGATTTTTCCCTATTCTCCCAAGAAACAGTAGATATGAAAACTACAACTTTAAGAAGGTAAACTACTCCGCATTAATGCAGATATAAAGAAAAGGGGGGAAAAAAAGAAGTGATGAAATTGGTAGACCATATATTTGAAATAAAACACATTTTGTGTTTGGAATCAAAGGAGAATTCAGCATGCCTGGTAATTCCCTTCTTTCTCTGTATCTCTCACTCCATGAACACTCAGTCAGAAAAGGCAGTACAGAAGGGGTGAAATCTTGAGAGTTGGCTTAGTTGTACCAGTATCTCCCAGGTGCAGTTATCTTTCCAGTCCTATCCTGTTTCCCTTTTCACTTCTACTCTTGCACACACAATTTTGTGCCCAGTGGTACTGAAACCTGAAAGGCCTGCATCTGCTCCCAGATCAAAACCTGTTTGTCATTAAATTATAGCTTTAAACAAAAAAAAGTCAAAAAGACACTAAAAAGGGGAAGCGAGTGATAACTGGGAACATCCACATTTTCCTCTGCCTTCCTGTCCCTAATGTCACCAGAAAATAATAGCTTCCCTGAAGCCTGAAAAGGAAGAGCAGTGACGTTCAAGAAGACATCTGGAAAGAAGTCAAATATCAGTCACTAAGAGGAGTAAAACATCTTTTTTCATGCACTGAACAAAAGCACAGCTAGTACTTAAAACACAGTATTAAAAACTTATGAAGGGAAGAAGCCAGTTTTGCATCCAGCTTACTCACTTGGATCAAAGAACCCTCCTGTCTCCAGCTCAGACCTTTCCTAAGCCCTTCCTCAGAAGACTGCTAGCACAGACCAATAGATACCTTCACATTTCTCAAGAAGATGGGTTCCAGATCTAGCTAACCTAGCTCAGTTTGTGATGTCCTTGTCTGTCCCATTCCCTTCCTTCTCAATCTTAATTAATTAAGGTTAAGAATTTTAGGGAAACACATGGGTGCAGGTGATGGACTGGTTGCTGCAGCTCCCAGTCCTACCCATTCTGTCATTTTTCATGTGTAAATTGGATCAGAAGTGGACTTCTCCTACAAGAGCAGCACAGTCAGAGGAAAGGGAATGCACACAGACTGCACAGAGGAGCACCCAGCAGGAGAGATCTGCCATCAAGTGAGGCATGTTTTGCTTTTGCACCCTAAACTTGTAGATATCTGTCCTCTTTCCACAGCTGTCCTCTACTCATCCTTTAGGTTAAAAGTTTAGCACTTCATTTTCACTGATCCCCTCATTATGCATTACTCATAGTAGTTTTAATCTGTGGGTATTGTTCAGACTAGGTTTATTTTTCTCTTCCAGTATTTCACTATTTGTGTATGTGTCATCTAATGTAGGGGTTGCAGTAGTAATTGCTACCCTTCTGTGGAAATGCTCAGTAATCACTGCATAAACCTTGCATAACATCCAGAAAGCAGCTTAGACTTGGCTCCAAGCTGCCTTAATTTACATATCCAAGTGTGTTTTTGTAAAGCTAAACTAAATGTGTGTTTATCAGAGAAGTCATACACTCAAAACTACGATGGCCTCTTTTCCACATAAAGGTTGCCTGTAGAAGGGAGCTGGAATTTACTACCAGGACGTCAGCTATTGTCAAGCAGAAGCCCTTCTGCCCAGAAACACACAATAATCCCATTCCCAAATGTAAATCAGCCTTGGGCAAGATCCTGCCCACGTTGCATAACCAGTTATATCCACCAGGACAAAATGCACAAACAAAACCAAAACCCAACACAAAAAGAAATCCAGACGAAAAAATATCCAACAATTATTTCCCCTAGGGTGAGTCAGGTCTTGTGCCCATCTATCATCTCAGTAGGTGTTTTGGTGATTACAGCTATAATACACAGCAAAAAAGAGGCCAAACAGCAAGACAGAAAAAAATTGCTGATGGCATACAATTGTAAATTATTTAATTCAATTAATCACTTAAAAATTATGATGATCCAAGTCATTTGAACAGAGCAAGCAGTATTAAGGATCAAAATCTGCACCACAGTTAGACAGTACCTCATCATGCCAAATGTATCCACAAGAACTATTTACAAAGAGGATTTAATAATTACTTGACAATAATAATGTCCACTAGATTGAATAAAACCAATAGCAAGATATGCAAACACATGTCTTGGTGGTTTTTTTCTGGAAAAAAAAAAAATTAGTAAGAAAATGACAATAAATGAGCTATAGTTCCCTCCAGGCAAAAAAACCCCTGGTTGTAAGAGCAGCACACAGGTAGAACCTTAATTAAAAACTTGAAAGGCAAATATTATCCAAATAATAAAAAAAATCTATATATAAATAAATAAATATGTAGAGAATGTGACAGTATCACAAAAAAGGGAAAAGCCCATAAAGTGCAGCACTAAGAACAGGAGAATTGAAAGAGAAAGTGCACTATGAGTATACAATTTTATTCACTATAAAATTGAGATGAAAGAAGAAAATTTAAAGTTCCCTTGGTTTTCACTATTGTCTTAAATTAACACAGGCTGAAGAAATACTTTCTGAAGTAACTGTATAACATAACTTTAAAAAAAATCACAAAGCTTTCACAGTGGAAAAAAATTGAAGAACATATTTCAGAAAGTTATTGTTACTGAAATGCTTAATAACAAATCTACTCACTGCAGATTTGTATTTCTGGAGGTACATAAAATGGAACTAAAGCAAAACTGAAAGCAACTAGACTCCAGAATTGTGTCTTCTCTGCTTTCCACTAAGTTGACACTCAATCTCCAAGGCATCTAAACACTACGTGCACTTCAGCCTCTGATCTCAAATCCAGGAAGAGTAACTGCATGTCCAGAAGTGTCCCAGGTCTGTGCAGCAGCCTTCCCACACCAGCTGTGTTGTTGGTGCATCATTCATGCCACAGCTTGAACAAGTTCAGACTGTGGGAGTTCCACACCACTCCAGTTTACTAGGCAATAGTGTGATTACCATCTCAGAGTATGCTAAACCACCACCACCACTCTGGGAATGCAACTGCAGCTCTCTGCCTAGCTTGAGGATTTTTATGTTGATTTTTGTGTTAAGCAGGCCTCAGAGAGAACACAGAAATTGACCTGGAAGCAAGGACAGAAAGACCATGCGTTCCCTAGCTGAACTGCAAGCATGGAATTCACCTCCTAATGCAGGTGTGTGGGTCAAGCAGGGGCACAGCCAGAGGGCTCCAGACTGCAACTCACTCATCCTACAGCAGACAGGTCAGTCACATGAATCACTCTCATTCCATCACTGACTGTGGCAGAGTTTCAACACCAAACTGGAATTAACACCCACTTGCTGGCACCTAAAGTCCCACCTTTACCAGGTAATCTACTGCAGATTAATTGCCCCTTGATTCACTCACTCACATCCAGAAAAGGCCACCTTCCTTGTACCCTGGTAGAGATGCAACCGAAGGGAAGAACTTTCTTATCCAAGACTTGTGTGGCAACAAGTGCACATCAATATCAGACAAGAAATAAAGTTATGATCCCTTTCAACAAGTAATGTAGCAGCACCACAAGTTTTCCCTATTCTGAAAAAGTATCCCCACTTCTTTATTAAGAAAATACACACCAGTTGTTTAAGTAATTTCAGGGATGAGGACAAAACTGAAATCCTAGGCATCCTGTTCTCAATTTCACTGAAAGAAGAGCTGAGAAGTGCACTGTACTTGTCCAGCATGAACAGATCTAGAGGTTATTTGGCAAAAAGAAGCAGCTGTACCCGAATCAGCTCTCACTTTTATCTGAAAAATAAAATCCTGAAGAAGGGTTAACTAAGAGTACAGACAATAGCACTGAGCAAAAACAGTTCTGGGAGAAGCTGTTTCACAAACTTCTACATAGTCTATCCAGAAAGAAAGCATAAAGTGTTACCATTATTATTTCTAAGGTAAGGAAGATGACAACACAGAGGTTTAGTTGATTCCATGTCTATACAGGACTCTCACAGTTCAGACAGAAATGCTGACTTTTTGGAGAAGCTGTACAAGTTATTTTGAATGAAGTTGATAAAGCTGAGTGACAAATAGGGGGTTTTATCTATTTATCTATTTTTATGTCTTTATATAGTACATATTATATCAATATTTACTTTTTTTCTGAATAAAATAAAATCTGTTGTTCTATCCTAGATAGAGAACTTGCAACAAAAAATGCTGTCAGAAATTTCAGAATAAGACAGTCATGCAGGTACTATTAGTTAATAACAACAGTTTTCTGGATGCATTATTGTCTGGAAAACTGGAAGAGTGATCCAGACTGGTAGACATGAAGGATCTGTCATCAACCAGCTGTAGGAAGAGGTTGCAGGAAAGGTGAGGGGAAGGAGATAATTGCTTGAAGGATGAGAAGCCAGAGTCCACTGCAACCACAAGCTGGCATTTAAAAACTGCTGTCTGAGAAGACAATGCCTTATAGAAAGAATTGCCAGGCCATTAGCAAAAGTCCACAACCTTTTATAGAGCAGTTTGACAAGATGCTGGCAGGAAAGGAAACAGACAGGAACTGACACAGAATTTATAGTGTAAGGCTGCAAGAGTTAAGAGATGCCAAGGAGCAATCTATCTGAGGTGAGCTGGCAAGAGCACATGATGCCCACCTAGTGAGCTTCAGCACATCCCAATCCTGGCATAAGATAATTTAGTACACAAATAGTTACCACTTCTGGAGATGCCCAGAACCTTTACTTGTACCTGTTAGCATGGGCAGAGGTAAAAGCACATTGTACCAGACAATCAACATTCTACAGAAAGTGAGAGCCCACTGCAGAATCATCCTGGCACAGAATGGCAATCTATTTTGCAACTCCAGTGGGAAGTTTCTGTTCCACCCTTTGCTATTAATGGACAAAGTCATCAGCCTTGCTGCAGACAACATTGTTACCTTTTCAATTGTGTGCATTGCCCTTAAACCCTAATGAAAGAGAAAAATAGGACAGATAGCAAACCAAAAGGCTTCTTTGGTCTTTCTCAACCCAGCTTTGATATAGAAATGCAGTGTTGCATATCTCCAAACTTTTTTAGAATATTTTAGATTTTAAAAAATGTAGGACTTTGTCCTGATACTAAAGACATAGAATACAACATTTGTATGACATTTGCCATGCAACAAAGAAGGCTGATTTGAGGCAGGGACTACAAAACTTGAAGGGATGTCATTAAGGGCTATCATCAAAACAGAAGAGTGTATTGTTTAGCATGACAAATCAGATTCCAGTCCTGTCACCTATTAACAATATTTTTTGTAACTTTCCAGTAGATGTTTTAGGTGATTTGTGCCTTTCCATATGCAGAACATTAATGTACATACAGAAAGTTCCTCCCTCCTCATTGCAGATATTCAATCTCTGTCCTGGACTAGAGGTGGCAAATTCCTTCAGTACCCAGAGAGAAAAACATAGAGAAACAGGAGTTCTACAGGAGAAATAAGGAGTTACCTGCCAGAATACAAAGCAAGCAAGCAAACCCAACCCTACCCACAGTCAGCATTAGTCACAGAATGCATTACTTGATATTTTTAAAATCAGTTACTGGACTGCAATTCTGAAACACAGAGTAAGTTAAACATATTAATATTTACAAAATATAACACAGGTTTTTATGTAACGTTATTCCCTTGCTTTGTACACTTATTATCTAAGAATATGTCACACTACACAGTTTTGCCCAAACATGTGATGAAGATTCCTCCCACATACCCATTTACTGGGGCAGAATGAACTTGTGGAGGAATGTTAACTTTGATTTTTATAGAAATAAAATCACAGTCTAAATCTATCTTTTCCAAGTATTAATAAACTTTATCGCTACACAGAACTGCAGTATAAAAATGATGAACCAGTACCTTTTTAATTTGAAACACTTCATTGTGAACCATAATTACTGATCAGCCTCATGAACAATGCAATGTCACATTCAGTGGCCCTCACAGACTCAGCTGGATAATAGATGTTCATATTTTCATGTTGGGCTAAAATAAGTAAAAAAATGTCCCATGACAACACAATAGAAGCTGATCCTTTCTTAGTCTTAAGCTAATAATTTCTTGGAAATTCCAAGGAAGCCTGCCTAGTACATGAAATAGCTTGCAAAGCACTACCATATGCTCCTAAAGTTAGTAAATTCAAGTTTGACCACTTATTTTCAAATTCTGTATGGTACTAGAAAGAACTTACTTTTCCTCATTTAGGCAAATCTTTTTTTAGAAAGTTTAAAGAAACAGAAAAAGCATTGTTGAAATTAATCCATAAATAAGTCAAGACGTGAACCTGTGAAGATTTTTTTAAGAATGGAAAGACATTTAACAAATGCTCCTGTAAATTAGTGGATATTCTAAAAATTAAGATATTCCTGTCTGATCAAGCGACAATCTTTGTTTGCTGTGTTTAAAGTCAACTTTATCTGGGCAACTTAATGGCTGGACAGCTTTATCCACAGTACACAATTTCTAAAGTAAACAGTTTTATTTCATGCCAGGAATGAGCGCATTTAAAACAGAAGTCACAAAGGTTTATGAATAAAATCAACCATGAGCGAAGAGATGTAAAGACAATTATCTTTCTGCTTCACAGCTTAACCTTTAAAGTAAAGGTCTCACCATTAAGGAAAAAAACCAGACCAATTTTGGGAAACAAGAAATTACCCTCATATATATAATGATATTATCAAGCTGAGCAAGGAATCCTGCATCAAAGTGAAAAAAATAGGAGCTTGTGGTGCAAAGCAACAATTTCCAGCAGAGATGATGGATGGATGGATGGATGGATGGATGGATGGATGGATGGATGGATGGATGGATGGATGGATGGATGGATGGATGGATGGATGCTGTCAGCAGCTGAGTGACTCCCTTGCTAGAGCTCCAGGAAGGCAGCCTTAGGCACAGTTGCATGAACACAGTCCCAGAAAGCTGCCCTGAAGCACTGAAGAGGACATCAGGCTCCTGGAGCGCCGGGTCCCTGAGTAGCTGCATGGCAGAGGGTGGCCCCATCCAGGACTGTCACTGAGGGCTGTTAAGTCATTTCTGCTGAGCAGCTAATATCCATTGGGTTGGGCATTAGGAAGGCAGCAAAGGTTGGCTGCAGACAACTTAAAAATCGCCATGATCTCACCCAAATGAGCTGAAGAAGTTTGGTGTGCAGAGGCACTAGTTTGGGTGCCGAGGACACTAAAGAGGGCTGACAGGCTGCAGGCTGCCCCCTGTACTCTAGCCACACTCCCCTGCAGGATCTGGGGGTCACACAGGAGTGGTGGGAGGGCTATGAAGCTGATCCATGAGGGACAACCAGCCAGGAGTCAGGAGGATAACAGCACAGGAGGAGTCTGCCCTCACTCTGGCACAGATCCACAGTGGGCAAGCAGAGCAAGGTGGGTGACAACTGCACCATTCACCAGCAGCCACCAGACAAGGGCAAGGCAGCAAATCAGGTCTGGTGTCAAGCTGGGAACTCCAAGTGACAAATCAGGAATAGCAGAAGACAGAATTCTGCATATTCACACACAACACAGCTCAGGCACAGAGCAACATTGGTCAGGGCCATGAAGGCCCATCAGTGCCCTCAGGGCCCTGGCCCATGCCAGGTGTACAGGGAAGCAGAGAAATGCAACCTGAAACTCTCAGCATTCTACACAAAAATTATGTTTCTGGACTGTGGCTGAATCCTGTTTTGCTTGGCTGAAAGAGAGTGACCACAATACTTGGAGACACTCTCCCCTCAGCTTCTTAACTCTTCTAATTTATAGGTTCTGCTATTTATCTTCTTGTACAACTACTGTTCCACCAGTGCATGTGGCAGATACACAATCTGGATTGAGCTCTTGGAGAACTGAGGAAAAATAACAAATCTGAGTTGGTTCTCAAAATGAACCAGAGACATGTTTAGACTACAAACTATACAGGGCTAAGATAGTATCTTAATCGATAAACATATTTTTGCTATGGAAAAATGCATAGTGTATTTACAGGAATAAAAACATAAATACAAAGCAGCATTACAATGACAGTCATAGATCAAAAAAATCTGAAAAATAAACAAATAAATTACATTGTTAGGCAAAACAGCCACTCTGCACATTGAAAAGACTTCAAAAGGGTTGGCATGTATTGCCTCCATTAAGGCACTGATAAATAACCATTCAAAAAATTCAAGAGTCCTAGATTTTATTTACATGGCAGAGTTTACAGATGACTTGCATAAAATAAATACTTCTATTCACTCTTCCTTCTGTCCTTCTTCCCTCTGACCCAGGAACTTCTAAAGATATGAATGTCTGTTCAAAGGCAGAACAAGCCTATGTGGTGTCTGAATACTCAAGCAGTAAACAATCACATCATACTTAAGAGCACAGAATGGTGAGCTATTGTTATGATAATGGTGGATACCTCTGAAATAAGTGAAATTTGTACTGTAAGAGCAGGTTTTAAGCTGATACATGTTTACTTAGCCAATCTTCTACTCAATCCAGACTTTACTTAAATGCTTTATGTGTGTCCCATCAAAAGGTCACTTAAATCTTTTAAATATGTATTATGATAATATTTAAATGTTATAAATCCTAGTGCATTCATGCACCCAAATTTTCACTTTTTTCAAAATAAAAAATAAATTTTGTGATACTTTATATGATTGATTGACAGTTAATTATGAGAGAAATTCAAGTGAATTTCTAAAAGATTAAAGTCTGGGAAAAAGTTTTCCAAGAAATTATGAGGAGTCATACAAAATAACACAAAAATAGTTGTTTTTCCCTGACAATTCAGTGTTTTACAGGTGAGGCAGGCCTCCCCTATGCCAGGTTTTTTCTTCTTTGTTTTAATTTTCCTTACGGAGTTCTGCTATTTGAAACACACAAAAGCATGCCAGATTTTTAAATTATAATTGAAGATGCATCAGGCTAGTTCCTACTGCAACAATGTCAGTCACTAAAAGCATAGAAGATATTTCAAAATGAACCCCAAATCATTCAGGATTGATTAAACCTGATTAATGTGATAACCTGAACTTTAGGAAAGTTCATGGAGGGGTGTTGAGCCACAGTTCTCTGCTGAACCTGAAAACGAGATACTGACTTCCATGGCAAAGGGGAAGAATACTGTCACCATGTTTCCAAGTGAACAGCATGCTCTACTGGCTAGCTCAGCATAGCATAGCCACAGCCCTGATTGCTCTTTTCCCTGTGTCCTAACTATTCGAAAGGCTGTAATTAAGCCTAACCTCTGAAAGAGTGAAATGAAGTCCCCTCCATCCTCCTTTCCCTGTGTGTGTCCATAAGGAAGAGCTCTGTTTCAGTCTCACATACCATGACCAAATATATGGGTTTTTAAAAATAAAAAGTTGTTCTCTACAGCCAAGTCAACTCAAACAAGGCAGAACTAGGGAGCTTTAGTTTGTATCTCCATACATAATCAAGCTGTGGAATGAAGGTGTTACCAAAATCAAATACTTCATGCAGCAATAACTGCAGAAGTCTTTTCCAAGACTAAAAGTGTTGCATATAACATGCAGATTTACATAAAAATGCCTGAAAAATATAATTTCCTTATTAGCTCATAGTACAAGGAAGGTTGAAAGGGGGCTAATGTGACTTTTTCACTGCTTCCTACTCAAGAGATCTGAAAAGAAGGTCTCATGTAAGAGGTTTGTGGGAACCAAAGCAAATCTGTCACAGTCACAGATATAAACATTTTACAAATGTCTGCACTTGTGAGCTTCAGTCTCCTGTTCTTTCTCAGATCTCAACTCCTCTGTCGATCCAGGCTATCTGTTTTAGGATCTATGGGTCACCCCAGCAGAAGTCTCTGTGTTATGTAACCTGACATTGCCTTCAGCAGCCAGTGTGTCACACAAGAGGCAGATGGACAAACTGGCTCATTTTTGCAGTGTTGCCTGAAGAATACAAAGCAGCAAATAAAACCTACAGCTCCCAGTTTGTATTCACAATATCTGCAGTCTGATTTTTCACCAGAAAAATTAGATTAGCTTTCATAGAGACCCAGAAAAAGAACTTCAGTAAATAGTCCATTCCTCTGCCATTACAAAAACAAACCAAAACAAAAATCGCAAAAGAACCAAAAACCCCCAAACAAACCAACAAGAAAAAAAAACAGAAGAGAATTTGACCAGTCTGTTTTCAGATATACAGTGAGAGGTAGCTCCAGAGCCCCACTAGACAATCTTTTCCATGCCCTCAGTGCCCTTATCATTAAAAAAAAATTACTAATTACATTTAATCTTAATTTTCCTTACTGAAATTTAGGCCCATTTGTACCTTTTCCAAAGACAGTAAACAGTTCATTCTCTTCTTCATTATTAATAATAAAAAAAGAGTTATATCATGAGTTCATTATTCAAGATAGGAAATAACTGACATATGGCAGCAGAAATGAGAAATTTTTAATAAAACATAAAGAAAAAAAGATATTATCCATGTTAACCACTCAGCTTTAGAAGAGGCTGTATTAGTAGCATAGAAATTCAGCATTAAAGAGAGATGAAATAGCCCAGCTAAATTAAATATTCTCCAGCTGTTCAGTTTGGATAAATTTAATGTAAAAATACTTAAAAATCTGGCTGAAGTACAACAATTAAATTACTATCTCTAAGAGCTCATGGAAAACCAAAGTATCTAGGAAAAAAAAACCCATAGCACATATCTTTACAAAGAGTGTAAGGAAAGATTTGGGGAACTTTTGATTAAGATAAATTCCTAGAGAAATGTTAGAATAAAAAATATTGTAAGTGCAAAGATAGCACAAAAAATAAATCATTGCTAAGACAGGATTCTTCTATGAGTAAGTCAAATGAAATCAAGGTAATGTGCATCTTTAGCAGAACGTTATGCCCTGTGAATAGTGGAAAGTCAATGGAATTTATAAATTATAAGGATTTTGGCAGGATCTCGTGGAATTTTCACAAGGATATGAAGCAACAAAGATCAAAAATCTGCAAAGGGTGTGAAACTGATAGTCACAGTGCTGCTACATCTAGTCTTGTTAGAAAGTGTCCACATTTATCTGCTCAGTATTGTTGGAGATTTTCATTAATCATCTAAATAATGCAAGAGAAAGTCTATTGTTACTAAATTCAAAGACGTCAGCAAGCTGGGTTGTAGGAATGAATGAATTCAGAAGGATCTTAAGATATGTCTGTCCAGTAGTGATTAATACCCAATGGTGCAGTGCAAATCCTGGGATGGCGAACCTCAGTATAAGCATCCTTATTAAAGTCATGTTTGTTTCTGTTTCCTACAAACTACACTGGCAGGAGGAAAGTACAACAGTACAAAAACACACAAGATTTATGTTGCATTTCAGGCTGTTTCCAAAGTTACTGGGTAAAGCTGTCATGCTCTGATGTAATATACTGGTCTAATCAACAAAAATAAGGATAAAACAGAAATACAAGGTCACAGCAAGCACTTAGAAATGGATTTAAGTCAGGCTTAAGGATACAACTCGTTGTTCACCTTTAGAAGTCTACTGAACACAAAATTACATCTGAGACAGCTGCCTAGAGCAACTTTACAGCCAATAAGCAGACACAGGCACATCAAAGTAGAGTTTATCTCATGCCAGGATACACACCTGACCATGAGTCATACCCTAGCATTGGACTCTTCTCTCCTTAAATCATAAGGCAGACTGCACAACTAGCTCTGAAGTTAAACGGGGCAGAAGACTGCAAAACTAGAAACCTGAAGTTAAAGAACAACTGTCTTGTCCTCAGTATTTAGGCAGAAGCTCCAAATCATCTGTGTTGTCAGAAGAGCATCAGAGTGGTGACACAGTTCTGGGTTGTTTTTTTTTTAATCCAGGTTACTGCAAAACAAATTAGGAGCTCAGGCTGCTGATTTCAGCCTAGATATCTGTTGCCAGTTAGGTGGATGCAGGTCATGAGGAGTCATAATTGCACCTTAACTCCGAGCTCATTTTTTTCCCAAGTGCACAATTTACATCCTGGCCCTCTGAGCTTTCTGTGGTTTCTGCAAATACTGACACTGATTTCTGTGCTGCTTTTGGATGAAATTCCCTCTTTGATCCCCTTCTGCCACAGTTCACTTGTCTATCAGATAGTTTGGGAGAGGGAAACATTGTCATGGCTCAAACTCTCCCACCAAGATTAGTCTTGTCTTTGATTTCAGTAGCACTGAAATTTCCTTCACACAGGTTTTGGGCATGGATGAACATCAGCTGTGATGTTCAGCATTGTACAGAGAGAGAGAGCTCAAAAAAAAGGAGTCTTCTTCCCAAGTTCCTCTCTAACATACATTTTCAGTAGAGACAAACTGTTGGATGATTACTGTCGCCAAATTAAAAAAATATATATTTAACTATTAAACTGGGTAATTAAATCATTCAACAGCACCTTAGGGTGGATCAGAATAAACCAGCTGGCACCTGTTCTTCAGAAAGGTGCCTTCTCATATTAAGCCCATTTGCTACTGATACCCACTTTTGAGCACAGCTATCAAATACAGCTCAACACTGTGTACCCAGAGGTAAACTGAGCTGGTTCTTCCAAGTAGGTGGTTTGGGGAATATCAGTTGTTGCTTTTCACCAGTTTGTAGGTGAGACAACACTCTGTATTTCAGAGGTAGTTTTATACAAATCCCTTTAATTCCATACAATGGCTATTCCAATTCTCATTGACTTCAAGACCTCAAAAATCCACAACAGTAACTTTAGGGACAAAATAAAACATACCACATTATCTTTTCTTCTATTTCATTTATGGGCTAAAGAACTGAGGACAACTGTGGCTGTAAATATAACTCATAAAACACTACCCTTTGATAAAAAGGTTTATTGAAACCTTTGTGAAATACAGGTGAAGCTTCACCATTTTTCCTTGATTGTAAAGGCAAACTGAGTGACTTTGTAAAGGATTATGAACCTAGCCTTACAGACCATACAAACAACAGCATAGTAAGTTACAGCACAGCAAGTAGGGTACAGAACAGCAGCCCTTGAAATATTCAGGAATAGTTTCTGAGAATGAGAAGATGGGGCTGTGCAATACTGGGGCCATAGCTCCAGCTCTGGCTATTGTATATATCTTCTTTGGCAGCAGAGGTTTTGATTTTCATGGGGGACATTACTTTTAGATGACATCTCTTCGATTTAATTTTTTCATGCATTTTTCTAACAATATATACTACTTATGAACATTTCAACTTTAGATTTCTTTTTTTCCTCACAGCAGCCCATTCTTCTCAGAGGCATGAATTTCTGAAGATCAGGTAAACCCCCAATATCAATATTTCTGCACCTAGGGAAAGAAAAATCTAGTCATGTCACCAGATACTGCTAATGTGCTATGTCAGCAGAATACATGAAAAAGGCATGATTTTGAGTGCCTGAAGAAAATGGTCCCAAAGGACAAATAAATTGTTTCTTCCTCTCTTTTCTGAAGATAAATAGGGACACATGATTAGAACTTATGATCCCTGGAAAGCATAGGAACTGAGCTGATAATTTCCCAAGGCATCATCATTCATGTGCTTGGCACAGTGGCAGAAATAAAGAGCTCTCCCTTGGGTTAAATATTTGGGGTTTAGTGTCATGCTCTTAATATCATCCAAAAAAACCCCTGAAGCACAACATATACTCACATGAAGAATTGGTTTATTTTTAAATTCTCACCAATATTGTCTTACTTTCTTGTTATCATCTTATTGCAAGGATTCCATACTTTTGTCTCCTACCACAAAAGTTCCATACCTTCTCGGTGTTTCTCATGGGCATCTCCTCAGAGCACTGACTCTTTCTTCTTCACCAAGCAGCCAACTGACCCCAGTTCCCTTCTCACCCAGCCACCCCACTCTTCTATAGCACTCTTCTTCTCACTGGTTACAGCTGTGGCCTGTTAAAGTCAGGCCTGTTCCTAATCTCTGATAATTGGCCCAGCTGCAACTCCTTAGGGGTAAGATTACTTTCTACACTATCTTTATTTTCTTATATTCTATCCCCCTACACTTTCTTGCTTTGGAGGAATTATCACACCTAGCTTGCAAAGAATGCACTAGAGGAACTTGAAGTAATCCTGAAATTGCTCAACACACAAAATTCTTCTCAAAGAGTGCCTAAGAAAGATTCCAAGACTCCCAGGAAAATGGAGGTCACATAACAGTTCTCCAGATACTAGTCAGACAGAAGAGAGAATAATAATTTTGCTAGGTATGCAGTCAAAAACTGCTTACCATCAACTGTCCCCTTTTTCAAAACACAAAATGGAAATTGAAAAATAGGTTTCTGTACCTAATGACCAATATCTACAATAATATGTTATTCTTTACTTGCCCAATTCTTTTTCATTTAGAATTTCATACCTGCTCTAATACAAAATAGCCACCTGAAGTAACCAGACCTTTTGATATCTACCATGGAGGTTGTTTTCCTAAAGGTGCTCTGCTTTAAGAATGCGTAGGTAAAACAAGAGTAGAAGAAAGTAAATGTGGATAAATATTGGAAGGATTATACCATACCAGTACCACCTAATCAACATATACACTTTCAATTATAATTACATAGCATTAATTTAATCAACATATACACTTTGAATTATAATTATATGGCATTAATTTGAATCCACTTTTACACATATCTAGGCATAAATATTTTTTCTCTTTCCAGTACACCTCATAGTGTTAGCAGAATTCAATTTAAGTAACTAAACTTATCCATAAAGTTAATCATAATAGTAATAAACCATTAGTGATTAAGAACTAGGATAAAATAACATTATTTGCCTCTGAAGCTGAGATCCCTTACAGCAACCCTTCCAGTTTTCATATTCAGTAATTTCCTTCATCATGAAATGAAGAGTTTTAGAATTCCAGAAGGGAGAAAATCACAGATATTTTCACACAGAGATTCCGTCTCTCTTACTGTTCCTATTTCCCTTTGTAATACAGACATTTGTACCTCCACAGTAAAGTAACTTCATGGTGGGAAGGGGAGAGAAGCATTCTTCCATAACTTTAAAGCTTTGAACCTTTGAAAGCTGTATTACTTCATGCAATTCCTAAACTGGCAAATATTTTCTACTTCTTGCTTAGTGAAATGGTAAAATACAAAGTATAAATTAAGTCAGTCTTTTGGTAAAAATGCCTGAGGGAAATTTTTAAGAAAGGAAAACAACAACTTCAACAATATTAAGATGCTACAACTGAAGTGCAATCACAGCTTCAGTATCTCTGACAGATACCCAACATCAAATTTGTTTAAATCTTAAATGCTTGAAAACTTTTAAGAAAGTATTTCATCCTAAAAAAACAAAATCAAAATTAAGGTAGCTCATTAGTTTACGTAGGCCTCAAGCACTTTTTATATTAGGTACTGGAATAATAAACTTTGCCTAGAAATATTGCAGGAATTCAGATCTGGATGCAGCCCCAGCTCTGGATCGATCAGCTTAAATATGACAATGTCACAGAGTCAGGTTCAATAACCCGATTCAAGAACTGGACTGTGATTAGATTAGGGATGGGTTTAGTCTAAAGTCTGCAAGAAGGAGCCTTTGACTCAGTAGCCAAAATTAAGTAGAATCTGTATTCCTAACTCACTGGTCATCTTCATTTTCCAGAGAAAAAATAAATAAAAACAAAAGCAGTCAAATAGACAAAGTTCCATTATATTCTTTAGGGGAAAAAATCTGTATGGAACATACAAAGAAAAAAAATATTATTAGGATTAAACTGGTAACATGAAGTTTGAATCTTTTATTATTTAAATTGAAGAATTGCTAATAAATGCATATAACAATAGACTGCTGTTGTTCTGGTCAGTTAAAAAATGCAAATCTCTTCCAATAGCAGAAGGACATGTTGTGTGAGGCACTCAGTTTCAGGAGCATTTTTCTGAATATTTTTGCAGAGAAAAGGGAAAGATGAAATTTCCAGACATCACCAACAAAATTACTGACATTGCCTTTCCTTCCTTTAAGCCTTCACTGTCTTGGGTTTTTAGCTTCACATCTCCTACTGGTGATGCTTTGACGCACTGCTGGTGAAATAATTCAAACCTAAGCTTGAAGAAAACTTAAAGCCTATTTCAGGAGTACATGAATAAATATGCTGATTACAGAAAGATAAATTCTATCATTTCCTTCATTATTATGGATTTCTGCAACAAAAAGAAAAAAGAAAAAAGAAAGGAGCAATCAGGGATTGATTTTAAAATACAGCACCCTCTGACATATGACTAAGCATCTCTTTTCTGCTGCTCAAATCTTGGGTACAGGAAGAAACTCATGGAAAAATTGCCTGTGATCTTTCAAGCTCATTGTTGCCAGCAGCACTTTTTCCTGCTCAAAACTAACTGTTAAATTAGTGCCCTGGTTCTGACAGGACATGTGTTTAATTCCTGCAGTAGGCAGGAGGGGCCATGGCCAAGACCCTCAGTTATTTTATACTACATCCTGTCATTGTCAAGGGCATGGAGAAGAGTCTCCTCTGGGAAAGAGGAGTTCCTTCTGATCAGGTAAGCATGATGGAGGGAGAAGTGGGGTAAACCCAATCCTAAGTATTTTGAATGTGAATCACTCACCTCTCTCCTGTACACTTTTGTTATTCATATTTGCTCTTAGTGTTTGTTTTCTTATCTTATTGCTGTTTCCAGAAAATTGTTCTTACCTCAACCCAGGATTTTTGCCTTTCGTGCCTCCAGTTCTCCTCTCCATCCCACCACAGGGAGTGAGTGATGGTCATTTAGAGAGTCTCAGTGGGAGCACAAAATTGGGGAATGCTATTCCTAAACCACAGCAGTTAGTCACCTAAGCAATGCAATGAACATGACCTGTGTGAAGTGACATTTATTGCAAGACAGAGCCTGCCCCAACATCGCTTCAGCTTTAGGGGCAGAATGCTTCTGCTGCAAAGTGCTCACATTCCCTCTTCCCTTCTAAAATCCAGCACAGTGAGAAACACAGTCAAGCTCTGGGAGGTGAAATGAGTCATCCAGTGCCTGCTGCTTTCTGCCTTTGTTACAGTGAGATAAAGGTCAGCAATATTAAGGTTTAACTTATGCCATAAAGAGGCTCAAACTTTTTCTATTGCCACCCATGTACTTTTTCTTTTTTTGTTTATAATAGCACCCTTCTTGTTAGAGCAGAAAGTCTTACATCAGTCCTGATATGAAAACAAACAGGAAACCAACTCCCAGAAAAGTCTGGAAGAGTGAAAAAGCTCACAGATAATTTTTTAATGTCATCTTATCTCAAACAAGTTGGCCCTGGAACTCAGGAAAATAAGACCAAACCCAGCATAAAATATTGCCAAAATATTGTCCAAAAAGTTGATAATCAAATATCTTGAACTATTAATTATGTGAAACACCAATCTTTTCAAAGCTTTTTCATGATTTTATATTTATCACTTTTAATCATGTCAGTACAGCCCACCTCTGCAAAAGGACCAGTGAAATGGCATTTAAATGTACATCTGTGTACAGTTAACAGGTTAAATGAGAAAAGGCTTATTCATGTCTACCTCAGAAAACTGAATGAAGGAACTTCCTCTGGGCATGATCAGTGATTCCTTATTGATGGGCAAGGGGTTTGAGCTCACTATTAATTGCTATGTCTGTCTATGTGAGTATATGCTTCCACCAGATGAGGCTGAGGTGCCTTCTTTAGTGCTCTAAAAGATTCTCGGAATTTTTAAATTAAATCTTCAAATGAGTGTTTTTTTTTAAATTTCTAAAATAACTTTTTAAATTAAATCTTCAAACAAGTGTTGTTCATTCAACAAAATAATCTAAACTAGCATTTCCTGTGCATGCTTGGAGAGAAGTCCAAAGGTCAAGGAACTTGATTAGAATCTTGAGGGCAGGACCAGGATAATGTCTGCATAAAGATGACAGCAGTACTGTAACTAACTTGCACCATGTAGGATGTGAGAATTTCCTGTTTTCAGTGGAGGAATTTCTCCTTCAAACATGGTCAAAACTAAAAATGGAAAAATAAAAATAATGAGAGAGAGAGAGAGAGAGAAAGGGAGAATAATTCATTGAGATAGTGAAACTCCAGGATGGTCTAGAGCTGGGTGAAGACTGAAAACACATTTCAGTAAAAAGCATCACATCAGTCACAGGAGATGATGTAAATATTGCCAAGGAGGATCTATATCAAATGACTGGGGGCAAAGTGTGAAATAGAACAGGAGAACCAGCTACTCAGATGCCAGGCTGGAGCAGAGGTGGTATCTTCCCTGATGGTCTGAGATCCCATACTGCGGAACAGGAGGACAATGTCAGCTTAGCAAGGATCAGTCAAAAACAGGCTAGGAGTGGGTTCAGCCAGTGTTGGTGAAACAGCTTTGGTCAGGGTCACTCTTGGCAGCACCAGAAACACAGAGAGGAACAGGATGCTCCCCAGGTAAGGTAATCTTTGCCTCAGCCTGGCAGCCTGAAGCCATAGAAGATGGGGCAGCACAAGTCAGAGTCCAAATCTTATGATTTCCTGTAATTACGATCCCAGAGAGGCTGAAAGGTCCCTGGGTCACTGTACAGTTTTAGAAGTCTATCTTGAGTGACACAAAACTACTTACTAAGTATGCTTTAATCACCTTAATCCTAGAATTGGGATTCTAGATATGAAATGCAGATGCAGCAATTAGGACAGTACCCTTTGCTGGCTGCCTAAATTATGTCCCTGTTCTTACTGCTTACAGTTCTTCCAGATTGACTCCACATGCAAGGAGGCCAAATATTTTTGACATTGATACAACATTGTTTGGGTCATACATAAGAGAAGTTCTCATGCCTGCAATTTACCCTTTGTCTTCAGGACCTATTCAGCTTTTCATAAGAATCATACATGCTATGCTAATAAAGTTTGGAAGTTTCATAATCCACTTTTTTTTCCTGAATTACTTTCCCAGTGCCCACATCCCTGCTTGCTTTGGTCAGTTTGGGAAATTCATGCAATCACAGCCACTGAATGAAGAGCACTTTTAGAGTGTAATGTGCACAGAAAGCCATCCAACTTCCCATTCTTGCTCCATAACCTACATGTACATTCTTATTATCTTTTGACTTGACAAACTGGGGGGGAAAAAAAGAGTTAGTGAAGATCCCAACTACACATAAAATCACAATGGTTTTAAGATCATTCTGTGAAGCCAAAGCAGAGCACAGCACAGATGCTCATTCAGTTTCCAAGTAACATGTTCTCACAGAAAAACAGAATAATATAGGCTTGAGTTATCTAGTCCAAACCCTTGTTCAAAGCAGGTCACATTAGATAAGGTTGCTCAGGGCTGTTACCCATCAAGCTCTGAAAACAGTGGAGATTCTAGAGTCTTCCAGGCAACTTGTTCCTGTGTATAATAACATTCATTAGAAAAAAATATAAAAAACTATAAAAACCATTAACTAAAAAAACTATTTCTGATAATATAGTAAAAAAATTATATCTGATAGTAGTTTCCCATTTGCCAGCTTTTGTCCTTTGCATATCAATCTCCTAGTGCATACCACTAAGAGGACTATGGCCTGTGGCCCCATCTTCTCTATATTTTCCAAGCTTAGTCAGCTGAAGGATCCGGAAGATCTCTCTCAAACTTTCCCTTACCTAGTCATCTCCTCATATTTCATGTGCTCTACTTCCTTGGCAATCTTGATGGCCCTTCAGTGGACTCATTTTCATATGTCAATACCTTATGTTGGGAAAACAATGGTGTCAGAAATTGATACCATACTCCAGATATGGCCTCACAAGTGTCACAGAGGTAAAAGATCATTTCCCTGGGACTGCTGGATGTATTCATGCTGATACAATCCAGGAAGTGGCTGGTCTTTGGTGCTTTACTTAATTTGCCTTTTTTTTTTTTAAATTAGGTTTATTTGTATTCTGAATAGATTTAAATTCTATTTCTAAATCTTTAGTTCACTGGAACCTAAAATAAGACTTCAAAACTAAATAACATCCTGCACTGGGATTGTCAGTGTTTTAAATACAACCAGGAGGAGCTGGTTCAATTTCTCCACATACTTATACCTGAGTCTTTGTTTGTAACTAAGAGTTGTGCTGATTTTACCTCTTACTCTGTGGACACAAACCAGCTTAAGAGCATTTTGGCAATTAAACTGAAGATATTTTCAAACCACTGCCAGTAGAATGACTCCTTACACACCTTCTCATTAGGCAAATGAGAGTTAAGCTCCAAGAGGTGCCTAGTAGAAATTACATTACCAGCAATAAATGCAGTGCACTTTGGTAGCAATCCCCACCACAGCAGACCCATACAATAAACCCTGTCATGAAAGTGCAAAGACTTTTTGAACCGGTGATACTTGTTAAGTTAGTAGGGCATTGCCAGACCATGGCTTAAACATGACTCATTTTTTCATACTAATGTATTTCTTTAAGAATAGTAGGCATAAAGATCTCTCAAATAGAAGAAAATTATGGGGTTTTTTTTCTGAAACCACTTTAATAAAAACAAAGGCATTAAAGTTTTATACCTAACATTCTAAAATATTGAAGTATTAATTCAGGGTAATAACTCCTATAAGCATCACTGAATTATGCATTTTAAATTACAATTTTCAAAAAACGGCAGTGGGTATATTACAAAACTGAAAATAAATTTCACAAAACCTATTCTAAGTATTTTCTATGCAATGATTTGTGTGAATTATTTAACATTTTCATTAACGCTGTCTGGAAATGTACAATTTTATCTGACTCATATCTTGAGATCCTTGAAATGCTTTAAGACCTAGTTCTGCAAGTTATCCTGCATAGGCAGGCCACTAAATGCACACATACACATTTCTAGAACTCAGGATATTCAGTACTGAAAATACAAACTAGTGTTGAATACTAACACAATTTGAATTGTATTATATTTACATTGTTCCGCTTAAAGCACTTTACATTTATTCTTCCATACTACATTAAAGAAAACCACAAACTCGTTAACTTTTGCCTGGTTTTCATGCTTTTTCAGAAGTGTATAAAATTTAGACTTAGGTAGTGAGAGAGAATTTTATCAAAGAAAAGTTTTACTTTAAAAATTCAAGTCTATCATGTGCCCAGTTAAACTGCATAAAAGAACAGCATTTCTTAGTGCAGCATCTGTTTTGAAAGAGATATGGCAGACCAAATAATTAAATCCAAAGTATTCAAGCACCAATCAACATTTGACTTGAACTTCAAGTGAAGATTTAAACTATATCTTGTGTTATCAGGACCATCCAGACCATCTCTAATTCATAAGAGAGTGAGACACAGAGAGATGATAACATCTATTGAAAATTAAAGCTGCTTAATTGTTTGCATCAAGGGGAAGGCAGCTGATGGGCGAAATTTCCACAGGAATTTTCAACCCAGATATGCAGAGGTGCCTCAGTAAACAATAGTAGATGCTGAAAATATCTTAGATATATCCTTCTTTATTGGTGAGCTTTGCTGACATCTAAACCTCTGTACACATATGCCTCCATCAGTTAAAATTCAGATTATTTAGCAGCCAGTAATGAGTGCTGCTGATTATGCTCACAAATGACTTCAGTTTCCTACTCTTTAAACCTGTATTCTGACTGGGAAAATAAACAAAACTCAGGTTTTCCTATCCCAAATGAATCTACTCATATACCCAGTACATCCATTTCTCTTTTTCCAACATTCAACTTACAAACTGCTGCCACTTCTCCTTTCCAGCAGTTCCCAAATAGACTGAATTAAAACCTTTTTAATTAACACATGTGAATAAACCCCAAATAAAGGATGTTATTGCATAGCTTAAAATACGCATACCATTTTTTTTTCCACAGGGCTATAAAAATTTCCAACTGCCATAAAACCACTTAATAGGATGGAGAGCAAGAAGTGTGCAGAAAACTCAGCAGACATAAACAATGCAAAGTATTTTGTATGGATTTCCCAAAGGATATATCAAGAACAATCTTCAGCATGTTGAAGATTATGAGTAAGGCTTAATTTGGGGTATTAATAGCTATCCTGACAATTTCATCTTTGCAAATGTTATTACTATTACAGGAAAAAAATCTATATCCATTTTGCTGAGGCATTAGCCTAGATCTTCATGTGGTGAGAAGTGATTCTTAGAATTTAAATTCGGAATGTACTTTGGAAAAAAAGGAGAAGTAGTAGAAAAAAAGAGAGTACATTGGTATCCAGCTTTTTTATGAGATAAGAGAAACAGATTTTTTTTAAGCTTTGCCTTTATTTTGCACCCATATGTTACAGGTACCTGCAATTATGTGGAGGCACATTCATTAGTAACACTTAAATATTTAACTTCATAATATGCGTATCATGTAGGATGTCTAAATGAGGAGTCTTGTACTCACAGTACATCATTACACAAAATCCCAGCTGAAATCATTTTGCCCACAAAACTGTATCTGTGGAAATTGAGACTATGAATACTTCTAAATTAAACTCCATGTCAGTGTCAACAGTTTTATACTCATTAGTGATTGCTTATGACATGATTTTATATCTTATGGTAGTCCAGGTAAAAGTCAATCTCAAGCCATAAATGCTTGATTTTTATGAAGATATGGGACACAGACATAAATCTGCATGAAAATATGAGAAACCACAACATAAAATTACATTACTTCCGTAGAAAATACCTGTGACCCACTAGTGTTACAAAGAAAACAAAAGAAATTAAGTGCAAAAGAGCTACCAACAAAAGATGTTACAATGCATTCAATCAGTGAATAAGTACAGGCTTATACCACACAAAATCCCCACACCCTAATTAGTAAGAAACTCCCAGTCACCAAAATCAGGGCCACTAATATCCTTGATTTGCATAACATGGAGAAAGAAAATGTAAACAATGATACTGAAATTATTTGTTAAATTATTAGATCAATACAATTACTGCCATCTTTTTTAAAGTTGATTACTATGAGGAAAACAGTCCTTTAATATTTATATATAATTTTAAAAAATAATGGCTAAATAAGAGAAATTGTGTTACTATTCACATATGGTAATTCCACATAAAAACTCAAAATAAGAATAGAATCCTGTCATTTACAATTTGTATGCAAAAGGCACAGTAATATTTATTCTTAGCTAGAAGTCACTAAAAGTGCAATCATTCCAAGACTTAACACTATGAGAATTGTTCAGCTAACAGAATGGAATAGCAGCAGGAGTCGTGTTACTACCTGAAGTACAACAGAAAGCAGGGCTGAGAGAAACAGTCAACGTAAACATATGTCCCAGCTATTATTCACTCATAGATAATTCCAACAATGCACTGTTTTCTGTGCAAGACATTCTAGATTAAGTACAAAAGTAATTTTCTGGCTAATTATGTGGAGCACAGGCAGATCCACAAATGTTTTTGTTCACTAGCTATGCAAATTTGCCTTTTGTAACATCACAGAAAGCCAGAAAATGACGTAAAAAGGAAGGGAAAAAACCTGATGCCAACCATGCAGCACACAACAGAGCAAATGGAAGAAATTCATTTTGTCTTAT
Source organism: Melospiza georgiana (assembly GCF_028018845.1). NCBI lineage: Eukaryota > Metazoa > Chordata > Aves > Passeriformes > Passerellidae > Melospiza > Melospiza georgiana. Next base: position 83,392,289 of record NC_080430.1, on the reverse strand, counting down.
TGCAGGATGGCAGCATTGTGATTGACACCACTTAGCTGGTTGCTTAGCATTCAGATCAGCAGACAAATTGCAGTGAGAAGACAAGACTAGGCATTCTACCATACGACCACAGTGCTTCTACTTTTGTTGCATTTCTTCATCAGACAGAAGATGTAACTTCAGGTTAGACCTTTCTATAAATATGTTAGTATTAATAAATTTGTATCTTTGACTCAAATCAATAAAACCTTCCAAGTATTTCCATGGTTCTGGAAAAACCAAAGCTTCTAAAACTTTGAAGATTAATCCTTGAAATATAAGGATGGGATTCAAGCCTACAGGTTTGGATGTTTTTCATTGTTTGTTTGTTTGTTTTCTTTATGGTTAACAAAACCACAAAGAGACAAGAGACTAAAGCAGTGGTAGACACTAAGAAGTTCTCAGGAGAGAATTTGAATTGCAGGAACTAGAACCCAGGTTAATTCAAGACAGAAAAAGACCACTTGTCAATCTATCAGCTGGAAAGAGTCAGATGCCATAAGAGCCCAAGTTCTTTGCCATAGATGAAGCTCCAAGACACATCCTGAGAAGGGGCTATGTCAGAAATAGAAAGAAACAATAATAAAAGAAAACACTCAAGATGAAGGTAACTCCATCATCTTCAAACAGACCAAAAAAGCTCCAAGTCAGCAGGGATGGAAGAAGAAATTGGTTTGAGGCTTAGATGCTTAAGGTAGATGCTAACTATTCCCAAGACAAAAGCAACTTTCTCCCTATCAAGCACAACTAACAGGAAAGAGAAGCTCTTCTCTTTTCAGTGTGACAGAACCTGCTGCAAAACTACATTCTGAACTGCAAAACCAGGAAAGGTTGTTAGAAGAATTTTCAGTATCTACAAAGGAAGTCTACCATGTCCCCATTGCTCTCTCCATCTTGGGCCCACCATAAACTCCACCTCAAGCTCAGAGAGAAGACCATAGAAAGGAAACATCCAAAAGACAACCTCTAGCACAGTCAGAGCCCACTGGCAGATGCAATTCTCTGTGTCATGGTCCCAGTCTGGTGCTGCTGCCACACAAAAGGTTCTCCTGGAAGCTTCTGTTGCTTGTGTTTTACAGACTTCTCAGAAGTCAGTCTTGGCTGGGAAACACCCTTCTGAAGCACACAGTGAAGTCATGCTTCTTAAAGGGCATCAGGTCACCTGAGTAGATGGGCATAAAGGCAAGGACTACCTGCCTCAGACTTTTTTTTTTTAATAGATTTTCATGCAGACATCCCAAAAGCAAAAGTGAATGTTGTATATAACCACAGCAGATACAGAGCTAGACAAAGCTAAGGGACCCCTTTGGTGCTGCAGGTACAAAATTAGTTCCATCACAGAGCAAGATTACTGTTTCAAGTTCAATTGGAGCTTTGTGTAAATAGCACTTCCTTCAGATTCTCTCTCTCTCTCTCAAGTTCCAGTCTCAACAAGCTCTAGGTCAGCTACAGTGCTGTCTTACCCCATCAGTGCTGTCTTAAGATGGCTTCTGACATTAATCTGTGGTAGGTTAAAATCAGACAGGCCTAGACCTGCCAAACTTTCTTAAAGCAGGAAAGGTTCATATTAAATTCGGTGTTTTTATAAAATCTTTACTTTCTCATCATTCCCTGGTTTTGGGGAACCTTTTACAGCTCCTGAGGAAACTGAATGAGTAGTAACATCTTCTCTGACGGCTTCCCAAGACACCTTTTCCCCACACATTCTTAGTTCAAAATGTACCAAGGGCTTCATCCATCTCTGACTCAAGCAGGCTCAAAGGTCACCATATAGATTTAATTCAAAACAAATCCTCTCCCCAGCTTTAATTAGTCTGGTCAGTGGTGGAAAAACTAAAGTAAAGCTGCAATACAATAAAACAGTTCTAACTCTATCACAAGTTATAGTCACTAGATATTTTTCTCAATGTCTTTATGCAATCATAAAAATTTTATGACGTCTTGCTGATGCAAGATACTGATTGGGAATAAAAAAATCTATCACAGACTCCTGAAAAGCAGAAATCTTTGCAAATTATAGAAAAACAAGACTTTCATTCATTTAAGCTTCATAATGCAGTTTTATGATATCCTAATTAAATTATTGCTAACCTTAAAACAACTTGGATTTTTTCAGCCTTTCTTTCAAACTTTTTTTAAACTTTTCAGTCACTTCTAATGGGGCTATTGAAGAAATGGAGAAAGCATCCCAGACACTCATCCAGGAAGAGAGTACCAGTACCAGAGAGTACCAGTCTGGAATGGGGACTAAAAGGAGGACATGTTCTTCTCTCACTCTTTTAGAAATACAAAAGCAACATGTCTGACAAAAAAAATGTAATCAGTGCCCTATCAGAAAGCATCAGAGGCCCATATCTACCTTCTCCCCACTCCTGCAACTGCACATGAATGCATTTAAGCAAAGACAAAACTGCAAAACATGTCTCTTGAGCACTATCCAGAAGTTGTAGCCCTAGGATTTTTTCCAGGCCCATTCATATTATGTTGTTCAAACTCCTTCCAATTCCCAGTCCATATTTCATAAAATAAGTTTTTTATCAGCAACTGGAATTCTTCAAAACATTTACATATCCATACTCTGTTTATGAGAAAACTGCACTTACTAGGATGTAATTTCCATCTTTCTTCCAGTGGCTGCCCATCCACACAAATGATATTTTGAAAGAACTCCAGGCTCAGCTACCAGGATATTGATGTCCTTCATTGAGACAGTAACTGAAGGATCATCCTCCCAAGTCATGTCCAAAGAGAATATCTCTGCAGAAATGCAAATCTTAAGACTGGGATTGAGCTCCAGAGCTGTACTAAGTAAATGCTGTGATAGAAGACATTTTTCAGTGAGGTCCCAGACACAGCTTGAGCTCTAATGCAGCATTTTGTCAAGGTACAAAATGCTTTGGCTGTGTGAAAATGGATTTTCCTTTGGATCTGTAGATATTAATATAAACAGAACTTCCCAAGTCTAGGAGTGAGCACTGTAAACATAATAAGAAAAAGTTCTTTTAAAACCAAAGTCGTAAGGTGTGACTTCACTCTCACAGGAATTAAACTTAGCCTTGAATATTGTCTTTAGGCGGCAGCAGGCAAAGGAGTAGCAGATACAGGACTGGTGTCAGAAATACACCTGAGATTACTCTTGACACCATCTGATCCAAGAATCTGAAAGTCTAACCATTTCTTCTTTGTATTTATCAGATGGGTTCCCTGTCCCTGGTTACTCATTTCAGATTCCCATTTTGCCAAAGGATGTTCTCTTGCACCTGAAGAAAAGCAGGAATCCCGTACGCATTTCTTAGCATTGAACATAACAGTATTGTCACCATAAAACATAACAACTTCAGAAGCAGATCCAAAATGTTCCATAGGCTCTGAAATTGCATATTCATGTTGGGTTTTCATTCCCCTCAGAGGCAGTGTCATCCTTCTGGCTGCTGAAACAGATCACAAAAACAGAAGGTCTGTGGGGGTCTGGCACATCAAATCAGGACTGTGGGAGATGCTGAAAAGGGCACTGATGCTTACTGATGCTGGCTTGAGCTATTCAAAAATTCAGAGTGCAGCATTGTGAGAACTGGTGTGTTGATAGAGATGATGCCTGTCTGAAGAATGGGTGATTCTTAGCCAAATTCATCAAAGAATCTGAAGGCACAGTAACCCTGAGACATAATAAAAGTACATCCTATCTTGAAACACAGTGGAGATCGAGCAGTGACTAAATTATAAAGCATCTTGTAGAATAAGTTTAAGGAAACTTAAATATTCAAAAACCGCATGGATGTGGCTCTCAGGGATAAGGTTAAGTGTTGAACATGACAATGCTGGCTCAGACTCAATGAATTTAGAGGCCCTTTCCAACCTTAACAATTCTATGGCTCTGTGATTCCATCATCTTTGTCATTTAGGTTGTACACACAGAATGCTGCACAACTGGAAGAGATGCTTCCTATGCCCTCCAAAGCTACCTTTCCTGCATTCTTCACACAATGAAAGATTGCCTACAAATAACATATTGAAGACCTGCTATATCTAGTGCAGTACAAGAACCTAGGAAGACAGTTCTCTTTTGTTCTGGCTTAATTTAACACATATTTTGTATTAATACTTTTCACCCAGACCTGGTGATCTGTTAGAAGACAAAGAAAGCCCATTACAATCCCCAGCATAACTTGCTTTGTTGCATCAAAGATAAAACCACTTTATAAACACTTACTCAGCTAATATATTAAAATCTATCAATACCTGTTGAACCTCAAAGATTGACTTTCTATCACAGGAGATATAATATTTGCATGAGGCTTACACTTCATTTTAGTTGTCATGGGCATTCTGTGGGAGCCATGAAGTATTTGTCCTGTCACATGGATATTTTATAAATAACTGAAATGCTGGGCAATGACCCTCAGATTTAGCTATCATCTGCCTGTAGTGTCGAGAACTTACAGATTTTAAAGAAGTATTTTCTCTCAAAACAGTGGTAGTGCTAAAACCAAAGTTCACCTAAGTGCATGTAGAGAGGAAGAAAATGTTGCTTTATGTTTTAGCAATGGCAGAGCTATAGAAAAAAGTTTTATCTGTATGCCCCACGGAATAAAAATAATTCACTAACAATCCCCTTCACAATGATAACCAATCACCAAAATGTCAAACAAAAGGCTGGAAAACTTTATTGAATCACATGCTCATCAGTCTTCTGACAAATGTGTCAGCTATGGGCATTTTAGTCAGCAATTTCAGTAACAACCAAATGGCCTTTTGTGCACTGCACATGAAGAGAGCCTTCAATTGGCACAGAAAATAATAAATCCCAGGCTTTTGAACCTTTAGTTCTCACTCTTTTTTGAATGTTTTGGAAGAGATAAATGGGAGCTTTACTGATCTCCTTGCTCACATTGATCCAGAATGTAATTTTATTCAAAAAATTTATAAAATTGCATGCCTCATTTAAAAATCTGGAATCAAATGTTGCCTTCCAATGTAGGTCACCAGCACAATTCTCAGAACAACTTCAAGACAGCAGGCTGTATGCACAGCATAACAATGCTCACAAATAAGTACCCAGTGGCAAAGACACACACACTGTACCAAAACCCAGTTCGAGGGATGAGTTGGAAATGTTCAGGCCCAGAATGCTTTGAAGCTGGGTGCTTCATAAATGCACTGCTTTGAGCAAGGCATATGTATCAGCTGTATTTCTGTGGGCAAAACCCTGTCAGCCGCAGTCTGCTTAAAAAAAAAAAAAAAACAAAACAGCAAAACTCTACAACAACAACCCCCCACAAGTCACCTTTTCTCTCCAAAGAACCACAAGTGATGGACTCAGAAGAGGGAGAAATTAAAACCAAATTAATAGTCTGTTTATCAGTAGTAATTCTGGCAATTTATTGAAATTATGCCAAGTTTACCCCAGATTCACATTGCAGCTTTGGTGAAAATCTGGATGTATAGATCTCAGTCAAGGAAAAGTTGCCAGAAATCTTATTTTCTAAAGCAAATTTTTGCACTTGTGATAACCCTGATTCCTGACATTCATGTGTTCAGAGAACAAAAAAGGCTGAGAAAAATGGACCATTTCAAACATGTATGCCAATTATGATTATCCAGGAGAAGTACCCTTCTACTGACAGGCCAACTTGCTGCTGTTTCATCACTCAACACCTAAACTACCACTTCATATGATCAGTATTTTAAAGGGAGAGCAAATAAATCTCTTGGGAGCGCTGGCATAATGCTGGCACTTCTTAGCAAGACTTATCAAAAAACAAAAGCTTCCCAAAAATATCTGGGCTCACAGAGATGACATATTGCTCAGGTTTATTTCCAGATGGCCCAGAAAGGATCAACTTGTGAGTCCAAAAGAGATTTGGTTCAGGAACTCCTGCTGTCACTTCTGTCAAACTGTGCCCTTATGATAAATTGCCCTAAGAGTTTGACAGAGACTGCTGTTTCTTACATTGCAGAGAGGAACTCTGTATTATCTTTTCCCTGAATCTCTTAGAAGTACTGAATGTTCAAGACAATAGAGAAAAGAAAGAGAACTTATAAGTTTTTAAAAGTATATATCTGCTAAAAAAAATAAAAAACCATACTTACTGTAAAAGCTGTATATTGACAAATTTGAGTCCTGTGATTCAATTTGTTCATGTAACACAGCATACCAGAGTAGTAGTATTATTTCAGTAACCTAACTGTACCTTTTTCTTTTACAGAATTTGGTGTCTCAAATGGCTTTTCTTCTTGTTTTAGAAAATAAATTTTGCAGCTTACACACAGTAAACTGATAGCTGTTATAAAATTGCAGTAGGGCAGAAAAATATTGATTTGCTTTCAGTACACTGAAGTTGAGACAGGAATGCATAGATGTCTGCTGTAAGTCTTGCTACCAAAACTACTTTCCTTCAGAAAGTCCACCTATTATAATTAGAATAAATAGCACATAAATAGAATTCAATGCCATTGGGAAATGCTTACAAATAAAGTTGCTTTCCTCTTAACACAGATGAAACATTCAAGAAATAAACAGCAAAATCTGAGTATTAAGACATAAAAGCCTTAGAAAAAACCCCAACAAACTGTTCTAAAAAATAAAAATAGTATTTCGAATTACTCTCATATCCCTTTTTCCCTTTACAACATCAGATCTTCAAGAAAGGAAGATTTTCACACACCAAAGCTAAGCCAATGTTAAATTTCTAAGTAATAGAAGATTCCCAAGATTAAGAAGCCTCCAACTGCAGCTTAGAATTATCATTCTTTAAATATTATGAAAGAGGTAAGCTGAACATCAGAGAAAAAAAAAATTAAAAACTGTGAGAGAAGGAAGGAATTTATTCAGGCTGCTCATCAATCTACAAACACTAATTGATGAAAGTGGTGTTCTCATAGCAGTGCATTTCAATGAATGCTTCTAAACAGCCATTTACTCTATAGTTACTTATGAACTTTATCAGAGCTTGACTTCAAATGCCATGTTAAGTGCTGTATTTCAAATGCAAAAGCAGAAATATAAATAGTGGCCCAATAAAGATGCTGATTTATATGAACTCATTGCAGCCATAATTACTTCCAAAAAATCTGTACATTCAGTTGCATGAGGAATAATTTAACTTGGAGAATAAGTGACTAAAAAGCACATTTAAAAAATCCCACAACTACCTGAGGATTAGATTTTTCAGCTACCTCTTTTGAAAAGAGACTACAGGAGTGATCTCAAAAAAACACTAAATCAAAATAATCAGGGACCCTGGAAGAAGAGTGGAGAAAAGACTCAGAGTGAAGAGGCATTATGATATTTTTTGACCAAGCAGGCATCGCAGGAAACAAATTAGTCAAAAATGTGGAAGAGATGAAAAGAAGAGATTCACTGAAGGTCTGGAAATACCATTTTTATAGTGGGAAGTGACACCTGTTTTACAGACAGGTCTGAAAAATGTTCTTCTCACATAAAATCATCAAAATGTTTCAGTCTATGAGTGAGTGCAAATATAAAATATCTGACCTGACCTTTTTTCTGCACTTCAACCTGTCACATCTGCCACTTGAATGCAAATATAATGAACATGGTAATATGAACTATTTCTTTGAATAGTTAACTATGATTTTCATTTGGATGACTGTGATGCTGATGACACTTCATACATTTCAATAATTCTTTATCCAAACCTAGGGGTTTGATCACAATTTGTACTCTTTGTGTTGCAAAACAGAAACATTGTCGACATCTGCTCTCCAGAGAGATGCGATGGAATGTCCTGCTGTGGTTTGTGCCAAAACTCAGCAGGTTGAGAGTTTACTGTTTTAAAACAGTTGTCCCTATATGCCCCCATCACCTAGAGCTGTTACCTGACCTTTTTCTGTCTTTTTCCTTCAAAGCAATAAGGAAGTCCGAGAACATTTCTGAACTGCTACAATCCTTAACATCCTGTCTGTGAATGCAATAAAATATACACAAAAATGTCATTCTTTTCCCTTTGAGAGTCTTCAGTTTCTCTGATACACACTTACAGCAGGATAAAGGACATGCTTTTCACATTGATGCATTCAGAAGTACTCCCAAGAACAAATGGTGTTATCACAGATGTGCAATGTGTCATTTGATGGGTTACAGCAGAATGACCTGTTTTGTGATGAAGAATTAGGTGATATCACCCATTCATCAGGAAGTTTTCAGTATAGTTTCCATTTGTAGTTTCTTTTAGACATCATTTTGATGACTTCAAAAGGCTACCACAGGGAAAAGGCTAACACAGAGAAACTACCCAAGATAATTCAAGAAATGGTGAAGAGAAGGTCGCACAAAATAAATCACTTTTAACAAGCAAAAAGCTTGAAGAAGTAATTTGATATTTGAAGAAAAGGCAGCATCAAACCAAGAAAAGACCTGTCATGTCAGCCTACACAGCTCTACTCTCACAACAAGAAGTATAAAGCCCAAAGGGGGTACACAGGTGCAGCACAGCTGAAGCAGACATTCCAAGGAGTGGGGTGTGCTGGAGGTTCAGAAACCAGGGGTGATCATAGGGATCTGAAATGCAAGGACTTTGCACTCCCTCGTGCCAACCACAAACAGCCCCCACTGTGGGAATCTGCTACTAACATCAATTACTTGATGGCTGTTCCTCACAATTAAAAATAATTCATCATACCATGACCCACCCCCCCCCCCCAACTGGCATGACAGAAATTGGACAAAATGAAACCTTTGTGTCAGAGAGTGAAGGCCTTATGGTAGGAAATAAACAGAAACAAGTCAGAAAACACAGAGAAACACATGTGATTGAAGTTCTGGTGATCTCTGAAGTCAAACAGCAGAAGCCATCCCAAAATTTTAGATTTCCATGCTATACAATCAAATAAAGGTGTTCATGAGGAAGTCTTATGGTTTTGCTAAGGTGTGCCTGAGAATATGAAGAGCAGTTTCCAGAATATGTCATATATTGCAGTTAAAAAGGGAAATTCATCACATCTTGCACACTTACAGACTTTGTTCAGGAATATTTTTGGTAAATAGTAAACTTCAATCAGGAATTTGACTGAAATTTCTGGAGTTAGAAGGAGTCTTTGAAGCCACTATATAATACTGTGAGATAGGCAGTCAAATGAGATTGTGATTATGTACAGTTTAATCTGTAGTCTAAAAACAATATGACTCCTTTAAAGAAGGCAAAGGACACCACAAAATGCAAAAATTCAATTAAACACAAAAAGATGTTCAAGACACAAATCAGGACTTAAAAATTAATAAAAACAGAGGAGATGGAGCTGTGAGGACCTGTCCTGATTAAACACTATCTTTAACATGCATTTAGACAGGAATGACTTCTGCTTAGGCAGGAAAATAGCATTTCAACATAGGCTGCCAAGATGCCTCCTCTATTTGTCCTTCATGAAAAGACTGACCCATATCTTCCCATTTGGATTTGTCTCCTACTCTTTGGACATTACTCCTTAAAATAAGGTGGCTTGTCTTAACAGTTATGCAGGTCAGGGATTTGCTGTCAATATTCTGATAACAAGTTCACTTGCACCAGTCATGAACACGTATTTATTCTTAGATTGCAACCAGCATTTGTTTCTGATAAAAAGCAGTGAACTTGCGGAATTAAGATCACAGGAACTAGAGGACCTATTGATTTTTTTTTTTTTACCCACCTAATTTAAAAGACAGCATGTAAAAAACCAAACAGATTTGAGCTTCTTGTTCTCCTGCTTTCATATAGGAAATGAAGAAAGGTCATGAGCACATGTAAGAAAATATGTACATTTTAGAAAAATATGATACAAGTAATGTCAAAGTTGATGATTATCCATGTTTAAAGGACTTTCTGGAGGGCATGAGAACAATCACTGCAGTTAAATGAAATGGATGAGAAACCTATGTATTTGAAAAGGCTTTTATAACACATGGAACAAGTAACAAACAAGTTGCAATAAGATCGAAAACCAGACTTATTTCTATTATAAAAAAATAACAGAAAACTCAAAAAAGCCTTCCAGACCTGCAAAAAATTCATAGAAGGAATTGGAAGAAGAGGATCATGTTTCCTATTTTAAAGTTTACTTAATGTGCTTCTCATAAGACAAAGGAAGAAGCTACGTTACTTATCAAATTGAAGAATAGTCTTCTAAAAATAGACTCATCTTATTCCCTAAAAACTTAGAGCCAAACTATATATATATATATATCTGTGTTTGCATACATATATAAAAAAATATATATACATACATACATTTATCACTTTTATGTCCACCTGTTCAAAATAAGGTTAAAGGCATAAAGTTAAGACTATTCAGAGTCTACCCTCTGACAGATTTCAGCATTACAGCTTGCAAGCAGTAAAGGACTAGATACTGATGAGACAGAAGATGAGAAAATATCTGTCAGACACTGTTTTATGCAAAGCTGGTGTTTTATCATAATTTCCACATACAGTCTGTAGATGCTTGTAAGTGTACTGCTGTCACTGATATCCCTTCTTCAGATACAGTGTGCACCTGCTAAAAGAAGATCTATGTTTCACACATAAAATCCAGTTTATATTAAGTTTTCTGTTGATTTATAATAATAGGTCTTCAGCCACAAGTTAGATGCAGTTATCCTTGTAAATACCTACACTGTGAGATGGAGGGTGCCTACACTGAGCTTAAAGCTCAGATCTATGAAGGGATTAATCAGAGAGGTGCTGGGGCTCAGTGACCCCAGCAATGCAATAAACACAGATCACAAAAAAAATCTCACAGGGAGAACAAACATTCCCATAGTGAGATTCAGAGAAGTGCTAGCACCCTGGGCTAAGCACCCAAGCCAAGGCTACAATGAAATACTTGCTTCTACTTTGAACTCATATCTGAAAAATTTTATACTGGATGTACTATTTAAAAATAGAGAGCGATGAAAAAAATGTGAAAAAACCACCTGGCAGCTTGGACAGTGAGGATAATTTTTTATTTAAAGCACATTCAGAGCACCTTTATCTAAGTGGATGTCTATCTATTTTGTCCCTCTCAAAGGTGACTCACAGATTATGCACACAGAGATAGAGATGGGCTTGGGATCCTTCCCAAGGTATTTCAGCAATGCTTGCATATAGATACTGTCCCAGTGTGGACATATTTACAAAGAAAAATGAAATTTTGCCTTCTCTCTGGAATTGGCAGGAAGAGAGCAGTATATCTAGTATTGATCACCATTTTTTGACTAAAAAGAGACTTCCTGGAAAAAAAAACTAAGACTGATTAGACAAAAGACTAAATTGTGTTCATTTACACACAGGTAAATGTGCATGCATGTTCATACACTACGGGAAAACAAATGCAGCAAAGATAATCTCAGTATTTACATTACTCAGAACAAACTTCTCTCTGTGCCCACAGCAGACAATAAAATAAGTAAACACAGCAAGGAAGAGTCAGTCTGAGTATTAGAAAAACAATAAGAATATTCAGGCATGAAAATCTGTGGTAGAATCACTAGTATTGGAGACAGCTAGAACAGATCAGCTGATCATCTGCTAGCTTGAAACATACAGCTGAAGTCCACCTAGAGGGGGGGAAAATCTATTATGGAAGGAGGGTGAATTATCTGGCCCCCTGGAATGTGTTCTAGCCCTATCTTTTTATTGATGATGAAGGAAACACAATGCTGAAGGACAGCCTTGCTGCAAGAAATATTAGGAACATTTTGTTTCAGTGACTGATTCCTAGCTCAGTAGAGTTTGTTTTTGTGCAGTGGTGAGGTTGTATGAATGAAAAATGTTGATTTAGCTAACCTGGAGACCTCTTCTTGTGACAATTTGTCAAACATACATAAAACTTGCAGCAGGACCTGGAAAACCCTAGTCATGTGATCAGATAGCCTTAAATAATTTGTGTGTCCACAAACAGTGGCCAAATCTTCCCATGTCTGCCTGGAATTTTGGCACAGTACATAATGTAAGCCCCTAGTCTCCACAACTCAAGCAGTAAAAAACCAAAATATCCATTGGCTAGGCCACAGAATGCTATCTAATGCCACCATACATGAGTTACCAAATAAGTGTCCATTCTCATGAGCAAAGTGTCTCCATTTTGGAATGTACCCCAGGGAAAATCTCCCGGATGACGTAAGCATTGACAGATCCAGTCTAGTCACATTTATCACAATCCATTTTTCAGCCCCACTACAGGAAATTTATTGTCCCTAGAATCACCATTTGGTTTCTGGGTACATGGTCAGTGCCTTCAACTAGGCCCAAAGGATAAAGTGTTCTAGGATTATTAGATATTTTTTGAAAAAGCAATGTTGATACTCTTCACATTGTAGAGCAAAAAAAGTGCAATTCAGCTTTGCAGAAATATTCCCCTTTTATTAGCTGGAGATTTGACAGCCCTAAACATATTTGATCTAAAATTATTGTCTTTTCTATTGAAGCCTGTCAGAGATCAAGAGGTATTTATGGATAATTTCAAATACCTACTCAAAGAAAGTTGTTTTATATAATATTTCTGCTTTAGCTGGAAGAAGAGACAACAGTCTTAATCTAAAGCAGATTTTGTCACTTTTCTCTGTGCATTGATGAGGAAGTTTTGCTGAATTCTAGCCTTAGGACAGGCCTTTCCTCCAGGAGCAAAATGACATGCCTAACTCAGGGCCATGAAAATGACTGCAATGTCTCATCTGTTTGAGCTTCCTCCAGCGTGAATAAGAGATTGATTATGCTGATTAACATAAAGTGCCCTTAGATCCATATTTTATAGTAAGCCTTATTTGAAAACAATTCACTTTATTCCCATTGGACAAATCAATATATTATATTTTATGGGGAAATTCATGGAAGAATTTGTTTCCACTGTTTTTTCTTCAGTTTTCATATGTCATATCTAGATTGTAAAAATCTCAGCCTCATTTATCTTCTGATAAGTGGTTACCCATTTTTCCAAGCTAACTCGTTTTCACAACCTAACTGTTGCTACTTTCCTTCAGCTGTATTTGTGGGAACCAGAAAAACCTAGTTCTCAATGCTCATTTAAGCTTACTGCTTTTCTAACTAATCTAGGAAAGTGGGAATTAGATTTCCATATGTCTAATAGAGCTTGTTTTTTTGTAAGAGGAGATTTTTCAATGTCTTAACTCTAGATTTTTTAAGTATTTAGAAGTAAAATGAAGGAAAGATAGGATTAAATAATAAATCAACATCATCTTTAAGGCATCTGAAGTTTTCTCTTGGCTCCGGTCTTATGCATAGAATAAGAAAACTTTCAATTAATTCAGTTCCTTGCCTCCTTGTTGTATCCAAGGTTAAAATAAATAACTATAAGGATAAGTACTACCACACACAGCTCAAGTCCGTTTTATGTTTTTACCCAGACACAGCTTGTATTTTATAATGAAATGCAGTACAACAGTAATGATACATGTTCAAATAGAACTTTGTGGTAAGTGGTAAGCAAAATTGCTTGTGACCTGCTGCAAGGTTAGAACAAAATCTAATTAATTGCTTATTAAACTGTTCATGGTGGTTATGCATAAACAACCAGGATTTGCATATACATTCACTCTTCAGGTTTAATTTAAGCCCAACAATCACACTTACTGGAGTATACAAAAATGTAAAACCTATATGAGGTTAGACAGCAAATAGGATAAGTATGGTACATTTCTTGATTCCCCTACTGGTAAAACAACCAAACAGAAACAAAAAACCTGTCATAGAGTATTTGCAACTTGCTAATTTAGACACAAGTTTTATTGGCCATGGAGTAGAAGCCATCCTTAATTAACAATGCCTAAAACATACTGAGAAAATGAAATTAATTTAATTATTATTTAATTTTATAATTAAATTTATTATATTATTAATTTAATTAATTTAATTTTGAGAATTTCCCTGACAGTTGTACATTATTCTATCCAATAAGTCCAAAAAAGTGTTGATAACACTTTAAAAAGTGTTACAGCTTAAAAAGTGAGACAGTGTGGACCAGCGCTTGATCTGCAAAAGTAAAATGACTAGAGAACTGAGTGAAAAAGAAGATAAAAAAATAGAAAAACCACTAGGCAGCTCAAACTTAACAAGAAAATGCAAAGTTAGTCTACACAATAAAGACAAGATGATGCAGCATTTCTATATGATTTTGGAGTTTTTCACACGTTCAAATATTAACAAAGGAGAATAACACAACTTTCATACAATCATCAACACCTCCATTTGGTAGAAAATAATATAAATAATGCATGAACAATCCATTAAAACCTTTCTACTTCCAAACATTATTGTATCTTATAGGCAGTAAAAATATGAAAGTCAGTTACATGAGCACTTATCATTTACACTGATTAAGGCACTGTCATTTTATATTCTGGATCTATATAATTAGGTAAGAAGTTGTAAAATACAATCCTATGCTCTGTGGCAGTGTAATTAGGAGTAAGTACATAAATGAGTTTTGCATGTTTAAGTGTTAATTATTTTTAATTACTAATCAATTAATGCCTTTTTATCTTGCTTTTCAAAAAAAGGCCATAAAAGATTTTTCATTTTCTTATTAAATCAATATTCTATAAACTCTTTTAATGCTTACTTATAAAAAGTGGTTTTACCCATTTTTCTTATTAATGTCTTTTACCATAAAGAGCCCTAGCACACTCAAAATTACAATTGAGGAGAAAAATTTAAAGACTATAAATGAGGCACCAGGCCCTACTACCAGACAGTAACATCACATATTTTCCCATAATGGTTACTTAGAACCTAGTAACACTTTGCAAATCACAGCTTCTAACAACTGTCAGCAACTGGCAGGCACTGTCAAAAAAAAAAAAAAAAAAATATAAATCAGGACAAATTGACAGCTATCAGAGCAGCAGATGTGCAGTTCAAAATCTCTGATTTCCTAGTAGTAGCCAGAATCTTCCTACTCATCCAAACCCACCCCCTATTCAGCAATGACCAAACTGCCCTAACCCTATGCCTACCCCTGGGGGCCCTGTCCGTGCTATTTGCAGCCACATGTGCTCTTACCCAAAACAACATCAAAAAAATCATTGCCTTCTCCACTTCAAGGCAACTAGGACCAATAACAGTTACAATCGGACTAAACCTCCCTAAGTAACTTCCTTCACATCTCAACCCACACATTCTTCCAAGCCATGCTCTTCCTATGCTCATGCTCCATCATTCACAGCCTAAATGGCAAACAAGATATCAAAAAAATAGGAGGACTCCAAAAAACACTACCCACAACCACTGTATGCCTCGCCATCGGCAACCTCGCTCTAATAGGAACACCATTTCTAGCAGGATTCTACTCAAAAGACCAAATCATCGAGAGCCTAAACACATCCTACCTAAACACCTGAGCCCTGCTCCTAACCCTACTAGCCACATCATTCACCGTGGAATACATGATCCGCGTGACCGTATTAGTACAGATCAGCTTCGTTCAAATTCCGCCCTGAGCCCCAATAAATGAAAACAACCCCGCAGTAACTTCTCCAATTACTTACCTTGCTCTAGAAAGCATCCTGGCAGGATTCTTCATCCCCACAAAAACCCCTCCAACAACTATACCACTTTCCATTAAAAAACTGCCCTAGTTGTAACAGCCCTAGGCATCGCTTTAGCCCTAGAAATTTCAAAAATAGCCCAAGCAAACTCCTCTCTCAAAATTCTCCATATCCCTAGGATACTTCAACCCTTTAATCCACCGCCTCAGCATAACTAATTTCCTCAACGGAGGACAAAGCATTGCCCCTCACCTAATTGACCTTTCCTGATAAAAAATACTAGGATTAGCCAACCTACAACTAATAGCAACTAAAGCTGCCACCACCCTCCACTCCTGCCTAATCAAAGCTTACTTAGGATCATTCGCCTTATCCATCCTCACTATCCTCATACAGAAACAACCAGTGGCCCTCAACCTTTGTAAAAACCACCAAATCCTGAAAATCATCAACGATGCCCTAATCGACCTCCCAGCACCATCAAAAATCTCAACATGATGAAACTTCGGATCTCTATTAGGCGTTTGCTTAATCACTCAAATCGTCACAGGTCGTCTGCTAGCTCCACAGCAGACACCAACCTAGCCTTTTCCTCTGTCGTCCACATATGCTGGAGCATGCAATTCAGCTGATTCAATATAGCATATTTTGGGTGGAGAAGGCTGTTGATAATGAAGTAACATGAAAAGCTTCTAACTGTCTCCAAGCACTAAGCAGACTATGAGGTTTCTTTGGAATACTCTGCAGTACAGTACATACAGCACTAGTCAAAGCTGGAGCACTGCTATCATCTACAATGCCAGCATCTCTGTTTAGGCGTCCCAGAGCAGTGACATTCTGAAATTCTCTTGCACATGATAACCACAGTCCACACAAACTGCCTCTGTGTCCCTCAAAGAGCACCTGTACCATCTTCTGTTAGTTTGCCCCTCAATGTGTCCTAACGTCAATGAATAAAGAGAAAATTTAGCAAAGTACTAGAACCTGGAGTTTGATGGAAAAGCAAGGTTCAACAACGTATAAGAGCCTCCAAAACCACTATCTTTCATAATAGTTTGCAATCTCCAACACCTTAACACCTTCACTGAGGGGGTTATTTATTTATTTTTCTCACAATAATCAAACAATTAATGAGTATTGCCTTGCCGTATACTAGTCAAATGAAAACTTTATTGTCTTTCCCATGTTTTAATGTCAAAGCTTGGCACAGCAGAATTTACTCGTGGTGGAGTCATTCTTGATCATGACCCCACTGCCACAGATATAATTTACAAGCAATTTCCATCTCTCTTCCTGTTTTGCTCACTTCAGCTCAGCAGCATGGCAAGCACCTTAACATTTTTCTGATGAGCATGGCTTTCTTATTAAAAAAAAAAGGGCAATTTGCTAAATGTAAAGGCTTTGAAATTCTTCTACAGACCACATTTATCCTTCCCTACAATATTTTAAGACCATTTGGAACAGCAGCACCATCATGAAACACAACATGCCTTAAATTGACATGTCTGAGACACAAAAAGTTTCAAAACTCATTTACATGTACTAAACTGGTGCATGCCTCCAAACAACATTTGACAGGCTTGGCAGAGCTGATTAAACTTTGCCTTTGCTCTGGCTCTCTCCAGCCTCTCTCAGTTTCTGTTATCCTTTGTGAGTGATGCAGGCTATTGTATGAAATCAAAGGGCTACAAAGATGGCATACAAAATAATTCAAAGCAAGCAACTTACTTGCTTTTAAAGTAGGCTGTGCTATTTTGTTGAAAGAGAAAGCCCTTACAAACCAGTATTTTTCCCTCTGCATGGGAAACAGACATTATGGTTTTTTACCTTAACTGTGTCAGACACAGAACCTACAGACACTATAGCATCATTAATTTATTATTTAGGTTTCATTGACAGGCGCAAGAAGATTCAAAACGCAACATAAATGTTTTGTGTAGATATTCAATTGCCAGTATTTCCTGGTTGGGAATTTCTTTAGAATAGGGCACATTGCTTCTGCATCTTCTTTAACACCATGATTTGGACAAATAGCAGAGATCCTGTGATTATTCAGTCAAATGAAAAGGCTAATCATGGCCTCTTAGGATAAAACAAAGGGCAGAGAGCACCTAGCCTCTTTATTTTTTGCATATGTGGACACACTCCTGATTCCAGCACATCGATTTAACATTGTGGATTTCGGTGTGTGACTAACACATTTTAGTGATACAATCATTCCAACTCTATTGGAGGGAAAAATAATTTTAAAAAAGAGAGATTAACACCAGACAAAATACCCATCTAAAGCAGATTAGGGCATACTAGCAGAAGAGGCTAGCAGAGTCTGTTTTCATCTGCTGCATTACACAGGTCATAGGGCCTGGCTGTGACATATTACATCTTTTGAGCAGTAAGTCTCAACTAAAAGACTCTATATGTGACTTTGACACAGGAGAAGTGGTATGGAGAAAAAATAATTTTAAAAATTGTGAGAATATTAAAAAGGGATTTGACAAAGGACCAGGGGAGCAGAAGGTAAAACAGGCAAAAGGAGAGAAGGTTATACACCAGGAAAAGTGTAGGTGAATGAGGAAGGAGCATCAGTCAAAACAAACCACAGAGAGCTGGAGAAGGATAGATACAGATGGCATTTAGTCCTTGATACAGTGCAAGAACATCTCCAACATATTGAATGAGTTCTCAGTAGTTCAAGAACCTCTTGCTCTATGTTAGGTACTTCATGGTGAGCTGGCATTTTTCTTGGTTAGACCATCATGGCTGTCCCAAAGGGCCTCCAGTGCCTGAAGAGTTATTCTGGATTAATTTCCTCTGAAAGATATCTAGCTCATGTGCATCATGACCACTCTGAAAACTAAGATCACTGTGAATAGAGAGACAGGAAGGAAGGTTGCTTCAGAAATGTATTTTCCTGCTTGATAATTCACTGCCAATGTACAGAGCCTCAGAGAGCAAGATCAATGTTCAACTATTGTCTGCTTAAAATGCTGACACCTACACAGAGAGGAAAACCAATATAAATGCTGGGAGGGGCACATATTGATGCAACCCCTAAACAATTAACCCCAATTTGATAACTTCATGGCAATAAGTTTCTTAATTGGAAAATAAAGTGCTATTGTCTTGTAATCATGGCTGGATACAGGAAGTTCTCTCTTCATACATCAGTTAAATAGACCCAACCACAACAATCCTAAATTATGTAAATATAGGTATTGTCTCAGGAAACATTTGAAGCCTACTTGGAAGGTCTAAATTACTTCAGTAGTGAGGCTGAAAATCACTCAAGCATGCAGAATAAAAACTCTGCACTCACTGAGCTGAGATCACACTATTGTTAAAGCAGAACTATAAATATGAGTTGAATGTTGGCACGAAGTCACACAATCTGAAAAATCCTTAAATGAGAAATGCAGGAAATTCTTCCTTCAAGCATTTAAGGCTATATGATAAAGTATAGGCACAGGTTCATTTTCCAGCAATTTCCAAATCTGAATATCTTGTCCTCAAAATGTCCTCAGATACTTACAAAGCCAAAACCAGTAAACTCCAATTGCAAAATTTAAACATGGTCATAGCCAGACCATGGTCATAGCCAGGGCCCAGAGTGAAGGTCTGGCATAAATTCTATGCTCCTGACCTATTTCAGAACATCAGTTTGCCAGACTAATGAGTTTATTTACCTTGATTCAAAACAGCAGTGAAGGGAATTAGATAATATCATATAAAGAACTATTATACTTCAGCTTTTATATTGTGTTTGCAAGAAAAAGATAAAGATTCATTGTCAAAGTGTTTGTGTTGGAGAGAGACAATTACAGTGAGCTCTTGAGATCTCACAAAGCAATAAACAATGCACCTAAATGAGGAAATCCTGGAGGTAAAGTGATACTGTCATAGCAACTGACTGCCAGAAAAACTGACCTGACTTTTGCAGCACCAGCTGCCCAGAACTGAAGAGAAACTCCAAGATACACCAGACATATGTCTCCCATGCCTCTGAACAACCAGAGATGTGCAAAGATGAATAAATACAGTAGCATTTTTCACAATAGCCTAAATGCTGTTAAACATTTCTGCTGCATAAAGTACAATGAGCTGAACAAAATACAAATCATTTTAATTTTGACTCTAGCCAACGAGCTTCAGAGCACACACTGCACAAACTACAATTCCTAATGCTTTACAGCTGGCAGTGAAATGATCATTTGCAATAGGCACAATTACAGGACTACTCATTCATTAGGCACAGTCATTGTCAGACAGTTATGAGGAAGCCCTTCTCCTAGCAGCAGCAGGGATTTTTAAAAGTCTGGAGAGCTGACAACCCTCCTTTTTCCAAAGGTTGTTCAGGAGCTCCTCAAAATTTGGAGCTCATGAGTCCACAAACAAGCCTCTGAGGAAGGCACCTGGAGATCCTCCAGTTTATTTCCTTTCCCAGAGAAACACTCCTTCATACAGAATGGAGCTCCATCTTGTTCCTCAGCCATCACATCACACTCATGGAGGTGAATCCAGGACAATAAAGATATAAGATGAAAAAAACCAACCTGTCTCTCTGGAGATTATTTAATTTTTTTTTCTTGGGAGGTAAAACATGAATTTTAAAGCCTCATTAGACAGAGGAAGACTTGACTCTGACCTTTTCATGTTTTGGAACAAAGATTTGCACTCTTGATTAGAATAATGTTACTGTTATCACTTCCCATTCCTAGCTGTGCATGTAGTCCTGATTTTTTTCCTGAAACCTCTGCACAAAGCCAGCTATCAAATGTATGCATGCAACATTCACATATGACATTGACATGTGCAACAGATACAAAAGTACATTTAAACTGCTTTTATAAAAACTGAATTTCCTTCCCAGCATAATACCATAACCACTGCTTTTTTCTTCAGTTACTATCAGTTTCTATCACTTTGTTGAACTCTGCCACATGTGGAAAGATAAATTATGTATTGATTTTTTCCTCTGTTTAATAGCCTCATGAACAAAGAGGCAGTAGTGTTGAAAATGGTGCTTCTGGGAGAGAAGGGACATCACCTGCAGAGCATTTTGAATCACAGCTCTCTTTTGGGGTTTTTTCTGAAGTTAACAGACTTATCACCACAGAAGGCCACTTCCAGAAAGTGCATTCTGCTGATTGCTCCTCAAATTGGAGCAAAGGAGAGCCATATGCATCTATCAATATAGTTCTTCTGCCAACAGTACAGCACAACTAATGGTCCTCTCCTGCCTCTGTCCCACTCCCTTTGCTCCTTCATACATTTTATGGCAGCACACCACTCTCAGTGTTGTTGCTTTGTGGCTTCTCCCATAGCTGGTATCTTTTACGTGCCTATAAAAACCATCCTCCTGGTAGAGCTGCCCCAAGAAATGCATCACTGGCAATTTCAGCCTTAGGTGAGCAATCACTCCACCATAATTCACTGTGCCATGCACAACTATAACTACTATAGGTTACTTCTTTATTGAGCGCTACAAATCGTTCAGCTACTAACGGCAGAGTTTTCAGCATGCAGCAGTCAAACAATATTTCACTTCTCTCCTCTTCAAGCACATTTTGTGATGGTGAGTTAATTCAGCTAAGTTAACTAACACCAGGAGAATAGCTCCCTCAAGATATTTTGTTATTTCTTTTTTGAAATCCCCAGCCAGAATAGAGATCAACAATGCTGGAGGGTGTGTGAAGAAAACAAAAATTGTTTATTAAGACATGCTACCACTAAAGAGCTGCCACAGAGTATTAGGCTCTACTCCAAACACATACTAACAATGTCAATCATCATTTGGTCCACAAACTAAATAATAACACATATTCCAGCAGGAGCACTCCATTTCTTATCAACATTTAAACATCCAATTTCTCCTTCTTGTTGAAACATAAAAAACTTCAAATGTTTCACAAAGGATTATTTCAGCTATCTGGATTTCTGATCAGGAACTGGCAGCCAAACAGACCTTAGAAGAAAGGGTAAAAAAATTTACTAAAACAAATATAGATACAATTTTTGAGAAAACAGCAGAGTACTTTAGAATTTTATCTCACTGAAAACATTCTACATATCATATTTGAACATTTTTTCAAGTGAAGTGTGTGGCTACATTAAAGAAAAAAATTCTGTCCAAAACAAAACAAAAATCTTCCCATACAAATACAAAATTTAACTGCTACCCCTCAAAAAAAAAAAAAACCAAACAAAAAACTAAACAAACAAACAAACAAAAAAAAAAAAAGAACCAAAACCCACCACCACAACAACAAAACCACCAAAAAAGAAATCCAGAAAACCTTCCCAGAACAGAGGCAAACCTCAATGGTTTTTTCCATCTCTATTTAGGGCCTTTTTTTTTTTTTTTTTTTTTTTTTTTTAATGTTCTGAATGTCTGAATTCTTCAAAATATTTTATTTGGGAAAACTCTAATAAAAGTCACATAAGAAAAATCCACAGCAAGATTCAATGTTACAGTTAACGAGGACAAGCTCCATCCCATTATCCCCATCATTAACAGGCGTGTGGATTCTTTACCCTCCGAAGAGAAGCCTGCTACATATCTCATTTCTCCAGAAGAACCCTAAGCAATGAGTTTAGTCTTTCCTACTCATATGTGATGGCTATTTGAGGAGCCAGTGAACAGGTGACTGCCAGCAGCACTGGGGCACTGCATTACTGGTGCAATGCATTGCTGCTGTAATGCAGAGAGCATCACACCCAGCATGCCCCAGCCCTGGAGGCGTGGATACCAGTTTGGTCAGAGGGCCCAAGCGACACTCTGTGTTTCAGACATCTGTTAATGCCCCTCTCTGCAGGCCACTGTACTCTCCTTGACCTCCTGTTTCTGGCATGGAGTACTATATTACCCTTGCTTTTATTACAAGTAAACAAAATAAACAGTCTGTGTAAGGTTGCAAAAAATCCTTTCAGTCACCAAAGCATTTCCTTGATTTCTCAGTCAGCTTCTATTTATTTTTTCATGTGCTTGTTTTTTCCATTTTCTGTGCTGGGTCCTAAATCCTGCTTCAGCAGCTGACTTGGACAAAATATTGATGCACACAATTCTACCTACAGCCTTCTAGGGAAGAGTTTGCAGTCCATTCCTTGCAGCTCCTCAAACTCATTTCTTTCTTCCTTAAAGATCAGTCTCTGTCCCATAGGAGAGTTTACAAACTGGGCAGCCCCCATCCCTTGAGCTCATCACAACCAAGCGCATCCCACTCCAAAGCTTTGTGTGTGTCACTGCAACCCCACTCATTTGCTGGTTTCTCCAGAGTTCATTTGAGGATTTCCTTATCACTTACAAGAAACTTGTTTCTAATTTGTGGGAGATTATGCAATAGGCAGTGGTGGTCTTTGAATATGTAAAATATTCTGCCTGTTTTTAAAAAAATAGGATGATTGTGTTGAGTTACACTAAAGCCTCATCTCTGTCCTCTACACAGAACAGAGCCAGCTATCTCTATGCATAAAGCAACTCCAAAAGCAAGACCAGATATTTTCCTTGTAAAACAAAGGCTATTGGTAGCAAAGAAACAGTTAAGGTATGAAGCCAAGACATAACGTGGAAGAAAATGGTGTGTCCAGTGGTGTGTTTGTGCAGAACAAAAGAGGGCAAACACAGCTTCCTTCCAGCTCCTCTCCCAAAACGGGCTTCTGTGCTCATTACCCACTAATGGTCATTGGCTTTCAATGGAAGGTGAAGTAAGTAGCACGTCTTCAAATTTAAAGGTTTAAGACATCTGAATTCTTATGCAGTCATGAGCTGTTCCCTTCTCCCTGCTTTAATAGTGCGGATTTATTTCAAAACAAGACTGTAAGTCCAGTGACACATACTCTTGTCCTTGTGAAGAAAGCTAGCTTTAAGGTCACCTATGGCATATTAGGATCCTCCCCCCAAGGAAAGGAGACAGGAGAGGATTCTGAGGTCTGTCACAGGAAAGGATTCCCGGTTACATTAAGCAAAGATGAATCAGAGACCACAAATGCTGATTGTGCTGTAAACTCTGGATCTATGGCAACATGTGGGAAAGGATTTGTGGTCTGCATCTGAATGTTTGAAAATTCAAGAGTCACTGTTCTGTCATTTTTCTACCCTACATGTCCACTCACCCTGCACATTTTTAAGGGTCTAAATTACTGTGATAATGCTCAAAGTGCAGGGCTGCCTTTCATTTAATCAATATTATTTATATTAAAGTACAGAGGTACTGAACTCTTCATTTTAGCAGTCATCAACATGACAGTTAATACCTGTGCTGTGATGGCCTCTTCTGTTTGTGCAAAAAAGGCTGTTTTATAAGTAGAGCAAAATAGAGAGAGGATAGGGAAACACAAAGGCTGACAAATCCCTGAATGCTGAGATTTTTCTATCAAAAAGAAAAAAAAGAAACAAACCCAAACCAAAACCAATCTATTAAAATATTTCTTTTTTGCCCTTGCTCCTGAATATACAAAGGTAGATGTTATCTTACCTGTACTAGCAAATTTAAAGTTGTAAAGAACAATGTCCACTGATGAGTTTAGGGAAATATTCTGCACTATTTTTCAGGTTGAAAAATACTTCATTCCACAAATATTTGAGTGAATAGCAAGGTACATCAAGTATGTAAAAGCAGCATATCTGAGGGTCATGGAATTAACCCTTAGAAAAACTAGGACACCTAAGAGCACAGTAAATGAAAACAATTTTCTGTAGTTTATACAAGTGTAGACCCTACCAAAATTCATGTGAACCTCAACTAGAAGGCTGAAAGCAAGTCTACTAACATTTTGCTCTCCTCCACTTTTAGACATCCCATATCCAGTTCAGTAATTTAGTTAAGTATCACTGAAAAATGATGAACATTTGTAATGACACAGTTTAAAATAAAGAGATTCACCATATTAAAAAATAACAATTTCACAGAGTTTCTTGTTGACCTGTGTGTTTCATGAGCAACATGATTTTACCTATCGGGGAACTACTGAGTGAGAAGTCAACACCAACACAAAATACACAATCCTACAGCATTAAAGCCTATTTATTTTCATTTTTGTTGGGGTTTATAATTGTGTCACCTGCTGAGCTGGGTTTTTTCTGCTCCTTACCCCTGCCCCACCTCCTCAGGACTTTTTTTTTAATCTAAAAAAAATATAAAAGACTTAGTGCAACAGTAAAAGTAAACATTTCAATATGCAGAAGTCAAGATAATAAGATAATACAAGGTTATTGTTCCCAGAGCTGTATTGATTTTACCACATCGAACACACTTTACAAATAATTGTATGCATATATTACTATACCAACAATTTTATATAAATTACTCATCATAGCCAAGCAATTGCTACTATTGCTGCTAGGGGAACATTTATATTTCTTATTTACCTGACATTTTTTCTCAATATGGTTTAACTGTTGTATTAAATGAACTTAAATTTTCTCCGCTTTATGTTATAATTCTACAATATACTGTGGCTTACTCCAATACCCTCTGCTATTGGGACTACAAAATATGGAGAATTTGGCATGTTTTTACTAGAGAAGGTAAATTTTAGGAGCTTTCCCAAGTTCTCAGCAACAAGTGACTCAAAACTAAGAGTGAATTACCAATGAAAATTTGGGGCATTTCTGTCAAAACATACAGAAACACAGTTTCAGGAACTCTTCTAAAGCTTTTTAAAGGTTCAGAACATGTGTTCCACTTTATGATAATAAAAGCACCTCAAAGCTGAAAGTTTGGACATAAAAGGAATTCAAATTTCCATTTAATCATCAAGAGTTAGTGTAAAAGGAAGAGGCAAAATGATAGCACTTCTGGCAAATTAAGCAACTAATCTTTTAAGGAAGAATTACTATAAAGAACTTGTATCTCAAAATCCCAGATTCAAGTATTTACAAAAATTTCTCAAAAACAAAAATTACCATCATCAAATCAAATAACATCCCAGTTATATAACATTGAAACTAAGATCATATGAATGGGATATTCCTGATAAAAAAACAACAATTTGTAAAACGTGCATCATCTCAGAAAGGAAAGAAAAAGGAATTCTCATCTGTAGAAGTCCAGTGAATAAGTCCATAATACTTACAAATACCCACTCCCTCGGTGAGGCTGTCATCCTGCTTATAGTCCTTCAATGCTGGTACCATGGAGGACTTCCACCTCCCAAAGCAGCTACTCAATCCTTTGCTGAGAAATAAAGACCAAACCACCAGTGAAGTAAAACAACTTAGATACTTTCACAGCTGATGTAAACTGACTCATTACACTTCTCTCCACAGCACCTGCTTTGTCTCAGCTGCTGATGCTCATATCCACCATAAAACACCTGATGGAATCAAGCTGAAGAGAATGCAACAGCATTCTTCCTCCCTGACATCATGTGTGGCTTTCTGGATATGTCTGAAAGATGGGCAGTTCTCTCTGTTCCCCACTTCAGAAACACAATAGTAATATATTCTGACCTACAAATGCAAAATGGAATTGTGATCTTACAACATAAAAGCAATTTTGTTCCAGCCTGCTGGTGATCTGTTCACACTGGAGTCCATTTTTGTTTCTGTAATTTGTGAGCCACAAAGTCATCTGCTCACAGAGAGCACTGCTAGGCATTCCCTTAGAGTTAATATTAATACTGCTTCAGGGTATGGATCTTTCTAATTTCAACATCTAAAAGCCATCGAAGTAAACCATGTATCCCCAAATAAAGGGAACACAATGCAGGACAAATTAAATGCAGGACAAATTACACTGGAATTAATACTTTAATTCAAACTATGGTTTTTTACTTCTTCCAAAGCTCAGGTTTTACTCTCTTGCCTATTAAATGCTGTTGGTCTGTCTTCTCTTCCCTTATTTCACCTGCAGAGGACTTTTGAAGTAAGGAAATACTAAATGAGGCTCTTTGTAGAACTTGTCTGCATTACTTCAGTTTGGCAGAGAAATTTCTTTACCAAGAGTCCAGCACTGAAAGACATTTTTGCATTTTTAAGGCCTGAAAATCTATAGCTGACCTGACCAATGACAATTGCAGATGAATTTTGATCCACTTCTATTTAACAGCATCTCTGAGTTAGTGAAGTCAGTCACTAACTGAGGGAAGGGAACTCTAAAATTTATGGGGTTTTTCCCCAGAAGGTCTAAAATATAAACTCAGTAAAAATACCATTTCTCAACAATCTAGCTCGAAATAAAATAAACATCCTATCAAAAAAAAAAAAAAAAAAAAAAAAAAAAAAAAAAACACAATATAACTGAGCTTCAATTGAAATTACTCATGATTATTAATCAAACCAAAAATACCTTAATTAAATCCATCTGCACATACTATTTGACTCAAAAGTTTAGTGGGCCTGGTTGGGATGGACTTAATTGTCTTCACAGCAGCCTGTATGGTGGTATGTTTTGAGTTTGGGAATTTGTGATCAAAAGCCAAAACAGTGTTGATAACACACCAGTGTCTTGGCTATCACTGAGCACTGCTTGTACAGCATTGAGGGTGTTTTGTGGGATTTTTTCCTTTTCTTCCTCTCACTCTGCTCTTGCCGGCAAGTAGGCTGGGGTACCATGGTTATATGGTCCCCCAGTAAAAGCTCAGCAAAAGGAGGAGGAAGGGAGACTCTTTGTGGCTACAGCATTTATCTTCCCTAGGAATTGTTAAGCACGATGTAGCCTTGCTTTCTGTGAAGTAACTAAACCTCTGCCTCTTGATGAGAAGTAGTGAGAGAACCTTATTTTGGTTTGCTTCTGCTTGCAGTTTGCCTCACCTATTAAGCTCTCTTTACCTTGAGTTATCTTACTTTTGCCCCTCTGATTCTCCCCCCACCCCTGCCACAGCGACTGGTGGGGGCTCAGCCTCCAGATGGGATCAACGTACCATGTAAGAAAAATAAACCAAATACATACACTTCATTTTATATCAAGGCAGACATATGTGACTATAGACCCCAGTTTTAGATTAGAAACTAGAACTAGATCAAGTTATGTGAGATGGAAATAGCAATGTCCAGCCAAGTAGGAAGAAAAAAACAGACTCTCAGTGTCATTCATTAAATTCATCAGGTCTGATATAGGCTTAAGAAGGCAATATCTGCTCCCAGGCAGCCCTAATCATTTAAAAAATTAATTAGTAATAGGCAGAAAATTAGAATTAAGTGCAGAGCATGATGGACAGCTTCAAAAAAAGTAAAAGGCCTTCCCTGAATATTAACATACTGATAAGGAAGAAGAGAAAACTCAGAGGAAACCATGTAAGAATGTTAGGTCACATACTGGGGGAGACAGAGACCACACACCCCTGATATTCATGTGGCACAGAGAGCTTTTATTTTCCAGCCCCTCCTTTATATATGGCATTTGAAAGACCCAGTCTGGATGTTCTCATTGGTTTGAATTCCAGGCCCCTTCAGGTCCTGGCCAGTGAGGCGGCTGCAGCATTGGGAGATATTTGGTTGGCCAACACCCTTGTCAATCACTGTAACATAAGAATGACATGTAAAATTCTCTATGAAAATCTCTCCTCTTTCTGGCTGGTAGAATCCTTTTTTTTCATGCCCACAGCTGGAGGGCCTTAGGAAGAAAACTTTGTTGCATGAGCATCTAACTGATTAATACTAGACACCGACACCCAGTCTGTTTATTTAGTAGTATATTTATTACTTCTGCTGCCAAAGTTTCACTCTCTATTGAAAGACACTTAACACTCTGGTACCAGCAGAAATCAGCCTGGCACCTCAGAAGGTATTTACTCACAGTTTATTGTTATTAAAAAGAACCCAAAACAAATAAAACAACAAATCCTGAGCACTCAATGACTTGTATTTATACATTGCCTGAGGCCTTTGTGCATAGCCAATGCATGTGCACCATATGTTCATCATCTTTATTCAAATCTAAGCTACAAAATGGATTGTGCAGTGACAGCATAGACCCTACCTCACAGTGCTTTGCAGAGAGAAATATTTACAATAACTTATGCCTTGATAATGAGGAAGATATCAGACTTCTGAACTTCATCATTTCAATATATGAATGTATAAGGGGTAGGGAAGGAGTCCAGAAGACATGTGAGGCCCAGGGGAAGAGGAAGAAGGAAGAGACTCAAAAAATGTTGCATTGTTGACTAAGATTAACAGATCATAACAAATAAAAATGAAAAAAAATACCAGAGATATTTCTGCAATCCTCATATTGAAGCCTACTCTGATCCACTGCACTGCATACAGGTAATAAAGATACACAAATGTGCATCATTTTGAGCATCATTTTGAGCATTTAGTGAAAAATTAGTATTGGCTCTCTAGAAGCTGCCCACTTCACTGTCATTCTCCATGAGTTGTTCTACATCTAACTGTTCTAAAACAAATGAATCAAGACATGCTCTTGGGTGTTCTGCAGCTTCTCCACTAATTAATTCAGACTTTTTTTCACTTGCATTTGAAAGAGAATATGAAGGCAAAAAGGTTTGGGGATTTTTGCCTCTATAGCTCCTCTCATTATGCAGCTGAGTGTGATTTAGCCCGTGCATGTACAG
The DNA here is from genome assembly GCF_028018845.1 of Melospiza georgiana. NCBI lineage: Eukaryota > Metazoa > Chordata > Aves > Passeriformes > Passerellidae > Melospiza > Melospiza georgiana. The sequence continues at coordinate 83,363,275 of NC_080430.1, read as the reverse complement.
TCAGCACGCAGAACAAAACTGCTGAGCACCCGCAAATACTGCTGAAATCAATAGAAACTGCAGGGACATTGTGACTTTGAGACACAGCTTATCCTTCTCCAGAAGCCTAGTCATAGGTGGAAGGCCTTATTCTGAAGCTGTGTACAAAGATTTCTGTGCTGGTGGGTTTCATCTGTTTCATTTCCAGGGGGCAGAATCAGGCACAGTGTACCAAACAGGCCAAGTCCCAGGGCAGGGTGAAAAGAAAAGAAGGAAACCTCTGTCTCAAGATGAATGGAGTTCAGAAGAACCACGAACCCATTTGTGCACACAGGCAGCAAATCTATGGTTGGCAAAGTTATTCTATGAGCAACACATCACTTAATGCTGTAAATTAACAGCCCCAGCAGAGGTTCCCATTGAAAAATACCTTTATTTTATCTAGCTTGGATGAAATTGGAGTGTTTGGCATTCAAGGACAGTGCAATGGAGATATCCTACAAGGCTTGTCCTTATTCCATCTCCTGTTAAGCACCGCCATCAGAAGGGCAGGAGAGATGCATGGTAGTCACAGAACAGGGGTCACAAGCATTTTCAAAGCTGAAAAGGCCAGGCTGCACAGCCCATCTGCCTTCATCATTACTGCCAGAGGTTAAGATGTCTCTGTATGATTGAAATGAGTACTAAAAGGGCAATATGATAGCTGACCTGTTTAAGGAAAGGTCCTTCCTTACAGCACAAGGGCTGTAGTTAACGCTGCAAAACATGTGACATCATCAAAGAAAGGGAAGGAGTCAAGAGAGAGTCTAAGATCTGAAGGCATTAAAAGCTGCTTTTCAGCAAGTTCTCCTGGGCTCAAATTCCATCCCTTTCCCAGCACAGGGCTAAACTTAGAAGCAGGAATACAAAATGCAGTAGATTCCCTACATGACACACACAGATAGCACATGCCTCAGGTGGTAGAAAGTACCTGTCAAACAAAACTGAAAGATATTTTCAGCAGTGTCCTCAAAATACTCTGTTGAGACACAAGATGCAGAACCTGATAACAGTTTTTTTTCAGAAAAGTTTGAATTCATTGCTTGTAGAGGAAAATAGGAGTGGATCCCCAAAAGACCCCACTAGAAATACAACTTGTGGCAGGGAGCAGCAAAAGAAGAGTGGCTGCCCATGGGTCTGTGTGTGCCCATCCCACCACCCCAGCCATGAACAGGGCACCAGGAAGCCCCCAGCTCTGGGCACTGGAAGTGGGCCCAGCTTGGTGGGACCCATGGCGGGGCAGTAATTGAGCTGGAGACCAGACTCTGCTGTGGCATCACTGAGACAGGGCTGGGCAGGTACAATCAGGGCTCCTGGCACCCCTAGAGCCACCACAACTTGCACAACACCACCAGAAAGAACTGTAAACAAGAAGCATATTGCAGTTTTTGGTTTAAATTTTCCAGGTTTCACAGCTACCTAATAAAATTTTTCTTGCTACTTGTAGACCCTGAAACATCTCGTTACAGGTCCTCACATTTATTTATTTTTCTAGCGTGACAAGTACATTGATTAGAGTGGCTTCAGTGAAAGGCAAGGTCTCATTGGAGCCTAGAAGTAGAAAAATAGCTGTAAGGCTGAGCAAGGAATATGTGAGCTGCTGAAGGAGACAGGTGATTTAGCACAAATAACATTGATGTATTTAATGCCATCTGTCTCACTGAGGTCTACCATACCTCTGTGATTAGTGAAAGGGATCATGGAGATCTACCAGCAGTCCATTAGGACTCAGGGATTAATTGAGAGAATTCAGCTCATGGGATCCAACAGGCTGTACCCTTGCAAGGCTGCACTCTATTATCTTTGAAAGTTCATAGAGATCAAGTGGTCTCGCATGACTGGAGGAGGGCAAATGTTGTATCAATCTTCAAAAAAGTCACAAGGTAAGGGAACTTCAAGTCTCATTTTGATGTCTGGAAAAAAATCACAAAGCAAGTCTTTTCCAAGAGTGTTTCTGGGCACATGAAGTAGATGTCACATAAGGTGAACATCTATTTAGCGTAGATTGTCCTCTAGGGTAAAATTACTAGATTTGGGGTAGAAGAGAGAGCAATGGATGTCATTTACTTTCATCTTCAGAGATATTCTTGACTCTCACAATAATCTTGTATGAAATTTATCATGTTATTATCTGTATTGGTAGGCAATTAGAGATGAGAAAAACTGAATGATCAGTTTCAGAAGACAGTAGGTAGCACATCCTACTAACTCTGGAGGCTAGCAACAAGTGGAGCACCACAGAGGTCTGTCCTGGGACCTGTCCTTTCTAATACACTTGCCAGTGACTTGGAGGCAGGTGGTTGTACACACTTTCATCAAGTTGGCACATGCATCAAAAAAGAGCTGATATGCTTAAGAGCAAGTCTTTGTTAAAAGGGATATAGACAGACTAGAGGAATGGGCTAGCAGGAACTTTATAATTTCAAAATTGAAAAATTCAGAGTCCTGCACCTGGAAAGAAATGAGCTCTTGCACAAAACAGATGGGGAGTGATAGGCTGGGAAACAGCTGTACTGGAAAGGACCTTGGGCAGCCAGCCAGCAGTGTGCCCTGGCATCCCAGGCTGTATTATCATAGCTAGTAGGAAAAAGCACTTCATAGACCTCATCTCAAACACTGCATCCAATTTCCCCCCTCAATACAGACATTGATGAAGTGGAGCAAGTTCAGCAGAGCTCAGTGGAGAACTACGGAGACACTCAGGGGTCTGGAGAATTCACCCTGTTATTAGAAACTGAGCTAATTTGGCTTGCTCAGCCTGGAGACAAAGCTTCAGAGGAACATAGCTGCAGCCTTCTCATATCTACACAGAGGTCACAGAGACAATGGAGAGAGGTGCTTCAAAATGATGCATGATGAGAAGAAGAGACACAGCAAGCATTTCAAGTGAGAGACTGAGACTGGCTGAAGGGATTTTATTTTTCATCACAAGGGCAGGCAGTCATAGGAACAGGTTACTCAGAAAAGATGTGCAGTCTCCCTCCTTGGAGATTTTTAAGTATACAAAGTATATAAAATTCCAAGTAATCTGGCTTGAGCTCATAGCTCATCCTACTTTGAACATGAAGTTGGACGAGACACCTGTTCAGTTCCTTCCAAAATCAATTATCCTGTGATGCTGGGATTATATTTTCTCTCCAGAATAGAAGATCTCAAAATCTCCTTGCATTAAGGCTTTGGACTCCATGCAAGCACAATTTTTCCAGAACATGCTACATCATGCAACCTCTATGACTAATGAAAATTGGAAATAACAGCTGAATCACAGAATTGCAAAAGGTTAGAAGGGACCTCTCAAGATGTCTGGTCAAATCCTTATGCTCAAGTTGGGTCAGGTAGACCAAGCCTCCCCGGAAAAGCAACATATGTGAAGGAATTTTTCACTCACTCTGCTATTAAAGGGAATTTCTCTCCTCTTCAGAAACCCTTATTTAAAACAAACCAAAACAAAACAAAATGCCACAGCATCCAGTGACTTCTTTACCTGCAAATACCAACATGGAAATCAATCAATTGTCTCATCTGAAGAGCAGCAAAAATACACTAAGAATTCCTAACAAACTTGGTGAAGTCTCAGGAGTGTGGAAATCTGAGAGAAGGTGATTGAAGCAAACACATGGAAAAGCAAAGACATATGGAAAACAAAATGGAACTGGTCTCAGACAAACTTTCAGTGGTTTACTTTCTTTTAACTCATAGAAACATATATGCAGCATATGTAGCTATGTTGAGTAGAGCAACTGGAAATAATTCCCAGGCTGAAATTGTCAGGTGCTCTAATAGCAGAGTCGAACAAGATTTTTGAATTTGAAATGTTACCTGGGACTTGATACCCATTTGTGCATTTGTCTTCATACATTCAGAATGATAGTTTATGCTCACTGTAATGCAGGCATAGGAGGAAGTAAAAAATCATTAATTAAACAATATGGAGGAAGGACTTAGGAGTTTCTCGAAAGTTACTCGGGAAGGTAAATTTTAAATATACTACAGAATAAAATTACAACTTTCTATATCTTGAGAAAATATATTTCTCCCTCAAAAAGATTTACATTTTCTCACCTGAACTGCCAAATTATTTACTTAGCAACTGATTAACTTTTAATTTCATGATCTCTAGCCAATATTTCACCTAAAATAGATAAAATGATCACTGTTCTTATTAAAGATCTGGAGATTTACTCTTTTGCTTTCACAACTCAAGGACTATAATTATAATTGAGATGTCAATGAATTCTTCTGTATCTACCAGGTAGTATATTTCCTAAGTGAATTATAAATAAAGACTTTATATTACTCCTATGGCTCTCTTCAAAGCTAAGTTTCCTAAGGTGTCACTTTATTCCTGGATAAATCTTACCTTAGAGAAACAGTGACTAATCTCTAGCATATATGCAGTTATCTCTCTTCCTCATTAAAATAGATGTTATCTGTACTAATAAAGCAGCTTATCCCTGCTTCTCTCCTCTGGACATGAAATACTTCTGCTGCTGCCAGTAGAACATTGCATTCATGTACCTTTGTCTCAAAGAGAAGATATGCTTTTTCCACTAACTCATATTAAGATAAAAGGAAATAGATTTTCAAGTATGTGAAGGACAAAAATTTAATCTGAAGAAAATTTAATGTGAAGGACAAAAATTATGATGTTGGGCATAATCAGCAGAGATTTACCAAGTGCAAATCATCCGTGACCAACCCAATTGCCTTCTATGATGAAATGATGAGCTGCATCCCCTGGGCCAGGGGAGAGTACTGGATATGATCCACTTTGGCTTTCATAAGAATTTTGACACAATTTGACACAGAAGCTCAGAAAGCTGAGAAACTATGAGCTGACTGAACTGTGAGATATACTGAAAACTGCCTGGACACTGCAGGCTTACAGGAATCAATGGCTCAAAGTCCAGACAGCAGTCAATAACACAATGAAAATCAGGGAGTTTATTCTGGGTCTGACATTGCTCCTCTTCTTCATCAGCTACCTGGGTCATAAGGAAGAATGCCCTTACTAGAAAATGCAAGGACAGCTCCAAATGGAGGAAAAGTTGAAACACTGAGTGGTAAAGTCTTAATTCACAGCAGTTTGAGAAACCTGTGAACTAGAGCAAGAGGAATTTCCCAAAGCTTAATAAGCAGAACCGCAATGTTCTGCACATGGGGAAGAATAACCTCACACACAAGCACAGCTGGGAAGTGGCTGCCTGACTGATAGCCCTGCTGAAGGTGCCAGGGACCACTGCAGGTGCCAATGTGAATATGAGCCATGGGGCAGTCTCCCTGGGAAGCTGGAAAGCCAATACTGGGCCACACTGAGGGAGGTGCAGCAGGTCAAGGGAGCTCCTGCACTGAAGAGACCATGTCTGGAAAGCTGTGCTCAACCTGGGGCTCTGCCACTCATGGAGGATGATGAGGGGCTGAGTAAGGTCCAGCAGAAGGCTGTAAGGATGGCCATCACTTGGCCCCTTAGAAGAGACTGAGAGAGCTGGGCTTGTTCAACCTGGCAAAGAGAGAGAGCTAACAAAAGCCCACAGCTGCTTGAGAGGCAGCTCCAGTGACCACAGAGACAATCTCTCCTCAGATGTGGCCAATGGCAAAGCAAGGGCCAACAGGGAGTGGCTGCAGTTAGGAAGACTGAAGGACATTGAGAAAAAATTCCTCACTAGAAAGACAGTTGGGCACTATAGTGTATTATTCACCTAGGTGGAATCTCAAGCCTCTCCAGGTTTTCAAGGTTGTCAGACAAAACAGATCTAGACTTGCTAACAGTCCTGCTTCAAGCAGAAGGGTGGACTTGATGGCCTCCAGGGTCCATGTCCGAACAAAATTTTTATGATTTTGTGAAAAGCTTTGAAAAAAGTCACGCTGACAAGCGCAACTAGCTTTTTAGAGTAATGTTTAGAAGAGTTATGGAATATGTCATATGTTCATTAAGTTTCTTGAATAAATGTAACCAATAAGAGTAAGGACTAACCCAAAACTGTAAGATCTCCCTTCATATTACCTGCAATTAAAATCATATATGACAATTCTTCACCTACTCAGGAGCAGCAAGCATTTACTGCATTACAAACCAACATGGAAAGGCAGTTTTCCATTGGCAGAATGTGGCCTAGACTTTAATCAGAGAGCAGCATGGAATGCCATTTCCCTTCTATAATGTATTAACACATTTTTGTTTTTACTGTCATGGCACCTTCAACACAGGAGCTCCAAAAGAGTCCAATATTTGTTCAAAGAAAGAATCATTGGTTGAGAAAAGAATCATGAGCATTAATCTGTCAACTTTTTGGCAGCTCTCCCATGCAAGACTTTTTTTTAACTAGACTGAAAACAGTCTGCCACCAAATAAAAATAAACTAAATAAAAATAAACTGCAAATCAATTTGCAGTATTTAGTTTCTTCTTCCTGACTATAAAGGAAAGCCCTGGATTTGATGCCTGTCCTGGCAAACTCTCAGCTAAAAAGCCTGCCTCCTACCATGCACATTATTTAATATCTGCATATGCCAATATTACACCAAATGCTTAAGTCCTTTTTCTTGCTGTTGGTCAGTGATTTCAAGTAATAAAAAAAAAATAAATTGGTATGTAAACCACATAATTTGTGGGACCCACCTTATCTCCTTCAGCAAAACAGTTTTGTTTTTAATCATTGCACTTCAATCAAGCCACTCATCTTTATAAAGCTAATGAGCTACTTAGTACTGCTGCTGCAGCCATTCAGTCGTGCTGACTTCAACAGTATATAAAGCAACATACTGAGAGAAAACAGGAAGAAAAAAGCCCGTTTGTGGTGGAATTATAAAATAGTTTATAGGAAAATCCTGGGAACTCATAGAGAATACTCAGAACTCGTAAAAAGGTACTGAACTAACTGCATGTGCCTATATCAATAAATTCAAGGCAAGGCAGGGGCTCAAATACCAGCCTACACTCATCCATAACATTTAATTGCTAACATGTATACTCTATAAACAGTTGGTAATTAATATTCTCCCAGACAGTGGGAGATTAAGTACAGTCTGCAGGATAAGAGAGGTCAGGGACAGTGTGTTGTGAATGCATAAATGCAGTATGGTCCCTTCTATTTTCTACCATAGGCACAGGAGTCTTCAAGAAAGCTGCTCAAAACAAGAATCAGCATTACACTCTCCAGTGGCACAGAACCAGAATGGATATCAAAGCCACAGACGGTATCAGGTAGCACCAATGCTACTGGTTTGTCCTTACTCCAGAATTAGTTCTCCAGTGCTCTTTATTCTTTAGCACATATTCATTTCGACACGGCACTGCTCCTTCAAGGAGCAGTGTGTCTGGCATTCACTGCTGTAACCACAGCTCACAAAAACATTCCTGATAAGTCAAAAATGCAGAGCCTGGGTGCTGTACTGCTGACAATGCAGCCACAGCAAGAAAGAGCCAACCCAAGTGGGCAGAGTTTGTAACCAGTTTCCATCGTGTGGCTTTCCTGCTGCAGCAGTAACATTGGCAGTGCCTGAGCTCAGCAGCTTTGAGCCAACTCAGCTCATTCACCACAGCTGCAGCTGCTGTAACACAGATATACCACAAAGTCCAGCTTGCAAAAGCCAGGGGTCTTCAAAGGCTTCTCTCAGCTGCTGGCCAGCCCTGGAGTCCAGGCTGGCTGGAGCTCACAGGACACACAGAGAACAGCTCACAACCTGCTTTTCTGAAACAGAAGCTGGAGGGATGTGAAGCCCCCTCAGCATTGACAGAGATCCTCAGTGGCACCTCCTCAGGCCCAAACTGTACCCAAAGATTGAGCACGCCCAGGGCTCAGTCCCACAAGTGAACAGACAGGTACAAGGTTCCCCCTTTGACACACCCACAGGGTTTTTCTCCAGTGATGTTGGGCATGGGGGAAGTAGTTTTACCTATGTAGATATACAATCATACAACTTCAGCAGGAGAAGCATTACACGTCCTCCCAAAGAAGACCATCCAGATCAACACAGTGTGCCTTAAAAAGTAGTGCAGCACCCCTGCCTGAAACCAATATGCCTGAGCAGGTCTAAGTAGGAATAAAGGCAAATTTTGTCCATGATACTGATAGGAACAATCCGCTTCCTGATAATATGTCTATAATCATAACAGAAAAATACTTCATGGTCCATAATACCATCAAACTGGTGAAATTCAGTAAGCAGTACACAACTGGGTTTAACTCCTCAAAAAAAAAATCCAGCACTGCTAAGCATTTTAACTTCTGGTCCTTAACACCCTGAAGAGTTTTCAGGGTGATGCCTTCAATAAGTCATCTCCTGAAGTTCTGATAATAAAGTTTTATTACTTTCCTGTAAGTAGATTAAAAAAAGTCATGCCTCTGAGTTAGGAATGAGCACTAAAAGTGCTTGATTTTTTTTCATTTTCCTTCTAATAAAATAAAAAAACAGTTATTCTATTCAAAAATGGGGGGAAACTCAACACACACAGAATTCCAATTGACATCACCACACTTGAGTAGCAGAGGCTCAAGCAGAGGCTACTCAAGTGTTTCACTTACAATACTAAGAAAAAGAAAAGAAGAAAAGCTGTATTTCACTCAATGGAGATTGGTAGTCCCTTCACAAAAAAAGCCCTCTCATTTAAGGTAATATGGAACTATTCTGTTAAGTCTTAAAGACCTGCCTCAGTGAAACATTACTTTCTCAATTGGATCAAACTAATTTGACTTAAAGTAAGTGGGAGGAATGGTTTAATTAGCACTATTGAATATACTGCAACAGACTAGATTTTCCTCTCAGCATCAGGCAGAACTCATTAAAAAAGAGAACTCAACCTTTTGCTCATAATTACCTTTGGTAGACCAGCACTCGAGACTATTTTCTAATTGCAGAAGAGGAACTGCACAAAGCTACCATTCAAATGCATATATTAATTTAGTTTTATTTTCTGCTCAGCCTTCCAAAACTAATTATTTAACACTGAGGTTAGGAAATTGGAGAGCAAGCCTCAAGAGGGATGGGGCAGAGGGTCTCTTAAATAAATTGCATTTGAACCTTGAAGGGGAAGGACAATTCTAAAAAACAGCTTGCAAGATTGCATATGAAAAAATGGCCCCCAAACAAGCCCTGTAAAGGACACACAGTTCAGCATTGTTTTTGTCCTCACACAGCTGTCTTACAAGATTGGAGAGTTACATGGCAAGCAACATTCACTTCTGAAAATTAAATTAAAGATAAAAGTAAAGTTTTGCATATGGAAAAAGCAAAAGAGATTTGACATAAAGTGACAGGTTCCGAGCTGTAACTACCTAGAAAATATAACTCAGATTTGCTCTGTGGCAGCCAATAGAAGACATGAAAGCAATTACTGAGATCATTCGTGTTGAAGAGAAAAACAAAACACACTGAGAGAAGCATAAATGAGGGTTTTGAAGGTATTCTGGTCTACATTTATTACCCATAAGGCCCACTCTGACATCATAGTACAGATATTTCAATGTGCACACAAGAAACTGTATGGGGCCAATTTAATGTTTTAAATTAAGTCTTAAAACAGACTTTGTGAGTGTGAGGAAACAGCTTTCACAAGACATTGTTCATCATCAACTAAATGGCCAGGACAAAGTTCATATATCAATGTTCCTACTGGGCACCCATAATCTGGATGGTGTCTCAAGGAAAGGGCAATAGACCTACTAAAGTCACCATGTCAATCAAATACTTCCTATTGCACAAAGGAATTCTCACACCAAGTTTAAGACTTGCTTTGACTATGCTTAGAGCACAGCCAAAGATCAAACCAAGGAGTGTTAATAGGACAGAAAGGAGCTTGACAGCACTTCTGAGAGAATCCTCAGCATCTTCCAAGATATACATCTAAGTCTGCAGGTTTTCTAGGGAGTAATATCCATGTTCTGTTGCATACAGGAATGGCTTCCTTTGCTTCATCTAGCAAATCTCTGTCCTACTCTCATTCTACTCTGAAGATCTCCATAAAGCCCATTTACTGTTACTCCAGCTGCATCATAGAGGGGAAGCTGCTGTCAAGAAAAATTATAAACACCTTCCAAAAAGGCCACTTTCTCTCTGCTAAATTACTTTTGACAGCATCTTGTAAATTTATTGACAATAAATTCCTGTTCCACTGCATAACTTTAAGAATGGTTTTCTTGATAATAGAAAGAAACAAGTTAATAACCTTGTTCATTGCCAGGTGCAGCAGAATCCTGCAAACAGTAGAGTACAAAGACTGCTGAGAGAGTCAGCACTGTGGCTGGATGACACCACTGGAAATCCTCAGATATAGTCTCACTGGAGCACAGGAATCCTGTTTCTCAACAAAGCACTGCCAAAAACCCACACAAAGTCTATATTGTACCTTAACTGCCCCAAAACAGCACAAGACAACAGAAATCTCCAACAATATACTGCTTAAATTTTTAGTAAATCATTTTGTCAGCCTTAGACAATCAAACTATTTTTTATTTCACCTCATTAATTCTAGTTTGTCTTTACCACGTCTTTCATACAACCCCCAAGCAATCTGTTCATAAAATAATTACACTGTCTCATGAGAAAAACTTTGGATTTACCTGGTGAAAATAACTACTAGACAGGAAACCTATGGTTTGATAGTATTTTCATTTAGTTTAGCATATCCTCCCTTTAGCTGCATCACTAATTGGGATAAAAGAAGTCCTTATTCAGACCAACATGACCAAAATCAGAAACAGACTTCTTTCCCCTTAGAAACAGACTTGGAATCAGTTAAGCAAGGTCTAAGCTTTTGATGTTCTTCTCAAAGAGGAGACTGATTCAAGAATTCACAATACAGAAAAACACAGGAAGAACAGTCTCTACAATTGAGGAGTGTAAGATTTCTCCTTAAACAAAATACAGAGAAAATGCAATTTAGGAGAACCCTAAAAGGTTCATAAAAAGGTACATAAAAAGGTAATATGTTATGACAAAAGCACAGGAATTTTATTTATCAAAATTCATTTTAATAAATGCAATTAAATTATTATGAAGTATTTTAATGTGAGACTAATATAAATGAAAAAATACCAAGATTAAAATCTAAATCATAAAAATTACTGTAGTTTATGGTTTTTCAGCAGAATTACATCTAGGAAAATAGTGAATTACACAATATCAGAAGTATAATTCACATGAAGATTTTCTCTGCAAACCACATAAGAACCTTATGGTAGACACTAAATAATAGTCTCTAATGGAAATTTATCTTCAGCACCCAAGTGTTTAAAATTAATATGATTCAGAATTGTTGAAGGAAGACATCTATGCAGAACTAATACAAGACACGCATTTCAGAAGTCAAAATCCATCATCAACAAGTCAGGTCTTTGCTGTGTTTCAGAGCAGCACACACATAAAAATATTTTATACAAACAGAAATCTTATTTTATGGCTACCACTGTTGAGGGGAAAATATTGGGTTTTCTGTAAATGTGTCTACCCTTTGCCCCTACAAATGAGTACAGACACAAAGAAAAACATGTTGGGGAAAAAAAAAGCCCCAGAGGCATATAAAAATAATTATGATATGAATCTTCTCACATGTAAAGGCCCATAGGATTTCTTAGTTCTGATGAAGCTCAGAAAAAATCCTTCAGTCTATTAACCTCTTTCAGAGTGAAGAACACAAAATGCCTGAGAAGCAATCAGCACAATTTATTTGGACAGCATTTTCTGCAGTCATAAAGAACATTTCTACTCAAGACTTAGAAGTATTCTTTTAAGTAATGGAATCTCCAAATCTTGTTATTCCTCCTTTTATTTATTTATTTTTAAAATCTCTTCACTCTTCTAGGGATTTTTCCCACACAGCCTTATGTAGAGGGCATTTGTACACTTCATGGGCATTGTAAACCATGGACAACAGCAGGGAGGCAGGCCAGACCCAGGGTGTTCTGGCTGCATGGATGTACGAGTGTGATATCCCGGTCCACGTGGAAAAGTCACAAAACACAGCAGAGAGGCATAAGCAGCACACTGGAGGCCACATTGGGTTTGGCTGCTGAGCCCTGGTAGGAACAAGAGGGCCAGAGGGATGAACCTTTCACTGCCTGCTGCTCCAGCAGGCTCTGGAAGGGTGGGAGCAGCCGCCTGTGGAGATGTAGGGGCACTGCCAATCTGGGAGGTGCTTTGGCCTGTCACTGGGTCAGTGTGCTTGTCACGGATGGAGAGGCTGCCGGTTCCCTGCCTGTTCCCCACCCGGGCCTTGGAAGGGCTGCCTTTCACCCATCTCTGCATCCTGCCCCAGTGCAGTGGGGCTCTCCTCTGGAGGCCAACTCTTCCCTTGCACCCCTGCAGCAGCTGGGGATGCTGTGTCAATCCACACACACAGGTAACCAGGCTGACCACCAAACCACAGCCAAAATGCAGGGAGTAGATTTATCTGCTTGCCTCACCGACAGCGCTGGGCAGCACAGGCACACGGGGATACTGGCTCCATTTGGCTTAGTTCATCCCAGCAACCAGAGACACACAGGGATACTGGCTCCATTTAGCTTAGTTCATCCCAGCAACCAGAGACACACAGGGACATGGGCTCTGTTGGGCATAGCTCATCCCAGCTCATCCCAGGCATGGAGGGCCTGCTGCCAGCCCCAATATATCAGAAAGCTTTGCACACACACAGTTTTTCACAAGGCTGCCCAACACAACTTCAGTACTGCCAGTAGTGTCAAAATACTATCAGCTCCCTGCTAACCATTTTATTTTACTGCCAAACCTCCAAATCAGACCTACTTTTTCCATAAATAAGTAATATAAATGGCTTTTTATATAACCATTCCCTTCTAAACTCTAATTTGCACACCTGCCTGGCTCCTATCCCAGATTTCTCTGAGGGTTTTGAACCCTGACTTTAATTCAACAGTTCTGACTAAATCTCAACCTCAGTTCTTTTCCAAGGACTCTTCTCTGTGCTCTCCCAGGTCATGGCAAGCCTTAGCAGAAGCTCTAACTCCATGCCTACTAAATGTTGAAGAAGAAGAGAGAGAAATTGTCTTCATCACTTGCCAGTATGTGGGCCCCCAAATTGTTCTGCTCTTTCTGCTCTTTTTGCTTGTGCTCCAGATAAGAGCATGGGACAAGGCAGGAAGGAAGATAGATGAGTTCAGCATGCCTCAGTTGCAGACTTCATTTGATGCTTCTGCCTCTGAAAGTTAACAAGCAAGGCAGCAGAAGGTACTTTAATAAAAAAGAAAAAAATTCTTAATAAAAAGAAAAAAATAGACTGGCTTCAAAAATTGAGACACGACACAAACCAAAGGTACTTGTTCTGATTAACTTAAAAAATAGACTGATAGACTTAAAAAAATTCAAAAGCTACCTTCCTCAACCAGATATTCAGGAAGCAAGAGTCAAATTTAGGTCTCAGGAGAAGCAAGCAGGCTCATGGTGGGACCCAAAAGTGTAGCCAAAAGCAATACTTCATGAAACACTTTCCACACAGATCTGCTTTCATCCACAGAGCTGTGCTGTTTAGTGCCCCCCTGCCTCTGGCAGAAAAGGATGATAAAAGGAATAGCAAAACATTTAAGAAAACAGGGAAGAGACAAAAACCCAAACCACTTAACAGAGCAAAACTAAGACACCTGGTGAGAAACACTGTAGAAGCAGTGCCCTGAAAATTGGTTAAGACAGTTCTTTCCTCTGCTTGCTGAAAGGCAGCTCTCTGTCATCTTCAAGGAGCATATAATGGCTGCTGCAGATACCATTTTTCAACAGAAAGGTATGGCTAGGTAAGATGTGGCGTTAAAAACAAAAAAGGGTAAGAGGAAAGGGGGATGGAGTTCCATCATATCAAATATTTCTGCCTTGTCGAGTTTGTGAAGACAATATATACATTAAATTTCAATACAGCACCTAAAAGTTGGGGAAGGTATAACTGAGGAAAAAACATTTAAAAGGACAAAGAACTAAAGAGTTCAATTTTTGTACAAAAAACTGAGCTTCCTAATGTAGAAAAAAAGTCTTTTGTTAATGATAGCAACAATGCAGGCCAATAAATCAATGAAAAGGACAACTGGTGGAGAGTTTACAGAATTTAAAATAAAAAGAAAACCCCCACAGGGAATAAATCAACTTTCCCTACAAAATGTTCACCATTTAATACCATCTTATGTACGAAATACGCCATTAAAACTTTTCTAATCTCTCTTTGATTCAATATCTCTATCATGTAGATTTTGTATTTGTGGATGTCTTTAGGAACTTTATTTTGGAATTTCTAAAATACTAGCTTCTATTGTTTTAATTAAACCTCAGTCAAGTAATAAAACTAGCATCACTTTTCTAAGACACAATGCACATTGATATGCTGTATACATCATTCCTTTCAGTAGTCAATCAGAAAGTGGGGCATCTGAAATGTGAAGTAAACATACATTTGAGATAAAACTAGAATTGGTAGATTTACATTTTAGTCACAATCCTGCACTTCGATACTGTGATCTTTTGCTAAAATATACTAGTATTCTGCCCATTTTCAACAGTATGTTCTTCATTTCACTTCTAAATTTACTGGTGTTTACTCTTGTAATTCAGAAATAAAGAATATATAATTGCATAGGAGTGCCCTGAATAAATTCAAGATAATTTTTTGGTAGAAACATGGAGAGAAATACAATTGTTGGCTTCTAAGAATGGTAAGCACCTCCCTATTATTGGTGGACTGACCCTGACTGGATAATGATTAATCACCAAAAGCTGCTCTGTCATCCTCTCCTCAGCTGGGCAAGGAACAGAAAGTACCCCAAAAGGCTTGTGGGTCCAGATAAAGACAAGGAGAGATTACACACGAGCTACCACACAGGCAAAACAGATGCAGCCTGGGAAAACTGATTTAATTTATCACCAATTAAATCAGAGTAGGATAACAAGAATAACCCCCCAATCTTAAAAACTTCTTTCTCCTGTCACCACTCCCTTCTTCCAGGCTCAACATCACTGTTGACTTCTCTACCACCTCTCACCTATTGGTGCAGGAGGACAGGGAATGGGAGCTGTAGTCTATAGTATTTGCAGGGACCCCCGTGGCAGGGAGGAATGATGAGGAGGACTTCATCTTATCAGAGGGCTAATTAATTACTTTATTATGCTGTACTATTCCATATTATATTACACTATATTACATTACATATAAACTGAATCTGCCAAGCACTCAACTCTGCACACAACTGCCCAGAATCTCGTGACTGTCAGCCGACAATCCGACACACACACACACAGGCTTGGCCCTGAGAGGCCAAGGAAACAAAACACCATCACTTTGGGTAAACAATCTCCTTGTTGCACTCTACTTTTGCACAAACACAGGCACAGTGAATGATAAGAATTGTTTTTCCTTTCTCTGAGGTTCAGAGAATGTAAAACCCAGAAATATTCATGGGAAGAATTGTGCCTTGCTTTTCTCTGTGAAGAGAAATGTGGCAACAGTGGTCACTTGATCACATGTTGTCTCTCCCACTCCATTGTCCTCAGCAGAAGGACTCTTCACACTCTTCCCCTGCTCCAGCGTGGGGTCACTCCTATGGAAAACAGCTCCCCATGAACTTTTCCAGTGTGGGTCCTTCCCACAGGCTGCAGTTCTTCAGCAAGTGCTCCAGTGTAGGTCTCTTTCCATGCAGCATGGTCCTACAGGAACAGGCAGCCCGACTGTGGGTCCCCTTCAGGGTCACAAGTCCTGTCAGCAAACCTGCTACAGCATAGGCTCCTCTCTCCACTGGCCCACAGGTCCTGCCATGAGCCTGCTCCAGCATGGACTTCCTACAGGAACACATCCTCCCTTGAACATCAACCTGCTCTGGCGTGGAGTGCTCCAGTGTAGGGGGATTGAATATAAGAAAATAAAGATAGTGTAGAAAGTAATCTCACCCCTAAGGAGTTGCAGCTGGGCCAATTATCAGAGATTAGGAACAGGCCTGACTTTAACAGGCCACAGCTGTAACCAGTGAGAAGAGGAGTGCTATAAAACAGTGGGGTGGCTGGGTGAGAGGGAACTGGGGTCAGTTGGCTGCTTTGTGAAGAATAAATAGTCAGTGTTCTAAGGAGCTGTCCATGAGAAACACCAAGAACTTATGAAACTTTTGAGATAAGGAGACAACAGCATGGAACCCTTGTAATAAGATGACAACACTCCAGGGCTGCAGGTAGATCTCTGCTCCCCTCTGGAACTCCACAGTCTGCAGGGGGACAGCTGCCTCCCCATGGTCTGTGCCAGGGGCTGTGGGAGAATCTCTGCCCTGGTGCCTGGAGCACCTCCTCTCCCTGATTCAGCCTGGCTGAGATCTAACTCATGGACAGCAGCACATTAAGACTCTGAGATTTGAGTTCTGATTGCTGTGTGTTAATTTAGGATGGAATTCTTAATCAGTTGTTATAAAAACTAGTTCTCAACAACATTCTAAGTATGACATCCATTTCTTCTCCCAAAACACAATTGCTGCTGATGCTTGTGATTGTGGTGTCCAGTGTGCCCTGCCATTGCCCTCCTTTAGACTTCATCACTGTATCCACATACACAAATTGTTCTGAGACTAAAAGCCCTGCAGCTAAGTGCTGAACCATTCCAATACTCCTTGATAAATAAAACACAGATGCACTACAACAGATGTATTACATTTGGGTGGCCAGTAAAATTCATTCCTTTGCTGAAACCGCAATCTGAAAGATTGCATTTTCTAACAGAATGGCCCTTGTGTCATTACACAAGTAGCATATGTAGCTCCGAAAAATAAGTTTGTTCAGGAAGGAATGAAACCACAATATATGAATGAGAAGAATGAAAATAGCAAAAGGATTTCACATTATGCTATGAACATTGTAATGTTTTAATCTGTCCTGCTAACAGACAAGTGTGCAAATGGGGGACAGAGGGATGAGTGTTTAGCTTTGATTAAAAAACCTCTCAGAACAAACTGAACTTCACAAATGTCTGTGAAACAGCATGAATTTTTAAAATAGATATAGGAATATTTCAGACACAAAATGCAATTTATCGTGCTACCTGAAGAGTCAACAACATAGCAGCTGTTGCAGACTAGTTATTTTTAAAAGCTGTAAATTGAAATGGCAAGAAATAACCTCTGCCACAAATACAGAAGACTTGCAAGGAGCTATTTCAAGTAAGACAAAAAAAATTACATTTTGTTAATAGGAAAGAAATCTCATATAACAGCTAATGAAAATGAAAACAAAACCATGACCAAGGGTGTTTAATTTGTCTCTTTATTAATATACAAAATGGATTAATAGCTATTCTATTTAGTGTTTGAAACAACAATTTTAATACTGCTGTGATCTCTTTCAAAACCTAAAAGGAATGTAAACTTAATAGTGCTCCTCTGATCTAGTTATGTTCAATTACACATGCATGATAGACCCATTCACAGTTAACAGGAATGGAATTAATTCTGCCTAAATTACAAATTGCAAACTACTGTCTCTACATGTTATGGATTTTCATTTAAAAAACAGCCCTTCTTGTGAGAAGAGTAGCCAGCTAAACAAGAGCAGATAAAAGAAATTCAGGAAGGAAATAAAGAAGGTGGGAGAAGGGTAGAAGGAGGCAATCCATTGAAATGCTACACTAAACTAGCATGCAAGTAATTTTCCCGGTGAGAAGATCCAAGAGAGAACAACTGGGACTGGAATTAAAAGTAATCATGTCCTGCCCTGTGATAAATGTTCTATTAACTTTGTAGACTTCAGAGCAATAATAAGGGCTGCAGAATAGTGGGAAGATAAGTATCCTCCCAGCCAAAACCAAAACCAGACGATCTCACTGATGAAAGTGCTGGTGAAAATATAATTGCAAAAGTTGGCAGATTTTTACACTTTCACTAACAGTCTTTTGCTGAAATGAGCTCTTGTCACACATTTGAATCCTGCACAGAAATGAAGAAATTTTCAGTGTAGCACCACAAAAAGGTCTGGTGTTTCCAACCAGAGAGCAAGAAATTTATGGAGCTCCTGCATATCAGGAAGACCTAGACTTTTAGAGAAAATTGACACCAATATTTCTGTTGCTTTGAATTTTTTATTAAAGCAGAAAAAAAATTATTAAAAACACCCAAACCATTTATAATTATCAGTTTTATGTGTGTAAATATTTGCCTACCCTCTTGCATAAGAATGTCCTTGTACAAAAAAGCAAACAAGCAAGGCCTGGAAATGGATGAAAGATGAAGCCTTTCCACACTTCATGAGGGAGCAGCCCCCAGGAGCAGGACAGGTGGCAGCTCAGCAGAAGCAGCAGGTCGAGGACGGGTAGGGAAGCCAGGCTGCCATCCAGCTGAGCACACATCAGAGGAGATCTGGGGCAGACTTCTCTGCAGCCATCCCAGATATTCAGGCTGCCAGGCACCTCTTCCCTCAGATGTCCAGAGCAGGAATCTGGTATCATTGGCCTCTTTTCTCAGAGATCTGGGATGAAGACTGCAAGCAGCAGCACTAATTTAATTTGCTATTTGAGGCTATTGCCTGAGAATGAGGTCTAGCAAGAAGGCTTCTGGCAACACCTTCACTGTACACTTTTGTAGGACATTACACCAAACATTGCAATCCCTTGGTTCAAACCTGATGCCTGGGCAGCTGCAAAATTCTTGGTTGCATCAGTATTGACAGCAATTAAGTCCAATTAATCTGGTGTAAAATGTGTAAAAAAAACTACAAGCAGCCACGTTCTTTCATTTCTCCTCACAAGGTAGCTGGGAATCTCAGCTGGCTGGAACTGCCCACAGAGAATTGCAGATGAGCCAGGTTCAACAGATGGGCTATTCTGGTTATTGTGTCATTTGGGTAACAAAGGTCCCAGGTAGGTCAAGATAATGCTCCATTGACTTTGTAAGGGAGAGTTCAGGCAATATTTTAAGGCTGTTTATATAGGTGCTACATGTGGAATTGAGTACGCTGAAAATGCAGAATGAAGGGGAGTTGTTTTTTTCCAAACAGATATATTGCAAACTCAAAGCATATCACACCACTCAGATGTTGGGTGACAAGATATTTTCCCTAATGTGCACTTCAATAAATTCATGTACACATCAGAAGAGATTGACAGTGTTTCCTTTAGATGAATATTTTAGTAAACTGCACTTAAACAGAAACACAATAAACCAATTACTGGGGAAATTCTTTCCAAAATGTTTTAGCATTCATTTTGAACAGCCTGGCCATAAGAAGAAACAATGAACTCAGATAAATTTATAGCATTTGAATTACACTGCACTATTTCTTGGGCACCAGAGCATTGTTGTATAACTGTATAAAGTCAGACAACACAATTACAGCAACTACAATGCACTGTTCTCTTTGCATCATGTCATCTATTGTGTTTTGGCATTGAAATTCAAACAAATGGGAGCAGTAATCAATGAAGTGACAGTGCTAATCTATCTCTTATCTGGATTTTGAACAGAGTGTACCTCCTTAATGATTACAGGCTCTCAACTTTACTGTTACTCAAAAAGCATGTATGAGATAGTACATTAATTATCATCTGGAACTGTCCCTGTACACCAAGTGTCTGTTCTATAATTTGCTTTGAATTACAAAATTCTGAATTTGAATTCTTGCTAACAGAGAAAGTACAGTGCATAATGCAGCAAATCTCTAATTTTTTAGAAGTTGACACTCATTCACTAGCATTATGTCAAACTGATAATTAAGCCTGGAATAACAGCACAGCATTACTGGGCTGCCAGTGCAAGTACTGTTTCGTAGATAGGCAACTAATAATTTGTATGTGGCTCCCAACTGTGCTCCATCAGACAGAACTCTGGTCTAAAACTCAGGACACCTGGGTTCACCTCCTGACCTTGGGCATTGCACTTCCCAAGAATGAAGAATGAAACTAAAACTTGTCTACTTTTGAGAGATAAGCTTAGAAGACAGGCTAAACAGCAAGTAGGCTGCTACATTTTGTTAGCTGAAACGCCCCTTTTCACTTCCTTATAAAACATCACCAAACTTCAGACTATTTCCATGCTGCATCTCATCAATTCCATGCTTCAATCTCTTACAGCTTCTGCTCTTCCCACTCTTGCATTCAACTCTAACAAGGTATCGTTCAGGTTTTCTGCACCTCTCCCTCATTCCAGAGGGAGTCTGACTTCATCCATGCACAAGATGGAAAGATTTGTCTCCTGGGAGTCACCCATTGCAGTAGGATAACCGCACCCTCGGTTACTGGACTTAGGAATGTTAGCACCAAATGAGTCCCAGGACTGCAGGAGACAGAAGGATGGTGGTATGGCTAAGGCAGCTCAGTGCCTTCCTCAAAGACCTGACTGATTTGGTCTTTACCTCCTCAGTCCTGGAGCTCTCTTCAACAAACTGAACTCACAGCTGATCACTGTACATTCTGTGCATCCATTTACTAAGATCCAGATTTACAGAAATGCTGATCATGCAAAAAAGTACATCCAAAGACATTAGGAAGTACATTTTCATAAGAAAAAGAATTCAAATTATTCAAAGTGCTATGAGCATTTAAAAGAACATACAGAATTAGAGAATGTGACAATTTTAGGTTTAAATCTCTTTGTACTTTGCTTCATGCCCTGCAAGATGAAGACAGTTTATTTTGTCTCTTAGCATATTCTTTTCACTGCATCTCTATGATACTTGTGAAACTCATTCTACAGCAGGAAACTTAGTTTCAGAAATTGTCTCTTCAGGAGAATATTTTATATGCATTAAATAAGGAACTAGATGAATTATGGAGGGTTTGCTATTTTTTTTAATTCTGGCCATTCAAATGTAACTATCAGTGCAGAAAATTCCCTTCTGTTTGCTCAACATTTTAAGGTTTGTACTTCAACATTATACTAATCATGAACTAATTTTCATTTCTATATTTCCTAGTTCTTTAATACTTACACTGCCCCTGTGCTGTCCTAGAGCTCAGCAAGCTTTATATCACAAGAAAAATATATAAAAGGGCATAAAAATGAGAAATATTTTTGGAATATTGAAACTACTGAGTTTAGTTTCAAGTTCAGATTGAGCTTTCACAGTAACTCACATTTTATGTGCTCCTACTCATCCCATCTCAATTAAAACTTGTACATTTGCCAATAAAGATTTCAAGATCATCAGTTCATTTATCACATTTGCTTGAGTTACTCATGTCTAAATTATATGTCCATTCCAGCTACTTACTGCACAGCAGTTGGAAGGACTGATTAAAGATGATGGTTTCTGTTGCCAATGACAACTCTGATAAAAGCTCTTAAAAGAAGGAAGAATTGGATCTAGTGCCATGAAAATAATGTGATGGAATATAGCAAAGTTTTCAAATCTCAAGATGAAATTATTTTCCAACATGACAGATGCACTTGCTCTGATAAAAATTAAATTATAAAAATTAGAGCCTGGCTTGCTAAACACAAATCCTGTGAGGTAAGACGAAACAGCAATGTACCTGTTTAAAAGGATAATGTTAAATATTCCAGTAGACAAGAACCAAAAAGAATATTCAGTTTGTTTTTAGTTTTCCAAACAAATGTTGTCTTCATGTTCAGAATTGCCATGAAAAATAAATACAGGAACACATGGCAGGGAGCAAGGAATTAATATGCAACAGGAAACAAAACTGTGCTGCAGGGGTAAGCATTCCTGTGATCATACTGATAGAGTAGTCCAAACCTGCTTGCTTCAGAAAACTCAGTGCTCAACTGTGAACTACTCTTCCTTCTTGCTTGCAAGACTAAAATGTTTGAAATCTAGCTCTTACTTTTTTTGGTTAAGCTGGTCATGCCTCAAGCAGCTGCACAGTACACCTTAAAGAATATAAATCTTTCATGCACTTTGGCATAAGCTCAAACTTATGCTGAAGGTAGAGTACAAACCCCAAGCCATCAGCAATGGCTGAACACTTAAGCAAAGAGGAGAAATCAAAGAATTACATGTGACTTTCCAAGAGAGTTTCCAGGATAAAATGAAGTCCTACAAGATTAAGAGAATTCACACAACCTGTTCAGGGAAAACTCTCAAGATATTTGTAAATTAATGCCCTGAATGAAAAATACCTTTTTTTTTTTCTTTCACCTTAGAGATATCAGGAGGGAATAAAATGCACTCACCCAAGAGAGTGCACATCTTGAGCATATTTTTATTATTCAAATAGACATTTTCTGACCTACACCCTCAGTTTCCTTACTTAGCAAAGTTGCTCACAGCTTCACTGAAGTTTCTGCCTGCATAAATAAGCATGTAGAAACAGCACACTAGGAAAGTTATGTGGCAATAATAGCTATGGAGGATAGCTGAAAACTATCCAGTTAAAAATTCCTGATTTTAAATGGAGCACATGGCATTTTAGCCATCAGGTCACGATCATAGACTGTTTCAAGAAAGGTGTGCCTATATGCAAGTTTTTCTGCATGATTGTTTGGTCGCTTGCTTTATCTTTTCCCACAACAACAAAAAACCTTAATCTTAGATCCCACACCTAGTTAAGAAAATGTCTGTTTTAATAGTTACTCTTTGTTACTGTATGGACAAAGGTATGGTTCTGACTGAGTAACAAACTCATAAAAGCAAGTGCTCATTTATCAAGTTTTTGGTATTTATTTTTGATAAGAGGATCTATTATTTGTCAAATAACATATGGCATTGTTAGATTATTTAGTATATTTAGTCCAAATATACTTTTCTAATATTGTTCTTTTTTCATCTGCCAGTAAGGCATTAGTTGTCCACCTCCATGCTCAGGACTCAAAACTATGTTTACTATACTGGTGAAAGTTTTGGCATAACATCAGTGTAAAAGTATATAAATATACTCAAATATTTATATGCCAAAGTCCTTCAGGCAAACACAGACTATGATTTATACTGTGGATGCAATTATTGTGTCCTTAATTCCATGTTAAGCTGTGACCCAAGTACAATTTTCTGGCCCTTCTCTCGTCTCCCCTCCAAGTTATAAATGAAGAAAACCAAGCATGTGGACACAAAGAAGTTGGAAAGGAAGAGCAGCACCCCAAGGCCCCCCTGCTTTTCAGTCCAGACAGACAATGTTTAATAGTGTATTTAGAGAAGTAACTGAGCTATTTGAGCAATGTGGGAAAAGAATCTCTTGGCAAGGATGAACTGCATCTACAGCCAGCAGACACTGCTAGTAAAGTCAGTGTAGATTAGATCTACATATCTCTTTCTTTACCAGTCTTCTCCTAACTTTATTCTGCGGTCTCCAGGAGATTCTAATACTTTATTCAGATGTGAAATCACCTCCTGAAAGTGGGACTGAGCAGCTTGATAGAAAAGATGTATGCTTTGCTCAGATCCCCTTTTTGTAAAGGAAGTATCTGGGATTACCTGCAGCCTCAGAGGAGTTTGGTCAGCTTTTAAAAACTTTATGCAAAACCAGAAGAAAGGAAGGAGGAGGGAAAATGTGCTTTTTTCCCCCATGTGGTTTGACAGATACATCTCAACCCAAACTTCCATCTCAGCAGCATGAATTAACTGAACAGTAGCATTTTTGAGCTACTGTTCCAAGGAGGAACTTGGACTCATAGGAAAAGAAAATCTGCAGTTAGAAATTGTAACTGGAACTCAGAACCCAAGTGAAATGGAGATGTCTAAAAAATTCCTACAGAGTGAATCGTTCCTTCCCTAAACACCCAATTCAGCAAGCAAATAAAAATGCAACATTACACTCTAAATCTTTTCCTGGTTAGAAGTTTCCTCAAGATTTTGATATTGTTTTTGGACAGAGAGAGGTGTCTCCTATCTCATTTTCCTTCTTCAGATTATATGAGATTTGTCTGTTTCCCAGTCAACAAAAAGGTCTTTCTGATAACATGAAACCCACTGAAAGCATGCAACAAGCAAATCAATCACATTCATATGAGTGTGGTTTGATTCAGGCTTTTGAACTCAGATAGTAAGGAAACCTTAATCCTAAAGTAACAAAACCCCAAGGGTTTTACTATTTGGAGAGTGGAGGTTTCAACCAAGGATCTATGAATCAATGCCATTTCCAGGTTCTCTGTAGAAAAATTAATAATCAGTTATTTAAGTAATTCAAGACTTTGAAAGACCATATGGGATCTCCTAGAATAGCAAAAAAAAAAACCAAAAAAACCAAAAAAAAAACCCCCCAAAAAAATCAAACAAAACAAACAAAAAACCCCCCAAAACTAAAATCCCCCTCTAAAGTTCTTGAACTGCAGATAGATGAACAAATCCCCTGTAACTTAGTCACTGCTGACAGTGTCTCAGGATATTTAAAAACATGTCCATACAGGTAACTATAAACCTGTGAAAGGTGAGTTTATATAAATAATACTCCATTTTTTTATTATGTCCTACATATTTTGAAGAAATTAATTTCATCAAAGCAAACCTGATGTTTTGTCCAGGAGAATTAATGCTCCAGGAAAGGTCACAATTTGCTGTAATCTTGTAATAAATTTAAACACATTTTCCCAGGTCTTCAAGGAAAAAAAACAAAAGTAACATAAAAATAGATTTATTGTTCTCTTTAAAAAACAATTAAATCTCAGATTTATTTGACATGTTATCCAAATAGAAGGTTAGACTATTGTAAACAGGCAAAAATGAGATTTCCCAAAATATAGTGTGTAACATCTCAAAATAGCTTTCCTCACTACTATAATTTGCATTTTAGTATTTTCCAAATATCTTTTCTTATGTCTCTATGTTTTTACTGGTAAGTCTGGATAAGGACAAGCAGAGTTAATGACATAATCAACAACAGGAGCACCAGTGGAAGTCAGACATTTAACAGGACTTGGATCTCAGTGCCTTAGATGTCTACCTCCTGCTGGAAACAATGTCATGCGTGAAAATTTGTTCAAGAACACATGACAGGGTTCTTAAAATAGACCTAGACCAATATAAGCCATACACAATATCACAGCATTTTAAAATACCTAAATAAATGAACATTCTTAGCCATCTTCAGCGCAGAAAGATAAATAACTAAAGTTTACCTCACATCCATTTTCTACTCATCCTTCAAGAAAAAGAATTATGCAGGTGAAAAAATCCTTTTATATAGAACTGTTGCCTTTTACTTTCATGAAAGGAGAAGGGTAAATTTTGAAAGACAAAGAAATAGAGGGAATTTTTTAGTGCATTTCCCATTGTACAAGAACCCAATGATCAAACACAAATAAACTGCTTGGCTCCAGCATGTCCAACCCTACCATTACAGTGAAGTGGATAACTGGGGAAATCATTCCTATTCCCTGCTCATGAACTATGTTCTAAGTCCTCTTTAGCTTTCTCAAGGACTCACAGGCTTTGTTTTACAGTGCAGAGACTCAGGAAAATTGGCTATACCTCCCTTAATGCATAGGTTTGTACTCTACCTTCAGCATGGAATTGTATTTATCTCCCCAAAGCTGGGAAATAAGGCTAATGCTGCAATAAAACACATCACATACAAGCTGGGGTCTTTCATTTGTTTGTCTCTACTAGAAAAAAAAATATTTCATAAAGTAAGACTTGTGGGGGTTTACATAAACCTTGATCTTCCCTTTCCACCCTTTTCATATCAGTACTTTAGTAAGCGCCCTGGATTGCTCATCAGAGTTATGGTCTCTCCAGAGAGCTCAGAAGAAGCTTGAGTTAACTCAAAAGCAAAAGAAGCATTTTACCAAATAAACTAGCAATGTCCAAGATCTTTCTTTATGGGAAACATTGGGTTATGTAAAGGTTCACATCTAACATAATTAGGCTTTCTGTTCCCTTAATGCATAAAGCATTACATCTTCCTAATATTTGTATTCAAGACAATTATTAGAGTGGAATAATATTTCAGCTGTGAGACTATTTACCCGTGCATCAGATTTTTTTAAGTTGAACACAACTGAGTAGGGATCGACCACAGTAATACATATTGGTCACTAGGAAGTTATACAACAGCTTTCTGAAAGTAAATCAGCAGACACACAGAATCACCATCAATGCCAATTAGTAGCAGCCTGGTCACATGTTTGTCTCATTGTAAGTGGCACTCTAAAGAATGCTGGTTGCAACTCTAAATGGTTGCACACAGAACCTTGCAAATGTAGCACAGAACATTTAAAGTAAAATGGTGACTTCTTCAGCTTGAAAAGACACTGGGGAGTGAGGGCAGAGCAAGGTTTGCATAGCTCTGATCTGCTCAGCACAGAATATAATGTTAGCTTTGTATTCCACTGCTAATTTTACAGCACCAGCAGTGCCATTCTGCGCCGTTAAATTTATGGCTGATAATTCAGCACAAACAACTAACACATCCATTTGTTATGTTAGCCAATAGAAGAACAGGCAAGTGGGTGCACTTAAAACTTTACAGAATAGGAAATTAAGTTCAGAGTACCCTGATGTCATAAAACATCTTTATGTTCTTTTCCAAGAGAAAAGGAAAAGTATGTCAAAAGCATTAACTGACCTTGTGAATGCAAAATCCCATACTGGGAATTACAGAAGCCTACTTTTTTTCCCCTACACTTACTAAAATGTAATTATTGGCTGTAAACACAAATATCCATGACAAGTTGAAAGCTGAATTTTTTTGACAAATAAGCAAAAAGCCCATAATACAAAGCTATATAAATGCCACTAGTATTGGTACTGCATTGCTTATGCTTAATAATTAACTAAAGGTTTGAATTGTAATTTAACTTTAATCGACACAAGCTTTAGGTTGGAAAAATACTACTGAAATAAAGAAGATTGGGGGTTGTTTTTTGGGTTTTTGGTTTTTTTAAAAGAAAGCTTTGCTTATGTTGTCATATTTATTACAGAAAGCACTTTACCCATTTTAGAGCTGTTGGTGAATTTTAATAGCTGGAATAACAGAGGTTTCTAAGGAGTTTAAGGTAAAACAGTGTAAGCTATGATTCCATCCATCATACTTTCCCCACAGGGACAATATCAAAAGTTCAGTATCTGCCCATGGGGTCTAACTGTGATTTGGAAAATGTTCATGGGAATTTTTAAAAATCACATTTTCTTCAGTCTTCACCATTTTCACATTCTCTTATACAACAGCTTTATTTTTACAAAGTTAACTACAGTTGTAAAGTGCAAGCCAATCAAATCTACTACTAGCACTACAAGCTAAATTAATCAGCAAATGCCAGAAAGCACATTCATCACAGCTACTGGCTTGCATTCCAATACCTGAATGATGGTTTGATATTTATTCTTCTGATCCATCAGCTGGCACAGCATGCTGCACAACACAAAGGCTACATTCTGCATCTAAACTGTTGAGGCAAACATAATTAAGTATATGCCTTGTTTGGCCTGACCCTCAACACAATAAATTCAATCCAATATCAAGACATACAACAGAAAGATGGTTCAAAGAAGCATCTTATTGAAATAGGCAGAGCAATTATTCAGCACACAATCATTTTGATAAATTTATATGACCTATCAGAGCTGTCTCTTTGTAAATGGGAGAATTATGGGAAATTGGGAAGGTAGTTTAATGATCAAATAATATTTTTTTTAATGCAAAAATATGCTGGGATTCTATGCATTAACCTAATTGGAAAGCTATGTATGTTTCCTTTGGTTTACACCAAAATTATATTTATTGCATACAAGCAATTAGCCATTACCAAAATACATTGTTTTCACAGAATACAATGTGATGATACAATGACCCAATCTTCTCCTGCTCAAAACATGAACCTTTTAATCTTTCCAAACAATTGAGATTTTTGATTCCCTAAGGACAAAAAAATGAGGTAAGTCTACTCTACCTCTTCCCATGAGTCCATATTCATGAAATTATTTAGAGAACAGAAAGATGAACCAATTTTGGGGAAATTTTAAAAGAAACATGACACCAGTCTGAAATCACATGTGATGAATCTCACACCAAACATAACCTTTTGTGGAATCTAGACATTTTGGAGTTATAAAAGATATTCTCTTCACCTAACATTATCATTTGTACCATCAATGCTAACATGTTGTGCTCCTCAGCAATTAGTTTGTGGTGCCAGACAATGGCAACTCCTGGTTTGGTTTGCAAGTGTGGGTGTCACAGACATGATTTTTGAAATGTAGAGGAACTCAGGAGCCAAATTTCTACTGGTGTCATTACCTTACTTGAAGAAGACAAAAATGATGAAGAAATGAGCTCTACAAACACCTGAGGGAAACATTTAATGGTCTCCACAGACACACAGGTGTAAAAGAAAGCAGAACACTGGAAAGTATTCGAGAGATATTTTTAGACGAAAATGTAAATATTTTGGAGAAGCCAAGGCATTTTGGAAGACCAAGATTCAGAATCTAAGCAAAGAACACAGAAACCAGTAGGAACAGAAATGACAGGAACACAGAAATATACTATAAAAACCCAGGAGGAAAAAGGGTTGTAGGAAAGGCAAAGTTCAAATAAATAGACAAGTCTCTTTGTGTTCCAGCTGAATGCTGGTTGCAAGCAAAATAAGAGTAGGGGAAATAAGGAAGCTAAATCAGGGAAATGAATTAGCTTTCCAAGTATAATTTTACCTTTTCTCAAGAACTCAGGCATACTGAGGTTTCTGCAAGCCCATTCCTGCCCCACAAACAGTGATCAGAAAAATGCAGCAAGAAAGCTGTGTTTTGGGCTGCAGCTGCTCTCAACGTTAAGCAGCAAGGCAAATGAAGCCCCAGGCAATAGCACTGCACTGACAGAAAACTAAATGGAAAGTGTTGTATTAATTACCACTAAATAGATAGGCTGTGGGAGTCGATGCCAGCAAGATCCTGTCATTCTCTGGTCCTAGGCTGTTAACTGTGGTTCAAAGAGCTGAGTGAATCTGCTCTGTCTCATGCTCACCACCACTAATAAATCTTTCTAGAAACCTCTAAGAAGAAAAGTCAATTAGAACGTTCTAGGTTTAAGAGGAAAATCTCACCTAACATTTCAACAGCACAACTTCCAGCTGTAAAGAATTTCAAGAACTTTTCCCCTTCCCATGACAATCTTCAGAAGAAGCAAAAGCTGAGCTGGGCTAAAGCTTCTGCTAAATCTGCACCGTATCTTGTAACAGAAGACTACGTAAAACACACTAATGTATCTAGAAAACAAACAAACAAACATATACATATATATTTAAATGCATTTGCCAGTCTTTGGTGCTGGCTTACTCAAATTCATTGCTGGACACTGCACACAGTCTTACCACTGACTTCAAGGCCTGGCAAATGGCCATGGCCTGGACAGTTGTAGCTGTCCCATTGCTGGAAGATGTGCAGCAATGCCACAAGACACTTGGTTACTGACTAGAAGAGCTGGAGGCTCCTTAGTAAAAGGGAAGCTCAGTAAAGAAGGAAAACAATGAAGAATGATATAAGAAGAGAAGGGCAAAAAGTGTGTAATTAAATTCCTATTATCTGGAATTTAATAAAAATCAGTGAAATGGTATTAGAAAATCCATCTTAAGGAAAAAAATCAAAGTAATTAGACAGAAAATGTACATGCATGAACTGTGTAAAATGTCTATCACTAGATTTTGTTGGTAACATCAGAATTTATCTTCTGCACATTTAAGGAAATAATCTTATATTCAGGCAATGAGTTTTGCTTTCCAAAATGACTTTTTTTCCAGATACCCATGTTTTAATTGAAGATTTGTTTGGTAAGGCAGTGGTTCCCCTTGACTATTCAAATTAATCCCGAAACTGGTTCCACTGGGCATGTAAAATTTGAAAAACATGTTACATTTAAGACTGAGTATTGTTTTTCACAGTTCCAGTTGATGTCAGTGGAAGCTGGGGCACACTCATCCCTTCAAAGAGGTTCATACATAGATAGCTCTCTGTAAAAGGTGAGAATTACTTCCAGCCTCTCTAAGTACTTGACAAAACATAAAGCTCCTGGTGGAGTGTGAAATTAAGCCAAGTCCAACATTTAACATATATCATAATCAGCACAGGAAGACGCTTGTCTAACTAAAATTGCCAGACCATTTATTTCTGCACTTAAGCCCAGTGTCCCAAAGTTCTCCTGTTTTCAAATCTGTGTGTCACAGCCTGTGTGCTCTCCACATATCCCATGGTGGAACAACAGTATCAAAGAGTGGGCAGCAGAATCTTCAGAGCAGACTGTTAAAGGACCAAAGCAAGAGGCTTTCACAGAGGAGACTGACAGAACTCACACCACAAACCAATGGCTGCCAAAGAAATAGCTGTAATTCACATTGGATATGCCTATGCAGATTTTTTACAACAGTCAGAAGGTACTCTGGAGAGTTTACAGCTCATGTAAAATCTCCTTTAAAGCATATGGCTCCTGAAGAGGATGCTGAACCTTCGATAACCTTTGTGTTCTCCCCTCTTTTCTGCAAGTACCACTACAGTTTAAAATGTCCAAAGACTGCCAACTATCTTAACAGAGGTCCAAGTAAAATAAATTAATGAGTGCATAAGAAAAACATTGGAATATTATAGAACTATGTCAAAGTTTGAAAAAAAATGAAGGACAAAAACATATGCAAGTAGTTAAGTATTTGCTGTTCTGCTTTTTGGAGTTATTTGCCCACAGCTCAAATTTAGGCCTTTAAAAAATAATGAACGTAAGAACTTCAGTATAATTTTATCCATACTTACATAATTAAATTCAAGACATATGAAGAGTAATTATATTTAATTAATTACTAATTATTACAAATGGCAAGACATAGCACTATCTCAGTAATCATCTGAATACTACTAATGGTTTATTTGAAGTGCATTCACCTGCCTGCAGTAGCATAAAGTAATCTTATATCTTCATCTTCAAAAATAAATTAAACCAATAAAATAAAATAAACACAAACTCAATATTCATACACCTTATTGGCAGTTTACTGAGTTCAGATGATGATCTCTATTCACTTTTCCAATAATCTCACAGAGTTATCTTTTTATTTTCTTGTACGCATTTTTCCACTCAAAGATTAAACAGGCTTCAAATGTTCTGATGATTGCATGAAACTGTAGAGCATTAACAAGACACAACTGTTTTCTGACAGACATTCATTTTGTTAAAAAACAGATGACATCTCTCACTGGCTAAGCTCATATCTCCAAAATACAACTAAAAACTTTGATTTCTGGTTATATCAAAGATTATCCTCAAGCATACTAAGAAAACAACAGCTGGTGTTATAAAATTTGCATTATTTAGAAGATATTGTGATAAGCCTCCATGATTCCAGGGAAAAAGCCTTAAAGTTCTTCTTTTTGTCCTCATTATAAGTCATCCTTTTTTATGGTTACTGCCCATTCACTTCTTTAGAACTGATCATACTTTTTGGGAAAGTACAAAAAGTAACTTGACAAAAATTTAAAGGAATCTCACAGGGAAGCTGATATTTAAACTTTACCTTTTTTTAAGTTGCATCCATTGATTTTTCTGCAGAGAGAAAATCAACAATTCTCTCCAGTTGTTGTGCTTACAAGGACAACTTAACATTAGACAGAAAAATCACCTTGCTGAAATTGCTCTTCAGAAATAACAATCCTTTGTTTCCCCGCACCAACATCAAAACAGAGACCTTTTCTTATGTACCATATTTGAATGCAGTAAATTGTTTGATGTCAATGTGCTTTCACAATTTCATGGAAAATAAACTACAAAAAATGCAACTGAGCAGGCAATGGTTGAAGTCAACTTTTTGCAAGTACATGTATACATAACCTCAGATCATTGCTGTTAAGGCAAAGGTTTCCTCAACATTTCATTTTGGAAAAAGGTGTTTACCAGAAGACTAAAACATGAGGTGATAAACTGCATGAATACTTCTATTTTAGAAATACATTTACACTTACTGCCTTTCCATTTAAAGAAAAACAATCCAAAAAGCGTAACAGCTTGAAAACCTTGCAACTGCAGACTTTTATCAATAATTGCAAAAAAAAATATGACTCTGTAAACAAACCCTCATTGCTTTTTCATGATGTGCAAATGCTCAATGAGAAAGTCTTTGTCAGGATGAGCAAATTAAGTGAAAATAGTTATGCTGCAAATGGATTTACATAGGAACACTTCATAAGAAATAGCAAGCACTACAGCACACAGGAACTGAGATGCAAGATTTATTTTCAAATGATAACCTTCTTGGTATTATTCTGGTTTTGTTCTCTTATTTACATTGATGTGCCTAGCACATTTACTCTGAAATTCTGTTTGCCTCACTGAGTCACTTCATTGCTACAATAACTGCAGTTTGAAATCTTAAGATACTTCCCATTCTTTCCATTTTTACCTCAAACTCTCTTCTCTTTAGCATCAGAGTTTATTAATTTTCAAATAACATCCATCTTCATAAAGCAACATAGGGTTTTAAGTGTTTTTAAATCACAGAATTTGAACTCAATTTGTGGAAAGGAATTGATGACTAACCGTTGAAAGTTTTCAAGTAAATTACATGAAATATTAAATACTTCATTCACCTTCTCGGTACAAATATATAATGCAAACTTCTGTAAATGACAAACAGGCACCCTAGTCCCATCTACTGATCAAGCATATTAAAAAAAATTCATCACTCTCTTGCCTCAAAAAAGACTAGTCAGATATTTGAGAATACCTCAAATAATTTTGAGGATGAACCAACATAGACTTTTCAGTTGATTACCACAAATTACAATGTTTTCACTTTAACACTATAGTAGTTAAAGTTTGGCCAGGTTTTAGTGTCTGTCATCCCAAAGCATTAAAAAATAAAATATTTAAAAACGGAAAGAAAAAATTCCACATATTTAAAAGATAGTGGACTACAATAAGCATATGAACATGGTATCACGTTTTCACTGTGCTACAATAGAATGCACTACTGAGTTATGCATTGCAAGAGACTGTAAAATAAAACACATCATAAAGGACTGCAGATTAAGAAGCTTTTAATAATGTTCCATATTTAAGTTTTTTATATCTATTATTTTATTCATACAGTAAGATCAGAAGATTAAGATAACTTTTCCAGTTTAAACATACCAGATAATTGGTAGTCAGAGCTATATGGATTTAGGGCATGATCCAAAGTGACACTTTACTGGACAGCAACACATTTATCTGTCTCTTGTTTGTCACTTAAATCAAAAATGAAAGATTTACTATGACAGAAATCAAAGCCTTAGTGTTGCCTAAAGCGTTTACAGACAGAAATTGAAGAGGTTTGGTTAGAGCATGGTACTCATAATGCCATGGTTGTGGGTTTGAGGCTTGTATGGACCATTCATTTGGGAGCTGGACTTGGTGATCCTTGTGGGTCCCTTCCAGCTCAGGAAGTTCTGTGATCCTGTGAATCTCCTCACACAGCCTGAACAAGCAGCTTGTGCAGCTCTGTAAACAGGCTCAGGAAGAGGTTTGTCCTCACCACCAATGGCATCATGAAAACCTGAGACCTGGACAAAGCAAGGACAACCATGCCCAATGCTGGCAGCAACCTTTTCCTGTATTCCTCACCCACTATGGGAGTGAAGCTTTGAGGAATAAGCATAGCACAGGCAGCTCTCTGTTCTGGGTCCCTCCTCAGACTAAGCTATTTGAGGGACCTGGACATCTGAGTCTCTGCTGAGGGAAACCTGGGGTTGAGCAGATAAAGCAACGTCACCTGTGTGAGTGTCGGATGTGTAGTGAAGAAGAGGCCTCAATACCAGTCAGATGGTGCAAGAGTGACTGACAGCGTGATTCCTGGATGATCAGACAGGGAAGCTTCCTTAACACGATGGAGCACAGTGAGCAGACAGCAGTTACTCAGTCGGGAAATGTTGGAGCAAAGCCTCTCTAGGATGGAGAGGTGTGGAAACCTGGAGTATTTCTCTGCCCGCTCTGGGGTGTCCTGACCCCCAAGGGAGCACTGACTTCGGCCCTCATTCATGGAGAAAGTTTCCTAGACTTTAAGATAGACTAAAATCCACAAAAGTGTGAAATAGATTATAGAGAGTAGTGTAGGTATATAACTTGGTGAGAAATTTAGGTTTTGGAATTTTCAGTATGTTGCGGATGGAAGCAAGATGGAGGGCACGGCGTGTTGTCCTGAGTTTCTTCTTCCTGATTCTTCCTTTTTCTTCATGGGTTTGGGTGGCAGTTTGCAATTAGGAAGAAAAGGGATCAATTATTTGGTTAAAAGGGAAAATAATCTAAGTGTCAGTTCTTAATTGGATAGTTTAGTCTGAAAAGACCTTGTAACAAGAGATTGTTAGCCATTTTTTGCAGAACGTTTCCAGTGAGCTGAGCCTGGTGTGGACAGCATGCAAAACTTTAGGTAAGGTAATAAACAAGAACATGAAGACCAAAAAAATCCAGCGTATCTCTCTTTCCTGACACAAAACTGCTCCAGGAGGGTCTTCCCCACCAGGGCCCCTGGGAGGGCCCAGCCTGAGACCCAGAAATTGAGAAACCAGTAGAGAAGTTTCCATATCCCTTCTACACCACAATAATGCATGGACAGCCCTGAGCTGCTGAAAATATGGGGAACATAGGGGACACAAGGGGTGAAAGAAGATTACTCCTCTGGTGGCAGAGAAATTGCTTCATCATTGGTTAGGATCCTTCTGCCAAAGCTGTCCTTCAGTACCAGTTACTGAGATGTGGGATTCCAAATTTGTTACAGTTTCATTGAATCCTGACAGAGTAATTTCAGGACTTCACTACTGCTCAGTTGGATTCAGCATAGCTGTGTATGATCATGTAAATCCTTATGCACAGCAGCTGTCTTCAACCTTGGTATTGAAATCAGCTTCAATTTCAACAGGCCAAAGGACAAGGAAGTGTTCAATCAGCTAAAAGCCAGCAAATATGAAAGAGTAGTAGGTCCAGACCAATGACACTTCAGGGGGATTTATCAGTAGGAAAGGCTAATAAATACCTTGACTCCCTCCAGATTCATTTCAGGAGGTAGAAAGCTAATTCTCCTCTGTAAGTCACAAGAAACTGCCAACTATACGTGTCTTGCCACTAGCAGGAAAAAGGTTTAGGACCCACTGAGACATTGGTAGCCAATTCTGCTGAACGGACTTTAGAGAAGGCTGAGCCTTCTCATCATATCTTGTAGTATTTGTAAACACATCATGTGTTTGGATTTGGCCTGCTGACACACACCCAGTTTGTTTCAGAAAATAGCACGAGACAGCAATTAAAAGAACTTGATTCTTCTAGAAGAACCAGATGCCCATGTGAAAACCCTGTGTGAGTAAAGGGGTTCTCAGTTGTTGGATATGCTCTGGACTGAGGCTTTCAGTTGCTCTAGCAATTTTTTAATGCAAGCTGTAGGACTTTTTTTTTTCAAGTAGTTTTTATCAGCATAATCACTTACTATTAAAGCAGTCTTCAGAAAAGATACTCCCTAAAGCACATAGATATAACAGATGGTGTAACAACTTTGTAATAAGGAAAACACTTTAAACTAAGAGATACACATTTCTTCTCTATCACTTTCCAATAAACATTTTGAAAGCAGATACCATAGAAGCCTCCTGCTCTTCAGGGAAGATTTATGTTTCTTAATTCAGCTGGCCTTTTTGCATTGCCCATTCTACTCTTGGCCCTGGCTGAAAAAGCATATTGATTTTTATTCAATCTTAGGGCTCTGGCAGTACCAATGTGGCACGACACAAGTACAGGCTGGACACCCGAGGGTTACAATGGCTGGATAACACCACCTAATTGTCAGTAACTACTGTTCTCCCCAGCAACTTTTCCTCTTTAATGTTATTCTAGTGGTTTTAAACTTATTAACATATTGAACAAAAGTAGTATGCTGCATAAGATAATGCAGAGGAAAGTCTTTCCATCTCAGGGCTGGGGAAGCATTGTCACTAATCTTTCCATTAGCAGGGAAAAACCCCCAACAAAATAATTCATGCTACTGGGTAGCAAACAGTCTCAAGCAGTATTTTTATATACTCATTCTGATCTGCTTTTTTATTTGGCATGACTGATCTGATTTTGTGGTTGCTTTTGGGATTCAGGGATCAGATGCAGAAATCAGCAATGCTTCTTACTGCATTGTTTCTGCACTAACAAACTTTGACTCTGTTTACTTAACTAATAGACAAGGTATTTGCCATGGTAGAGGTAGTGTATTTGCTAATGCATTGCTCACTATGCATTTTCATGGCAATGGTAAAGAAAGTATTTTTTCTTGAGTTTGTTTGCATTTAGAAATCGCATCAAATTGTCGTCTCTTATTTTACAAAAATCAGAAAAAGCAAACAATCTAGACAGATTCCATGCATGATGCCAGTAGCCTGTTCTTCACGTGCTGTTTTTGCGATGCTTAGGCTGATCACCCCTAAACCAGAAGATCAAGACAGTAACTGTTCTTAAAATTGATGGTTATGTAGGTAAGAGTGAGTTTAGGATTGTCATGACAGAAAGTTACATTAGCAAGAACCGTTGATGAGTCACACCAACACATTTTGTCAAAACGATAAAGTTATTAAAGGCCTAAGGAAAACAGTTCTTCTCTCAGATCATCTCATTTGTACCCATGAACAAATATAGAAATAAAAACAAGCAGTAAGAACATGCAGGCTTACTAACATGGTCCAAGACAGATCTAATGACTTGATAAAAATCAAGTTTCATTTATGTATAGTGAAGCGTCCTCAGGGAATTAAGACACAGCCCATGCACAAAGTTTAAAAAAATTATAAGGCAAGTAAGATAGTAATATACAAAAGTCAAAACACCTATGCAGGATTGGAGACAATTAATGCTCCAGACAGATTTAAGTCTGGAACTTTTCTTCACAAAACAGAAATAATAAAAATGGAGATTTTCTCTCTGTTTTGTGCAAAACAAAAAGTTTTACACCAAAAAAGACCAGGATGCAGTACAAAACACAAAGTTGTACACTTCAGTACAGAATAAGTTGTTTAGCTGTGAAGTAGCATGTCTAAACAAGGACAGACAGATCCAAATGCAGTTAAAAGCAGTAACTATGAGACATCAAATCTTGTAAGAGCTAATAAAAAGAGAAGACCAAAGAAACAAAACCACGATGATGAATCTGACAAACATTGTAGGTGGTTTGTCTTGTAGTTATAAACAGTGCCCACAGCACTATGTGGCATAAGTGAGCATCTGCCTTTTCCATGTCTCCCTCAGTTGTGAAAGTGCAGAGGTACTGCCACCCTCAGGAGCAGCAATTTAAAAAACACATTTTTCCAGCTGCAGACACAGGGATGCAGTTGCTGGCTTCATTTTAATCACAGCATTGCCACCAATTTATTTTGTGGTTTAGAACAAATTAGCTCTTTGCTACAATTTTTGCAGTTGTAAAGGGTGAAGATAATATGAGCCAATCCTTTAAACAAAAAAGTGTTTCCAGATTTATTATTCAGTAGCAGTTTGAAAGTAAATACTGCTGTATAAACACTGCATTTTACTTCAGGGCTGAATGCAAACAAATAACTAGCATTCCAACTGCTATCTTCTACATGTACTTTTATTTCTTTTCAATACATGCAAATAAATTCCCTAAAGTTAATAGGCTTAACACATACTTACTGAAGGGAAACCAAGAAATTTCTTTTTCCAACCTAGAAATCACTATTCAGTGGTATTTAGCTTAGTCTATTCCCAGAGTATTAGTATCAGGAGGTTATTCTTATATTTGCATTATATCAATACATTATGATATTTTTACTGACATATAAAAGAAATTATCCTCTTGTGAGGACCAAAACTCGGTTTTCAACATTCCCCAAAAGGCAAATAGACAAAGTTCTGCTACTCCAAGACTCCATACCAGACCCAGTATTAGCCCCCTTGGACTAACCTTAAGCCATAGGTAATTATACAAAGTCTTGGTGGAAAATTAAGATGATCAAGATGTTCCTAATTGTGGTCCTGACAAAAAGCATCTATGTCAGCAACAGGAATTAAAGAGAAAGCCTTCCAGTCTCCACTGATACAAAAATCTTTGTGCTGCTGAGAGATTTTCCAAAGAGAAAGGGAAGTCCCTCAGTTCAGGAGCCTTGCTCATAAGTTTTGCTGAATAAAAAGATTCCAAGGTCTCTCCCTCCAGTGAAGGAAAGTTTATAAATAGACTATGCCCAAAACTAACAGTAGTGTAAAATTACAGAACTGTATTCCACCACTATTGTCAGAGAGTAAAGTAGAGTGAATTTATCCTTTGCTTAGAAGAGTTCCTAAACTGGGGTAGAGAGAAAATTCAGCAGCACTAAAGCAGTCTTTATAAAAGCCTATGAAAATCATTGGCATGTCACAGTTAAAACAGCAATAATATACAGAATATCACCATACCATCTCAGAAAGCATCAATCCATTCAGAGTAACACCACACCACCTCAGAAAGCTTCAAGCATCTACTCTTTACTGCTTTTCAGTCCAACCTTTTATACCCCTCTTGCTCATGCATTGCACCTGTGAGGCCTCTGTACCCTTTGGTGATTGGTCAGTGCACCTCAGCACTCCATGTCTCATTACCCTCAATGCTGCTCACCTGTCCTGCACAGCTGCAGCCCATTGGGAATGAAGCTCCACCAAAGCCCCAGTCCCAATTACCACAAACTGTGTGCCTGCATTGGTGCTGTGGTCCATCACGCTAAGACAACAAGCTCCAGGAAATCTTCAGCACCTTGAGCTTTGTCATTTCAGTGCCTTCAAAGATTTGACAATTTCTTGGGCAGACCCTTGACTGAGACAGCTGAAGCTAAAACTGAGCCTACTTATATCAAAACATAAACTGAGCTGGTCTCAGTAAGGCCATGGCATAGACAAAGCTGGAAAGCAATGTGCTCACTTTTACCAGCAGCTGAACAGTAATTAAACACATTTGGATGAAGTCGGGGTGGGGAGACGTTTATTAGAGGAGGGGAGGAGGGATGGGAGGAAAAAACAATAATAAATACAAAGCAAAGTACAATATTTTTACTGGATTATCTGCTGTGGAGCTTGAGCTTCAGTATCCTGGGGTCAGTGCTGCTTGGAGCACCCCAACAAGGAAGCAGCAGCATTCACAACATGGGTACTTACAGGCTCAGACAGTGAATGACCTGCATATGCAAGACCAGGATGGAAACACTGTCTCACCACAGTAATAAAGGTGCTCAAGGACAATAAAACATCTCCTGGATATTTTGCACAAAAATGGAAATACACTTGTATTGCCAACATAGATTCTTCAAGCATATGACAAAATAGAAAGATGAATGGTAAGCAACATCTGATTTTATGCCTGTGGAAATGAAAATTTTACCATATAGACTAAAATAATGCTAGAAAATGGATCACTATTGATCACATATTCTGAAAGAGATTAAAGGCATGCTTCAACATCTAATGATGCAAGTATGACCCAAGTGGAAAAATGTCCCCACTCCAATCATGTGAGGTTCAGAGACTCCCAATATACAGGCAAGAATAAAGAAAAGAGCTATAGATAAAACTTCATGACAGGTCCAGCATGCAGGTTTCCTGTGCATGGAAAGTGATTAAGAGTACTTGATTTTCCTGCAGTAGACAAATAATCCCAAAAAGAGTGTTATTTGATCACTGTTTTTATTAGAATAAGCAAACAACCTAATTCAGAGTGTATGTCCAGGAAACTCACAAGAAGCAGTAACTTTTTCTAAGTAACTTCAACCATTTGTTAAGTCATTCTAGATCTGACCTACATTATATTTAATGCTCTCTGGTAAATAAGAGCCAGCTGCTGAAGCTGGCAGCTTTTCTCATATTAAAAGCTGTTTCTTTATATTTAATTTCTAAGGATGACAGAAGTAGTTTCCATTTTAATTTGGCAATGTTGTCACTCTAAAGGGCTGCTGGTTTGGGGTTTTTTTTCATTTGTGGAGTGGGGAAAAGGGTAAAAAATATCTGAATTGTTTATATTTTTATTTACAGAATAAACACCTCAAGATGCTTACCAGCTATATTAGCTCAGCCAGTAATACTCTCCTACCAACATACTCTTTTTCAGAACAACAACTGTACTTAACAACTTAGATGAAGGCAGAAGGCAGCCTCTGAGGACAGCTTTAAAAATAAATTTCTTTTAAAGCACTCCACACAGTGCTGTTTTGCTACTACCCTTTCATTCCCTGACTTGGCTTGACACATCAGACTGCCCACTGAAATTATAAAAGTACCTCAATGGCAGAACACTCTACCATCACTAGTGTCTCTAAGTAACACTAGTATTTTCCCACGATGACCACTCTTTGTCCCACTCCTGCTCAAATTCTTTTTAGAATTGATTCAGTGTGAGACCTGTGCTTGCAAATAAACTTAATTGGTATTGATCACACCCACAAAGCTTATTTATGTATTGACATAAAGGTATTCAGAGCACAAGTCTGGTTTCTGTGTACTGAAAAGAAGGAAGCAGCAATAAAATATACATGAACACAGATGATGAGGGTTCCTGTGCACAATTTAG
This sequence comes from Melospiza georgiana, assembly GCF_028018845.1. Classification (NCBI taxonomy): domain Eukaryota; kingdom Metazoa; phylum Chordata; class Aves; order Passeriformes; family Passerellidae; genus Melospiza; species Melospiza georgiana. The sequence continues at coordinate 83,322,894 of NC_080430.1, read as the reverse complement.
AAAATGGCACATTTGGACACATAGATTACTTTGATTTGTGTACACTATTTGTGTACACTCTGAAATACTTGAAAGAAAGAATAGGGGAGAGAGGGAGGGAAGGAAGGAGGGAGGGAGGGAGGGAGGGAGGGAAGGAAGGAAGGAAGGAAGGAAGGAAGGAAGGAAGGAAGGAAGGAAGGAAGGAAGGAAGGAAGGAAGGAAGGAAGGAAGGAAGGAAGGAAGGAAGGAAGGAAGGAAGGAAGGAAGGAAGGAAGGAAGGAAGGAAGGAAGGAAGGAAGGAAGGAAGGAAGGAAGGAAGGAAGGAAGGAAGGAAGGAAGGAAGGAAGGAAGGAAGGAAGGAAGGAAGGAAACTAACTTTCAAGAAGAGCAACATAAAATTCAAGGGAAATTAAAAAAAGACAGCATTAAACCTTAAGGGCTGGAGGGACAGAGAAGGCTCAGATTTTGGCCGTATCACTCACCACTCACATTTTTGTCTCACAGAGCTCACAATGATCCTCCTCCTGATAACTCCTTTTACATCTTCTCCTCACACCTACATTTTCAAAAAAATGTCAAGAATCAAGAGAGCATATTCAAGAGAGACAAATATTTCTGCCTCTCTGAACCAAAGCTTTGGCATGGACAGCTGCTGACATTACAGAGCATTAAGGAGTTTCATGGGCTCTGTTGGCTTTTTAGACAGGCTTCAGTGGCAGTTCATCAGGGGTTTTAAAGATGTAATTTTAATATTTAAGCAAATCCTAAGCCAAAAAATATAATTACCTGAAAAGCCAGAATTATTAGAATGCAATGGGAATGTGCAAAACCATGAGGCTGCTCTGCTCTCACGTAGCAGAATAGGAAATTACATGCTCATCAGAACAGACAGAGATGCTTGTACACTGCAGAGGTTCAAAGCTCAACAATCCAGGCAAGCAACAACAGAAAGAAGAAAAACAAAAAAAACTTTCCTCACTTTGATAAGCTCTTTCCACTTAGCTAGTATCTTACGTAAAGCCATATTTTTAGTTCACGGATTCTCAAATGATAATTTCAGACACATTAAAATTTTCCAGTGGAAGAACACAACCACGGGTAGCAAATATATCTGCTGAGAGTAGATCTACTTTTTAAATTACTTTTTGTGGATTCCTCAGAAGGTAGCCACAAACCTCAGGTTGAAAGCCCATAATTACTGCTTCTGACCTTGCAAAGACCTCTTTGTGCCACAAGTTTTATATGATCTTCAAGAACTTCCTTTACTTTTAAAAACCACAACATACACAGTAAGCTGAAGAATATCCCTGTGCATTTACTGGTAAGCAGGTTTCACATAATTTTTACCAATGCCAGCAGTTCATAGGAGTACACCACAGTGATTGTTCTAGCTCTATACACCAACTTGTAGAAAAAACATCCATCTGACATTTCAACCAAAGCCTTTAATAAAAATAACAACATTATACTAAGAAAAAGAAATCAGCAAAAGTCACACCTGAACAAATAACCCAAATCCATAGAACTACCAAAGGAATAAAAGGCCTGCATTCATTTGCTGTGTGATGAAATACAATAAAAATGTGAAATTAGGTACTTAGAGCTACTAAATAGCCAGAATTGTAGACCAAGGCTATTTTTCAGACTAAATACCATTGGTGTGGATGTGTTTTTCTTTCATATACTGGAAACAAGAGTCATGCTATGTCAGCACAGACTGCTAAATAAATCAAGGTTAGTTCAATACATGTTAAAACATTAGAGAGAAAAAGAACATTCCTTAACATATTTAGTCTTCCTGCTAAGTGGCTAGAGAAAAAAAAAAAAAAAAAAAAAGGAAACTAATTTACAGGGGGAAAAAAATGGAAAATGGGAAGACTGATTTATGAAGTCAGTGAAATTGTAAAAAGAGAATATGAAAAATCAAAGCAAACACTTAGATACAAGGGAGAATTCAGGAAAAGAATGGGGGAAAAGTGGTAGTTATTCATATATGTCTCCCTCAGGAAAACGTACAAGGAAAGATTATCATTCAAAAAAAAAAGCTGTAGAATTAATATTTTCATTAATCTTACTCAAGGGTGGCTTTTAAGTTAAACATAGATGCCATGCTGTCTTACCAAGAATTCAAGAAATCTTCTAGCAGAAATGTACTTTATTTCTGAAAAGCAAGTTGGGGCTAAATTTTAAAACTACACAACTGCAATCTTGGCAGATGTAACAGAAAAACAATCCACTCACAGCAGAATTTACTGGCATTAAATCTCATGTTAGGCTGCCCTCTTTGACCACAGAACCATTAAATATCCTAAGCTGGAAGAGACCCACAAGGATCACTGAAGTCCAACTCCTGGCCCTGCACAGAACAATCCAAAATTCAACTATGAATTCGAAGGACTCACATCCTTTCTTGAACAGTAACTGTAAACCATGGAAAGCGAAACTGTAGAAGTATGAGGCCATCTATTGATCTGTAGTGTTCATCCGAGAGCAACGGCATCAGACATGAACCCACTCCTGAGGGGATGCTCATCGCAGCCCAGTCGTGGCATGGATTCTCCAATGCAGTGACAAGTACACACAGATGATGCAAGTCTGTCAAACTGCTTTTGAAATAGATCAAAATCAATTGCCCTACTTGGGCTATAAAGTCCCCCTTCTCCTTTCCTCCCTTAGCTCCAAATATAAATGGTAACCAAAATGCTGCCTTTGCTTACTTCTCCTACAGATCTCACAATGGTACTAAGCAGGCAAACTTCTTGAAGAACATTCATGTGATTAAAGCAAAGCTGAAGTCATTGTTAAATTATGCCAAATTCAGGAGATCTCTGCTGTTTTCTGAGCTGGGGCCTTCATGAAAGGAGACCTTCCCAAAGCCTGGGATTTGGAACTCTTTTTTTTCACAGACCATTGTCACTCAACTGGCTTGTGCTTAATTTGAAACTGGATTCTGCATCTTCTTGCCTGGCTACAACTCAGGAGTCAGAAACAAACAGCAGCTCAGACACAGAGGATTAACTTCCTTGGAGCAGTACTAGACTAAGTAGCAGCATATAATCAGACCAGAAGATAAACCAAGAACTTCAATATGCCCAGTAATACAGAAATGCCTAAAACCCACAAAATAAGTGTACATTTCCCAAACAAATCTGGTCAAGTTTGGTTGACACTGCTGTGAGGCTGTAGTGACTGTGCAGTTTACTGAGCAAGCTGCTTATCTCATAGCTGTCTTGCCATGAGCCATACCTGTCTCCTTCTCTCTACAAAGCCAATTTCTGCAAAATGGAAATGGAACACTTCAAAATTAGAATTGCATCACTAAGATGCTGCATTTGTTTAATTCATCTTGCATCACAAAACCTGTATGGACATAACAGGTTTTGAGGACATATGTAGTGTCTCACTACAAAAAAAAAAAAATAAAAGAGGGGGGAAAGAACAAAGAAAACATTTTTAAGTATGACCCTGACCTTTACTATTTACAAACAAATTAAATTCTACAGTATTTCAGGAAAGCATTAGTCATTCAGTAATGTACCCCCTTTTTTTGCTAAAATCTAACACGTCAAGGAAAAAATAACACAACTCCCAAAAGGCAATTGGTTCTACTAGAAGATACAAAGAAAGATAAACTATAGGTTTTTCTGTGTATCTAAATTATTTTGGTATTGAACAGCATGCGTAGCTTGAATGTTGCCTCCTTCTGACTTCAGATCTACACTATAATTTGATTATGGTAATTCTCTTTCCTGGTTTTCAGAAGAAACAATTTTTCATTCTGAAGTATCATATCAACAAAATCATAATACATTACCTTAGCAATTGGAAGTGCATCAACATAATAACCCATACCGTGATAACTAAAGTCACAGTTAAGCATTTAATCTCAAAAACTATCAAATGAATATAGAAGTGATAGAAAAGGACAATATGTCAACAAAATGATTTCCCAGTCCTCCTGTGAAAATGAGAACACTTTGCTTTCCATTTCACACTCAAACTGCGGAAACGGGAAATACAGAACATTTCCTTATGTCATAAGGAATCCCAAACCTTCAGACTACTGCCTAATTCAGTGCAGGCCCCCAAAAGTAAATAGCCAGAGCAAGGAACAGCCCTCTGTTTTACTTTAAAACAATCATAAATCTCTCCTTGCCTGGAGGACAGCACTTAGTACTCCTAAAGCTCAGGTCATCATATCATTGATTCTATTGTGCCCTCCTCAAAAAGTATTCCTGGAGCAATAGGTGGTAACTAGGAAGGGCACATCCCAAAACCTTTACCACAGGCAAAAATGAGTAATTTTAACAGGAAAAGGTTAATGCAAGAGAAAAATATATAGTCAAACACAGGAGAAAAGTAAATAACTGCTTCATTTCCTACAAACTAAATTTAGTGAAAGCAGATAGTAGGAGCCTGGGTCAAAGCACTGCACTGCAGATGAGTCACACACAAATCAGTGGATAAAAATATTTTGCCTCCTCTTCTCCTTTATGATCTTTCAGGGAAGAACTTTGCTCAATTAGCTAATTCCCCCTTTGTTAGTTTCTTTTCGTTAGAAATTATTTCAGATGTACTTTGTCTGAGGTCCCAGTTTTATGGCCTTGGGATATTAAATTTCAGTATTTCAGATAAGCCACTCTATCCCTGTCCTGTCACTCCATCTCCATGTGATGATTGTAACGCTTGAATCATTATGGAAAGCATTTAGTGCAATCTTACAAGATAGTTTATGCATTCTTGCAGAGAAAGGCTGCCAAACTGCTTACCAGAACACTGGTGATCTTCAGTATACACAGTCTGCATTTTCACAGGTGTGCCTTGCCATGCAAGGCTGAAATCACCCCTCCTTTGCACACCACAGACACATCTGCCCCTTTCTTCTCCTGTTCTGTATATATTTTCAGGACAAAACCATGCTCCACTTCAAATCCTCAGCGTAGGCTTGTATTTTAACTTCTTCCTGTCTCCTCACATCAAAAACAAAAAGCATGGGTACAGACATCATTGTAGACCACACAGCCCAAATAGCGTCCAATTTCTCTTCAAGTCAGATTCTACAAACCAGCCAAATTGGCTATCCCAACACCTGATAAAATGTCAGACTTTGTTTTCACCTCAAATTCTGGGGTCTCAGCATTTCACTTGGACTGAGCTAACTTTAGTTGCAGTAATGACTGCCTTGAAGTCAGGTGACAATTGCCCAGCTTGTTTTAGCTTCATTCCATGGATAACATATATGCAAAGATCTGACAAATTTACAGTTACTGCTTTACAAACAGGCTGTACGCTAACTGGGGCCAGGGGAGGCAGATTGTGAGCTTTGAATAATTGCTAATGAGTGAAAACAGTAAAACTTTACCTGAGAACCAGATAAATAGCACGAGTAAGCAGACCATTATACAATATCAAGTTGTAACTATGGCAGGAAAGGAAATCACCACTGCAGTGACAGTACCCCATTGCAAACCAGTATCAGCAAAAGGACGGGGAGAACTTGCTTCACTTACAAGGAAAAGCCAAACAGTGATACTATGAGTTTCTGAGATGTCATCAGATGTATGGAAAAATAGAAGGGAAAACAAGTCTGATTGAAAACTTTCCTTCTCATCTCACTAACAATTAAATGAAGTTGAATCAGATTTAACCAAACTAGCCAGAATAAATAGCCCTGGGATCAGAGACAGCCCTCAAGTATTCAAGTGAACAACTGTCATCCAAATCTTTAGATAAAGTTTGAGCAGACAGAAATGGTGGCACTTCACTGAGAAGTAAATGACTTTTGAAACCCTTCCTAAATCAGAAAGATTAGGAAAATTTATGGTCATTTTCAACAGCCTACACCAGTAGAGTTCAGTAAGAGCATCCTCCTGCAGTTTTGTGTTCCTGCAACAAGCTGTCCTGGTTGCAGAAAGGGGTCAGAGCTTAGTGCCATGACCAAGTTGTTACTCTGTACCATGCATGCCATCGGTGGAGGGCACGGTTTCCAAGGAAAACACTGGTGCTCCACTGGGAGTTGGCCATTTTGCCTGCCAAGCCCTTATGCTGCCTTTGGTCTGAGGACACAATCTACTGGAAGCATCCACCATTATTCTTGTTTCCAGTGGTGAACACACGTTTTTGTCACTAAAATACCTTCTTTTTGTATTCTTTTACTATTAATATTTCTGTTGGTACTGTGCCAGGTCTTATTCTTGCTTTGTGCTTTCAGTAAATTGCTACCTCAACCCACAAGTTCTGCTTTTGCCACTCCCTTACTGAAGACATACAGGAGAAGGGGAGTGGCTTACTTGGAGTTTATTTTCCAGCAAATGCTAAAAGAGAATACAAGTTAAATAAAAAAACATTAATATAATCAGAGGCAGCACTTGTGTTAATGAACAACTTATGATATTTGCCCATTTTGTCATACTCAACTTTCAAAAGTACACATTCAAGGCTGTGGTGTGAAACATTGGTGTCATCATCATACTCCATCTGGACCAGTTTTGTGTATGCAGCACTATGTACTTGGCATACAAAATTCAGACATTTTGGAAATACATTTTAGAAGACACTTGCACATCATTCCAACACCAATACCAAATGCTCTGTAGGGTCAAAAAGAATGTATATATAAAGTTCACAAATTTGAACATTTGAACTTATATTCTAAACCCTTTTCCATATTGAAGTTTTCCTCTTCTAAAAAACTTTTTCATAATTTTGACTAACTACATGTTCTGCTTTCAGCTGGGAGTTGATTTTCTTCCTATTAGCTGGTACAGCACTGTGGTAGAAAAGACTAATGTTGATAATACACTAATGGTTTTAGTTGATACTGAGCAGCACTTACTCCAAGCCAAGGACTTTTTAGTTTCTCATGTTCTGCGAACAAGGAGGTGCACAAGAAGCCAGGAGGAAGCATGGCCAGGACAGCTGAGCTGAACTGGCCAAAGGGATATTCCACACCACAGAACATCATGCCCGGTATATAAACTGGGGAGAGCTGGCAGTCGCTGCTCTGGGATGGGGTGGGCATCCATCAGTGGGTGCTAAGCAAGGGTACTGTACATCACTCATCTTTCTTGGGTTTTACTTGTCTCTTGTTCTTGTTATTATTATTATTAAAAATTATTAAACTATTCCTATCTCAGTCCATGGTCATGGGTATGACCTTTTTTTCAGTTTTTTTTCCCATCCCTCTGTGGGAGTCTGTGGACTGGGGTGAGTGAACATCTGTGTGGTACTCCACTGCCAGACGGAGTTAAACCAGAACACCATATTAAGCCATTTAACTACACCTTTCAGTAACCTTTGTGTGCTTTCAGACAGCCACTGTACTTCAGTTCTTACAGTGAATTCACATCTTCATATGCCAGGGCCCTCTCCATGTTAATCTTATCTTCAACAGGTCCAGTCAAAGCTAAAAATTTCTGTAAGAAACCAAATTCAATGTTTAAGATTCTGTCTTTGGTGTAATTTCCAAGCTTTTTGTTTCACATGCTCTAGAATGTTTCAAATCGTAGGCCCACACAGTGTCTATTCCCTCTCCAGTAGTATGATCTGGAATCCAGCAAGGGAAAGGAAAGCGACACGCAATGATCCTGGCATTACATTCAAGTTCTTCCTCTAGCTTCTTCTCCAGCTGTGGCATCTGTTGAGTTACAAGAAAAACCTCTCAGAAACAGTAAAAAACAAGAGCATTCTCTTCAGAATCTAATTCAGGTGTTCAAGAGAAATCCAAGACTTGAGTAACTTTTTTTTTTTTAAATCTTAGGAAAGTATTTGTGATACGTGTTTTGGCTTTGATGCCTTGACAAAGAATATCTAAAAGCAGAAAATGGTTATTGTGGCCTCAGTTGGTGAGATCAAGGAAATCATAACTTTAAGATCTAAAAATTAAATCAAAGCCCATAAATTATTCCTTAAATTAAAAAAAAAAAAAAAAAAAAAAAAAAAAAAAAAAACAACAAACGAACAAAAAAAAACCCACAACTGCAGGCAAAAGACTTTGCATGTTCCAATTCATAATTCTCTTCAGTGGGATTCTTCTCTGAGGGAATGAAAATTCCACCCCCTGAATTTAAGCTATTTATGAAACCCCAAGGTTCATGAGCTATTGTGTGATATTCAAAAGCTCAAAATTTACAGTCTAACTGCAAGACCGATCCTGGACACTCAAAACATCACTCAGACAACAACCCAAAGCAAACATTCTGCTGTCAGTCTATGGTAAAATACTGTTACATTAAAAAATACTGAAATTGAGCTTAGTCAAATTCACAACCTGTTAACATAGGCATGTGAATCCCTTCTTCAGCACTCCATGAAAGAGAAGGTAGAATCATGGAATGGTTTGGATTTAATGGACTTTTAAAGGTAGTCTAGTTGAACACCCCTGCCATGGGCTGGGACATCTTAAACTAGATCAGGGTGCTCAGAGCCCCATCCAGGCCCCATCCACTGCCTCTCTGAGCAACCTGTTCCAGTGTTCCACCATTGTATTCATAAAATTTTTCTTACTTATATCTAAAATGGATCTGCCATCTTTTAGTTTAAAACTATTACCCCTTGTCCTGTCCCTACAGCCCCTACTGAAAAGTCTGTCCCCATCTCGTTTACAAGCCCCCTTTAAGTACTAAAAGGCCACTCCCAAGAGTCAAGTCTTCTCCAGGGTGAATCACCCCAATTCTCTCAGCCTGCATCCAGGAAAGGAGCTACTCTGAACCAACTCCAACAAATCCACATCCCTCTTGTGATGGGATGCCCAGAGCTGGATGCAGCACTCCAAGTGGGGTCCCAGCAGAGCAGATGAGGGGGGCAGAATCCCCTCCCTCCCCTGCTGCCCACACTGCTTTGGATGCAGCTCAGGACATGTTTGGCTTTCTGGGCTGTGAGTGCCCATGGCTGGGTCCTGTCCAGCCTCTCATCCACCAGCACCTCCCAAGTCCTTCTGGGCAGGGCTGCCCTGCTCTGTTCATTCCCCAGCCTGTGTTGGTACTTAGAGTTACCCTGGCCCAGGTGCAGCACCTGGCACTTGTTCTTGTTAAACCTCGCAATATTCCCAGGGGCTCACTGCTTGTCCAGGTCCCTCTGGATGGCATCCTGTCCTTCAGGCATGTCAACTGCACCACTCAGCTTGGTGCATCTGCAAAATCTGCAAATTTTTCTGAGAGTGCACTCAATCCCATTGTTTTATGCTATTGATGAAGACATTAAGCAGGACTGCTCCTAATACAGACCCCTGAAGGACACCAATTGTAGCTGATCTTCATCTGGACATTGAGACATTGACCACTACCCTATGAATACAGCTATCCACACAACTCCTTATCCAGTGAACAGTCCATCCACCAAATCCATCCCTCCCCAGTGTAGAGAGCAGGATGCTGAGGGGCACCATGTCACATAGCAACTCTCCCTGGTTGAATACCTACAGTCCAGCTTTCCTCTATTCACAAAAATTGAGAGGATATGAAAGTCAGAGGAAATATCACCACTTTCCTAGAACAGAACACCCTGACCAGTCAAATGCTCTTTTTCTAAGAAGTGTTTTGCAAATTTTTTTCCATCCCAGATAGCGATTATGTTCTAGGAAAAAAAGAGAAACCTAACAGATTTAGCCACTTCTGTCCTTTGGCAAAGTTTGATGGTATGTTTAAGCAGATCAGCAGCACACATCCATTTGGAGTTCCTTTTATTCTTACATATTGTATGTATCTGAATGAGTAATTTTAACAGGCTACTTCTGCTACATGTAAAACACCATTTACTTTGGTTATCATGATGTAATGTTTAAATATTAAAAAAATTTAAAGGGCAGGAGTTATTAACAAATTTAGCTGAATTTCAGTCACAAAGACAAAAATACATAACATTTCAGAAAAAAGATGAAAGAAACAAAACCCAAAAAAACAGTATTAGAAAATAAGATTGACTAAAGAAAAGGTATTTCCTAAAGGCTGCAAAGAGCTTTCACTATCACATACATTCAGGGTGTGCCTTTGATGTAATATCCTATTATAGCTACATTTAAGCTAACAATGGAATATTTTAGGAAAATTACAGTCATAGATCTAATATACCAAAGAGTTATCTCCAAATATTTTTAAGGCTCTGATTTCATCCACACTACAAATGCTTTTTAACATTTTTGCTGCCTTAAACAACTAGAATAAGCCCACAAGCACCTTCAACAAACTAGAAAAATAAGCCCACTTAGTTACCTAAAATAACAAAGTGGGCTTAAACTGAGTTGAGACACCAGAAAAAAAATTTTTACAGAAAATATAAATATAGACATATACTAATTTTTAGGAGCAATTATGAAAATTAGTGACACTGCATATCCATATTAGCACAAATTAGAAAACATCATTAATAATTCAGCTAAGTTCGGCCAAAAATAATTATATCCTTGAACAACCAGTCAAACTAGTTTTTAAGCTAAATATATCAGTTACATTAGGTGTTACAATCATACTGTATTTTATGTGAAGCCAGGGTTTGGGGGAATTTTTTGGTGTGTCAACATGGATACATAGTTTAGTAAAGCTTTTTTACAGTATGTAATTAGTTAAAATACACAGGAGCTGCAAACATGAACACCTGGCAAGAATTCCATCATCCTACCCTGAACAAGTCTCTCTCTGCAATAACTCAGAAACAAACACACCTTCCCCCCAGATGCCTGCAAGAACAAGAGAGGTCTTAGTCTTCCCTGAAGATCAATAAATTCAGGTTTTTAAAGCTAATCTCAGATCTGAAATAAAAGCACTGTGTGAAAGCATCAAATCAGGCCAGCATTATTAAAAAAGCTAAAGAGATCTATTGTTTCTCAGCAAAAAAGAAGAAATGCATTAAGGTCTCTAGAAAATTAATTTAGCCATTCAGGAGGCTGAGCATTAACATCTTCCAAAGTAAATTCAAAGGGGATAATAAGCAAACAAATGCTCAGAAAACACAGAGGTTCATATGTTTGCATCTGTTGCATTTATGACAGTTCTTTTGCTGAAAGAATTTAACTTAGTATTTACTGGATCTACAAAAGTTATTCTGAGCCCTACAGCTACCCTTTCTATCACAGCTGTTACTAATGCGTCCCACTTTATTACATTTAAAAGTTAACTCAGTATTTCTGCTGGATTTACTCACATTTTCCCAGGGCATTTGTTTATTCCTACTTTACTGAGCTTTCCCCACCAGGGCTTTTCCCCTCGGTGCCACGGCAGAATTCCTGTCCGCAATTCCGAACGTTTCCAGTGCCCCCTGCCGGAACTCAGCAAGGGAGCTCTTGGCAGCAAGAGGAACACCCCGGTGCTCACCAATACCCCACCCTTACCCACTTCAGTTTCCAATACGAGTTACAATTGGAATCTGAAGTAGAGGTCTAGCCCTGGTGCCGGGTGAAAAAAAAAACAAACAAGCAAACAAAAACACCACAGAATGGGAAGTTTTATTATGCCTCCTGTTAGTGCTGCAGAAACGTTTTCAGTGTATGCTGTATGGTACAGCATCACATAAAGCTCTTCACTCACTGCATCTCACACCGGCCTTAGCCAAGGAACAAGCAATACAGAAGCACAGGATGACACAATTGGGTTTGTTCTGCCTGGAAAAGAGACGGCTTCAGGGGAACCTAACTGCAGCCCCCAGCACGGAAGGGAGCCTACAAGATGGAGAGAGGGACCTTCCACAGGCACAGGTAGTGACAGGACAAGGGGGAAGGGCTTCAAACTGAAAGAGAGTAGGTTTTGATTGGTATTAGGAAGAAATTCTTCATATGAGGGTGGTGAGGCAATGGAATAGGTTGCCCAGAGAAGTCGTGGATGTCCCAGCCATGGAATTGTTCAAACCAGGCTGGATGGAGCTCTGAGGAATGTGGTCTAGTCAAAAGTGTCCCTGTGCTCATGGCAGGGAGTTGGAACTAGAGAAGAGAAGGTTGTATGCAGACCTTATAGCAACCTTCCAATATCAGAAGGGAGCCTACAGGGAGGAATCTCCTGGTGAAGCTGGAGAGGGTCACTTCATCAGGAACTGCAGAGATAGGACAATAGAGAACGGGAAAAAACTGAAAGGGGAAATTTCAGTTAGACATTATGAAGAAATTCTTTACTGTGAGGGTGGTGAGACACTGGAATAGGTTGCCCAGGAAATTTCTGGAAGCCCCAACCCTGCAGTGTTCAAAGCCAGGCTGCAACCTGGTCTAATGGGAGGTATCCCATGCACAGGGGGCTTGGGGCTTGATGATGTTTAAGGTCCCTTCCAACCCTTAACATTCTATGATTCTATAATTATTACTGACTGCCTTTGACCATCTGCAGGTTAATTCATTTTGCAGATTCATGTATGTGCACTACTTGTACACTATTTGTTACTTGTACACAATTGTTACAATTAAAATAATTAAACATTGTAACAAATAATTAAACAGTATAACAAATAAAATAGAATAATAAAAATAAAAAATAAATAGTAAGCTTACCATTTGAGGTACTCCAAAAACAACAACATTTCTATAATGGGAAAAAGAAACCTAAAATAAAATTTGAGAACAAATCTTATTGAAAATGGCATTTACAGTTACAGACATTCTCACCATTCTTTTCTCCTAATCCCTCTAGCTGCACTTCCTTCAACAGGGATTTAGACCAAAAATATGTAAGGAGATCCCTTTTTTCATCACAAAAATTTCCACATAAAGAAAATTTATACTGCTGAACAGCAAAAAACTTCTACTGTTCTTGCCAAGAACATGGAATAGCAATTCTAGAAGCACAGAAAGCATTAGTTTAGAAAACACCAATAAGATTTTACTAATAACTAAAGAGTTATTTTCACAACTCCAGTATATGATAAAATCATGTATGCTTTAAGTTCACCCCTTCTTTTGTTAAATGTCAGCTAGCTATAAAAACTTCCCAGGCATTCTAATGACTGAGTTCTTCCACTCAGCACCATCAAGTTCTCCTGTGTTCCTCTCTGAACACAAACACCCCCACAGCCAAAAAAACCCTCCCACATAATTCATCAGGCCCAGGCTTGCTCAAGGAGCCCCTGCTGATAAAGGAAGAGCTTGAATAAAGCCCAAAAGCAGCAGAACAGCACACTGAGCCCAAAGAAACCAGATTCCCAGCACAAGGACTCTGCTCAAAGCCCAGTACAGCACCTTGTGGTCAGACAGCATTTCAGCTTTTTCAGGAAAGTATTTCCAAACTTAAAAAATCTCTCAATCATCCCAGATCTCTTCTTACACAATTCACTACTTACCTTCCATAAGTCTGAAATATAAAATTTGGTGTTCTGATGTACTCCATCTCTCCAGGCACGATATCTGGAGTACCAGACTAGCCAGGGATTCAATTCATATCCAACAGCCTGGAATCCCTTTTTTGCAGCTGCTATCACCTACAAGAAAGAAAATAAATCTTCACTTTGAAACATAAAAGTCTATTCACCTAAAGAGAAGCACACAGTTTTATTTAAAATATAAATCAAAGGAAAGCACTTTCCTAAGTCACCCTGGGTTTAACACCCAACAGATCAGCTGTATAGTGAACAAAAAACTCAAAACTACATTTTACTACTATTGCTAGTCCTGACTGAAATATAGCCGGGCAAACAAAATGAAAACAAACATTCAAGGGCAAAGCTGTGAGGCTTGCGGTACATCTATGATTCATATAAAAGTTTAAATTAACACATTCATTAGAGTGTCTTGGAATTGAATAGAACCAACATTGATCACAGAGAGAACAATGCAACTCACAAGCAAAAATGCTCAACATTAGACCACTTATTTGAAAAGCAGCAAGGGATAGGCAAGTGAGCAGCCCTTGAATCAGAGCCAAAATGGCATACCAATAGAAAGAGTGTGAAAGCAATCTTGATCTACATTGAAAAAAAAATTAAAGTGCACTGATTTCTAGAATAAAAGGTTTAAAACAAAATTTAAAAGGCTACTGCAAATTTCTAATCAGCAATGGCCTGATGAACTATCAATTACAAAACAAGCAAGGTGAAATCAGAAAGTACAGAAAGTACACGTTTCTTAACAGAACTTCTCAGCTTTACCTAGACTATATATTTCACACTGTTAAAATAATGCATCTTTCATCATGCACAGAGCACTTGCAAATTCCCCAAAAGAACCTGACACTTTTACCACACTTGGAAATGTGGCAAACATCTTCATATTTATCCACTGATTCCACCTGAGTAAGTGCTAAATAATTAAAAGCCTCAGAACAGACTTTTTTTCAGGACAGATGCATCAAGGAAGCACCAAGCATTCCTTTTTAGGCATCTGGCTTTCCAAATAGTCTCCATTTAGGCACCTATATAATATATAAGAATTAATGACACAGAACCTATTGAAATTAAATACCTCTGATTAGAGTCAGCAGCCACAATGCCTCACAGAGGGCACCAGAAACTGCACTTATCTCATGCCTAAGTTTTTTGGTGTTTTTCCTACCCAGGCACAATTCACACATTCTTCACAGATTTGGAGTTCCAAATCATTTTTTTTGCATGGACAAATAGTTGACTCATTCACATAAAACATGGACAAAGGTAGCATTCAAGAACTCGTGTTTCCATCAAAAACCACCACCTTGTTGCTAACTCTGACTTGAAGCAGATAGTTACAAAAAAGCACACAATGCATCACAGCAAAAAAAGAAAAATCACATCACACAATTTTCTACTATATCCTCACCACATTTCACAAACTGGGGCTCAAGCAGTACCCTGGAAACACAGTATCACTTTTTCTTCCATGATTCTCACCATTGGTGTTCTCCCTCTCTCGGTGTTTATTCTAGTTTCACCACATGGATTGGGAAGTGGGGAAGCCACCAGTGCTTCAAACGAAGGTTTGAGGACTACAGTTCTAACCACACCAGGATTTTAATTTTTATAACCCATCGCTCACTGCCCGTTTCTTTTTGCACTTCTATCACCTTTATACATTAAACATCTCACAGCCTCACTTGCTGCAGCTACACACCTTTGTGGAATCACAGCTCTTTTGCAATCAGTACCAAGACTCTGACAGCATCTTTTCAAGTGAGTGCACTGTTACTCCCTCCAGTCACCACAATGACATTTTGTCCACTACCTTGGACAAGCTACAGGTAAGATTGCAGCAAAAGCTATTTATTACCCATCAAAACTGAATGTAAACCTTTCTCAGCTTTTATCCTTTCCATAAGGCTCAGACACAACCACCAGATGCCTAAGACAAGACATTTTTAAGTGTGAGAAAACGCAGCCCCAGCACTGTGGCACTTTTTTAAGAGGTGATCTAAAAAGAAGGCAACATCCTTAACTTACAATGCGGCCATCCCCGCTGCCAATGTCAACTAGGGAGCCGCTTCTGTTTTCCAACATTTTCAGCACATTCTGGATCTGCTCGGCGGTGGCAGGCACGAAGGGCAGGCACACCTTCCTCAGGGCCGGGCTCACGAAGGGGGCGGCCACAGCATAGAGGGCCACCAGGGCGCCCCCCAGGCCGGCCGTGACCAGCAGGCCCCAGCCGCTCCTGCGGGAGCCGCGCTCGCCCTCCTCCTGCGGGGCCGCCTTCGCCAGCGCCGGGCACATCGCGCCTGGGGACGGACGGACGGACGGACAGACAGTGTTTTCACTCACTTGAGGCAATTCAGTATCTTGAGCTACAACGTAAGAGATGAAAAAAACCCACCCTACACTTCAGCCGATCCCAAGGAAACGCTACAGCTGCCGGAAAGCAGCGGCACGAGGGGGCAGGAATGCGGTTCCCATTTAAACTCCTGGCCCTCCACACAGGCGGGCAGCAGCGCGCCCCGAGCAGCTCAAGGGCAGCGCAGGTAGGGACCTGCCCGCCATGGGAACACGTCCCGGAGTTACTGCTCCTCCTTGGCGGAGGAACTTTTCCCTGGGACACAGCGACACCCGCCACACACACACTCCAAATCGCCAGTGACCAACCCCGCCTTATGCTCGGCCTGCAACACTTATTGGGAAGGGCAGTACCACTTCACTAAGACGGGGTGGAGGACCGAAACCTTTCCGAAGGCGCTCCGGAGAGAAGCGCCGCGCACACTTTTCCACCGCGTGCGTGTCTGTTCCCTCCTCCGCCCTCACGTCATCCAGCGCAGCCCGCTGCTACCGCGTCCGCGCTCGGTACACCCTCCTATCCTTCCTTCCCTCCCCGCCCCCGTGAGCCGGGGCGTGCGGCCGCCAGCGCCGCGCTCCTCCCCCGGGCCGGGCGGCTTCCAGAAGGCTCCTCTGGGGGCGCCACAAAGCTCCCGCCCGCGAAATAAGGCGCGGCTGTAGCGGGTGCGCAGGCGCGGGGCGGCGCGCAGTGGCGCGGCGGGCGCGGCGGCTTCCGGGCGGTGCGCGCGGGCGGCGGCGGTCGGAGCAGGCGGTGCAGCCATGTCGGCCATGGGGACTCTGGCGTTTGACGAGTATGGGCGGCCCTTCCTCATCCTCAAGGACCAGGAGCGCAAGACGCGCCTCATGGGGCTGGAGGCGCTCAAGGTGAGCGAGCGGGGCGGCCGCCGGGGCCGCCCGCGGGCCCGCGCTGGCTGGGCCGCGCCGTTCCACGCTGTGCTGTGCTGTACCGCGCCATGCTGCCGCGGGAGGATGGAGCCCCTGGGGCGAGGCGCTGCCGCGCTCAGCGCCAGCCCCGCCCGAGGCACAGGGCGGATGGAGCCTGGACTAGGCCCGTTAGCGGGGGAGAGATGGAGGAAGAGAGAAGGCATGGCCCTGGGGCTGGGAATCCGCGGCACGGCGTGGATCCGCTCCCCGGCGCCCCCTCCCTCGGACCGCAGCCTAAAGCTCGGCCGCTGAAGGAAGGCCGGGGCTGAGTGCGGGTGGCACAAATCCTGACGGAATATGGGAGCGGACGCTGGAAGGTTGTGGATGTACCATTCCTGGCAGCGTTCAGGGAAGTGTATGGGGCACTGAGCAACCTGGTCTAGTGGAAGGTGTTCTGCCCCTGACAGACGGTGGGATCTGGATGATCTTAAAGGCCCCTTCCAAGCCACACCATCCTATGATTATTCTGTGATGGCTAAAATTGCGCTGCCATTGCACTGCCTTCTCTTTTTAGCCTTGCCGGCTTCAGTTGCTCCCTTTTTTGAGCATTAGAGCCGTCATTTGCCTGCTCTGCTTTTTAATGCTTTAGCAGAGCCAGCACAAGCAATACAAGAAAAGGCATAGGAAATGTTTCTGTCATAAGACCAGTACACACATACCAGTTCTTTTTCATAATTGTTGTCAGTTAAATCACAACATTTGCACTACTCACTGTGTTTTCCTTAGCTTAATATTGTGATTTCAGAATGTATGATAATGATTTAACTTGTGGCTTTGTTTTACAGTCTCACATAATGGCAGCAAAGGCTGTAGCAAGTACTCTGAGAACATCGCTTGGGCCCAATGGTAACAATAAAAAACTTTTAGTGGTTCTCTCTTAGTACTTGTTGTGGGGGAGTTTTCAAAATTTTCCTTCATCCTTTGAACATACATTTTTTAGGCTTGGACAAAATGATGGTGGACAAGGATGGTGAGGTGACTGTGACAAATGATGGTGCTACCATCCTGAATATGATGGATGTGGATCACCAGATAGCCAAACTCATGGTGGAGCTGGCTAAGTCTCAGGATGATGAAATTGGGGATGGAACTACTGGAGTCGTTGGTAAGAAAGTGTTTGAAATTTAGCTTCCTTTTTCAAGTTTAAAATCAAGCTGCTTCAGCAATTAAAAAAAAATGTGAGAAATAACAGTAGCTTTTCTGTAGGACTTCTTTGGAGTATTTATTGTTGCAGTATTCCTGTCAGTTCTTGTATGAGAAGTCTTCTAATCAGGAAGAAGCCTTTTGTGTCTTTTTAAAATTTGGTTACATTTTAAGATAGTGCTGAGAGCCACTTTGATGCTTTCAAAAATTTTTGCATAATTTTCTTCTGTAGTCGCCCTGTCCTGCCACGATGCCTGTACTTCATTTTGGTCTTAACATCATGTGGTTTTCTTGCTAAGCAAAGCAAGTAGGGGTTTTCATGGTTTTTTCTTATTTAGGAGACCTTGAACTCTTTTAAGCATTGCAGAAAAATCAGAAAATGTGCTTTTTAATCTGTTGATAATATACTTAAAATTATGTTCCAATCAAGAATAAAAGTGGGGTTTTTTGTTGTTTTTTTTAATAGTTCTGGCTGGGGCATTACTGGAACAGGCTGAGCAGCTGCTGGACCGAGGCATCCACCCCATCAGGATAGCAGATGGTTATGAGCAGGCAGCACGCATTGCTATTGAGCACCTAGACAAAATCAGTGACAGCTTCCCCGTTGATCCACAGAACATTGAGCCTCTGATCCAGACAGCAAAGACAACTCTGGGCTCTAAAGTGTAAGTCACAAAAGTGAATATTCAATGAATATTTACCCTTCCATTGAAAACTTTCTGCTTGGGAAGGAGAAATCCTGGTGTTTTATTTATGTTATTGGAATGCTGCTGAAGGCTCTTCTGTGTTTTGTTGTGGCTAATTCTTCCATGAACTCCTGTCTCAGGGTAAGAAATTGTGAATCCTTTGTCTCCAAAGGGTCAATTCCATGAAGTTAAACAACTGCAGCATCAATTTCATTCTAACCTGTAGTTCCAGGTTCTGCATCATATCAGGTTCCAAAAGCAATGTGAATCTGTTCAAAATAGTAACGAGTCATCTTTTGGGTTTTTTGCCGCTAAAAATATTTTAACTTAGGATGGTTACAGAAGTTTCTTTTCCTTCCTGGGTTCTATGTGTAAATGTATAAATTCAGACATTGGAAGGGCTTCCCTTGCAGAGTTGTCTTACACGTGGTTTCTGTTTCTTGAATGTTCTTGAGTAGCAAGTTCTCCTGACTTGTTCTAAATCTGTGCTGAGACTCCATTGACAGAGGTCCCTCACACCAACCATGCTGTGTGTTTGGTTTTCTGCCATGGCCAGCACCTTCTGTTTCTGTGAAAAAACAAGCAGGACCCCCTCTTTTAATACACTGTGCAAAAGCTGACTGCTGTAGTGGTACTTCTTGCTGTTTGAACGATTGATAGAATCACCTTTTTCTCCCAAATGGTGGGAATGGAGTACAACTTGATTGTATTTTGTTCAAACCTAGAGTGAACCGCTGTCACCGGCAAATGGCAGAGATTGCTGTGAATGCTGTACTGACGGTGGCAGACATGGAACGGAAAGATGTTGATTTTGAGCTGATCAAAGTGCAAGGCAAAGTGGGTGGTAGACTGGAAGATACACAGTTGGTTAAAGGAGTGATTGTGGATAAAGATTTCAGTCATCCACAGATGCCTAAAGTAAGTCATGTTCTTGGTGTGTCTCTTGTGTGTATTGGCTTAAATAAGAGTTTCTAGCCTCCCTCAAGTGTCACCCTAGCATTTATTAAGTGTTTACACAGTCTTGTGGTTTAGCTTGGCTTTTCACCAATATATCAACAGAGGAAGGGGCAAGGAGCATGAAATTTTTCATATTGGAAGACATCAAGTTAGAATTTACAACAATATTGAGAAAGTGTGGTGGAAGGGAGGAATTACTGTACTGCTGAGTGAGGATAGGTGCAGGATTCTGTTTTATGTAGAAATAATTATCCCTGGTGTGGATATGCTTAGTGCAATGCTGTGTCAAGATTCTAAACCTTTATGAATTGCCATTTTGTCCTGTTTGGAACACCCCAGAAGCTGTCCTTGTTTTATGTTTGGTGTAGGTAAGGTCTCCAAGTCTTTGAGCAGTCTACTTCAAGAAAGGTACTGCTCTAAAATATTCATCTATCAGGTACCCATGTTTATCCTATATAGTGGAGGACTAGTGGAAAATAATGGTCATGTAATAGTTGAAAAGTTGTTACAAAGATGAGTGGTGTTCTCAGTGGTCACAGTGGATAGGGATGGTTTCATTTAATTTCTTTTGTTTTTTAAGCATTAAACCATAAAAAGGCATAACTGGTAAAGATGGTTAAGGGCTTAAACAGTGTCTTGGAGCTATGGAATTTGTTCGAAGTGGTTTATTGAGACTATTGATAGAATTATTTAGTTATACTTAGTTAACTTTAGAGTAAGTCAAATGATCTTCACATTTGTTCATGTGTTTGTGTTCATAAAGACACATCTGTATGCTTTGCAAATACAAAAAAAATGTTAATCAGGTCATAAATCTTTTTTTTTTTTTTTTTTAATTGCCCAGGAGCTAAAAGATGCTAAAATTGCCATCCTTACTTGTCCATTTGAACCACCTAAGCCTAAAACCAAACATAAGCTTGATGTCACATCTGTGGATGATTACAAGGCACTGCAGAAATATGAAAAGGAGAAGTTTGAAGAGATGGTGAAGCAGGTAGCCTTTAGGATTATTTCTGTTTTCTTTGTCTTTCATAGCCTTTAGAAAAAAACAGCATAGTGCATTGATTTGCTCCTGTAAAGGAGCTGCTAATCCTGGTGGGAAGCAACATACAAGCAGTTGTAATGCTGTGAATCAAAGATAATATAATGTAAGAAAGAGATACCAACTTGGTTCAAAATATATTTTGATCTCTGTGTGTGCCAGGGGGTTCTTCTTGAGAATTGTCTTTTGAGAAAATTGGGAGAATTAAAACCACAAAGAATGTTTTTCATTCCTTTGTTAATTCTGATCAGAAGGTTGATGATTTGTGTTGTTTTTAGATAAAAGACACTGGTGCAAACCTTGCCATTTGCCAGTGGGGTTTTGATGATGAGGCAAATCACTTGCTGCTCCAGAATGAGCTGCCTGCTGTTCGTTGGGTTGGTGGACCTGAATTAGAAGTAAGTAAAACTGAGCTTTGCACCAGTTGTTAAAACATTTATGAAGTAAAAGGCTGTACCAGCTAAAAGTTCAGGCTTTCTGGGTATCACTGCATAATTGTGGATATGGGTGGCTGTTGGAGAAAAATCATTGGGGATTTGTGAGAAAAACCTACCATGGAGGGGATTATGGTTTATAATTGGAGCATATATATAGTACTTCATAAAAGTTTTAGGTGTCTAGGAAAGTTTCTGCTTTAGTCCTGCCATTGGCAGAAACAAAACATTGGCTGAAGCACTTGGAGTAGGCATTGTGACAGATGCTTTTCCACTAGTTTTATGTTCTGAAAAACATGAAAAAATCCTAAATAAAAATACAGTAACTCATGGCTGTTTAACCTCAGTTAATCGCCATTGCAACGGGAGGGCGCATCGTGCCGCGCTTCTGCGAGCTCACGCCAGAGAAACTGGGATTTGCAGGCGTCGTCAGAGAGATCTCCTTCGGAACAACCAAGGACAGAATGCTCCTCATCGAACAGTGTCAGAACTCCAGAGCTGTGACCATTTTCATTAGGGGAGGAAATAAAATGGTGAGATGCTTGCTTTGATACATAGTTGCAGAATGTGTAGTTTCCTTGTGAAACGTATTAGTACACTCTTCTTGACTTCGTCTACATATTCCTTGCAGTGTGGGTAAGTAGGAAAGGAGTAAGGCTTGTAGGCAGTCAGGACTGTGTGTCAGAAGTAACTTGTTAGATTTGCATCCTGTGGTTTTAAACTAAAACTTTACTTTTCTCTCTGTTAGACCATATAGTTCATAAATATATAAATGCTTTTACCTGTGGATACTCTTAATATTTTTTTCTCATTACAGGGTCACTTTTATGAGTAAAGACATATTAGCATCTTTGACAGATTTGGTTTTATTGTAGACCTAGTTGTATCACTTCTGATTTAGTCCAGTTAAGATAATTTCAAATAAAAACACCAATGTACTGCAAACTGTATATCCCCACACCCTATATCCCCCACTCCCCTCGAATTGTGACCACTTGAAATGCTTATGTGCTTCAACTGGATTTTGGTTGCACTGTTAGTGTTAAATTATATTTGCTATAGGTCAAGTCCTACTTTAAATGAAAAACCTTTGAAAAAAAGAGCATACTGTAGTCTGAAATTTTCTTATAAGAAACAGAAATACTGCTTTAAAAGTTAGTGTTTTTGTTAAATCTCCTACATCTGTTCAAATGAGAAGTGGACAGAAACTGCAGTCTGATAATAATGTTGGCATTTCAAGCTCAGTGTTTTGTGTCTTGTAAATATGCAAAATTGAGAACCTTTTCATGTTTTTGTTATTTCAAATTACAGGTTTAACAAATAACAGTACGTTTTTATGCATATGTATATTCTTTGCCTCTGGATGTCTAACATTCTCTATTTTTAAATAGTATAACATAGCAATAGTACAGCTGCATCAGAGCCATGAAAAAATCTTAAGAGTTTATTTGCAGTTTCCACATCTGTATTAGGAACTACATCTTCACAGCCTTCAGATGTGTGTACTGTATCAAACACACGCTGTTGTGTAATTGCAGATCATCGAAGAAGCGAAGCGCTCCCTTCACGATGCCTTGTGTGTAATCCGGAATCTCGTTCGTGACAATCGGATTGTGTACGGTGGTGGTGCAGCTGAAATATCTTGTGCCTTGGCAGTCAGTGAGGCAGCAGATAAGGTAAGAAAGGAACAGTTAACATTTTCTTTAGTGTATGAACTATTGAGCCTGGTTTAAGAAATTCCAAAAGAACTTCAAAGATTTTTCAGAAAGTTCCGTAACATGTGCTTTTCTGACATTCTCTTATAACCAGTGTTAGAAGTTACCCTTCCTGTCTCTGTAAAAAGCCATTACCACTGCTTTTTATCCTTCTGTGCTAGGAGCAGTTTAATTTTTTTTTAATTTTCAAGTAGTTATCATTCAGAGGTATTTGTTTACTTACGATATTCCAAGTAAAATCTGCTTATTGTGTGTATGTATTTTATATCTATTGTGAAAATATGCTTTTACTAACATTGGAGTTTAATAGCGTATGAATTTGAATTTCTTTTCCTCTAGTGCCCATCTTTGGAACAGTATGCTGTGAGAGCTTTTGCAGATGCCCTGGAGGTAATTCCCATGGCCCTCTCCGAGAACAGTGGTATGAATCCAATACAGACAATGACCGAAGTGCGGGCGAGGCAGGTGAAAGAAAATAATCCTGCCCTGGGCATTGACTGTTTGCAGAAAGGAACAAATGGTAAGAACTGCAGCATGGAGAAGGGGGAGCATAAAAGCTTTTATTTCTCAAAAGCTCAAAATGCTCACTGTGGTTTTTTTTTAACCTGTGCATCACTTGGTTTATTCTAACTCTTGTGCCTTGCCATAATAAATGGGAATGTGCTTGGAGAGCACATTTATGTCTGCCAGGAGGAAAATGTGTAATTGTCTTAAAACCTTCTTTGTGGCAAGATTAATTGAAGATGTTGAGTGATCTTGTAGTACAGGAAGGAAGGCTGTTATTAGGATGAGGCAAGCAGGCTGTGCTTTAAATACTGCAGTTTTAGTGATCCAGGTTACACTGCAGTCCTAAAATGGTTGTTTTGAGAAACAGCTTGTGAAGAAGTAAACAAAAGGCAGGAAATATTTGTAGACAATGATGTTCTCACCAATATGTCTGCATATATAAACCTGAAGACTAAGAAGCCAGTGTATAAAACCTTATTTTCAACTGAATCTATACTTTTCACCTTCTTACTTATTCTGTTGGTTTTTTTGAGAAAAGAATGTGGTAAACTGAAATTTGTGCATTCATAACCCTTCTTGATGGGGTGTTCCTGTTTGATGGCATTTGACCTTTCACTTCTTTAGCATTTGCTCAGCTTTTAGGGTGCTTTTAACATATGTGTATGGAAATCTAGCTTTTCACCATTCTGCATTACCTCTGGAAAAGCACAACCTAGTTGGGCTAAGAGGTCTCTCTTAATGTCCGAGGATCTTTGGTAGGAACCTAGATGTAAAACTCTAGTTTGTACAAATTGTGTTTGTAAGCCACAGTGGCCAAGAGTAGTAATTTCAGAATGTTCTTTGAAATTATGTGGAATTTATTGTTACTAATTACTAACACTTACAGTTTAAGTGTTATGTCTAGATTTCATGAGGGTGTCTAATTCTTCTGCTTCCTTTTGGCAGATATGAAGCAACAGCATGTTATAGAAACCTTGATTGGCAAGAAGCAGCAGATTTCTCTGGCGACTCAGGTTGTTAGAATGATCCTGAAGATTGATGATATCCGTAGGCCTGGAGAATCCGAAGAGTGAAGGTTGAAAAGCAGGAAACATTAAGGGGCCACAGCAGTAGCAAAGATGGTAGTATTCTGATGCTTCATCTTCAGCTATTTATTCTGGACACTTTTTGTTTCACATACTGTAATGGCTAGTTGTTGGAAATAAAACAATTTAGCACTGGTGATTTCAAGACTTGTTTCATAAGTATTGTTGCATCTTTTCTTAGACAGATGTAAATATTCATAGAAAATACTTCCTGAATGTATAGGGAAAACAAAAATTATGCGGCATTACATTTAATGGGTAATTCTCCATTGTTCCTTAAACTAATTAATATTAACCAATTATTTTAGCCTCCGATAATTCTCATATGTTAAATATATTAAGTATGAGGTTTCAGTCTGAGCATTTACAGGAGCTGTCTTCCATGCTTCCAGTTGCTTCAGTTTTTTCTCCTTGTCCTCTTCCAGATTTATGAGGGTTAAGGAGGGTTTTTTCCCAGGGGTATACACATTCAGCCAGGTGAGGGTTTTTCCCAGAACTTTGTCTGTAGTATCACAGTTGAGTGCACTTACTGAAAGGTCCCCAGTACAATCTGAGAGTGGCAGAGTAACATTGATTAGTAAGGTGCCTTGGCTGTGAAACAACCAGCAAGAAACAAGTGGTAGATCAGAACTAATGTCTAATTTCTTTGAAGATTTCAATAGTGAGGGAAGTGTTACAAATACTAACTCAGCATTTTTTGTGTTACATAGGGCAGAGGAAGCTCTTCGCCAGCCAGTGTTTGCTAGCAGGTCATGTTCTGATTGGTTTTTGCTGTGACTACCTCACTTGAGTCAAAAAAAAAAACTCTTCAGTGAGTGTTGATAGAGGAGGAAGGGTAGAAACAAATTTACTAATTACAAGACTGGTTTTATTTCTAGAACTGTTTGAGGATAAATCATGCAAAGCTTTATTGTCATTGATTAAAAAATTAGTAGTGAGTGTTTTATCATTACTCTTTTACCTCTTCCCAAATTAGCTTCATTTAGATGCAGTTCAATGGACAACAACAGTTCATCAGTTTTACTGCTGCCAAGCTCTGGCATTCTGAATCTGTTCAGAGTTTTAAGTGTGACTCCAGAATCCCATAAATACCTGGACTTGTGTGGAGCTGTCTCATGCTTTGCTAATAAAAAAGGAAAGCTGTAGCTAGAACTTGAAAGGGAGCAGTGTACTTGTACTAATGTACCCCTTTCACCTCATAGTGAAGTTGTGGATGTGATAGAAAGGAAGTGAGAAAACAGCTATTCCAATTTTTCTGGTGTTTCATCTTCTGTCCCTTGGTGTGGTTGGACCCCCTTTGCTGTCCAAGCCCTACACAGTCACAGGCTTTGGCTGTAAACAGCTGCTTAATACAGAAGCGCTTAGGAACCCAGGAGAGATTACTTTGAAAATTGAAATTATGGCTTTGCTGATGTGGCTCTAGAAAATAAACATTTTATGCTCTGTATATAAATATTTGTTAATATTCAATTAGATCTTAGTAGGAGAAGTCTGGAGCTTGATAATGGAACTTTGATAAAATTGTAAGAAATAGAAGTGGTTATTTTTTCAGGGATTTGTGCTTCTCCAACATAACAGATGTATGGCATTAGCACCATCAGTCAGTGCTGCACAGAGACAACTGGAGGACAAATGGCTTTCATCACAGCATGCAGCTTACAGCTGGAACTATTAAACCAAATTAATGAAACAACTGCAGCACAAACTGGTGCACTTTCACAGCAGGAGTAATTAAATTTGTGCTTTGACAGAACAGTGGCTATACCCATATTGGTAATTTGTGTGCTGCCTGGCCTTGGTCAAACAAAACAGGAAACATCTGAATAACAGCAGGGCTGGGTGAGGCAAACACTGATGTTCAAATTAATCATGGTCCATTTCTAACCACTGGGCAGTAAATGCCTGGCCTGGTGGTGTGTTTGGAAATGAGGTCCATGAGCCCTGCTGTTCATGCTCCATGACTCCTGGGAAAATGCAGGGTTCACCACGGGAGGGCAATATCCACCCATCACTGCCATAGCAGACTGCATCTGGATTTTTTAAAAGCGAGCTGAGGCAGCCAGCAGGTCTTTCCCAACATCACTGACACAGCACACAGATGTCAGCAATGACATGAATCTTTACAACTTCCCCTCAAGGGCTCAGTTACTTCAGCTAATTTTGTGACTAAGTTCCATGTGTCCTTTTAGATCCAAGTTCTCACATCTTCCTGCCTCTGTGTCCTGCTACTTCTAGTTCCCCTGTTAGCAGCTCCCTTTTCCCAGCCTAGTCTGTTGGTTTCCTGCTGCATTCCCAAGCCTGGGCTCCTTTCCTCCTGATCTGACACCTCTGTGCTGACACACTTGTCTTTGCAGGGGCACAAGGCAAGGCTGCCAGGAGCACAGAGCACAGCACACAGGGTCCTCTCACTCCCTCACACTGCAGCAGCTGGGGGGGCTGTGCATTCATGACTGAGCTTTTGACTTCAGACCCGCCACAGTCTGAGTGGATTTTTTCAGGAATAGAGTTTAACAGAGCTGTGAAGCAATTTCCTCATTTCTCTACAGACACTTTAATACAAATGCATTCTTCCTCTGTTGAGGGAAAAACTCACTTTTTGATCATTTCTGCATACTGAGTGGGGAAAATCACCTTATAATGTGAACAGTTCCCATCCCAATGATCCAATGTGACCAGTTTAGGGATAGGATCTTAAGTGGAGCAAGGGAGGAAGTCAAGCAAGTCTTGCCAATCTGCAGGTCTGTTAGCTCTCCCTCTAATATCAAGACATTTGGATATGAGGGTACCTACTTACCTAATTAATCTGAATGGCTCCAGAACCTCCCTGGTCTGTATGTCCTTATGGCAAGTCTGCACAGACAAGGGGGCACCATGGTGGCTGCTCTGCTCTGTAGCAGGATGGCAGGACTGTCCCTCACAGTATTGGAAATTGCTGTTACCTAGGCTGTGGGGATGGTTATTACACCCTCTGGTCTCAGCATCATCTGAGGAGCAATGATTCAGTTGTGAGGTTTGGGTCTGGCTTTGCTGGTCCTCCTCATGCAGAAGTACCTCTCCATGTCACGTCTTGGAGGGTTTCCCAGGAACTCTCTGCCAGGGAACATTTCTCACCATGCTAAAGAGCTAACTAAGTGGGCTGACAGTGTTTGCTTTATAAGCAGCTCCTCTCTGTGACACAAGAGACACTTTGCTACTCCAATGACTATGGAGTAAAGCTTTAGTACATTCTCTGTAAAACACAGGTGCTGTGATTCTTGTCTGGTGTACATGCACTGGAATACGTGTTCCTTGTGAAAGTCCCCTGAGCTATTTGGGACCAGTAGTTGTGTTGTGGTGAGGCTCTTGGCTCACAGCAGCACAGGCACTGAGAGAAACAGGTCTCTGCCAGCTCTCTGGTGCCTGGGTGCTCACTGAACATGGGAAAATGCTGGGCCTAAGAGAGAGCTGGAGAGAAGCTCTCCCTCTTCTGCTCCAGAGCTGCATTTACGCTCAGCTCTTGCTCCTTGCCTGAACTATGTCTCAGCTATGCCTGTGCCTTGATGATGCTGATTTGACTTCCTGGCTTGTCCTCAGTCCTGCCTTATCAAGTTGGACTTGCCTGGTGAACTTGACTTTTTACTGACCCTGGTCACTGTGACTGAATCTGCTCTGCTTTTCTTTGTTTGGGTACATTGAAGCCAAGGAGCTCTGGAAGAGTACAGTGGCCAGAGGTCTGGAAAGAGAATTTCAGACAGCCATTGAAGGAGTTGTTACTCTTTGACCTGTGTGGCTCTCATGCAGTGTAAAGCAAGACAGTCTGTTCAAGCAAAAGTAGAGTGAGCAAAGGAAAGATGGGAAACCTTGAGGAAATCAGCACAATCTGATAACTTGATCACAGGGAATGGTAGATACTTGGAACTTTAGTAAGGATGTAAAGAAATATATTAGAAATAGGAAAATGTCAGTATGAGTAATGCTATCATGGACTGCTAAAGACAACAGCTCTGAGGGATGGGGTATTAGCAGAAATGCTCTCTCCCTCCCAGAAAAGTCAAGCAGCTGAGTAACACAGGGTTTTAAACACTCCGTTTGTATTCTTTTTTTCTGTTTGAAGTAGGGCCTGTAATGGATACAGTGCCTTCGACAAGAAAAGATAATGACTTCTTTAGTATCATCTTCAAAGTACTCCAACACTGTGGCTGAAGACAAAGCAGCAATGAGGAAGTTCCTCCTGTGCATGAACCAGCTGTGCTGCCAAGGATGATATATTCCCTTCCCTAGACTGCAATATGTAGTGTCATTGTCAAATCCATGGGGGAGGAAAAAATCTGCTAAGGGTTGCTACATTTAAAGTCTCCACCTATCTACAGACTCCTCCTAAGTCAAAATCAGCTGAAAGCTGGGAAGTGTCTTGGAGGAATTGTGACAGTCCCCTATATGCTTGCCCTGTTCTCATAACTATTTTTTTAAGAAACAGGATTTTGGATTAGGTTAAACCATTGGTTTAATGTGAAATTATAACTGTTGAGAAAAGCTCTTCAAACTTTGTGCTGTACATAAAACTAGCTGATGCAAAGAGCAAGGGGTAACTGGCTAACACTGGTGAACTGGCAGATTGTTTCTGATTCTCACAAGGCAAATGTCAGAACTTTGAAGCTAAGACTTTTAAAGAGGTATATCTAAGACATTTAGATGTACCTCTTTTCCTGGAGCACAGTCCAAAGTTACAGGAAGAATGCATGCTGCCCATAGCCTAATTTTTGTGAGAAAAAAATTAATTTATATATTGGGGTCAATCTTGTACAAGTTCAATAACAAAAAAAATTTAACTCATTAAAATTTACAAAAATGTCAGTGAAGCAGCATTGCTTTCCCTCTTTAAATATTTTGATTAGCTGGATATTAAATGAACAGTCTTGAGAAGATTTCCTTGAATTCACATTTAATTTGAAGTCCTTTTTAAAAGAAAAATAACTATAACTCAAATATTTTAAAATCTGGTTTTAATTTAGAGATTTTGTGATTTCTTATGCAGTCTGGTGTCTTTTTATAATATGTGAAGAAAATCATCTGTTTCTCTAAAACCCACAAGTAACCAAACTGATCCTAAAAAATGTCATTTATCTTTTCACTCCAGATCATGAGGGAGTGGTTACCCTGCTGGCACAAATAGAGTCCATGTACACAGGAGACTATCTAGTGTCACCTCAGCTGCTCTGATCTCAGGGCATCAGGGTCTCACACTGTCTC
The DNA here is from genome assembly GCF_028018845.1 of Melospiza georgiana. Classification (NCBI taxonomy): domain Eukaryota; kingdom Metazoa; phylum Chordata; class Aves; order Passeriformes; family Passerellidae; genus Melospiza; species Melospiza georgiana. Next base: position 83,293,554 of record NC_080430.1, on the reverse strand, counting down.
AGTTTCAAGATTTGATTTATGTGCCTTATGGCACCTAGTTCTCAGAGTATCATTAAAAAACTGCCCAACATTAAAATTGCTGAGTTCCCACTCTCTAAACTGGACTGTCTCGTGGTGAAATTCTCTACCAGCTGCTCGTACTTATCACTCACTGACTGATCTCATCACCCAGCTCACAAGTGAGAAGTCCTCTGCAATCTCCAGACCATTCCCCCACGTGTGGACCACTAAGTCCCCAGCTGCCTGCTGCCAGGTGGTGTATCCAAAATCCACCAGCAGGAGCTGATGGTCCCCACCCTCAGCTGGGTTTTCCAATGAAAATAACACTTCTCCAAGGACCTTTGAACCATGTCTTGATGTGCTCGCCCCCAGTAGTCATGGATTCTCCCTGCTCTCTGCTGCTCTGAATGTGAGTCTTGCTCTGAGCTGACATTAGCTGGTTTCTGTTTTCCACATCCAGCTACTGTGCTGGCTGGCATTTTGCAAGTGCCTTGACTAGACAGTTAGATATGAGGTCTTCTCATTAACGCGTCCGCTGTAACTGGAAGAAGGCCAAAGGCTGGGAAAGGCAAGTGTCCAGCACTGCCTCTGATTTAAGGACAGCACTAATAGTTAAGGTTAAGTGAGTGCAAGTGTTAGTGAGTGAGAGTGAGCACAGAGGGACAGAAGGTGATGTATGGTGAGGAGTGGGGAAGAAGGAGTGACTGAAATGACTGAAAATCCACTTAGGAAACATCCTTAGCTGAGTAACTTCAATACAAGGTTGCAATGGTACATCCTCTTAACACTCACTATGCTGCCTTGCTTTTCAGCTACCTTGATTCACTCCTAAGAAAAGCTACTGCTACAAATCCCATGGGAGCTCCATTTCTGACACCTCAGGATCTGGGTCAAGCTCTCTCTCTTGCTATTTCATGCAGAGATCATGTGAGATCATGCCCAGGAGATGGACAGATCATCACAGCCTTGCCTTCTTTTCCTTGACAAAGAAAGTTTGCACAATTTCTTCTCTTTTGGTAATATAGAAAGTATGCAACCTCTAGCTCCTGATGGTTTAGGAAGAGCAGAGAACAGAAGATGTGTCTATTCCTAAACTGAGCAGTAAATATTAATGCTTTTGAGTGGAAGTGCAGAAGTTAACAGGGACAACAAATTTCAGAGGCTGTCACAGTGATTTCATTCCTTGGCTGAAACTAAGTATGAGAGAAGATGAAACTCAGTTCTGGAGGGAGCACTTTAGAGCTGGTGGAAAACAGGTCATGTTACTAAGTCCCAGGCAAATCAGGATTCCTGAGGCAGGAGTTATAGTGGGTACGAGTGTTTGAATCCTTGGCACCCTCCCAGCACTGGAAGCTTCAGCTACTGCAATGCAGCAGTGTGAGCATCCAAGGGACTGAGATGTGGCAGTGAGAATTCCTGTAGGGAAGCAGTCCCTTTAAGGTAATGCAAAACGCAGATCCTGCCTCGCTCCAAGAAATTACTCTGCAGATAAGGCAGAATGGGGACAGGCCCACACACCATCAGTAGCTGGTGTGGAAGTGTAATCCTTTCTTCCAGGTCTGAGTTGCAGTCTCTGCTCCAGGTCATTAAAGGAAGTTGGGCCAGCTCCTGTCAGGGTTTAAGTAGTGCCACAGATGAGATAGCAGAGGTCTGGTTGAGCACAGGGAGGGTAATTCAGTGGATCTGGTGTGCTGACTGTCCACATCAGAGACCTGGCCCTGTTGGCTTCTGCCAGGATCTCTGTAGAAGCCAGGACCCGAGTGACCAGTAACAGTGCACACGCAGGCTGTGCTCCATCAGGGAGGAGGGATACAGAAAGGGTGTGCAGGAAATCATTTACATATACCCCAGTTTACATGCTACCACACTTTACCAGCTCCTAATCTAATGCTGAATTTGTCTAGTGTTCAATTTACTCACCCAGAGTAAACATGTACATTTTTCCTCTCTGCAAACTAACATAACTACATCTTGGGGCAAAACTGCAGGCCTGAAAACTGAGAAGGTTTGAGAAGTCTTAAACCCCTTTCTCAGCAACTATTCCGTTATTCCCTTTTCACTAGCCTAGTGACAGCACTATAAGGAACAAAAATGTCAGAGTGTGAAGAAAATCGAATAAATTCTTTTTCTTTGAGGCTGTGAAGTCTGTCTCAAAACATGTATTGCCTTCCTTTCTGTTTTTAAATGCTTCTTTTCAGCCCCATGTCACAGGCAAGAAATTGCCTGCTTTACTGACTGCTCAGACATGACAGGTGTGCTGATGCTTGCCTGACAAACTGTACATAAGGGTGAGATTTACTTCTGTAATCTAAGCAATATGTGTCTTCATAAGCTCTTCCCTTGTCTGCAGCCTGCCAGGTAGTAGCCCTTGCCTCCTAATTGCAAGAAAATTATCAGTCAATGAAATGGTGACCAGATTAATCTCTGAAGTAAGTACATGTTCAAATCACAAAGACAATGAAGCTGAGGCTAATGAGGGAGATTTACAAAACAACAGCTTTGTGGACAGCATGGAGATTTTTTCCAGTATCCCAGAGTAAAGGGAAGAGCCAGAAAAAAGAACAGAACAGTATCCAGCCTAAAGTGAGCCAGCTTTACAAATGCTCTGGTTTTGCTCTTGCTAAGGAAATGTTCCTCTCCCCTAGCTTTATCTTTATTTTTCTTTAGCAGTTAGCAGTTTCCCCATGCCATTTTCCTCAAATCTTAAGAAGAAGCTGAAAATTTAGAAGCTGAGATGAGAAATCCAGCCTAATCCAACCTGAGCATTGGTCCTGACCTGTTACTCTCCACTGCATAATTCTAACATGAGGATGATACCCAGCCATCCTCTCCTTGCTAGCAAGTTGAAAACAGTCCCAAGAGTCACTAAAGAACAACATAAAATCTGTATCAGAGCTTGGGAAAATGAGTAGCCATGCCAAAAACTGGAAACAGGACCTGGGTCCAAACAGACGTTACTGCCCTTACTTTCCCTAACATGAGGTAGGAAGGGAATGAGTGGAAATGAAAACGAGCAGTCAGGGTCAGGATTTGCAATTCTCTGCCCCACTCTGGAAGAACAGTGATATGCCTAATGATTAATGAGAGCTGAAGTCAAGATTACTAATATTTTTTTTTCCAGCCTGCTGAGTGACCCACGTTGCAGCTCAAGACTTTGCTTTGTATCCAAACTACTTATCAGCAAGTTTTCTACTCATTGAACCAGTCAGATCTGTGGTGGTGGTGGCAATCTACCCTCTTGAGGTGCCACCATTCTTTCCGCCAGTGCCACTTGGCAGCCCCCACACACCACATGCCATAAACTCATCTCCCTCCTGTCACAGAAAGAAAGGAAAGGACAGGGGCATCCTGTTACAGCCAGGTCTCTGCCAGCCCTATCCAGTTCCTGACATGCCCTTGTGTAGCCAGGAACCAGTGGGAGGGTGGCAGGCTGTGCAGGGGTTGGGCAGAAGGGCTGCCTATCATGGCTCCCACTTCATCCCCAGATTTCCATTATGGAGCAGTACAGAAAAGACCAATCAGTTCAGCAGTTCCTGGGGCAGCCCAGCAACAGTAAACTCAAACAGAGATTGGCAATGGATGCCTTCAAAGACATGCAGAGAATCACCAGGAGGTCCAGCTTCCCTCTGCACCCACCTCCTCTGGTGCTGGGAATAGAAACCACCCAACCTGCCTGCTGAAGTCCCCTCCTAGCCCACTACCAGCAGCACCCAAACAGCAGCTGCTCTTTGTGCAAGTGACATTTCCAGCTGAGGGATAAACAGTTCTGATGGAATGAAGGCACTGCAGCCTCCTCTGAAGCACTATGAGCAGTGTGGATGTGAGAGAGGGGACCCTGAGGACACGAGTGCTGCTGCTACTTGCTACAGTCCCCAGATCAGTGGGGCAAGGAGGTGAACTGATCCAAATGAGTGGCACCTCTCCCAAATCAAGGAAAGAAACCACTGAGTTGTACAGTCCCTGTGCTGCTTCTTGAGAATATAAAGTTTTCCAGGTTTTGGTATAAAGGGACATTTCTTTTTCACCAGGATGACCCCAGCAAGGAGAAAATGTGGATGGGCAAGTGATGCAGAAACAGGGCTGAAAGAGTGATAAAGATTGAAAAAAATGCAAGAAAGAGAGAGCAAATAAACTGTACCACAGAAGGAGAATTCCTGAAAGTTCCTCAGAGCTGAAGGAGGAAAAGAGTCCCTGGAAACTTCCTTTCTTTCAGTGTAAGAGATGTTAATCCACAGCTGGGTGAACACTGTAACTTTACCAAAGCCTCATATCCATGGAGCAGCTCTCACCACTCCCCTGGGATAATCTGCACCTCTGAGGATAGCACAACTATTCCTCTCACGCCTCCATGACACTTGTGTGGCCGGACACAACAGTGCTGAGTCCTGGACTAGGACAGGCAGGTGTCTGTCTGCAATTTTGATCCATCATGTAAATCTGGTGTATTGTGAAATTCCTGCACTTAATCTGTATTGTTCAATTCAAAGGCATGGAAGTCTACCATTTGCTCATCTTGCTCACTTCCAGGGCTTTGGACAGGTAAACAAATCCACACCTCAGGGAATTGACCTGCAGGCAACAAAGGGCTTATCAATCATAAAGGTATGAACCATTAAATGTGTTTTGGTTTCTTCTAAGAGGGCTCAGCAGCCAAAAGTCATGAAGCAAAGGGGTGCAGGGTAAAGCAGAGAGAGGCTCTGTTGAAGTTAGGAGTTAAGCTTGACCAGGATGCCCCTGGGGAAGACAATTATGAGTTAGCTCTGCATTTGGCAATCTCTGTGAGATTTACTGTCCTGAAGAGGAAGATAAAATAATATCTCAAAGCAAATGTCAGCTGCAACAGCTGTTAGTGACAGAACAAGGGGATGTGAAAGCTGCCACTTTTTCTCTACTTGGATTTGGAAAGAGCAGATTCAGCAGATGTCAACCAATGCCTGGAGGTCTCAGTCCTTGCTCTGCTTCCATTACCTACTCTGCCAGTGGAAGGAAAGACAACCAGCTGTGCCAGGCACCGGGCAACACTAGGGTCAAGGACACAGGACTGTTCAAGCAGTGGTTTGAAGACATCTGCACCAACTCTAATCATGGTAGCATGACTGCTTTGCTTGAAGCAAGCTCTGCATAGCTAGATGTCTGACATATACTTTTAAAAAACTAATCTTTTACCCCTTAAGATAATTTTTCTCCCGAGCACCTCACTTAAATAAATCTGTTCAGTCAAGAGCATGCTGTTCCCTAAGAAATATGTCAGCAAAGTACAGGTGGAAGTTGCACTCTGAGTTAGCACACAGAAAGTGGCTACCAAGGGAGCCTTGTGTGTCTACCCTGAGACACTGGTGCCAGTCAGAGACACGAGTCCTTGGTGGGGGGCAGCTTGTAAACAGCAGAGAGGGTTAGAAGTGCAATTAGTCTGTGTGACAGCCGTGACTGCCTTCTGTCACCACCCTGGGCCAGGCCAAATCCCCTTTCCTCCCTCTCTTGCACAAAGCTGAGCCAAGGCTCAGGGCTCATAAACATGCCCAGCTGCCTATCAGCCCAGGGAAAAGAAAACAAATGCACCACAGCAACAGGCAGACCTGTATATGGGCAAGCCCAGGTTATTGGCTGGTGTGCCTGGCTGTCAGACCTCAGAGCACTCTAAGTAGGGAAGTCTAGCGTGCTGGCTGATATTGGCCATTAGGGGATTTAGTAGTGGTCACTCCTCTTCTTGTGGTCAGCAGCAGCACAGCACAGGGGAAGCTAAAATTAAAGTACGGGTAGCAAGGTACTGTGCAAGCTACAGGTTGTGAAAAACACTGAGGCAGGTCCTTTGATTTTCCTGTCTGAGGTATTTCCCTAAGGTTTCTGCATCTCCACCCACAGATGCTGGATAGAAGCAAAAAAAAGGCTAAAAGCTGAAACTCCATGTCAGGGACTAGGTATCTTGTGCTCCAGGCACTTTCAATCCTGCAGCTCTTTGGCATGACAATGTCAGGACACAGGATATCACTCTGGCTGTCCTGAGCAGCCAAGAACCCTGCCAGGGGGCTCAGAGACCCTGGCACAGAGCCCAAAATGCCTGTGGTTTTGATTATGACCCCTGGAGCAAGTTACAAACCTTAGATGAAGATCTGCAAGCCACGAAAAAATTGAGCAGAATGATAGTGAATTTATCATGGGGTGAAAAAGTAGATTTTGAGGTTTTTAGAATGGAGGTTCAGAGGGCAAGATGGAGGGATCTGGGCGCGTCCAGCCTTTCTCCTTCTTCTTCTTGGCCTCCATCTTCTGCTTGATGTTGGCACTTTTAGATTGGTTTAGAGATAGAAGCTCACTGTCTAACATAGGTGACAGGTACTGGAAAGTAATTGTAAATATTGTAGTTTTTATTATAAAGACATAACACCGCCCCGGGGACAGGCAGAGTGCCTGGACTGTCTTGCTGAGCGGACCTTGGCAGGACAGGAGAAAGAATTATACAGGCAAGATACAATAAACAACCTTGAGACCAAGACATGAAGAGCTCTGACTCCTTCAAGTGCCAGCCTGGGAAAAGACAATTTCCAACTTTTCTCAGGGTCACTCTGACAAGCTAGAGATCCCAACATGACAATAGCATTTTATGATTTCTCATGGCCTCTCAGCTACAAGCAGCTCTAGAAGACATCAGCTGGGTTGCAGTTGTCACCAACATGCCCCTACACGAGTAAGAATGAAAGGTAAAAAATTCCACCATTTTTATTCCTTAGTTACTATTTATTCCAATCCCTGTGCTCAGAGGGAGAGTTGCTCAGAACAGAGCTATATTTTATGGCTTTTACAAAGCTTTGGCCTGCTTTGTCTTTGAAGTGAAAGTCAAAACTCAGGAACAAGCAGTGTGGGAAGAGTTAGGCTCACACATCCTGCAGTCTTGCATCTCCCCTGTCATATTCCCTGGTCTGAGATGCTTTCCCCCACTCATTTTTGGTAAGTGGTGCTCAGACCTTTTGCAGTCTCAAGCCCTGACATTTGCATGCAGAGTGGGAAAGGTCACACAGGGTGGTCAGCATTGTAGTCTTGCTCAGGGAATGCTGGGGAATACCACCCTTCCTAAGAAACTGATTCAGTCACAGTAATCATACTTAAAAGGCTTTAAGTGGGAAGAGATGGAAGTAACAAAGTGTTGGAGTTGACAAGGCAGAAGGAAAGTTACATGCAAGCTTCTAGAAATTACTCCAGAGCCCTAACTGCTAAATCCCTGAAGGCTGAGTCTCTACCCTGCCTTTAGTCACTGCTCTGTCTTCCAATACAGTGACTTTCATTATTATACGTGTAGAAAGAGAAGATGACGTTGACCCCACTATGCAATTTGGTCCTACCCTGCCTTTTATATCCCAAGTCCAGCCAGTGTAAGAAAACAGTCTGTGCTGGGGACACTGCTGACCTGTGGTTAGTCTAAATAATTTGCCTAAAGGCTCTTTTTAACATTCAGTATTTTAATTCTCAGATGAGTCGTCTGGGGCACTGTTTAACCATTTTCACAACTTTTAGGTCATCACACTTTCAAATCTGCTTGAATTTTCACATCTCTATTTGGAAACAGCCTTCACTCACTTCTTCCTAACAACACTTCTAACTGGTAGAAGAGTTACAATCAAACTATTTGTTCAGTTAATAGATCCAGGCTCAACCCATCACCCTTCTGCCTGCAGTGCTGGCCTGTATCTTCCCTACACTCTGCAGTCTCTGATCTGCACCACATTCCCCGGGCTGCTGCTGAGTGTAACTACTGAGGAGCCATGTGGACTGTACTGTGCAAAAGTGGAAACAGAATCCACAGTGAGGTGCATGAGGGGACCCAGAAATATGGAGCATACATCCCACCAAAAGCCATTGGATCCATGCTCCCAGCCTGTGCATGCAGTGTTGCCACTGTCATATTTTCTGAAAAATCCCTTCGCCAGGATTTCTTCTCCTGGGAAGCTGAGAAGCCTTAGAGAAAAATGAAAACAATAATTATCTGATTCGCTTCTCCTGTGTTTTGCTGCTTTGGAATGTGGTTTGGACATTGTTTACCAACTGGTCATTGTTTCATTGGTTTCATGTGAATTGTTTTAACTTAATGACCAATTACTGTCAAGCTGTGTCAGATTCTGAGGAGAGACTCACGAGTTTTTCATTAGTCTCTTTTTGCCTTCTGTCTGTATCCTTTCTGTATTCTTTAGTATAGTATCCTTTAACATAATATAGATCATAAAATAATAAATTAGCCTTCTGAGAACATGGAGTCACATTCATCATTTCCTCCCTACGACGGGGCACCCAGAAAATACCACACAGTGTGTTGCAGGCATCAGGGCACCAGGGCCTGGATTCACACTTCTTGGACTGACCTGCAGCCAGAATTCACAAAGTGTGGTGAGCTCGGTAATTACCCAATTTATCTCTTCATTCCATCCCAGAGAGGAGCGAAGTACCGCGTTTTCCCTCCTCTTCAGAGCCACCTGATGCCCCTTTGGGGATGACACTGGATCCACCCCATCCCTCGTGCCTACATTAGTTGAAGTGTTGCCCTTTACAGTGCTGGGCACCTGGCCAGCCCTCCTGCAGCCAGAGGCTGGGCGTGCAAAGGGCTTGCACACAGCTCCCTTCCATTCAGCCTCTCCCAACAGCTGCTCCGGGGCTGATGGGGGCAACAAGATCCTTTTCCAGACCCTCTGGGCATAGTCTTTGCCAAGTCTGTTTATTCATTGGTTTAAGAAATCCAGCTGCAATTATGAACAAGCTACTGAGAAAAGAAGCCTGAGTTGAGGACTTGGCTCAGAGTGGGGCTCTTTGCCACTGTGCTCAAACCTGTGCTTGCTTCATTGCAGCCCTGTCCCCACCACCATCACATGCATGACACAGTCACAGTGCTGGTCATCCCTTCACTATACATCACACAGCTTTCTGGCAGCAGAAGCCCCTCCTACCAAAGTCTCAAGGCTCTGTGACAAAGGAGACAGAGAAACAATCCTGATTATTGTCACTTCTTACTGCCATTATCCGGTCACATTGTCTTTGTCAGACAGCACAGAATCCTGGATCCTCATTGGCATAATTGGCTCCCGCAAAAAATACCAGCCTGGGTCCTGATGGCATGGGGCAGCTTGATCTGTTTCCCCAAAGATGTCAATTTTCCATCGGTTCAGTTTCACTTTAAATTGGAATAAATCCTAAAATCTTGCTAACCCTTTCTTGTCATGCCTTTTTTGCATTTGGCACACAGCTTTGCTGAAACCATGCTGAGCAACTCCAAGGGAGAAGACATTTCAGAGCCCTAAACATCCTTAGCTGCAACACCGAGTGTTTCAAAATAAAAAAAATGTTGTGGAATCACAGCATGGTTGATGCCACACAGGACATCTGAAGATTGCTTACACGAAGCTCCTTCTCAAAAGAGAGACAGCTGGAGAAAGTTAACCAGAGCCTTATCCAATCATCCTTTGAACATTGCCAAAGCCATAGATACACAACCAATGCTACAAAGTTTGGCCACCATCACCATAAAGCCATTTTTCAGTTGTTTAAATGCCTCCCCTCTCTCTATTAATATTTATGCCTGGAAGTATAAAGAGATATAAGATCCTCCCTGACTCTTCTCCTCTCTAGGCTGGACATTCCCCATTCTCTCAGCCTCTGCTCATATGATGGCTTCCTTCAGTAGGCAAGAACCTCACTACTGGAGTGTTTGGCTTCAGCCTCTCATGGCTGTTCTTGGATCATTCTCTAATTAAAATAGGCCAGTAGTAGGTGGTATTTTCCTCTCAGTACTCTATACCAATAATGATCAATCCATCATCTAGTCTTCCTATTTTAGTTAGTTTCACTTGTCAGCTTCTTTAAGACTTTCTTACAGCCTTAAACCACATTCCCACCATGTATTTTCCTGAGCTGTCTCCAGTTTTCCAGCTTGCCTGTAATTGTGGTGCCATACCCAAGAATTCCCCATGATGGCTCACTCCTACTTCCCACACTCATATTTAGGCCAGCAGGAATCTTGTTAGCTGTTTTTGCTGAAGATTTGACCATCCTTACTCTCTACGCCTCCTTAGCCATGCAAGGAGCCCATTTGCCTTTTTTTAACAGGACAACACAGTAAGAACTCATGTAATCTTGTGTGTCCTCTGTGACTTGGCAAGTTTTTAGGGGTCCTTTTGTAAGGGTGGCTTTTATTCTTATGTGTTCCTACCTAATTATGTTTCTCCTGCCTGTAAGAAAATGTATTTTGTTTGAATACACTTAACTTATCAAGTTATCTAGATCTCTTTGAGTAGCCTGTTCTTCTTGCAACCACCCTATTCATGCTTGTGTCATCTGTAGGGTTTTACCTGATTTGTACTTTCCTTAAAATCATGGTTGGAAACGTTAATCAGTTCTCATTTAACAACTGATCCCTGCAGAAACCAGACAAAATAGAGCATTCCAAGCCAACAATTATCTCTTCTGCCTATCAAAAGTTCTCAATCCACTTAATCTATATTTTATGGACTTTGCATCTTCTGAATCAATACAACATATCATAATTCTCTTTTAATCAATAGGTCATGACTTACAAAAACTCTGTACCATAACACTATGAATTTACTGTATTAAACACAACTTTATTATGAAATTGAATGTCTCATTCCAAAAAGCCACATTCCTATTCTGTATTTCTCCATTAACTAACATCTGCAACAAATGCTTTTTCCATTATTTTTCACTGGATACTTGCCAGCTACCTGGCCTTTAGATCCATTCATCTTAAAGCTTTTCCACTCTAAATGCAGGAACCATGTTGGCACCTTAACATCTCTCTGCTATTCCTACAGTAATTAAAGAGTAATTAAAGCCAATCTCAGCAGGCTGGAGTTGAGCAGCATTTATTATGATTTCAAGTAATGAAAAATTGTAAGAGATGGAAGTAAGCAGAAGAAAACTGTATCTTGAACAGTGTGAGCATAACGCTCTTTGGTAAGCTAGGTTGGGGAGTTGGAAGACTCAAGACATAAATGATGTAGGGAGCAGGAGCAGCACAAAACAGTAGTACAGAGGTGATGAGCAAAAGGTATTTACCAGGTGATAGGTAGTATTGGTAGAAAAGTTAAGACATGCTAAAATGCCAGTGGGGGAGAAGAAGGTGGACAAAAAAAGCTGCAGGTTGGGGAAGCATAGAAGAGGGACTGCGTACAGGAAGGGTCTGACATGAAAAAAAAGCTGAAATGCTAGAAAGTATAGTGCTGGGACACTGCAGTTTTTGGAGTTATGAAGCCCCTGAGAGTGAAAAACAAGCTGTGAATGTTTCCAGCAAAAGACCAGGTTAAGTGCAGGAAGGGATTATTACCAACAGCAAAATCCTGGGGATTGAAAAGAGGTAGAAAAGTAAAAATTACTACTAACCCCTAATTCCCTCTTTGCTACTCCTTTTCAGAATTCAAACGTGCACCTAGGATGATATCAGGGCATTAGGAGAGGTGTGTGTCTAGGGAAGGGTTAAAGAAGTGATAGGAAAGGGGAGAAGAAAGGTCTTGCAGAGGGTTAGCCAGGCATTTAAAGGAGCATGAAGGACATTGTCTTAGGACCTGAAGGCAATACAAGGGAAGAAATGTGTTTGGGCTGGCATGAGATAACCTCCAACACCATGAATGTTCCCCAGCCATAATCCACAGCCACGTGCTGGGATCTCCCCAGCCCATCCACCAGCCTGCAGCCACCCTCCAGGGGTCCTGGTGAGGGCACAGGCAGCATCCAGAGATGGCCCATGCCTTGGACAGCTTGTCCTGAGACAGCTGCAAGTTCTGACATGCTGGGTGCTTTCCAACAGCAAGCAGGTCCCAACAGGCATTTATTATGAGGGAAAACAAGCCACTTACAGAAACACAAAAGTACATATTTTGCTGTTTTGAGGCACGGCAAGTGCTGCAGCCTAAATAACTCCCTGGAGTTCCTGTGGCTAGGAAACAAGTGGATGCTTCACACGCAGTCATTTCCAAGAGAAAGATGTTTCCAAGCCACAAGGAGGCTGCACTGGGCAGCACTGAGTCCTGGGGTGAGGGCCATCTGCTGGGGAAGGAGCTTGGCTCTGTGGCAGCAGGGACAGTGCAGCAGAGAAGTTGCTCTCTGGGTCACCACGGTGTCTCACGCCCAGGCCATCATGGTGCCCAAACCCTGAAGCCCCTTGCAGGCTCCGACCCTCCTTCCTGCCATGGGGAGCAGGGCCTAGAACGGCCCTAGGACTTCACGGCAGCCTCCTCACCGCGTCCGTCCTCCTGCCGCCAAGGGCAGCCGACGTAGCGCAGCACGGCGCTGACAGGGCCGCGCTTGGCGGGATCCAGAGCCAGCAGGCTCCGCAGCATGCCGGCAGCCTCGGCCGTCAGGCGCCTCCAGTGCCGGGGCACGTCCTTCTCCAGGCCTGTCTCCTGCCACTGCATGAAGTCCTCAAAGAAAGGGTCCTCTGGCAGGCTCTGCTCCCAGGGGAAGTAGCCGGTCAGCAGGCAGAAAAGCATTACCCCAAAGGCCCAGGCATCCATGCTGGTGTCAATGGGCACCCCCTGGGTATCAGCAGTGTTGCTCAGCTCAGGGGCGGTGTAGGGGATTACCCCGGCCACCAGCTTGAGCTTGGTGCCCTTGGGCCTTGTGAGGCCGAAGTCAGTGAGTTTGACGAGCCGGCAGTCGGGATCAAAAAGCAGCACGTTCTCGGGCTTGATGTCACGGTACACCAGCCCCCGACTGTGGATGAACTCCAGCGCGCTCACCAGCTGCTTGGCACACTGCTTTGCGGCCGGCTCAGGGATCCCATCCTGGGCAGGGAGAGAGACAGGCGGGATGGCACACATGGGGCACCTCAGCAGCCCTGCCAGATGGGCTCTCACCTCAGTGCTCTGCACTGGAAAACACCTTCACATTTCTCACCTTGCAAGCCCAAGGCTGCTTAAGTGCTGCAGACCCCAGATAGATCCACAGCCATTGCCTTTATCTCCTTCCCTCTGACCCAGCCAGCCTCCAGAGGGACCAAATGCTACAGCCCAATCCCCAAGGCCTTGTGGCAACACTCACACGGGGTTTGATGATAGAGATGAGGTCTTTGTGCAGCGCTGGTTCGTAGAGGAAGCCATAGTACTGGCTGGACTCAATGGCAATTCCGAACATGCCGATGATGGCAGGGTGGGTGGCGAGGGACAGTGCTACACAATACTCATACAGGAAGGTGTGCAGCTTGGTACTGGCTTTGGGTAGCAGTTTGAGGGCCATAGGAGTCCCTGGGGATGGGAAGAGTGAGTTTGACTCCTCTGGAAGTCATACCAAGGCAAGACAGAGCAGCCACAGATCTAGGCAGTCACAGCCACAGGGAGGTCTCTATTCCAAAGCTTGTGTGGATATACTCTGTGGACGCCAGGTCTGGGAACAGGCACTGCTGCTGGTGTGTTTTGAGCCCTGGGCAGAGTAGGGGCATTCAGGATAAATGGGCCTATCAGTCTGAGCTGGGACTACTGGGGAAGAGCAGTGTCAGGGCACTCATATGGCCAACGCAGGACCTTCATGCACACCCTCTGTCCATGGGCCTTAGGGCACCACTTCAGATCAGGCTTGGGGCTCTGTGACTGAGCCCTGTGGTGGGACTGCTGTTTCCGTCTATACCACATGCATGTTGGTGCATATCTGTGAACTCTCCTGATCCTGGCTTGTGGATTAACTTCCCAGCTTGACCGTGGACCTGTTTTATCACTATAACCTTGCCAGATAATCTGGGCTGCCCCCTGGCATCACCTGGTCCCTGGCTGGATGTCATGGGATAGTCCCTAGGTGGGAAGGTCCCCATCCTGCTGGTCTCCCTGGGGATCCTCCCTGCCGTGCCTGGTGTCTGTCCCCAAAGTGCCACCAGCCCACCCCATGCCCCAGTGAGTGGAGAGGCACAGTAGTTCACAGGGTGCAGTCAGCTCCTTACCTCTCTGCCTGTGGGTCACTAGCATCACGTGGCCATACTTGCCCCTGCCCAGCTCCCGAACAACCTCATAGTGCTCAGCCACCTCGGCGCGCACCAGGCTCTGAGCCGTGATCTCCAGGAGCTCCTCCAGCTTGGTGGGTGCTGCTCTCTCTGGCACTGCTGCGGTCACAGCTGAGCTCTCTGCCATCGCTGAGTGCTGCAGGAACACCACAGCCAGAGTCAGAAACATCATAGCACGCTCAGAGAAAGTCAGATCAAACATGCAACACAAACCATGCCATGGCGTATTTCTGCCAGTTGGAGCCTGAGCATTCTTGCTGCTGTGCTAGAATTGAATTTGCACTTTTATATAGCACATCTCTGGGCAAAGCCCCTCATCATAGAAAAAGTCTCTCTATTGAAGGGAACCTCCTCCAGCCCCCTAATCCTTTTGCCTAATATTAGACAACAGACAAAACATTAGCAGAGTCCCAGATTTTCAAGTACGATCCAGTCACCTCTCCTTGCTCTCCTTAGCCTACTGCAGCAAGACCTCAAAATTCCACCTCTAATGCTTACTGGAGAAAGTCCTTGAGTCAGCAGATGAGACAGATCTGTCCCTTAGGACATGTGACAAAAGGTAGAGTGTCCCAGGAAAGCCAAAGGGAGCTCAGTACCTCACATGCCTGATGACATTTCTGACCAAAAGTCATGCCTCTGTGCAGCCAAGGAACATGTACAGGAAGTAACCTAGGACATCAATGGCATTTTGAGCTCTAGCCAGCTGCTTCAGGCCCATTTCAGAGAAGTGGTTTTTCTTTTTTCCCAGCCAGCCACAAGGCAGCATTTTAAGGCCTCTGTGGCAGCACTCTCTCCCTGTGCTCTGAACAAAGCACTTTGGGCCTGGGAACAGAACCAGAGTCACAGGATGGTAAATGCCAGAAGGTACTTCTGGAGACCTCTTGCTGCAACATCCTGCTCAGAGGAGGGTTAGCTAGACCAGTCCAATTTTAAATATCAGCAAGGATGGAGACTTTACAGCTGCCATGGGTAACCTGTTTCAGTGTTCAATCACATTTGTGGTAAAAAAGATTTTAACTTCTGCTTAAATAGAAATTCTCTTTCAGGCCCACTGCTTCTAGTTCTGTCACTCAGTATCATTTGATACTGTGATACACCTGGTTGTGTGTTTTTGCAGGTATTCATATGCATCAATCAGATGATCCCCTCTAAACCTGATCAAGTCCCAGCTCTGTTACCCTCTCCTTCTATGACAGATACTCTCATATCTTAACTGTCTTCACAGTCTGAAAAGGAGACTCTCTTCTCTTCTGCAAAGGAGCCCCACTGCTGCTAAATCCAGTCATTCTTCAAAATACAGAAATTTGGAAAAAAAAAAGAATTATTTAAACCTGGGAAATCTACAACAAGGCTGGATTTCTACAGGAGCCTGGGACTATTTGTGGGGAAGTTCCTCTTCCCTTCCCTCTCTCCTTGACTGCATTTCTAAATTTTATCCAATTCAGAAGTGCTAAGTAATGGACCCTACTTTTTTTGCAAGAGTAGAGCAATAAAGTGAATGAGCCACCTTGTAAGAACAGATCATCCAGAGGATATGGGTAGAGTTTCTTGAGAGCCTGTGACCTGCGGGTCTGATCAGGGCTCCTTATGAAGGAAGCCCCAGCTGCAGTCACTCCAGAACAGTTTGCAGACTTTGGCCCTTGCTGCCCTTGGAGTCATGAACTACAGGAGAAAGTCCATACTTGAGAAAATAGCTGACATGTTCAGGTCTTTCTTTGAGATGCCACTGTGATTAGCTAGGAAGGTAAGTGAGGATCAAATTTGGGCCACTGCTGAGTAGAGTTTGTCTAGATGCTCTGCACCTACTTGTGATACCTTCTAAAGTGTCATTTTCCCTTTGCAGACTGACAAGCACTGAAGAGGAGGTCAGCAGGGCCCTGAGCAGCATGCATTCACCATTTGGCTGTGCTGTACTGAAGGCAGCAGGCAGAGTCCTATTCAAACCTGTTCTTTCCTCCACTATCATTTCCAGGCTTCATCCCTGCTAAAGCTCTTGTTTCCAGGCTGCTGACTGTGAGAAACTGTATTTCCTCAAAAGAATCTCTAATTGCAGCAGTAAAAAGTTCACATCCTTTACACCATCACGAGATACCTCTGAACCACATGAGAAGCTGAGGGGGATCTAGCCTCTGGAGATACAATGTCTTAGTCCAGGTAATGTTATTCTGGTTCTTCAAGCAAAATGACTAATATACTTAGTGCAGAAAAACACTTCATACATGTCAAAAGCCAAAGACAGTGTGATCCCTGTATAACAGAGACAGCGCTGTAATAACAGAATCACAGAGGTGTTTAGGTTGGAAGGGACCTCTTGAGATCATCTAATCCATTAAAGTCACCTGCTCAAGCTGCAGCAACTGAAGCAGGTTGTCTAGGAAGGTGTTCAGCCAGGTCTTCAATATCTCCATAGATGGAGACTCCCATCAATGATCACTGCTTAGAAGAGTCTGGCTCCCTTTTCTTCATTACCCCTCATCAGATATTTATATACCAGTAAGATCCCCTCTGAGCCTTCTCTTTTTCAAGCTGAAGAGTTTCAGCTGTTTCAGCCTCTTCTCATATCAAAGATACTCTATTAAAAATGGCCTTGAGCATATGACATGTGGGGTCCATTTTCTTGTCTGACCTTCTACAGGGCCTTAACACAAACCAAATAACAAACAGCATCTGGGGCATCTCTTTCAAAAAGTCATTCAGGCTTGATCCAAAGACAGTTGGTCAATTATAAATGCTGGTGTGAACATTCTTGCTGTTAGGTATTCTGTTAGGTATTCGTTAGGTATTAGGTATAACCTAATCTGTATTTACCTAACCTGCTGCTGAAGTTTCTCAGATAAAGAGGTTTCTAATACCTGTTAAATTTCTCCAGTCCCTTGCAGGGTTTATATGCACTGTGGTCAGAGATATGACCACAGGCTATGAGAACGTATTTTCAATTAATTACACTGTGTGAAACTACGAGAATGAAGCTCAGGCTATGCATTTAACTGATGCTTTACTTAGGCTTCCCAAAGCATCTCTCACGCTGTGTTTCTGTAGTGCCTACATCAGTTAGTTGAAAAACAGATGTGATGCTGCCACAAAATGTGGTCACATTCTGAATTGAGAATAGGCATCTCTAAGCTCTCTGATCAAGACACCTGTCAGTCTTCTTATTGATTCAATGCCTTCCAGTAACTTTCTGTCTAATTGTCAAACCAAGCTCTCAGATTGTCCAATCTGCTTGTCCAGCTCTCAGATCTGTTTCAGGGTTCTTTTCTAAAGTCTCATAATTTTTCTCCTCCCACCCTGCACATTAAAACACCAACTGTCTTGGGGGCAATGCCTCCTGTCACACATTCAGCTAGAATTCCCCCCTGCCTCATGCTGTGGCCTCAAGGACTGACACACAGGCTGGACTACCTTATACATCCATTATGAGTCCAGAGTTCTTCCAAATTACTGGGGAATGTTGGGGGAGAAAAACAACTTGCTCTTCATGGAGGAAGTCCCTTTAGATGTGCTGCCTACCTGGTTTCTACCTGAATATTCTTGCACTGTGTTTAGTGAAGCACATTTTGCTCAAATGGATTTAGTGCACCAAGTAATCCAGATCAATTCACCCAGTTGTTGTCACACTTCTGCTTCAGGGCTGTGTAAGGACCCCACCTGCAGGCACCTCCCACCAACCTCTAAATTGTTGGTTTGAAGCAGTTCTCATCCTGGTATTGGTTCATACAGCAGCTGCCAGAAAGGTCCCATTCACTGGTCATTTCCTGAAAGTTATCTGTACAAATTCATCCTGGCATTGGTCTAAACTAAGAAGCCACATATTTTTAATTAATTATTTAAAAGCCCAGTATATAGTGGAAACTTCCATATTTTATTGTTATTCTCACCCTATACAATTTTTTTTTCAATCCTAACTGTGTCATCATACTTTTATCTTTGTCAATGATCTTGAAGGAAACACTGAAATCGTCCAGAAAAATATTGCAAGTGGCACAAAAAAGGGTTTGGGTAGACAATGCGTTGCTTGGTAAAACTGCAACTGTGTACATGCATACACATACACAGATACAAAAGCATTCCAAATGACCAAAGAAGTCAGTATTTTAGTCTGGCATTGGATGAGTAACAGGGGGGAAAAAAAAGGCAAAAAAAAAAAGTCATACTAATCAGACACATCTAGTTTCTTCATGCTGCTTAATGGGCACTACGTAAATCCAGAAATGCAGATTTGGAATAGCTTCACTGCCTTTGCAGGCCTTAAAACATTGGATGATACAGAATTGCAGTAGAAATAATCTACAGCGAGATAGATACACATCTTAATCTTACAGATACAAGTCTAAGAGCATAACAGATCAAGGGTTACTGATGTTACAGATTTCACTTTTGCATTCACTCTGCAAAAGAGAATGCCTGAAAAGATTCAGATGCAGGAAACATCAGCAGTGAGAGGCAAACTAACATTTTCCAGATGCTAAATTAAGAAAGTAAGCTTCACTGTAAACAAAAGAAAACAAACAAGAAAAAAAAAGTAGAGACAGCTGTTCAGTTTCACGTAGGCTGAGATGATTGTAACAAAAGAAGAGATCTGTTCTGAGGCGATGTGCCTCTTACAGTGAACTTCAGTTTCTGCAGAGGTTCCTACATACAGATGCAATGAGACAGTCTGAAATTTAATCTCCAAAAATCAGCTGAGTTAGGGAAGCTGTATTTCTGAAGAGCTGGCCACCTGTTAACAACTTCTGTACAATTGAGAATATCACACACCAGTGGAATTTGTATTTTTATAATAAATTTATTTTTCTGCTTGCTCTGCTTTGTATTCTTTTTTATCTACCTTTTTATGATGTTTCTTGAAATGTTAAAAATCCATTGATATGAAGAAAGCCAGGGTAAACTTCCTGAATTCTTCTGATAGATCAACTGAACCAGTTACTGGATGTTTTCTGTCTTTTTAATAATATCAGTGAGCCCACAGTTGAGCAAGCTACCTCTGATGTCCCCAGTTTGGTAGAAAAAGGACAAGAGACAATCATGACAATGGCAAGAGGGCTGAAAATTCCAGGGGAAAATTCCAGGGGTGCTGTCTTTGTAACTTATCAAACAGATGGTGAAGTTACTCTATCATCTGTATACACTTTTCAGAGTATTGGAATTTCACTAAAAGGGGCTCTCCCAGTTAGGCAAAAGCATTATAATAAAGCCAATAGACGAAGATGAAGTGAGGCCATTTCAGACCTCCGCTGTGGTGAACATTCTGTGAAGAAGGATATTTGTCCCTAAAAGTCTCATCAAACGTTGTGGAAGAATATTCTTCCATCTTTGTAACTTTTGGTCCAAGAATGGCATTTTTTTTTCCCCTAAAAGGTCCACTCTGGTGCAAACCTGTCGCCCCATGCGAGGCAACTCAAACCACGTTTAATACAACAAGGGATATGAACAGATTACCCCAACGTTTGCTTGTGGCCTTATTGCTGGAAGATTTATGAGCTTCTTTCTAAAACTGGTCAGCAGGCTAGTGCTTAATCTCTCTGCAGAGAACGGCATGACTGTGCCGGTAGCAGAGCTGCTGCTCCGGGCAGAGACACCCAGCAGTGTCCCCGGAGAGCCCCGCAAGCCTCTCGGGAGCATGCAGCACACCACGGGCTCTGCACAGCAGCCTCCTCGGACAGAAACCGGCAGCAATCTCACTGGGACCGAGCCACACCACACATTTCTCCCAACCAACCCGCCAGGAGCACAGCACCATCCCACCGAACACAAGTGGACACAAAGCGACCTTCCAGGGCAAAGCCACCAAGGAGCTCTCCATCAGCCGTCTGCGGGAAGCGGGTGCGCTCCGCTCTGTGCCGCCACACCACGCTCGAGTCTCCAAAACCTGTTTGAGAGGGCTGTGTGCCCCTCACACGCCTGTCCAGTGTCTTTCATCCTGCCACTGCTGTGACTTCCCTTCCGCCTGCGCTGAGCTCTCACCTTGTCCAGCAGCGCAGCGCAGCCAGCCAGCCGCGCTCCCCTCGCCGCAGCCGCCGGGCTCAGCCTGCGCCAGCAGCCGCCGGGGCTGCCAGGAGCTGCGGGGCCGAGCGTGACGCTCCGCCCCGTCCCCACGGCTCTGGGCCTGGGGGCACGCTGGCTCCCCGCTGAAGGTGACCTCCCGGAGGGAAGGAAAGAGGGGAAAGGGAGAAGGAAAGGACTATCCCGCTACCCTCTTAATGGAGGGGGATGTGTTTCAGGAGTCGGGGCGGGATTGTTTCTGCTCTAGCCATAGAGCAAACCCCCGGGGAGCCACTGGCAGACCCACCTTGTTCGGCCCTTTGCTCCAGCTTGGGCTCTCGTTACTGCTGAAGGAGCAAAGCAGCTCCCTGGGCTGGGACAAGGTCCTTGCTCCAGGGCTGTGCCAAGTAGGAGTGTGTTCCCGATGGCAGGGATCAGAACGACCATGGGCTGCCACTGCTCCTCCTTGGCTACCAAAGGGGCCCGTGCTTGTGAGCATCAGAGACCAGGCACAAACCATGGCTGGCTCAAAACCCCTCTTGGGACCCAATGGGCCAGGGTCCTCACACACACCAGCACTGCAGAGCATGGTGGTGGAGCTGAAATTATTAATGATAACTGTGATGACTTGGGAACATTTTACCTGTTCTCAGTACCTGCCCCAGAGCATAGTCCTGTGCCAAGCCCTTCCTTCTTCCACTTGAGCATGGACATGAAAACAGCTCCTGGATGCATGGACACCATGCAGGCCCTGCATCTTGGCTCTTAAACACTGATTTATTTTTTTTTCCCTCAAGGAAGTGGATCAGTTTGTCTATCTGCCAGCAGCAGTGATGAGCCCTGGCACTCCCTGGGGTCAGAGAATTGCAAGGAAGGCTGGGAGAGGTGAAAGACAGCCTTAAGAGAAAAGAGCATCCCCCCATAAACATAAATACTCTGGGTCTCCAGCACAGGACTGAACCTTCTCATCTGATCTCAGAAGGGACAATAATTATGCCAAGGGCTCTGCCCTCACAGAAGGGTAACAAGTTGAGATGCACTGGACTGCTGGCACAGGCCTGTGAAGAGCCAGTCTGCTACCACTCAGAGGAGCTGCAAATCAGAGGGCAAGAGGAGTAGCACAGTCAGGCTTCCAGCTGTCCCTCTGCTTCTGGATGAGGGGTGGGGAGTGAGATTGTTTTGCTGATGACCTAAAGGTCTTGTGCCATTCAAGCCTGTGCCTTTACACACATTCTGAAAGGCATGATTTGGAACAGCCTTCAATGTGCAAAGTCCCTACAGGCAGGAACATTACAGCTAGGGGTGATGTGAGTGTACCCAAGAAACCTATCCAATATCCAAGAACTCAGCACTGGGATAAATGGTGTAGTGTAACCACTCCTCTCCAGGAACAGAGACCCTGTATAATCTAGTCTTCTGGTGGAAAGTGTGAGACTATTAGCTTTACTTGAGAGACAAGTCAGAACTGAAAAATGTCCCTGGGGACTTGCTATAATTTACAGTAACAACACAGTGCTGGGAAAGCAGCCCAGGTTCCCTGACTCCCCCAGTCCCTCTCTCTTCTCCAGTCACTATCTTAAATATGCTTCCAGATATAGGAACAAAATACAAGTTCAACATCCTTCCCTATTTTCCAGTTAATTTTTTGAAGGGCAGAATCCCACCATTATCCATTCGTACTGAGACAGGCATCTGCAGGGGGATTTAGTTTAGAGAAGAGACCTCTTCCACAGCCTTACCTGGAGTGCACTGACAAGTAGCAATCTCACTGAGGGCTCACTCCTGACCTGCCATTCATCCACAGGGCTTGTCCTGCATTCCTCATTACCAGGGAATATGTCACGTACTGTGTATCACATGCATGTTTGAGAATCCCTGACCTCCACTCCCTGAGCACAGGACAGCTGTTGGAGGCCCCAGAGCTGCTGCACTGCTAATGAAGTCCACACCAGTGCATGTCAGGACCTCTGTAATTTAACACCTACACCTCTCTCACCCACACTGCACACATTTTGTCCAGCTGGCAAACAAGATGTTGGTCAAAGTCAACACTGAGAGAACATGGAAACATGATGTAACCAAAACTGCCTTAGTGTCTTGGAAAGTTTGGTCCCAGGCTGTGGAGAAGTTAGAGCTAGGAGGAGAGAAGGGTGTGGGGAAGGTGTTTTTTGAGGTCTTATTTTGCTTTTCATGATCCTGCTCTGATTTTATTAGCAGCAAATTTAATTAAAATCTCTCATTCAAGAATGTTTTTCCTGTGACAGTATTGGTGAGTGATCTCTCCTGGTCCTTATTGCAATCCATGAACCTTTCATTATATTTACTCTCCCCAGTCCAGCAGTGGAGGAGGAGTGATAGAGGAGTTTTGGTGAGTGTCCAACATCCAGCCAGAGTCAACCCACTGCAGTGACACACACAAGCATTGGGGACGGCCTATGATATGTAACAAGCACTGTATGAAAGTGCATCATTTTCCTCCTCTGAATTATGGTTGGTTTAGCATGATGAATATCCTGCCTCCTGCATGTCTGGCTCAGATAGGCAGTACACAGAAAAATAATAGAGCATGAAAATTTCCAAGAGCCAGACATGGCAGCCAGTGTCACAAAGTCATAGCAGTGGCAACTGCATGAGGAACAGCTGGACTAAAGCAACTACAGTAAAGGGACATAGTCAAGAAGAGCTCTCCTTTTCATCCTTTTTTCTCTCCCCTTATTGCTCATCCTCAGCATACACACAGCAGGCTGTTTCACTCGCATCAGAACAGCGGCAGCTCTTCAAGTACAGGCATACACAGCTCTAAAGGCTCAGGTCTGATCTCCTAACAGAGAGTGCTCTGTAGTCAGATGATGCCAGATGTATGGTTGCAAATTATACAGTAATTTATAATTACTGCCCTTCCAAAGAGAAATCCACCATGTTCCATCAAGTACCTTAAGAACCATGGAGGCAACTAGCTCTCCCAACACACTTTCAGCAGGACACTCAGTTTCTCAAGTGTTGGCTTAGTGTGAATAATTTTTCACAATGACCCTGGCTAATGACTCTGATGATTTCCACAGCAGCTGGCTGAGGAGGTCTGTACTCCTGTTTCAGGGTGACCCAGTCCCACACAGGTCTTTACTTCCCATTCTCTATTATCAGAGGCTCCAAAAGATTTAGGGGCAAGAAGATTTGATGCCATTTGGACCCAACAGAGCACTCTTTGGAGGTGTGGAGGCTCATCAGAAGGGGTATGTGTGAAAGTTGCTGAAATATTAATGTCAGGCTCCTTTACTTAAAGGGCCTAAAATGGCACTGCTCTTTTAATATAGTAGTCTATGGCAATGTTCCGTTTGTCTCTGTATTTTCAAACTGACCACAAGCAATTACTCAGAACTTCTGTGACAGCAACTTTTCAGAGCAGTCACGATCCCTTCATTTCCAGCACTAAATTTTGCTCAGCTTTTTCAGATCCAGTTCTGCGCCCGATGCTGGGGAACCACTCTAACTTTCCCTATTGCCCTTCTGTTAATAATTCTGTGAGCTGCCAGCACTTTCCTCCCCCCAGCCTCAGCAGGCAGGCCAGTCTGCAGGGTACTACAAGGTGTGGGCTGCCTCCCAGGAGAGCTGGGGCCCTGCACTCTCCCTGGCACAGGCAGGGTGCTCAGAGGAGTCCACCAGCTGCACAGACCATTTGTGCTCTGAGGTCATTCAGTGCTACCCCATCACTGAGGAATCTGCTGGCCGCCTTCCTGGCAATGCCACACAATGTCCCACCTTGCTTCCCAGCTAACACAAAAGTCACACTGAGCCTGGGCCCTGCTCCCCAGAAGTGCTTCCCAGCTACGTTCCCCTTCTTTGTCAAAACCCCTCACACCTGAAACCTCTGGTCACCTACTGAACACCACACCCGCTTCAAAGCATTCTGCTCAGTCCCACTTCAACCTACTCCCTTCATGTTGTTGTTAGGTGCATTGGGTGCAGAATGATTGCAAGAGGCAGTGCTAATCCAATGGAATCCAAGAGCACTGCTCCCAGTGCCTCAGAGCAATGCTGGGGCAGTGCCCTTCCAGCACAGGGACAGGGATCCACAATTGCAGTATTTTTAACATTTCCCATCTCTCCCAGCCTGTCCACCAGTGCTTAAAGCAATATAAAATATCCTGTAACCATGGTGTACATCAGCCTTCTCCCTGAAACTTAATGGCTTATTTGTCACCATAGTTACAGGTAGGGACTGTTCAGGAGGCAACTCAGCTTGCAGCTCCCACCCTGGCCTGGTAAGGTGGTGCCACTCCAGGAGATTGAGTTGGCTGGAGCTCCAGATGGTTTAACGACAGATACTGTGTTATCAAATTATTTCAAAAGTTCCATACCTTCTCAGTGATTTCTCATGTGCAGCTCCTCAAAGCACTGATTCCACCATCTTCACAGCCCAACCAACAAACTCCAACTCTCTCCTCACCCAGCTAACCCACTCTTTTGTAGCACTCATCATTGGACACAGCTGTAGCCTGTTAAGGGCAGGCCTGTTCCTAATCTTTGGTTATTCGTACAGCTGCAACTCCTCAGGTGTGAGATTACCTTCTGCACTATTTTCTTACATTCTATTCCTCCACAATACTGGGAAGGGAAGAGTTGTAGTGAGGTCTTGCAGGAAAAAAGGAGACTTGCAGAAGAAGAGTGGACTTGGGTGGTGGGTCAGGGACAACATATTTCACTGCGAAAGTTTTCTTCTGTCAGGATAGAGAGATGAGACAACTGTTCCTTAGCATCAGGTATCCAGAAGACAAGAGAGAAAAGGCTGGCAGGACAAAGTCTCTCCAGCCAAGTCTTGTCCAAGTTTCCTACAAGGAGCATGCAGGCCCAGGGATGGACTTGCGTTCAACTGAGAGTCCAGATCATCAGGTGGGCTTGTGGTGGCAGAACAGGTCCAAGGTCCAGGTGAGAAGTTGGTTTGTAGGTCAGCATCATTGCTGGGGGTGGCAGTCAGTGCCAGTCCGATGATTGCCAGGCAGGTATGAGGTCAAGCCAGGAAGTTTGTTCAGTTGCTAGGGACAGACAAACAGTGAATATGGCCATGCATAGCTGGGAAAGATAGACCACATTACAGCTCAGGCAGGGACCAAAAGCCCAGGGCTGAGGTGGAATTGGTTTCTTGGTCCCATGGGAAGATGTTGAGGTGGGAGATCCAGGAGAAGCTGGTCAGGGCCATCAAAACTTATCAGTACCCTTGAAGCAAGGCAAAATTATGGTTCCTGCCTACCTCTCAATTCTTTGGCAGCTTCTTGCCTGCCTCTAGTAATGGTCTTGAAGGCAAAGGCTCCCATTCCCTGAGGAAGGCTGACTCCTTCTGTGCTAACCCTACCTCATTTCTACAGCTTCATCTGCACAGAGAAGAAGTCAGCATCCCGCAAAATGTCTTCCACCAACCAGCTCCTAGGGACAACTGCTGCTGGGACACTGTTCCCAGTGTTGCTATCTGTCTAATGTCAAGGCATTGCACTTGTCTCCTCTGGGGCTGTCCAAAAAATTGCAAGGAAGGGAGGCAGGGAGTTCAGTCACTCCTCTGGATCATCCACAAAGCCACTGAATAAAACCACTCCTAAGAGTAATACATGAGCTATCCTTGGAGGAAAATCTCACTGCTCTCTCCAGGTTCCTGTGGAGGGGAAGTGAAGGGGGAGGGCCTGATCTCTTCTTCCTTGGTTCCAGTGACAGGACAATTCAAAGCTGCTCATGATGGGTAGCTGTTCAAGGTAGGTTCAAACTGGGCATGAAGAAGAATTTCTTTACCAAGAGGGTGGTAAACCACTGGAACAGGTTTCTAGAGAAGTGGCCACTGGCCGTCAGTGTTTAAGAGGTATTTGGACAATGCCCTTAGTAACATGCTTTAACTTTGACCTTGACATGGTCAGGCAGTTCGACTGGATAATCCTTCATCTCTCCTCTCCTCTCCTCTCCTCTCCTCTCCTCTCCTCTCCTCTCCTCTCCTCTCCTCTCCTCTCCTCTCCTCTCCTCTCCTCTCCTCTCCTCTCCTCTCCTCTCCTCTCCTCTCCTCTCCTCTCCTCTCCTCTCTGCTTCTTCTCTACCCTGAGAAGTGTGCCATACACTCCTTTTGTTTATTGTCCTTTACTCAGCTTTCATTCCATGAAAGGACCTTTCCTCCAACCCTTTAGTAACTTCCTGTGCTTTTTGAGGCCCTCACAGAAACCAGCATGGCAATAATGTGGGATTTCCCTTTACAGAAGCCACACTGGATCTTTCCCACAAGACTTGTCACCAAGACCATTCTTCAGCCTTACCCTTTATATTAGACACCTGTCTCTTACAATGGATGGAAGTCAGACTCACCAGTAATTTTTTATAGCAAGTGGGTTACACCAGCCGCCCATCAGTGCTCAGGCACAGAGATACTAATGACAGACAGGTTATGCTGCTCGGCCAGCAGCTTGCAGTTTCACATTGGAATTCCTTCAGGACTTTCAGGCAAATGTCATGCAGTCCAAGTGACTTACTAAAATTGAAAGTATCTGTCTGGTCTTACTTCCAACTAAGTTGTTCCCTCTCACCAATCTACTACAAAAATCGCATCAGGAGCGAAATTGTTCCCACCAAACATTGCATTCCACTGTTGGAAGGTAGATTCTGTATCTACCTTCTTCTACAACTCTCTCACTGTCTATATGTCCAACTTCCAGACAGATGTAAAAGAAAGCTTTAAAAACTCCTCAACTCCTTGGGATAAACATTTAAAATCCTGACAATTTCACATCTTGAGCTAAATACATCTTTGTCACTTTCCCAGGACCATGGTTGCTGGCACATCTCTTGCTATATCTGCAAGGTTCCTGGGGGGAAGAGGTAAGAAATCAAGACTGGTTAGGAAAAATATAACAGTGGAAACTGGACCCAAATGGCACTAAGGGGTGATACTAAACTAAAGAAAAGTGCATTAATTGAACAAATTCCTTTAGCCACTTTGAAATTCAGTTCCACAGAAGTGATCTGTTACATTCAAGACCTTCAAGACTTCATTTTTCTGAACCGGGGACCTTCTAGAGTCTGAGCTTCAGCTTCCCTTGCCACTGTGGTCCAATGATCGATCTCTGGTGTGAGTTAACACTAATTAAATACCTAGGTATATGAATGTCTGAGCATCTGGGACAACCAGGCAGACATACAGACATACAGGTGATGCCTTGACAAGGCTGACCTAGAACAGAGGCTAGACAGAGCTAAAGAATAAAGCAGGGATTTATTAGAAGGCCTCAGTGGATCCACCTTGTGCAGCCCAAGAGCCCAGCCAGGGCTGCACCCAAGATGAACCCAAAAGAGTCACAAAATGGGCAACCAGTCGGGAGGTTTCTCACTTTTATAAGTTCTGGTCAATTAGCATATTGGAGTTAACTGTCCAATTATAATTTTAGGTTATGAAGTCCCATCCTTCTTGTTTTTCTCTCTGCAGTCCACCATTGTTTATGCTCTTGGGCCTGAAATTTGGATCAGTTGTGTTTGGTCCCAAGCTAGAAAAGGAATTGTTTTGTCTACTTATTCTGTGAAGAGAGCTTACCATCGCTTAATATAAAGCTCAGAACTACACACTAAAGTACAGAATCTGAAAAATATAAAAGCTAAAACCCGAGACATCACAGGCAGAATCTAAAGAGGCAGAAAAATCTCCTTAATCTGGATGGACACACATGGCAGGAGTAGGGATTTCAAGTTCAACATCCTTGCAACCACAATTCTTCTCCACAGAAACAAGGAGGCAGGACAGCTGTGGCTGATTTGAGGATGACTGTGGCCTCTGCTAGCTTGGGCTTGCCTTCTTATTATCCTACCCTCTAGGAGATGTAGGATCTGTCAGTTGCTGTGGGCTCTGGAGATTTTTCAGGTTGCATAGCCCATCCAGGGAACTGCCTTCTGAGAGACGATTTGTGGACATGACACAAGCTGGGTTACCCAGCTGTGCTTTGTTCCTAGGGGAGCTCAGATACAGTTTAAGTCTTCCAAAGAGTTTAAGTCTTCCAAACAGATTTCATCAGCCTCGTAGATCACATGGAAACAGGTTTCTCTCAAGGGAGGCTGACAGCCTTCCATCATCAGAGAGCTAGAGAGAGCCACTGGTGTGGAAATGTTAGCAAGGATTGTTCCAGAGATGGAAGAAGCCCCAAAAAAACCCCAAAAGGGCTTTTGACCTTGAGTCATATCTTGTCCATCAATCCATTGCAATTCCACCAACTACAACACAATTGCTTCAACTTGCAGTGTATTTTGGCTCAAATTGTATTTATATTCCAAAGGAGATAAGTTCAGAATTATTCCAATAAAATTATGTGCAGTATGAAGAGAAGCTAGACCTAGCATAGCAAAAAACCCCAACCCATAAAAACAAAATCAAACAAAACCAACCAAAAAACCCCACAATCAATGCAAATTAGTAAGACCTGGATTTCACTGTTAACTTCTTAAAGGATCTTATTTCCTGGACAATTCTAAAGACATGTTTTCAAAAACTGGAGGGGGGGAGGGGATGTCCAGGGGTTGGGGGAAGAGCAGGGAGGGGAGCAGGAGGGCAGTGTCCTCAGACTTTCTAAAACCATGGATGTCAGTAATTCCTGGAGGAGCCCAGAGCACCTAGAGTGACTGTGTATCATTGCCCAACCATCTGGTTTCCTGAGATGCTGCTGCTCTCCCCACTGTGCACATTTAGTTCAGTACCAGCTCACTTCTACTGTAAGACCTCATAGCACAGCTGAGCTAGCAGAGATCTCAGGCTTGTACTACAGGACACTTGTCTTCCCATGTGGGCACATCTATATAAATTCATTTAAGGCATCACTATCAGCAGCAGTCTTCTGTTCAGGTAAAATTCAAAGTGATTTTCTTCACAGCTCCTGATTTAGATTTGTGACCAATGGCCAGCTGTCAGTGACAAATCAGGACAAGAAGTAGATAATTTGCTTCATTAGGAAAGACACAGATCAAACCTCTTCTATAAAAACCACACAAACTCCTTAAAAACCATCTCTTGGTGTTCCTGCACTATACTCTGCTATTTCTTCAGAGGAGGAAATGTCTGGGGTATTTGCGATGAACTGGTTGATCCATGAGAGTGCTGCCTGTGTAAGGTTGTCCAGTGGCTTTCCACCACAGCTTGGAAAGATGAACACTCACCAGCTAATGAGTTATTTTATTTCAGTGATCTCATGTTTAAAGCATCATTTCCTTAGTCTTAGGCTCTCCCACGGGGTCAGTAAATTCCACATTCAAAGAAGATTTTAATTCCTTGGTGAGTGACAAGCTAGAATGGCAATTTGAGCCCTAATCCCTCTTTTGAGTGGTGAATGAAGCATCTTGTCATTAGTACATCAGACAGATGCTATCAGAGATATCATGGGAATAGCAAACACCATCAATCTGAGCCAGCTGGAAAGCAATAAGGCTTGGAATGGCACCTTCTCCACCCCATCAGCCTGCAGGGAGCTGCCAAGCCCTCCCCACCTCCCTCTTACTGGTGTAGCATGAACCAATAGAGACATCTTTCTTTTCCTTTCTCTTCCAGCTCTTTTCCTGACTTCAGACTCATCATTCCCTAATTTACATGGGGGAAAGAAATAATTAACTGTACCTCCTTATTAATTTCTGATTTACCTCTTCCTTTGAATTGCTTACCTTGACTTTCTACCAAAACACCCTGACACATTTCTCTTCAGCCCCCTTTGCATGCACCACCTGGCATCAGCCCAGCAGCAAAAGTACATTTGGAGAGGCAATGAAACTAGGGCCCAGCAAGGGAAAGGGGTGGGTGAGAAAAACTCCAGGTGGCAATTTTTCCCCTAGAAGCTTTTGTCTTACTGAGGAGTAACTTCCATCATCTCACCAATTTTGCTTCCTGGCATTATCTTGAGTTGAGAAATTCCTGGGAATTTAACTTTGAACTTTGGCATACGATCTACAAATCACCCAGCAACAGCCATGAAGCAACAGAAGGCCACCTGTCTCCTACAGTGCCATTGCTCACAATGTGATGGAGAAAGGCTTAGTGACAGTAAGAAGTGTTTATCTCCTCAAATCTCTTAGGCACCCAGCAATAGAAATATGCCCTGCTTTGCCTCTCCAGTGCTGACTCACTGCCTCTCCTTTGAAGCAGATCTCCCTTTGTCTCCCTCCTCAGGGAGGCTCTACCTCCACTTAGTACAGCTGAATTTTTGCTCCTCTTTAATGGAGACATCTCTGCTAACATTACATAGTGCTCAGTCAGGGCTGATTCCTGGTTCATTAAGTCAGGAAAGTGGAGCAGAGGCATGGGATACCTGTGACTTTCAGGAGGCACGATAACTGCCAGTGTTTTTCCCCATCTGAGGATCCCGTATCTGCATTTCCTGCCTAACCTCTCCCTTTTGCTTTTCTATTTTCTTTTCTATACCACCTTTTATTTGCCTAATTTCCATCTGGCTGTCCTCACAGAGACTTATTCAACAGATTCTTAGTAAAGAAAACCAGCAGGCAGGATGAGCATGGACTAGTGATCTTCAAGGGTCAGTCTCAGGTCTCCTTGTCTCCTGTTCACAGTGTCACTTTTGCTTCGAGCTGAAGTTCTGGAATGCTCTACTTTTGCCACAACTCTGATTTTAAACAACCAACACCACTCTCTACTCTCTTCAGTGCCTACCTCCCACACTTTTCCTTTTCACAGCCAACTATGTGCTCCCTCCTCTACCCACCAGATAACTCTTCACTTTTTGTCTGTTCCAGTTTGGTCAGACTCCTCCTGCTTCCTTCTTCCCAGGCCTGCTGGGAAGATCCTAAAACTCTTCTTGCTCTGTGATCTCTGCTGCTCCACAAGGAGTCACTGGAGTCACTTTGATAGCCATAGGTAGCTGCTCACAATATTTAATCTGCAAAAAGTGACAAATGTGTGAGAGTGAGATGTTATGCAGACAGAGAGTTAGGTCTGGGCCTCAGCAGTGTTTTGCAGAGTCAAAAAATACAGAACTTTATGCCCTCTAGCCCTGCTGCCATTCACTGCAGTACAAGCCCAGTCCCACTTTGCTATGAATAGTGATTCCAAGCTGATATAATCTGTTAAGATTGTTTAAGCAAAGCACCCATCTGACGAGGCTATGCAGCTTTAGCCCAGCTTGGGCTGTGAGCAGAATGAGTTCATGTATTTTTGCAGCAGTCTTGAGACAGCCAGGCACAGCAGTGCTACGCTCTGCCTTGGTGTTACACAGCAAAGCCATCAGCAAAGGGGGGGCTGGAAAGGAGCAGCAACAAATAATGTTGCTGCAGGACATCGTTACTCCCATTTTTGCAGCTTAGAGGGATTTTAATTATGTGATTTCACAGTTATATCAGCAAAGAATGTTCCACCATTTTATTTATTTAGCTTTTCTAGCACTATTTGTTATACACCACTATAAAGAGAGAACATTTCTTCTGGTTATCACATCTGAAAACACAGGTGTGATATACAGCCTGTACACATCAGGAGCACCCCTGAGCAGGAGGCCACCTCTACTTTACTTGCCTGTGGAGCCAGAAGTTGGTTTCATCTTTAGTAGATAACACACATGAATGAGTGTGTGTCCCATTAATTCTCACCCAGGGTATATCTGTGTCTCAGAAAGAAAAATTCTGAGTGATTTTGGAGCTAAACCAGCTGGGTGAGGAAAACAGGGGAAGGGCAGGACAATAACAAGCTCTCAGTCTATTCAAGCCATCCAACAGGATCAACCTACCTTGCACTGCTAACCTACCCTGAGCTGCTGCCCCACTGCTGTCCTACTGACAGGGAAAGCTTTCCCAGCTCACTGCTCTCCAAAGCAGCATCACAGAGCACTGCAAACTACAGTTCTTGCAAATATATACAACAATAGGCAAGCTTATCCCTTCCTCCTGCATCTCCTTCTTCTTGCAAACACCCATCCCTAAGAATTACCTTCTGCTTTTTGCTCAAAGGAGTCAGAGGAAAAATAAAAGTTTTTTCTTTACTGAAGGACATAGGTTTTTTACTTTGGCTTAGCCACCCACCTAAAGTTTCTTAGCAATTTTCTTAATTTTCTAAGGATTCTGGGGGAAAAAAAGAACTTTAAAGAAATCGCCAACAA
Source organism: Melospiza georgiana (assembly GCF_028018845.1). Classification (NCBI taxonomy): domain Eukaryota; kingdom Metazoa; phylum Chordata; class Aves; order Passeriformes; family Passerellidae; genus Melospiza; species Melospiza georgiana. Next base: position 83,261,493 of record NC_080430.1, on the reverse strand, counting down.
TCTATAAGCTCAACACCTGGAAGTAAAACTGAGGAACAGTTTATTAGTGCAGTTGGAATAACTTGCAATCCCCCTAACAAATAGCATTAGCATTGCTTTGCTGAAGTTCTGGGCAAACTATCAGTCCAGATGTGAAATTTCCTCACAAGCTCTTAATACAGCAGTGGCAAGAAGGAAGGAAAGGAAATGCATTGCCACAGGTGTCACCATCTGCTCCACAGATGGTCTGAAAGAGGAACTTTGTTTTGGAGCTTCATTAGCCCATTCCATTCCTCACTTTCTGAAATTTAGCATTCCGTTATTCACTGGGCTTTGATAAACTTCAGTGCCAAACATTAGAAACCAGAAAATAAGTAAAGAGTGCTGGAGGTTTCTGAAGGTATAAAGAGGAAGTAGGTACCAAATTCCCATTGCTCTTCCTATAGGAGCTCTGACTAAAGTGCTTTCAGTGGGTCTACCTTTATTTTTTGTACCTCAAATAAGATTAAACTAGATTGTTTTGTGTCCCTGTGACAAAACAACCTACCTCAAAAAATTATGTCTTCAGTGCACCTTTCTGGAGCCTAAGCTACCACTCCTGGTCTGTGGCAAAACACATTGAATTCTCATTAGTTAGAGGCAGGGAGTCCAGTTTGATCACAACCAGTCCTAAATACCAAACTTAGTGTGCCTGTGAATGTGGCCAAAATGAGTTACAACAAGGCATTCAGATGGACTGGACCTGAATCTACTGGAGTAGTCATCCCTATCACATCTTCCATCAATTCTCCAAATTCCATCAAGTTCAAATTCTGGTCAGGCTTCTAACCCTGAAGCCTCACTAATCCAGCATAGCAATCATTCAGCTCCTTCCCTAGGGCCTGCTTTGAAGAAAAAATAAGACAAAAAAGCCCTTTCAAGACCAAGCAGCAGAGTTCCTTGGAGTCAGAGTTTGCAGCTGAGGAAAAACTGCTCCCCACATTGGTGCAGTTGGTGCTGTACAGAGGGACACAAAATGCGGAGGGCATTTTTTTATACTGACTGAGTGCACATTATTTTATGGGAATATTGGCACTGCTATGTATGTATGTCCAGGGGAGAGGGGGAAGGGGGGAGTTGAGGGGAGCAGGAGGGCTTTTCTTTGTCTTTGCTGACTATGGCCTTGAAAAGCCCATTCCAATTTAGGAGTCAAAGAAGCTGAGAAAAATTAACAAGATAAAACAGTGGCTATCTGATTTCGGCACTACAGTAAAAAAAAAAAAAAAACCAACAAAAAAACAACAACAACAAACAAACAAACAAACCACAACAACAATAAATGTGAACTTGACAGACAGCAGTGCAGAAAAAGGAACAGAGTTGAAGAGGCATTTTGTGGATTAAAAACTGTTGTCATAAATATTTAACTGAAACCCATAAAAAAGCTCCCATTCAGCATGTAAAAAAAGTAATCAAATTGGAGTAGAAGTTAAGCCAGTGTGATATTAAACTGATTAAAGATAACAGATGCTACCAAAATGCTTGTGCCAGTATTGAGTTTTCTAAGTCTTTCATCTTAGACAGTGTATTTTACAGAATCACAAATCACTGCTAAGGTTGGAAGAGACCACAGTGAGTCATCTGGTCCAACATTCTTGCTCAAGGAGAGTCATCCTAGAGCTCATTGCACAGGATTGCATCCAGACAGTTCTGGAATACCTTCAGTGAGGGAGACTCCACAGCTGCTCTGGGCAATCTGCTCCAGTCCATGGTAACCTGCACAGTAAAGAAGTTCTTCCTCAAATTCAGGTGGAACTTCCCATGCAGAACTTTCTGCCCATTGCCTCTTGTCCTATTGCTTGGCACTACCAAGAAGAGCCTGGCTCCGTCCTCTTGACCCTTCCCTGTAGAAACTTACAGACACAGATGAGGTCCCCTCTCAGTCATCTCTTGAGGCTAAACAAGCCCAGTTGTCCCAGCCTCTTCTTGCAAGAGAGATGTTCCAGTCCCCTTATCATCTTTGTGGCCCTCTGCTGGACTCATTTCAGGGGCTTCATGTCTCTCTTATACTGAGAAGCCCAGAACTGGACACAGCATTCCAGATGTGGCCTCACTACAGCTGAGAAGAGGGGCAGGATAATCTCTCTTGACCTGCTGGCAATGACCTTTTCTAATGCACCTGGTTTTGGTTTTTTTTCCTATAAAAACAAATATATAATAAAATGTAACACCTGTCCTACAGCAAGAGACTCTGAATTTTCCAAGTAAAATGAATTTTGGCAAAATACTCTTCAGTTTTACAGTCTTTCCCCATCTCAGGGAAAATTTGGCAACACTTCACCCTATTCCCTAAGACATCTGTACATTCCCATAAAAATCCAAGCTGGACAGGTTTGCCAACCAAGACATTACCTTCAGAGAAACCAGGGCTCTTTCATTTAAAATCCACATGAGAAAATCGTTGTGGAGAGGTTTAGTTTCATCATCTCTCTCTGTTCTCATAGCAACCCTGATAAACTGGGCATGAATCCAGAGCTGGGAATTGAATTTACACTTTACAGATTACCTGAACCACAAACCCACACTGCTTTCTTCTAGGCAGGTTTGTGCATCATTATGTTCCCACTCCCTAGAGCTGGGCAGGAACACACCTCAGGTGTGCCCATGCCAGTGCATGGAGGTGTCTGCAGTTCTCTCCTGGAAAAGTGTTCCTCTTCTCCCTGCTAAGAACAGAACCATGACAGGACTGGCAGGAAGCACAGAAGTCACTGTCTGGCCCTTCCCTCTGTCTATAAGTCACTGGGAATATGCAGATTGAGCACAAGGGCAGGATCAGGGGAGGCATCATGGAACTTCTCCAGCGTGGAGGGACTATTTCTTCCAGCACGACTGATGGCAACAATGCCCTGCAGACCTGAAGAGGTTTTCCCTGCACTGGCTGGACCCAGTACAAACTGAAGGCTCATCTCTCTGAAAATCATTGAGCAAGGAGATGAAAACACAATGTGCAGTGCCCAAACCACAGAACAGCAATAATCACTGACCAAGGGCATGAACCAAGGAGCAAAGGAAGATTTTGCATTTTTGCCTCAGAGGTTTGCATGAAATCTTTTTGAAAGATAGGAGATTTTCTTTAATATCAACCAGTGTGCTGCAGAGAGAACTATTTTCTCAAGGGACACACAGAGTGCATTGCAGGAAGGAAGGAGTGATGTGAAGAACGGGGTTGGAATGGAGGGATGGTTGAAGCACTGCTGGGGATTTGGGATCTGAGGTGGGACCCACATGGAGGGAGACTCCAAAGAGACACCGTGGAGTTCAGAAACACATGCAGCTACAACTCCACCACAGACTACTTAGGCCCCCGGCTAGGAAAGAGCCAGAGGGAATGTGACTTCCTCAAGGAGCTGTCAGGCATGGCTGGCAGCAGCAAACTCAAAAAGAAAAAATGTTGTGGGGCAGTGGAAACCATGGAGGGGCTGCAACTAGAAAGGCAATATTCCTTGAAAGGAATATTCCTGGGCTCACACATATATGTTTCCCTGAGAGGAAAATGGGCAATGTTCAGTACAATATTTCAGCCACATCTATTCCTTCAGCATCACAAATACAGGCAAGACCTCACCACATGGTTTTTGGGAATTACACTGGGAGGGTCCAAAGGAGCTGAAACAGGGTAATGTTCCCCCAGTCACTAGGAATGGGCTGTACCTTACCAATAACAATACCCAATTAAATCACAGCAGAGAGAAACCTGTGATAAAGGAACAATTTGATGAAGGATTTGCATCAAGATAATTGTGAAATTATCTCTTCTAATCTCTTCACTTTAGTCATGGTTCCCAACTTTTTGCAGCTCCCTTTCTGTTCACATACATTTATTTCCATTGTCTTTCCCCTTCCCTTTTCTAGCTCTCTTTTCATGAAGTCTGAAGAGGATATTCTGTTTCCAAGAAAATCTCCCAGTCTTACAACCCAGAACTAAACAATAATATCTATAAATAGATAGATAGATAGATATAAATATAAATATGTATATTAAAAATGTACCTAATCTATTTTAGGTAAACAATTATTTCCCTAAAATCTTGGAGCTGAAAATCTCACAGTTAAACAATGGTTAACACAGCCTTAAGGAGAGAACTTCTCAAGGGTGGGAGGAGTTTCAATGGTTTTTAATCATGTTGACATTGATATAAAAAAAATTAAACTCTCAGGTGCCAGAAAAGATGCCATATAAAATTCTAATAATTTTAAGATATACAAAACCACTGTTAAAAACCTTCTTTACATTTACAGCTTTCAACATTTGAAAAACCATTTCTAAGCCCCTATTTAGAAGGTAAGTGCAAATTAGTAGTGTTATTGCAGAAGAGTTTTACAAAATATTTTTATGGTTGTAAGAACATCTTAAGCAATATAGTCTATTATTTTCTGATTTCGTACAACAATTGATTTTATTTATCAACATTAATTTAACCTAAATATATTTATTCAGCCAGTTGATCATATCCTTTCTTCCTTCCTCAATGTAAGGTTTATCTTGAGGATTGATATCTTCTCTTTTGCGATGCACAAACCCATGTGTCTGTCCAGGGTAAATTTTAACTTCATAATCAACTTTACAGTTTTGTTTAAGCTTCTGCTCCAGCAAGGTGACCTGTAACACAGAACATTCTATGTTGGCTGAGTACAAAGTTAACACATTCTATACTTACAGTCCCAAAGCTGTCCTCATTTTTAACTTCTCTGAAAGACAGACATAATTTATCCTTGCCACTGTTTTCTCTTCTACTAATTTTATACCTAAATGCATTTCTATTACTGCACTTGCTTTATTTAACTAAGCTTTTTTTCTCCCCAGTAAAATACCAGCATGTGACTGAGTAAAATGTAAAAAAATATTACATGGATTACTATTAACACCTGTAAAGGTAAAAAAACCTACTGCTCAGCATCATGAGAAGGTTATCATGTAGTGAACACAGTATGAGTTGCTGCTGATAGACCACACATTTAAAAAATTGGGGCAAGAGTTTGAATTAGAAGTTGAGGGAGGAGGGGCAGAGACAAAATCAGCAGTTCAGAGTGACTGGAATTTTTGCTAGGAAAGTTAAAGCCAACATCACTCAATAAAAACATGTTTCCCTTTGATCCCCTTGGCAGATAATAACCTTTCTCCAAGCATTCTCCACTCAGGCTCCAGAGAAAGACTGTTGACAGAGTGACAGAAAGGAGAATCTCTGCAGGACAGGGGGGAAAGGAAAAGGATAGCCACAGGATCTTTTTAATTCTCCCACAAGTGATTCCATTGGAACAGGCAGATTTTATGGACAATTGCTATCACTAAAAAGAGTCTCCTATCTTAAACTTGTCAGAAAACTTTCTTTGGATAACCATGAGCTCTTTTCCTAGGAACTGATGAAAATCACCCAAATTTCCAAACAGGAACAGAAAATGCTTTTAATGTCATGGTAAAACTTTTTGATTTGGGGATAAACAACAACAATTTGTGTAGAAGTATTACAAGAGTTAGTGAAAGAGAAAGAAAAGTACAAATTAGTTTTCTACTCTGTGCTCATTAAAACCAAATTACAAAGCACGCACAAAAAGCATTAAAAAGACAAATATCTGTGACGGGAAACTCACCTGCTCCAATGGAACAATGTTATCCTTCTCACCAAAAATGAAAAAGGTGGGATGCAGCAGACTCTGCTTGTCCTCAAAACGGCTGATCACTCCTAAGGAAGAAGAAAACATACATACAAGAAGTTATGCTACCTAAAGTAGCTAAAACACTACAAAATCTATACAGTGAGACTTCAGGACATTTTCATCAGTTACAGCTGATTAGTTTGTAGTGGAATTTAACACACTTTGCTTTAAAGTCCCTTTTGTTGTGAAATGCTTGCAATGTCATTAGAGATAACATCAGTTGTGGGAAAAAGAAAGACCAGAGACCAGTTCTGCGGGAAAAAATCAGGAAAGAATTGTTACATCTGCCCTATTTTTGTGGGTTGCTTTCAGCAACTGCTTCTGACCACTGTCACAGAGGGCTCTGTGAGAGATAGACACATTGGAACTGCTCCCCTCTGGCTTGGGAAGACCATTTTTAAGATAATTGTTAATACTGATCATTCCTCATACATGGTTACAATTTCAGTGTACATATATTTACACTGATATGATTTCATGACAAATTGACATTGTAATTTTGACTATTCAAATGTATTTGAATAAAAGTTACAGTAGAACTAACCAGCTGCCACACTGGCTACTCTTTTAATTCCTGACATTATTACAACAAAAAAGTAAAATATTAGCAAGTAACAGTGCTGAATGGGCTCAGTTGATCAACATATCAGTGCAGCAAAACAATCTCAATAATCTTTCTGGAAAAATATCTTCAATTTGCTTTCACCTCTAATTTGTAATAAATAATAACCAATAAGTTGGTCTGGGTTCTGTGGATGTACAGAGGTTAAAAAGAAAAATATCAAAGGCAGTATAAATGCACTGAGTAATGTGTGAGACTACAGGGTTAAAACAGAGAGTGAAAAATGGGTCCTATTAGTAATGAGGGACCACTGTCTAAAAGATGCAAAGATGTGCCTAGAAGCCCTTTTGTCATCACCACAAAATGAGTGAGGCCATGGCATTTGGCACAATTTTCACAGATAAAATGCCACTCTTTAAATTCATAGATCATGCTGGGTACACTTAAGTGTAAAAATGCGAGTGTGCAAAATCAAATCACTTATAGATTATTTATAATAAAATCACCTTGTTCCACTGGAAGTCACACTGAACTTCGTTACAGCAATAGCCCTAAAGAATTGCTTCCTGCACTGCTATTCTGCTCAGAATGCAGCAGGTATTTCAGGCTCACCATAAAGGGACACTCCGGTCTTTAAATGGGGATTTTTCAGCATCAGATGTTGCACTGCTGCTCCACCCCAGCAAAACCCAATGACACCAATCCTCTTCGCACCACACTGGTCCTTTAGATACTTGAGGACGACATCAACTTCTCTGAGACATGCAAATGAAAGTGAGTTAAGGCTCTAGCCTCTTTCTCTTTGGTGGCTGCTGCTCAAAGTTTGGGCGGGCATCAGTCTGCTTCTGGGACAAAGTGACTGTCTTTGCATCACTCCTGGTTTTTCTCTTTCCTTTACTTATCAAATTGTCTTTATCTCAACCCATGAGTTTTCTTGCTTTGTTTCCCTTATTCTCACCCCTGTTCCTCTTGTGGGAGCAACTGAGTCCAGGTTGGTGGCTGCTGGTTGGGGTCAACCCACAACACCACTTCACTATTACTAATTTCTAAAATACAAGACAAACTCCAGGGGAGAAGACAAAGGAGAAAATCAGTCTTCCTAGATCATTGTTACTAGGACATCACATGATTTTATGAACAGCAGTCCAATTAATTTCACAAATAGCAGCAGTTATTATGTAAGGGAACACAAATAAAGTTTGAGACCCACAGCCAGTCAAGAGCATCCTGTTATCACAAATGTGACTTATATGCAAAGCATCTCTCACAAGGATGACAAATATTTTAAAAAATTGTGGAAGCAAATTTCCAATTGTTTTTTCTAAATCAGCAGGTACTTTATGCAATCAAGCTATGTGTCAGATAAAAATGGGAAAAATACAGAAAAGTGGGAAAGCAGTATGCTTTGAACTACCTGTGATCTGATGGAGAGCAGAAGAAATGTTCCCTCGTTACACAGTGCTTGCATTTGCACCCTATCTAAAATCCATGGAGTTTGTGCCTTCCTGAGGGATCCAAGTGGCAGAGTGAGCTGCATTTTCTAGCCTTTGCTGGCTCTTTCCTTTTCATTCATTCATTTTGCTTCTACTTTCTGCACAGACAAACACTGGGAACTTTTATGCTTCAAATGTCTACTTTTATCTGTAAAGCACCACTCACATGACCGTGAGCTTGTCCCATGAGCTGCATGAACATTCTATTTGTGGACATTCAGCTATATTTAACCCACTAATAATTTAGGATCTAATTTTACATTTTCACTGAGGCAAAAATTCCTATGAAATAGGGATGTCCCCTCGGTGGACGAGGAACAATGGCTGTACTTGTCTATTTTGCCGGCTTCTCGTGTTTTCACCCAGTCATTGAAAGTTGCCCAGTCATTAGAAGGTTTCCAAGCTTCTTGTCCCACAAAAAAGTCTGGGCAGATGGCTCTGCAAGAAAAATGAGAATATTTTATGTCCATGAAATAATACTGGAAAGGGATTAAAGGGAAGGCCATATGTACTACACAACAAATTCTTTTGCTGAATACATAGCACTTAACCCACACCAAAGCATTATATCAGCAACCCTCAATAATTTTCTACATCTAATAAGGAGACTTAGTATAATTTCCAGTTACATTTTACCCTGTTAAAATTCATTACTTAACTCGATAGTTAACTGTAACTGAAAATCCTTGGTGGTTTCCTACCAACTTAAAAAAGAAATTCAAAACCAAACCAAAGAAACTACAATTTACACGGTTTTGCCTGGAAGGAACACTAACCCAGTAATACAGGAAAGAGGATACTCAATATGCTTTTCACATATTTGAGAATTTGTTTCTCTATTTGGCACAAGCTAGTACACTTTTCCTTCCTAGAAAAGCTCTTCAGCATCTTTGGAATTTTTACCATAACAGCCAAGTTGCACAAAGGGAGGAAGCAGGCTGCTAGAGGCTCATAGAGGATGAAAGATGCAGAATAAGAAAATTTTATGTTTCTCCCCTGTTCTTCTGTGCTTACCTACTAACTCATTATGGTAAGACTACTCAATTATTTTAGACTCCTTTCACTGTTTTACCAGAAAGCTCCTTGGAGAAAGGGGTAAAGAAAGACTGTGAAATTATTTGTGTTTGTATCATTTACATGAAAGAAGGGAACAGCTGGTTCAACAAACTTTCTTATTAAAAAGACACTTTGAAAGCAGTAATATTTCTTACATGTATCCATTAGTTGTTAGCATATCAGCTATGTATCTGGTGTTTGGGAGTTGCCACCCAAATATATCATGAATCACAATGACAGCTTTGTCGGTGCTGGCAGAAGGTTTGCAGATGTACGCCTTGATGTGCCCAACTTGCACCTCCTGCCCACGGCCTCCATAGTCAAACTTGTCCCCAATGTCACAGGGGCAGGGCCTCGATTCATTTGCCATGGGTGATACTAAGGAAAAAAAAAAAAAAAACATTCAGTAGTGAATACCAAAGCATGCCACACTGAAAAATGTCAGCAGTATCATCAACTATTGAATTTTTTAATCATTACAGTAATAGAGTGAACATGCTCATTACTGTTTGATCTAAAATGAAGCATTACTCAAAAAGCCCATTGGGTTATTTAACATAATAAGTTTATTGTTAGAGTTTCTTATGTTATGAAGTCTTCAGCAGGGACCTGGTACATGCTAGGATTTCCATGCCCTACAGTGAGTAGCAAATCAAAATAAAGTTATGAGCAAGCACCAAGGCAACCATCACAAACTATTTACATAGGGATGAAGCCAGTCCTTCCACTCTTCATCATGTGTATTTCCTGTCAGGAATGCATAGCTTTCTTTAGTAGACAGTAAAGGCCCAGTACAAGTGTCAGCATTTTGAAAGAAAAAACTGACAGCTAGTGCATAGAAAGATATAACAACACATAGATTAAGCATTATATTTTCATCCAGGGACTTAAAATTAAACACAGCTGAAATTTTCCATGTCAATAAATCCTTTTTCAAAACAGCTTTAGCCTCAGGTGTTGCAAACTTTTGAAGAAGGATACTTGGGAAAGATGCAAAAAAAAAAAAAAAAAAACAAACCAGCACTGAACATGAAGAACCAAATTTGTAAAGTTGAGCCAAATCTTTATCAAGAAGGTAAGAGGAGTAGGGTATGGTTAATTTTTTTTCAAACTATTGCTTAAATGAAAATAAACAAGTAATTCACAAAGGTCAAAAAGTACCAGCAGAATCTAACACACCTGTAGGCAGCTCCTTGGACTCAAGTTAATGATTTTCTGCTATCAAGCTTAGGTTAACCAACTGAGTGAACAGACCTGAATAACTCCTTTGAATATTCACAGAGCATCTACAAATGATTCAAGAACATGGAAAGAATTTAGATAAAGATTTACCCAAGCTCTCTACAGATAAAACATGTATTGCCATAGAAACTTTGCTAGCAAAGAAACAAGGATCTTCAAACCTGACTCTGTCAAAAATAGAGAGAAACAGTAAAAAGCAGATTACTGAACTGTCCCTGGACAAGTGGGACTTAAAGATTTGTGGCAGTAAAGGGACAGCTTTAGGAAAGCCAACACACAACTTGGCAGCCAGAAAATTTGGACAGAATACTAGAGGCCAATATATTCTGGATTTGCAGACTTTAAAGTTTAGAATCTCCCAAGCAGTATCACCAGAGCTAGATTGCAGATACCAGGAGATTTCATTTTTGCAGATCTGTTCAGATCAGTTGAGGACAAGCTGTGTCATATTTGAAAGCTGTATTATCTCTGGGCACATGTCTACACAAGTATTCTACCTTTTCTTTTTTAAATAAGCCACACCAATAAGTGCCCTTTTTTCTCTACAGGTTGTGGTCTCACATACAGGACTTCTAATTAAAATATGTTTACCAGGAAAAAATTAATGAATAAATGAGCATATAAGGCAAAAGACGGTGCAAATATATAATAAGTTCATAATTAATTTTCCATTCACAAACTATTTCCTTTAGGTTAGACTAAACCAGAAAATATAAGAATACCAGAGATTAAATATTAAAGAAACATATACTTCAGAACTCCAGAAACACAAATACAATGCCCTTACCAGTATAACCTCAAAAGCTTTAATTGAAAACATTTCATACTATCTGATAAAATGTAAAACAACACATAGAACATGAGATATTTAAAGATGTAGATATATTCACTGATGAAAACATCTCTAGATGCAAGACTGTGAGGGATAGCATTGGTTGGTATGGTTTATAAACCATATACACTTGCAAGCTCTGTAACATAGGCAAGACACTTCAGTGTTTCTGCATCTACTGCAGTACATACAAACAGCATCTTTTCGCATTCCTAAGATGCTATGGAAACATTGCTTAAAAATTAATTTCCCCCTCTTACATTTATCAAAGCTATTATTTTAGGAGGATCTGAAAACCCACAGCCTTGGTGTGCCACCATTTCCACCTGCAAGCACTTGAGAATTTACTGGAAGAGCAAACCAGAATTGATTTTCAGATACTGGAATCTACAAATGTAAAGATATTGCTGTGTGGCACCATCACTTTAAACACACTCTCCTGAGTCTTCCTCCTCAGAGGTCTTCCCCACCTCTGGGGAGAAAATAACAGGTTTCTGAACCATCATCTCAAAAAGAAAAAAAAAAAAAGGCGGGGGGGAAATAAAGAAATGGAAGAAAGTGACCCCCAATTGCATTTAAATGAGCCGGCACTCTGCCAGCAAATAAAATGAAAGTCTCCCGAGCATGCTGAGTCACACCTCGCAAGCGCTTGTTCTGCGTTTCTGAGGGGGAAAAAAAGCCACGACTTTAAACAAAACCCGCAGAAACCCGCACGTACCTGTAGCGCTGCAGATGTGCGGGGCTGTAAAGCAGGATGCAGGAGCTCGGCGTGGATGGCTGTGGCTCAAATGGATCCCCAAACAAAGCTCTAATTCCCGAAAGGAAAGGGGAGAGCGCAGGATCGGGCTCTTTAACAGAGAGTTACATAACTCCCTGCCTTTATCTCTGTGCCCGGCCCAGTGACGAGGGCCGCTCTTTTTAAAGCTGTTCCTTTCACTGCACCGTGGGCGGGGTGTGCTGCCATCCCTGGGCACCAAGCCTTCCTTTGAACTTGCACGAAATGGTATTCACCCCGGAGGGATTTTTCTTTCATGTTTCCAAAACATGTTGATTTAGCTGAACAATCCACCTAGGATTTTTTTTTTTTTAAGATGTTCCTTTGTTTTTAAAGGTTGGGGTCAATGCACTTTTGAACACTACGTTGGCACAATTAATTCCTGAGACTATTTATCCATGGGTAAAAGGCATATTTAAAGTCATCAGCAGGATAAGGGTAAAGTGGAAATGTCATTTCAAAGCTCTATACTAGACAAAGGTTATACACCTTTGAAATATTTTCTCTTCAGAAATGAAGAAATGAAATTTCATTTCTCTTCAGAAATGAAAAGAAATATTTTCTCTTCACAGTGAAAATGAGCAGCATGTAAGAAAGTAATAACTTTCTAGATTGCTGTACCTCCATTTAATAAGTGTTTAAAACAGAGACATTTTTATCCTACCACAGGATACTTTATGCTGTTTTTTTTTCTTTTTAGTTTCTGGCTGACCCTTGTATCCTTCCCATTCTCCTGATTTTCTTTTTAAGAGATTATTAGGATTATTTTGTAAAGACCTTTAGCTAAATATATTAGCAACCCAAAATTCCCTGTTTCCTCAGAGGTACATCTATGAAGTAGACTAAATGCACGCTAGTCTAACACACTTTTGTTTTACAGTTTAATCCTCATATATAAGGTGCTTGCTCATATTTTATGTTACTTCCTTAGTGCTCTTTGTTTACAATCCCTAAAATAAAGTTAAACAAATTTAAAGAAGCCCATCCAAGAGTTCCAGAGCAAAGCTCAAAACCCAACCCTTTTTACATTTTTTGGCTCTTCCCACTTGTGTGCCACAAATTATAGCACACAAGGACAAGAGGTATTCCATATCAGCTTTTGAGGCCAGCAGTCAAATAAATGAGAGAACAATTGTGAGTTTTCATCATTCACAGAAAACAAAAATGGCAGCAATGCTTGCAGAACCTTCTCTCCACTAGAGCTGTTTAACCACATTTCCACTTTCTTAGTCATGTGGAGATAATTATTTATATGTAAGACTATTCCACTTTACCTTAATATTAAGGTTAAAGTTTGGAAACAGAACTCCTTTTGATTTCCTGTTGTTTCATGTTCCTTGATAGGCAATCCATGCTGATTTTTCACTTGGAAGTCATAACTTAATTCAATACATCCACAATCTCTGTACATGCGTTTGGCTTCACTTCACAATGTAAACACTCACCTCTTTCAGATCTCACATTTCCAACTCCTACTCAGAGACTTACAGTTTTATCATGAATATTTGGCTGTACTTGTAGGAACCATAAAATATGTTATATATTTTATACATATATTGAAAATACACATATATAAAATACACATTTATAACATTAAAAAAATATGATAATATGGTTCAGTAGCTGTCTACCTTTTAATTTCACAAAAATACTGCATGTCAGTTTGTTTTTTTTCTTTTTGCTTAGTCACAGTGTTAGTATTGCAGTTCACATGCCGTTCCAGAATTTATGAATGACTGCTGTTCTCTAAATAGATGTCCTGATCGTCCTCTCCCACATTAACAAACCTTCTAACACTAATGGAACACCATTAATGTGGAGTGATCAGTGTTTGACGCTGGGGCAAATTAAGGCACAATACACTTCCAGACTTCTGCATTCTTCTCCTGGAAAATATGTGTTATGACAGCTGTATCACCCAGGAAACACCTGCATTTATACATTACAGATAGGTGGTGTCACACAGGAATCAACAGTTAATCAGCAGTTTCAGGTCAGAATTCTCTGAGGAACTCCCCATAAGAAAGATGTAGGGCCATTAGGAGCGTATAAAGTAGGAACACATTAACAATCCCATTAAGAGAAATACAGGTCATTAGTACTGTTGACTATCTTTACATGAGAGACACCACAATAAATATTTCTGTGATGGTATATTTAATTGGAAAGACTGTCATTAGTAAAATTATGACTTCCTTAAATTACATTTTTTCTCCCCATTTAAATGATATGCAGTCTTTATCTGTAGCACTGAAAAGGTGAAAAGGGACATACTCATGTTTGGTTTTCTAATAGCAGTACCTGATGAAGATATGAGGCAGCTGGGTTCAAACTAATGATCACAAGCCTTTCTCCCTCTTTAATTATGAGGCATAATTAAACCATGGAAGTCACAGTCACAAGATGAGCTAGAGCTCAGCAGCTCAAGAAAGTTCCAACATACTCTTGGTCCACCAGTGGCCATTTGACACAGTTGCAGGAGTGGCATTAGAAATTTCTAGCTCAGAAATCCCCTTATGCACAGGTTGCCAGGATGTTTAGCATGGAGGGAAATTCCTTACTGCTGGCCACAAATGGAGGATGGGTGCTGATGAGGATACAATCTTGAGCTGATGAGACATGGAAAATTGTGTCATAAAACTGACAGAAAAACTAGGGAACAAGATACATCATGCAAAAACATGGATTGTTTTTGAAATGTGAGATTTCTTCTTCAGGGAGCAGCCATGGTTGTAAGCCTCACATTAAAATGTCCTGTCTGCACATTGCAATGCACACTTCAATTCCTAAACTGGTCAGTTTAGGAATCTATGGTGTTTCACTGAGCCACAGGGAATCCAACAAAGTAGAACCCCCTCTGAATAACCTTAGCCACAAATTTTGAAAGATGTGTGCTCCCATACATCACCTGCTAAACACACATCTGCCACCAGGCTACAAGTCAAAAAAGCTTCATCTCTCTAAATGAGCTTCACCAAGCAATGTGTTTGTGTTCCTAAATTTTGGGCTTGTGATTTATTTGGAACATAGATGAACAAGGGCCATAACACACAGATTAATTTACATTTAGTCTAACTTGAAACATGAATCTCAAGGAACTGGAGAGTATTTCAGTGCATGTTAAAGCACAGCATCCACTTTTCCATTCAGATTCTAAAAATTTGCTAAAAGGAGGCTCCCAATTGCAAAGACATGGACATGACAAAGATTTTTCCTATGTGAAATATATGGCAGTGCCACATACACTATAACTGAACAAGAAGCCTCTAACAGACACATTTGGATGCAACTTGGCACATCCTACATGGTTTATGGGTTCCTAGACCAATAGAAAAAAGTCATACAGCAAAGGATAGGTCCCTGAGTAGGGTACTCCAAAACAGCAGTGGAATTCTTATGAAACTTTTCTACTTGGGTTAGTAACCATATTTTTACAAAAGAAAGACACTTTGAAAATACATATAGCTAGATAGATAGATTTAATTCTTTGCCTAGGTTGCATTAGCCCTTCTATGTCTAGCTCTATTTTTCTGCTTGTTTTTTTTTTTTTTTTTTGATCTTCAAGCACTATTAGGAGGCTGAGTTTTAACTCATCAAAGATGATGGAGGCTATTAGCATATTTGATGAAGGGGAATTAAGTAATCTTTTTCATCAAAAATGAAAGATTTAGGGTTAATGAGATTGAATATATCATCAGAATCTTTGATTAGTCCTAGAAAACATGAAAACAAAATCTTCAACTGACATTTTAGGGGAAATCCAGACTCAGATAGAGCATTCTGCTTCTGCAGTGAGAAATTTTCATATCTCACACAATATGTAGCCATACATATGAGCTTTATTTTGAAGCTACTGGTATCATGGTTCCTCAAAAGATACATTTCTGGAATAAAAATCTATTTAAGCCCGTTTCTTAGTATAGACAGAATATCTGAATTAAGACTTCAAAGATATCTTCTGTGCATAGAAGCTTGAGTTCTTTCAAACTGACTGGGAGAAACAATGTTTTAGTAAGCAGTCCAAAATGTACATTCTGAGAACATCAGGAAAGGGCAGCTCAGCTATCCCAGCTTCTTGAGCAGAACACAAAAGGAAAACTGGTGTCAAAATAAAGGAAAGCTGTTGTTAAAATAACTGCAATCTAACTTTACAGAGCAGCTACCACAAAAATAACACTCTCTGCTCCTGGGTGAAGTTCTGGCTCTGCAGTATGCAGAGCAGTAGTAAACAGGAAAAAGGAAGCTAAATTGGGAAAGTGACCCAAGGACAACATGTATGTGTGTCCAGATCCAAATTAAGGACATGTCTGCTATGGCCCTTCCAAAACTAGGAACAAATATCCTCACCATGCTCTTCTTTGCATAGTACCCTTCCAACCCTGCTAAAAATATCTCTCTTCATCAGGTGATAGCCTCATTTGAAAAAATGATGCTGCACCAAGTGTTTAGGCTACCCAACAAGCTTATGCACATGTAGCTGCTTGTAGGATATTTTTGAATTTACCTACCATAGAGAGATGCACCCGCCTTTAATTCCAAGTGTGTGATCATCAGGTGACCTACACCAGCACCACCCACTCAAAAAACCAATGACATCTAATTTATTTGCACCACACTGCTCCCTTAGGTATTTCAGAACAGCATCAACTCCTCTGAACATGAAAGGAATTGCAAATCGAGCAACCACAGTAAAACCAGTATCTGAAAATATGAAAATATAGAGGTGCATATATGACTGTCACCATATTGTGCTGTTACTGTACTTTCTTTTGCATACTTTAAATAATTAATTATTTCAGGTAAATGTTAGAGGTTGCTAATCTGATATCATCAGAAAGAGAAAATAGATATCTCAGTGGGATTCAATAATAAAGGCACATAACTACATCAAAGAAAACCTAAAAGCATGGATTGGGAAAGGATGGGTATTGATTACACACCTACCTAAGAGTTTAAAAAGCTTGCCATTCTGGGAGAAGCTGGACCAGTTTTTGCTTTGTAAATTTTGATAGAAAAGTAGCAAAAACCTCTCTAGAAAATACCACTTATTAGCCAGTGAAAATGCTGACAGTAACTTTAAGTTGCCATCTGAGATATTTGTTGCCGGGAAGTCAATGTAACAAACATGGTAGATGTTTTCAGAACCTACAAGGTAGCCTGAAATACGTCTCTCCGAGATGCTGTGCTCTGAAAACACCCGTTTACCCCTGTAGGATGTGTCACCGTGCAGAGACAGTAAAGAGAAGGTACTGCTGGGAGTTGGGTGGCAGATCAGGCTTTTATATCACCCCCAGGCTGCTCCCAGCCCCGGTTCCTCACCCCCTTGGGCACCAGTGAAACTCCCCAATAAACCAGCCTTGAAAACACAGCGTTATCTTCCAACACACAAACACACACAACCAGCAAATTAAGTGCCAAGAAATTCCTTCCTGACTAGGGCTGACACTTGAAACGTGTGAATTGCCTGTAAGAAATGCCAGGCAGCCCTCAACCCTGCCTTCCCATTGCAGCAGATAGGGGGCAGATTCCAAGCTAAAAAGTTTCCAGGAGAACTGACCCCTGTGAGACAGAAGCACTCTGGAAATGGTCCAGTTATGTCTCCCATAACCTTCTCACCAAATACCCAAGCTCAGCAACCTTCGATGCAGCTACTCCCAATAATCCAAGATATTTGCTCTCCCAGGAAAGTCAATTAGTTTGGCCTCTAATTAGTCTGACCCCTTCTCAGGGCTGCCTTGCCAGCAGCTTCCCTCTCTGTTATTAAGGCAGCAGAGCCTGCTAGTGACAGGTCTTGGCTGATAAATGTGCGGGCAGTGCTGCACACAGGAGGGGCGGGATACTCCTCCTGGCTCCCAGCTCCACGTTCCTGGGGAGCCACTGGCCCTCACTCTGCCTGGTGATGCAGCCAGCACCTCCCTGGGGGCAATTACACACTGCTGGGAAAGTTCTCTGGCACAATCAATATCTCCTTTCTTCTTTGCATACAGCGCCTTAAAGGATCAGTCTGTTAAACTCAGTGAGACATCAGATCAGAACTGTGGTTTCTCATTATTTGAGTCAATGAGCACTTTTAAACTGGGCTTCTTGAAGCAGAGGAAGCAACTTTTGTCAACAGCAGAGGACAAAAATTCTTCACCAAGCTGCTACTAAGAAAGTTGTTCTTGAATTCTCTTCAAGGCAAAATCATTGATTCCATCCACTTCTAGGAAATAATTTCAAAAGGCTACTTTTGCTAGTGTAGCTAAAATAGCTACATCCAAGCTCAAAAAAAACAAAACCAAAAGAAAGGCCGAACCAAACCAAATAAAAAGAAACCAAACAAAAAAAAAAAAAAAGTGGGAAAAGGCAGTTTTTGACAGCAGCAGGCAATGTCATATTATTTTACTTGGTATTTTCCTGCCATCTTAAGTTTTCAGCCAATCCTCAAATTCAGACCACTCACCAGAAAGCATCTGAACTTCTCTTCCTCAAAAAAGTCTGGGCAGCTGGCTCTGCACACATAGACACAAAAATCAAAATGGAATTAATTAATAAAACACTGAGATTTTTTGGGGGCCCTTCATTGCATGGAAGATTTCTATCCAGACATTTTTTCCTGAGAGAGTAATGTTTCTAAATAACATTGTTGCCTATCCCACAGAAATACCTATGAGCATTAGAAAACATTTACATATACCTACAAATGCTTTTTTCAATGACTAAACCACAAAACACACTCTGTGATACAAATCTGGAAAATATTAATACTCTAATCCATAGTATTTAACCTGTTCTTCCTGGGTGTCTGTAGTATTTAACCTATTTTTGTGTACATAATTTGAAACTATACACAGTATAGTTTCAGTGCATGATCTTGTAAAAGATGTTAAAACTCTGTCCTGATTACAAGAAAATTACATTTTGCATACTACATATAGCATTTAACCTAAATCCATCATTGATGGGTTCCATGTAAACCAAGACAATTACATAAAATAGTTGTTTACTACAGGGCACATGGTGAGGCTTACTTATGAGCTAGGAAAAATCCAAAACAACAGACGCCTGATGGACTGAGGTCAGCAAAGAACAAGTGAAGGAAACTGTGTGGGAAGAAGGGGAGCAGTGTTTTGCTCATCAGGTGACTGGAAAAAGGGAAGTGCAGTAAGAGTCCACTCAGCACTGAGCTCCTGCATCACGGGATGCAAACCCCAGCTCAGGATGACCTTGGCTGAAATGTGTCTCATGACCAGCAGCAGCTGTGACTTACTAGTGGAGGACAGAGTTTCCTGGTGCAGAAGGGACTCTGGAGGCTGCCATCACTAGGTCACCACCAGGTGTTGCTGTGTGGAAGCAATGGGATCCCTGGGAAACAGCAATCATCTTTCACTTATTAAAATGTCTTTGGCTCTCTCCATCCCCAGACACACCTCATGGATGTTATTGAACATGGTGAAATGACTGGATCAGTTGGGCCTAAATCAGATTGAAGTATATTGCAATCATTTATTTTTCTTCACCTTGTTTGATCATTTCTATAATTTCTGTTAAAAAAAAACAAACAAAACCAACCCAAAAAACTAACAGTGGCACCCAGAGCATAAATGTATTTATAAATGTATTTGGAAATGTATGGGCAGAACTGTGCAGCCTTTGCATAAGAATCTGTCAGAAACACATAGTGCTTTGAAAGTGAACCTTCCCAAACCCATGCAGAAGAACAGGTTTTCCCACTCAAACTGATCTAATAATGCAATAGTAACCATCAGGCTTAATATGGTCTCTGAAATGGAGTTCCCATAGCTCCTCAACCCTTACTGCACCAGGAAAATCTGTCTATTTTCCTCTCAGTAAGCACTGATGTACCAGTTCAGCAGCATCTTGGAAGATATATACAACTTCTCTTCATTCAGACACTGCTGCCTGAAAACGCTCAGTTCTCCTGAAGCCTTCTTCCCTTGACCACTGCATTCTTACCAGTTTGGGTGGGGGGAAAGGAGGTATCCCAAAAACAAGTATGGCAGAGCACAAATCACAGGGAAAACTTGCAAGGTAATATTGAAAAATACCAATTGATCAGACCCTGGGCACTCTTGACAGAGCAGACTCTTGCTGTAACAAAGCAGCACAATGTCATAGCAGTGATTTGCACAGCATGAAGGGCGTGTGTCCATTGACAACATTTGCATTTGATCACAAGACAAACAGCCTTCCAAACATGGAGCAGAAGAGGGGACATCAGGAAAGACAGGGAGCAGACAATTGACCCTTGCATTGTTCCAGTAAAACCCTAATGCTTGCAAAGGTAGAGTTTTTTTATCCAGAGACAGTGTCTCCTCCTTGCAGTGCCACAGACACATCTCAGCCACACCACACCTGTCTGGTGACATCTGGCTTCCCTCATGCTCCATAGGGTCAGGGCATTAAAGGTACTCACTCCAACCCAGACTTCTACAGAATCATGTGGAGGTTTGCCTTTTGGTCCTGCATGCCTGTTAAAAGCTCATATGAATGTCTGTAATGTATAAAGCAAATGGAGTACATTGTGCCGTGTCCAATTATTGCAAGATTTTTCTGCATTTTGGAATTTAACTGTTGCAGGACATGAATTGAAAATTAATATGAAGGCTTTGAAGGGGGTAAAAGATTGTATGTAATATCCATGTGTGCATATGGACCATTCATATGCACATAGTCAATATCATATTCAAAATGCATTACATTCATTCATACTTCTGCTGCTGGAAAATTTTAAAAATCCCACCATATAACTCAGATTGAATGATTTTATTTTGAAAAGGCTTGCAAAACCAGAACACGTGCATGTGTTTCAGAACACACTATTTTTAAAAGCCATCTCACTTTGCTGGGAAAATAAGAAAAATCACTTTTTACTGCATTGTGTTTTCAATATTCTACACATTCTGCATGTGCAGTCACTTCTGTAATCAGCAAAGAATGAAGGAAGCACGCTATACTCTGCCATACTACACAGCAATGTTCCTCTTTGGGTCTGTATTATGGAAATATATTGCTCAAACTGGCCTGGTAATAGTTTCTTTTCACATGTAACCATTCTAAGGTAAGGCTAGAAATCATAAAGAGTGGGATTTCTTGGAAAATAAAAGATTTCTTACATGTATCCATTAGTTGTTAGCATATCAGCCATGTATCTGGTGTTTGGGAGGTGCCATCCGAACATATCATGAATCACAATCACAGATTTGCCTGTGCTGGCAGGTGCTTTGCAAATGTACACCTTGATGTGCTCAACTTGTACTTCCTGCCCCACAACCCTCATAGTCAAATCTGCCTCCAGTATCACACGGGCAGGGCCTCATTCATCAGCCATCTAGGAATCTGCAGGAAAGCAGAAATGCAAACCAGTTGTTATCTGCAACAAGAGCTGTGATTATGAGTCAATCTTCATGCAGTCCTCCCAGCCCCCTCCAGACACCTAATGATATCCACTTGCTATGGCAAGGTTGGAAGGCAAGTTCCAGGTGTTTATTGTAAACAGGCTGTTGACATGTTTATGGCATAAATATTCATAAATTTCAGGTCAGTCAGCATAACCCATGAGAGAGTTAAGGGCAGAGGAAGGGTTTATGTCAGCCCACCACTCCTAGCTTTGTGCCTGGAGCAATCCAGCATGTGATAGCTACATTTCCATGTGATGTCCCCACACACTGCTTCATAACCACTCCTCTCATGTGGTCTTACAGTTCCTCCTCGCACACTGGCACCTGGTAACCTCTTGCAGTAACTCCTGTGGGACCTCACTGTCATCCTGCTGTTTTTCTGTCAGCTGTTCCCTTCAAGCTTCCATTCTGTATGTCCCCTTTCCCTTCCTCTTCAGGGACTCCAAAGCTGCTGCTTCTAAATGCACTTTGCTGGTCTCTTGTATCCCCTCCATATATAATCCTTTCCCAGGGAACCCATCATTGACTGGCATCTCTAAAGGTTCTAATAAGTCAGCTTGAAGAAGGTAAATCAGCAGAGGATTTTTTTGCAAAGTTACAAACAGTGCAATTTGAACTGACAGTGGTCAGAAGATTAGAGACATACACCAGTGCTGTGCATATAACACATCCTCATACAGAACAGATACATAACTTCTCCAGAGCTATGCATTTTAAAGGACGAGCTGGAAATGAGTCCATTTCTCCTCAAGTGAAAAAAGGCTTCTATAGAGTTTATGACCTGGGAGGTCCTCTCAGATGAAACCCTCAAGCTCAGTTTAGTTTCTTGTATCTTTCAACAAGGCCACTATAGCATCTTTTTAAACCAAATTAACATTTGATGATCTCCCCTCTTCCCTTTCTCAGGCATTAGGTAGTCATACAAGGAGCATTTATTTTACCCTAGTCTGAGAAGCTGTTTAAAACCTTTCTCTGCTGTGACTCTTAACTGATCAAAATGGAGCTGTTTGCTTACTCCCATGTAAATGCATGTACTGGAGCAATATTCCTTGGTCTGGCTGGTCCCCTTACTAAAGTGAAATGCAGCATGCTGGCAATAAAAATCAAATGTGCTCTTCAATGCTGAACTGTTTTTTGTTACTTATCTTAGTTACTTGTCCCATTCTAGATTTTCTAACTAATTAAAATAGATGCTAAATAAGACCTCTAGTACACTTCCAATAATCCCTCTTCAATTTCTCTCCTACAATTGTAATGCAGTAAATGGTATTAAAAGCAGTTTCAAGATCAATTAATCACATAAACCCTCTCTAGAAAATAAAACCAAATAGCAAAACAATTTGGGTAAGACTCATTTTGGACTGAGTCTTATCTGTGAACTCCTGATATTGCAGGCAGAGCATAACAGCATCTGTGCCATTCTCCCACCCACAGCAATGAGCCTGGGGCTGTAGCATCAGCACAGAAATATTAACAAGACTCTAAACAGCACTAGTTTGAAATGCTTCTCTGCCTTCTCCTTCACCCGTCTATTTATTCTTCTCATTGCTCATCAGTCCTTGTCCAGTTTTATTCTATGGCATCAAGGTGGCTACTCCCCACTTTCTCATGCAGCACAGGAGTGCCAGACACAAATCTGTCTCCACAATACTTCATTCTGTAGCTGAGGTTTCTCCTACCTGAGTCCAGGTGATGCTTGGATGGCAGAAATTCAGATTTACCAGCTGCTATTTTTTGAATGCTACTTTCCCAGTGATAAATATTTGGGCTGCCCTTCTTAACTGAGTTCTAGTTTGCTGAGGAATTTTAAAGTGATTTTGCACTATTTGGCCAATTAAGTTTAACAGAGACTTGCAAGGAGATTAACTCAGCATTTTGGAATTAATACTGTTTGCCACAGTTAAAATTTCTTTAAGCAGCTTAGTGTAACTCTATTTATACTTGCTTATGTTGGAAAAAGAAAGGTCTGGCTCATGATGAGCAAGCATAAAGAAAATACCCTTGGGTTAAAATTCAAATCACGCTTCTTCCAACTTATTGGCTTATCAAGCTCTGATGATATCCCAAAGGTAATTTGATTTTGCTACATACAGGAGATAAACTGATAAATACTCAGTAGTGTGATGATGCTGTATGTCAAGCCTGAGTTTTCTCTGAATTACTACAGACTCCTAACAAGCAGATGACATTCTACCTTTTATCACACCCCAACAGGCTGGTGCCTTGCTACATGCAGAGACAACATTCAACAGCTTTGCTTGCTACAGCCTCCACTTACTAGGAAGCCAGGTTTCCTCTGACACTGGTGTACTTTTACTGCAGGATTTGACAGGGACCATTCAGTGTTGATTACTGTAATTAGAGCCGAAGTCCCTAAAAGTCTTCTTGGTGGCTGTCAAGGAAAGGGGCCCCATCTTGTGGACATTTCCTGGAGCAAGTGTGGCCTGGCTGTGAAGCTGTTAACCACGGTGCTGTTAATGCAGTGCTGAAAACAAGCTGTGGTAACCAGCTGCAGCAGATCTCGCCTAAACCAGAGTTATGTCTAGGCTGAGAAATGCAAAAACGACCTCATTTCCTTCTCTCAAGGCAAACCATCCTCC
Organism: Melospiza georgiana; assembly: GCF_028018845.1. Lineage (NCBI taxonomy): Eukaryota > Metazoa > Chordata > Aves > Passeriformes > Passerellidae > Melospiza > Melospiza georgiana. The sequence continues at coordinate 83,237,859 of NC_080430.1, read as the reverse complement.
AGTTTCTGTAGGTATGAGGCATCCTGCCTCAGTACAGCTTTTAAAGGAAGACCTGAAGGACACTTTTCCATACTACGTGCAAACTCTTTACCTGCTCACTGAAGAACGGAAATGAGAAAAGAGAAGGGTGAGCAGAGATGAGGTCAGGGCATCCACCACCAGTGAGATCAACCAACCAACCAACCAACCAACCAACCCAAAGAACAGTTTCTCAGGCATCCCAGAGGCCGTGGCCCATGTGGCCACATGCTGTGTGCAGCAGGAGAGCCTGGATGCCCTGAATAGCTGGAGACACCCTGTGCCAGCCCTGATGGCCCTGTCTCGGTGCCTTTGGAGAAGAGTACAAGCAGGCTTTCATGTCTCTCCTATAAAATCTGTTTACACAATGCACAGCTGCATCCCACACATGCTATCCCACACCCACGACACCTGGATCATAGGGACAAGTGTCACCTAAAGAGGCTCCCCACTGAATGCTATTTTTAAGATGAGTAGTATTTGGGAAAACAGTTTCTATCCCACTTCAAACTGGTTTTAACACCAATAATGCAACCAGCATTTTTCACTTCAGGACAAACTACAGCAGACACTGCTTTTACAGCTCCCTCAAAATGCTATTTTCAAGGCCTTCGTGACCCTTGTCCCTTGTCTCCTTCAAAGATGACAGTGTTTGGTGCTGCCTTCACAAAGCCATGACGCTTGGAGATTTTTTCTGAGTTTATGTAGGCACAGGAGTGGTGCCAAGGGCCTGGAGCTCTCCTTGGCACACATGGAAACATTGTGGGACTGGGGCCTCAGTATTTGGCAACATAAGATACAGCTGTGGGATAGCATCTGGGGACCCAGAGATACCCTCTGGGGACATGGTAACAGACTTGTACTGAAAGCACCAGGTCAGGTCATCATGGGGATTTTAGGGGTCAGGGGGGGTTGGAGGCTGAAGGTGATGTTGGAACTCACCTTGTCCAATCTCTCATGACTGCACCATTCAAAGTTTCACTCGCCCTGAAGGTGTTGAACCTTTGCAAAGAGGGAGATTCTGTCGCTTCTCTGGGCAGGTTGCCCTAGAGAAGTTGTGAAACATCTCAGAGCTCCATGGTTCATTAGTGTGGAAGCAGCCCCCAGGCCAAACAACCCCAACTCTCTCACCCTGTCTCCACAGGAAAGGTGCTCCAGCTCTCTTACCATCTTGGTGGTCCCAAGGTTATTTTGGCCCACAACCTGCTTCTGATGCCTTCCTTCATTCCTGAGAACCATGAAGGGAGCCATTGGCTAGGTCTAGTAAATTATTAATTTGTGTCAACACACTGCCAGCCACCATCTTCCCAGGGCAAGTCAGAAGCATTTCAGGACATGTGTGTCCTTTTTGCAGAGAATTAGGCTTGCTTAGTCCTAGGACTGTGATCTAGGCATGTCTGCATGCACCTGTTTTTCAGTCATCTCAGGCACATTCATCTCCTTTACCTTTGGAAAACATTCTGTTCCTAGTTTGTCTGGAAAATTGGTGCATCCATTTTCTATGCTGTCCCTAAGAATTAAAAAGCAAAAGCTTAAGTGCTTGAATGTAGTGAATCTAAAGGAAGAAAATCTAACAATTCCCTGCATGTCTAAGAACTGTCTAAGTCCAAGTATTACATAAATAATTAATGTCTTCAGTCCTAACTCTTCGTCATGCACAACAAGCCAGTAGACCAGGCTTATTTAGCAGTACTGGAAGAGGAAAAGAGTCTCAATTCCAGCATTTTTTGGATGGCAAATAGCAGCAAGTCACACTGATGATGCATGTATTGTATTGTACCTTACAGTGTACATTTTAATGTACAGCAGTGACCTTGGTTGTGTAATCTTGTCCGTCCTTGAGTTTAAGAGATAACCACTTGTGTCATGGATTTCAAGGTCCCCAGTACAACTGAAAAGAAAATTTACAATGTTCACATACCTTAGAATGCCCTTATTTACACAAATATACACACAAAATCCTTTCTTCTTCCACCTGAAAACTCATTGACAGCAAAGCAGACCTCAGACTTGGGAAAATAAGCAGTCCAGATTCCCCTATTAATTTCATGGATATAAATATTTTCCATGTGAAGTGGGATCACAATATAATTTTTATGACTGTGGCTCACAGTTGCCCAGAGATGGGTCACCATCTTCACCAGAGACGAAGGCAGCAAATAGTCTTAAGAGACAGTTCCTTGTCAAGGCAAGGCAAGGCAACTGCTGCCAAATCCAAGCTTTCACTCTCAGGGTTCCGTTCCATAAAGAGACAATGTTCTCCAGATTTCTTATGGCTCAGTAGTGATATTTCTTTACACACCCACACAAGATGGTTGCATATGGATCAGACTGTGTCTGGGTGTCTGGAAAATAGAAGGTGCAAGGAGAAGGGTACTGCAATGTCAGCTCTTTTGCAAGCAACAGTGCGCTAGAGGAGCTCCTCCTCATGTCAGAAGGAATAATTATCAAAATCAGGACCTCACACACAGAAATGGCACCTTTCCTGTAATTAAACAGGACCAGCTACTGACATATTGAATAAGGACTCTAAAATACTTAAATGTGTTAATTCAGCTGGGCATGCAGCTGTGAGGGACTGAACAGTACTAGAACTAGGAATGGCAGCTGTACTTGTTCTTTTCTATATCTTCGCTGTCTTTGTCTCCTTCTTCTTCTAATTTCTTCTTCTTGGAGTTTTGAATAATTTAAGATTAGAGGGATTTGTAGTTTGATAAGTTGAATAGACAAGTGAATAACACTTTGTGAGATGTTTTATGTTAATAGAATGCTGCTCTAAACCTTTTGCCAAAGTTCTCTGACTTTCTATAGCTGTCAGTGAAGTTGTTTTTTTTTTATTTTGGCCTCTTGATAATATCTTGTTGGTATTTCTCCCATGCATCTAACTCAGAGTATATAAAAAAGCCCTTTTTGGAGGCTCATCAAGAAAGAATTGTTAACATAGTCTGTGCGTTGAGGTGTGTGAACACCCAGCATGCTGTGACCATATAGTTACACTGACAGGATAACAATGTGTGAAACTGCCAGACTGCCTGATATCAAAGGGAAAGTCATATTAATGTAGCTAGTAGCCTTAACTTATGGCAACATTAACAAGGTGACAGGGTGAGATACTGACAGGTGTAGAAAATAAAAAGGGCAATGGGTTCCTTAGAGACTCTCTGAGTAAACACTAATTGCCAAGTCATTACCAAGGCAATGAAATTCAAAAAACACACAAGGGCAGAGTGTATATGGGGATGCTTTATATATATATATATATATATATATATATATATATATATAATGTTATTGGGAGGATTTGAGAGTGATAAAGGGGAAGAACTTAAGAGAGGAACAAGGATATAATGTGAAGCAAAAAATATAATGAGGATTGCATGAGCCCTGCGCCCGATCACCACAATTTCACCATGACATAAAACCCACTGTTTCTGCAGTGTTCATGTCTGGGTTACTTCCACAGGAGAGACTGTTTATGTTTTTCCTTGATATTGATGAAGGAATACCAGAAATACCCTTCTGGATATTGCCAAGGGAATACCTGGAGGGTGTCACTTAACAACGTCATTTCTTCCTAACTCCATAGTATAGCCAAATGTTTGTTTCATGCATGGGGAATTCTGCCCACTACAGCTGAGAAAAATACTTTGTAAGTAATGAAAGAAAATGTCTGTAATATCTGCAAAAAAAATGTCTGCAAACCCAGGGCACTTCCATGTGAACACCTGTGACCACCAATCATCACACCAAAATAAAGCCTCAAATTACTCCAGTAAAGTCATGATGAAGTCATGCTTGCTAGCAAAGAAAAATGGATAAGCACTATCATGCGTATCAAGGTCATAATGTAAAATAATGAAGCAAATAAAAAGCAAGAAAACTTCAAAAGGCTTTTTAATGCCTAATCATCCTTTAGTTTTTTATTTCACAATCTTCTGTAAATATTGTCAGAAATAATTTAAATATATAAATTAAAGCGTTCCTATTTTAGTTTATGTCAACTTTCAAAATGAGATAATTTTCCCTTGACTGTTTTCTTCTCTCAAATTAAATCAATCACTGATCTTGAAGCTTAGCATTTCTTTCTGCTATTGTCAAAGGAACATTTTGATCCAATCAATCATATCCCTTCTAGCTTCTTCAATATAAGGTTTATCATCAGGTTTCATATCTTCTGGCTTCAGTTGTGCAAACCCATGAACTTGCCCAGGATAAACTTTAATTTTGTATGGAACTTTACAATACTGTTTCAGCTTGTCCTCCAATAAGAAGATCTGTAAAATAAAAAAGCATTTTTCCATTACATTGTGGGGTTTTTTTAAGTCTGCCAAATTTGCAGTTTCTCATAGAGAAAATGCCTCTTTGGGTGTAAGACTGATATTTTTTTTTTAAGTATGGGTGAGTCTAAGAACCTCAACAGTGGTAGCAAAGATGGTTTGGTAAATCTCATTGCCATAAAGGAACAGGTGTGTGTCTGTTCAGACTCAGGCTTGTAACCTGCACTTGAAGTTCTGATGCTGAGAGAGCATGGACCACAAACCTTAGTGTCCATCAGTCCAAAACATTTTGATAGGCTTAGTAACAGACTTTAGGAAAACATGGAGGTTTTTTTTTTCTTTTGTTAACTGAACATCGAATTTTGCTATTGCATAACATTTTGGTGATTAGCATGCATACAAAGTACTAACAATGTGTTCACGTACCCATATAGATTTGCTGGCACAGTTTGTGCTTATTTCCATTATAAGTCAGAAAATAGAAGAATGAACACTTATTTTGCCCCAAAAGCTTACTTCCATCCATTGTGAAGATTAGAGAGAGTATTGTAATTTATTTCACGTTTTTTTTGTTATTTTGGCTTGGGTTTTTTTTATTAAGCCCTTTTTTTCAATACAGAAAACTACATATTTGAGGGTTCTTTTTTGTTTCATGCAGGATTTTTTACTGATACAGTCTGCACAGAAAGAAAGCTTCAGGAGAAAAGGGAGTGGTTTCAATGTGTAATACATGACAGAAAAAATGCATTTGCCAAAAGTGTGCCCCTGGGAGAAAGACACGTTTGCCATAAAATGAGGACGGGGGTGAAGGATTTGTTTTCCTCTGCAGAGGAGACACATATGAGGTACAGACAAATATGCTGACTAATGCAGTTAGAAGTAAATGTTGAATGACTTCTGCATTCCCAGAGCACACTGCCAGTTCTCCAGTCAGACCCTACCTGAAAAACAAGCTGTGCTAGAGGTGGTATGTTATCCTTGTCACTGAAGAAAAAGAATTTATGCACAGAAGAGGGCACCAGTTTCCTACCCATATATTTATCCAGCCTCGCACATATGCTTACAGTAGGGGTTATATCAGAGCATAGATGGCAGCCAGGAGCCAAAACATTTGAATCTATGAGTTGCTGTCTCAGCTAAATTTCATGCCCACTCTTTTGATACAGCTCATTTTTTCTTCCTGTAGTAAAAGCAGTTAGTCATGAGACTAATTAATCAGAAAGTTCAGTTACTAAGCTGAAAATACTTTTTTCCCCCATTCAGTGTCCAAATTCAGTGGTTTAGCTACCTGATTTCTCACCCATAACAGTAGCATACAAGTTTTTGAGATGCTTGGCTCATACCAAGTTGGATATCCGTGCCCAGTTTCACACTCTGCTTATCTAGCCACTCAGAGACTGATGACTGTTCTTTACTGTATTTCTTACCTCAAAAAAGAAGCTTTGAATAACCTAAACAAGATAGAGGGAAAGTTGACATATAAACAGAACCATCCAACCTGTCTATTATTTGAATGTGAAATAACTAACAAGGATTTAAACAATAACTAACAACCCTTTCTAACAAGGATTTCTGTGTAGGATAAATGAGCTATGGGAAAAGAAGTCTTTCCAGATCAACAGCTTACCTGATCTAAAGAAATCGTGTGGTCTTTCTCACCAAAAATGAAAAATGTGGGATTTAGTAAACGGTATCTTTCTTCAGAGTCTCTAACTATTCCTGTAATGTTTTGAGAAACAGTCCATTAGTGAGGTTAGCATTACTGAGAGATAAATGGCAAATAAAAGAAAACATTTCTGTTTAAGTTTACTCATTAGGTACATTACTTAGATGAGGACACTGGCTATGGAGAATAAGCATTTGGAAAGCATATTTCCCTGCTCTCCTAAAACAAGGAATAATTTTTTTTTTGCTTACAGTATCCTTAATATTTTTGTATCAATATAGCTTATGGCTGAAATAACCGTAATTAAAATCTGCAACTCACCTTTGAGTTGAGTATTTATAGAAATTGTTACAAAGCAATGAGTAGAATTACAAACAATGCATAGTCATGTGAACCCAAGTAAGTTTTCATGTGTTCTACACTACCATAGAGGGACACCCCAGCGGCTAATTGAGGATTTTTCAGCATCAAGTGATGTACTGCCATTCCACCCCAGGAAAACCCAACGATACCAATCTTCTTTGCACCGCATTGTTCCTTTAGATACTTCAAGACAACATCAGCTTCCCTAAGACATATAAAGAAAAGTAAACTAAGGAATCTATTGCAGAGCCAATACTTGACAATTTAAGAAGTAAGTTAAAAGACATACATGGTATTTTTTCTGTGGCTGCACCCTCAATGGCTTAAAACAGAGATTACTTTAAAAAGCACATTTCAGGCTAGAGCAGTGGATTCTATTATTAAATGGGAGTTAACATCTCTGGTCCTAGTTTAGGGAAGTACAGGTGTAGGCACTTAAATACTTACCTGAATTGTCACCTGCTCCTTTGTTTTCAAAATTAGTAAATTTTTATTTGAATCACTTTGTCTAGGACAGGACAACTAAAGACAAGACATATCTGCAAGTAGAACAACATCTTGCATTATGGACTGTAGGAATAGATAAGCTTCACTGTACTATCTCTACAGAGTTCACCTATTTAGATAAAGATTTTTCCTGTCATTTCTGTTACATGAGTTAATACTAAAATATCTTACCAAGCCTACATGCAAGAATGTTATGCTAAAATAGCGTTTACTCAAATTACATTGTCAGTAACAACAATGTTTAAAAAAAAACTTTTACATGAGGTGCAATGAAAAAAAACATGAAAAATATTTTTATTATTGTAGGTGAGAGCAAGTAAATTTTTCTTAAATTGCTGACTTCTGAGGTCTCAATAATTTTATCTTCTTCATGGCCTACAGAGTTTTAAATTAAGTTTAAATGCAGAGTTCATAAACTATTAATTGCATTTTTGAACATTAGGTAGAGTTGTATGGTCATTCAGGTTTGGTTAGGCTGACCAAACAAAACCCAGTATGGCAGTGACATGAGGAGGACATTGTGTCCTGGGCCTGTGGCCATGCTCTCTCAGGTTTGGTTTGTTTGAAAGGAAACTAAGAAAGCCATGGATATGTTGGATTCCATGTTCTCTGAAAGAGCAATGGATCTGAACTGGAATGTTCACCTACAAGTGATTCCTCAGTTAAGACAGCAAAGGCACGTCCTGAGATCTCAATTTTTTCAGACAGTGCCCACATATCTGCTCTTGTTTGGGGGGGATTTTTTACAATTGTTAGTAATTTGTGTCTTAAAAAAATTTGGTCACAGCTTCTGGAATTATATGGTCAAAATCTTTGCTGAGAGTGATTGAAGATAGACTGTGGCTGCTGAATATCTGGACAGGGTCAGAAGAATACTTGTGGCTTGCAGGATGGTAGCTGAGTAATAGGGTGTCATCATCACCTCACTATCATCTGAAGTTTTGAGCTGTGGTGAGAGATGCTGAAGAAACATCAATGCCTCCCATGATTCAGGGAAGCCTTGTTACAGGCACTGTTAGGTTATGCAGATAATGATCCCTCTATTTCACACTGAAAAAAACAGTAGAATTTATCAGATGTTTCTTAGGTTTTTGGTCAGTCTAGCAAATTTTTAGGTAGTGCTGCTCAGTATCTATCATAATCTGCAAGGCAGAGAGCAAGATGGGCATGTGACAACTGGCAGATAGCATCTGCAATCGTAGAAGAATTTTCCTCTTTATCTTGAGGAACTGAGTGCAGAATCAGCACTTGTGGGTGAGAGTGCTGGGTATCTTGTAGCCTGTGAAACACTGTGAGCCTGCATGGCCAGTGTAACATAGTCAGAAAAGGGCTCAGGAACACAAGATGGGGACAATAAGCAGAGTGATGGGCAGAGCAGATGATGCTATTCAAATCTCAGACAAGACTGTGCCCAGAACCACAGAAGAATCACCCAGAACAATAAACTGTGGTTGTGCAGCTAGCTTGCCCTGCTGTGAGGTGCCATTTCTAACATTTCATATACATTCTCCTTGTCTGCTTGATGCTTCTTAAAGTTCAAGTACAAATATGTATCTTACTTGTCTACTTTCATAGGATCATGATTTTTCAACCAGTCAGGAAAGTCAGCCCAGTGATCAGTAGATGTCCAGGGTTTTGTCCCCTTGAAGAAGTCTGGGCAGATGGTTCTGTGTGAGATATGGAATTCAGTCAATTTTCATTAAAACTGTCTAAATGTCTCTTAATATCTTCTAGTTGAGAGTACACATCTACATGTTCACTGTCTGAATCATGTTTTACTCGTCCTATTCTGGTAATCAGCTAGCTAAAAGTATATGTCTTTGTATGGACAACAAAGACACAAATTGTTTCCTTATTATTTCCTTAGACACACTTAATACAAAAATAAAGGGATTAAACAAACCTCCTGATTCTATATTACACATATATACCTCTTTGCTGTTACAAGGCAAAGCAAATATTCAAAAGGTTTGGTTCTGAAAAGTTTATACATATTAAAATAGATACCACTGTTTCTCTTTGGACCACCCATGTTGCTTCATAAGCACAAACACAGGCACTTCAAGACTCTTTGTGCCTTTGTGCTCAGGTAGCCATTTTCCTGAGTCAGTTTTAGCATCTTTGGTGGCTCCATGCAAATATTTTGTTCCTTTTCTTTTTTATTTGCTCAGACTGAAGTGGTATGGTTGTCTGTTGGAAACATCACATGCTATGCCTCACTTTGGGCTTGGTGGTCTATCAGTGCATTTAAGGGGAAGATAAGAAAGAAATTTGCTTACATATATCCATGACCTGCTATCAAATCGACTATGTATCTAATGTCTGGGAACTGCCATCCAAATACATCATGGACCACAATCACAGCTTTGTCCGTGGAAAAAGATGGTCTACAAACATATGCCTTAAGGTAGTCAATTTGTACTTCATGGCCAAGGCACCCATAGTGAGACCTTTCTCCAGTATTATATAGAAAAGGATCAGCCATTTGAAAACCTAAAAAACAAGAAGAATATAGCAAGAATGTAAAAATAATTTGTTAAAAATCATTTAGGACAAACAGGCAAATATTGTCTTCCGAAAGTAGTTTGATAACTTCTGTAAATAACATTGATGTCCTTGTATGAAGAGAGAAAGTAGAAAAAAGCAAAAGCAACGTTCCAGTGAAGAATGCCTCTTCATCTATTATGTTATTAAGCTGAGAATGAAGAGAAATACCAAAATCAAAGTTGTCAAACTACAAACAACCTGGACATGTAGATCTTGACACTCATGTCACATTTGTTTTGCTGCCATGTGGCTCTGTGAGCACAGGTGTGAAGCACTATGGCTTCCCGTGTCACTGTCTCCTGAGGTATGGGGCCATCACCCGTGTCTTCATAGGGAATCCTGTGCTGGCTCCTTTATTTGCAAAGACAACAGCACTCAACTGCTGCATTGAAGTGTGGTGTTCAGTGCTTCTCTTGGTGCTGGTAGCTCATCTGTAGCGCCATCACAGCTCTTCTGAGGGCAGGAGGACTGGGCATAGTTAATGAAGAGCTGCAGGATGGATTTGTAAACTAGATTCCAACGCCATGTGCCCCTATGCCCTTGAGAGGGATTGCAAGAAAACAAGCTTATGTGCAAGCCTCATTCAGAATATTTGAGAGTATATGGTTTTGTCCTTCCTGCAAAAGTAGCAATTAGAGACAATGAGCCAGTTAGATGTGCTAGACAGATTAAAGTGAAAAGTTGTTCTGACTCTCTGTGTCAGGAGTTTGGAATGGACTCTGTGCAAAAAGTAGATTGTGATCCTGTAATTAAAAGTGGTGTTACAATGCATCTATACAAGGAATCCAATTAAGTCTGCAGGGGCAGTGATAATAGTAGCACTTCCTAGCCATATACTGACTTTGTGCTGACTTTGAAACTGTCCTTGGGCGTGCAGTACACAGGCACATACACTATGCCTGTCTCCATCATTTCTACATCAACCTGTTATTTTAGTTTGTGTTGTAACATGGACTTCATACAACTATCTAATCTTCATGGAAGAGCAGCAAATTCCCCTAAAATACATGCCTTCCTCAGCCCTCCATTGACTAGTGCAGCAGAGGGCTGCATTTCACAGAGTGATGGGTAATTTTGCCTGGGCAATGCAGACACATTTGGAACCATGGTATGGACAGACTGAAGAACAGACAGTTGGTGCCACAGAGACTCACCACTTGCTTTTATGCCCTGCACAACACTTCCCAGTTTGCATTATTCACTCTGGCACAATAAAAGGATCCATATTTTATATGCATTTAGACTGCTTTATATCCAAATTTTATATGCATTTAAACTTATTAAATGCTCCTCAATGCATAGTGCAGAGACACTCCTCTCCCAAGCCTGGGGCTGCTATCACCAGATCTGGCAGGGCCAGCACAGAGTTTGAGCAAATATGATTGATTACAACCATAACCCTGGCTAATAGTGGTGTAGACATACAGGAACTGGGCAGACATGGCTACACTGCTCTAATCAATCTCATTCAGATAAATCCACAAGATGGATGATCTCTCATCACCAGTAATCCTCTGTCCTGATAAATGAGAATTGATTACATGTGTAATTTTCATCGCACCTTTCTCAACATCTGTCAGGCTTGGTTCTAGGAAGCACAAAGTAGCCTAATCTTCAGGATTAAGACCTCCATTGTTTTGGCATTATATGAAAGGGAAGGTGTGTCACACATGGGAGATTATCTCCTAGTTTAAGCCCCCCCATAATGCTTGAAATGCCTGAAAATGCTTGAGGGAGGTCTGTTCATACAAAGTGCTTCCTACCTCTCTTTTTTATAACCTTAGCTGAATGAGCTGGTTTAAGCACAGGAGGCTGTCTGGAGAAGCCACAGACACTACCTTCTGAGATGGCAGCCACAGTCTTACTCCACTGTGGTATTTTGTTGAGAAGGGCACAACCTGTGTCCCCTTCAAGGAAGTGTTGCATAGGAGTCACTAAACTCTGCAATAATTGTGAACCAGCCTACTCCCTATCCATTGGTTGCTTCCCAGAAACCATTTCTTTGGCCTGTGCTGACTGAGGCCGGGCCAGCTGGCTCCTTTCCAGGCACCAGGCAGCAGAGAACGTTAGTAAATAGTCAGCCACACCTGAACTGCTTAGAAGTTTGATGGGATCCTGTTCAGTCAGGAGATTTATTTACTCCCGCCTGCTGTGTCCCACGCAATGTGGTGTGGCAAAGCAGCACGCCAGGATATTTCCTACTTTTCCAGTCTCACCTCATTCCCTCTTCCCACCAATTTCATCCACTACACTTTTCCTTTTCCTGCTTTCCCCATGGCACAGTTCCAAGCCGGCAGCATCTCAGCTTTATGCCCCGCTCCGCATCACTGTGCTGCAGCACAGAGGGGATGCAGCACCTGCTGGGAACAGGGGGAAAAGTTATGCTGCTCATAGGGAAAACCGCAGATATTGATGAGTCTTGTGATATCCTACTGCTCCTTGAGAGAAAGGCTTCTTAGACCTTCTACTTCTATCCAGTAGTTCTGCCCTTCTTTGGGTGTCTTGATATCATTCAGCTTTCACACAAGTAACTTAAAAACTGACAAGAGTTATTTACACAACACAAAGGTGGGCTCCACAAAAGGTGGTAGGACAGACCCGAACTACTGCATTTCTGGGAGCAGCAAATCACGTAGTTATATTCTGCTGTCTTAGTTTTTATCAGGAAAAAACAAATCTCTACTTGAAAAGTGAGGTTAAAAATATTTTAAAACACAATCAGGTTAAACAGAGGCAAAGATCCTGCTAAGGACAATCTCCACTTCTCAGAAAGTGAGTATGAGCACGTGATCTTAAAGTGCTGTGCTCTTTGGCAGGACCTTGAACTACTGATGCCAAGATGTGACATCTCTGCCCTTTTCCTGGGTCGAGTGATAACATTTTAAGCTACAGCAGCATTTCATTTCAATGCTAAGAGCTCAGTGGACCAAACAATGAAAAGAATGAAAATTCATTACCATAATGGTGAAAAAAATATTATGGTCCTTTAATGAGAACTTGATGAACATAAATTATCAGTGTCCTCAGAACTACTGCTGTAACCATAGTTTGTAGCAAAGACTCAAAATGAAATTTAGACTTTCCCAAAGTTGACAGCCTTTATCTTCATCTTATCTGCCCCTTGATACTTGTCTTTGTGCATTTTTTACTGAAACCAAAATAATAGTCTCTCTTTAAAGGAGTAGGTTTTGCTGATTGTTTCATGCCTTTTCAAAGAGCTACATCTACTTCCTTAACAATTTCAGATTTTCCCTTTCAGCACAGGTAAAAGTAGTTATCCTTTTCTGCTGTCAACTCAGTCTGCATGGACCAGTTTGCCCTCACATACCTGGAGTGCAGGATCCTGTTTCAGCCCAGCTCACTTCTTCTGCTCAGTGAGACACCAGCTAGATTTCTTTAAACAGAAGAAGAAGAAGAAAACCAGTTCTTGCTGACAGTTTTGCTCTTGGTGTTGCCCATCCAGTTTTCAGGTGCTCTTCAACTCTTCTGCAGATTTTGGGATTGGGAAGCGAGGAGGAGAGGCTTCACTCAAGAGTCATCCCGAACGGAAGGGGTGGGGACAGATCGTGCACAGAGGCAGTCTGCAGCAGGCTGCACATCAGTTGCCTTTACTCCACCTTTCATTTATTTATTTATTATCTATGGAGTTGAGAAGGAAAGATGCACCCAAACACTGTAATACACTATGATGTGTGTAATACAGACAATGAAGACACTGCAAAGGTTTTAGACTTCAGTATTTATAACTGAGACATTTAGCATCAGTGGTGTGTTTGCTGATGCATTTTCTTGAAGCATATTCATATACTTTCTTGACTATAATAAATGTCATTAATGAAATTTGAGGTGAATTAAGATGAATCTGTCCTGGCAAACTTGCAGCTTAAAAAACTTACTAAGTCTCCCTAGCACACACATTTAATATACTACAACCACACCCATAAGTATTCTCAACAAGTTGAAAAGTGTTCCAGGTTATTTGTGATTAGACTTGCATTTGACAAGTGAGAAAGACTGCAGTCTGTGGTGCCTCATTGAAATTTTCCATTCCTATTTCCACAACAACACTGTATGCAATGAACATTAACTTAGCCCTTGGTCTGACATACACTCCTTTTCTCTGTGTGTACACATGGTCTGGGGTGTGTGCATATTGGGGGGGCATGCAAATGAGAGAGACAAAGAAAATTATAATGTCATTTCATGACAGAGGTCAGTAAAGAAATTTTTATTCTTGGTGTATATGAAAAAAAAGTTCCCCAGTCACCCAGCAGATGCCCAGGAGTACTCTGTGAGTTAGGGACCCTAATCTGAGGACTATGTTAAATAGGTGATAGATGGACTCAGTTTTCCAAATTTCAGACATTTACAATGATGATGTCTTCATGTCAGCAAGGTGTCTGACTCCCACAGTGTCATCAATATTTAGAGTATGACTCACACTCCATGGGTGTCTTTTTTTGAATGAAAATAGGTAGTCCCCTAGATGACCCAACTAGGGCAATAAGATTGCTGTGGGGAGTGCATAATAACCCAGGCAAAAGGAGTCCTTCCTCTCTGTGCTCTGGCAGCTGCACACAACTCAAAATTAAGGTTTGTCATGACCAGAAAGAGGGTGTTTGTCCTGTTACACCCGTCAGCAGATTTGCACATCAGGATTGTACAAGAAACCATTAAAAAGATTGCTTGTGTTGCAAGGGAGGGAGTGGGGAGACTTGACTGAAAAGATCCGATTTGTACTTTGATATTAATGGCATCTTGCTTGCCCTTGTGTAACCCCTCCCAGGTGGGTATCTTGTACTTAGAGCCACAAGACTGAAGTATTGTCTTCCTGCCTTGCCCCCATGGAATGTGAATTCATCCAAGCTGCAGTCCCCTGGAACAGACTGGGTCAGCAGAAGTGTGTACCTGATCCCACATGCATCTCATGACTGTAAACCCTGTCCTGGTGCCCAGCCTTACTCGCCTTTTACCTGTGGCTAGGGTAAAAGGAGAGCAAAGGACTCACTCTGCTCTAATGCAAGCCTTTGCCTGCTCATGGTGTTTATGTTCAACCTGCAAACCCTGTATCATTCAGATCTCCTGTACTTGATAAGACTTTTTCCCTGTCAGATACAATCACCTATGTAATGGACTCAGGACTATACAGATCATTGCATCCATGAACTTCCTACAGTCTCAAGGAACTTGTGTATTTAATTTTTTATGCCTGCTGTGAACATTTCTATTTTCAGGGTTAAAAAAAAAAAGAAAGAAGACACATAACTGAGTTGGAATGAGCACAACAGATTTACTTGTTCAAACACACAATGGTGGAATTTCTCATTCACCTGAGGCACACAGCTGGTTTTTGTCTGGTTTGACTTCTTTTGCTCCTTAAGGCTTGCACCATTACTTCTGCAACTGCTCCTCCTGGTTTTATAGAAATGGGCATAGAATAAAGCCTAAAAATTAATCCTCACAGCTGCTGGCTGCAATTTTAGTTGTATGTCAATAAAAGAAACAAGATCCTACGACATGCAAGGCTGCTGCCCTGAGGCAAAATAGAAAGGTATTCTCTCTGAGATGACTACTGATATCTAAAAACCCAGATAGGCAGGCACTCTGGTGGCATCTAGTGCAGAAGTGAAACACTCAGATGGAGAAACCAATGAGCAGGCTTAAACATGCCCAATCTACAGTCATCCCATACAGTATTTGGAGTGCTGCTGGTAACAACAGACTTTGAAGTTGAAATCATTGCAAATGTTGTATTTTATGTTGTGAAAAAACCTGTTCAAAACACCTCTGTTGAGTGACAGGATTGCAGCCTAGAAGCTGCAGATGAGGCAAGAGGGACAGTAGGGCTCCCTCTCCTCTTACACAGTGCCAGCCAGCAGTAGCAGCCTTGTTCAGGAGCTACCACTGCCCAGGTGTCTTGTGAGGAACCGCTGGGGAGGCTCCTGGGAAGGGCCACAGCAGAGGCACAGTGGGATGGAGACAAAATGCAGCTCTGGGGAGCCACCTGTAATGCCACTGGTGAGTCTGTACCCAAGATCTGCCTTCATAGCAAGAGAAATCCTTTGGGACTTGTGTCTCTTCAAGAGGGAGTGTGGAAACCCAGGGCACTGGGAATATTTCTGTCTGCTCTAGGGTGTCCTGACCCCCAGGGGAGCGCTGACTTTGGCCCTCATTCATGGAGAAAGTTCCCTAGACTTCAAGATAGACTAGACTCCACAAAAGTGTGAAATAGATTATAGAGAGTAGTATAGGCATATCACTTAGTGAGAAATTTAAGTTTTGAGATTTTTAGTATAGTTGTAGTATTTTTAGTATTTTTTTATAGTTGTGGATGCAAGCAAGATGAAGGGCATAGGGCGTCGCCCTGGGTTTCTTCTTCATGCTTCTTCTTCCTTCTTCACGGGTTTGGGTGGCGTTTTGCAATTGGGCAGAAAAGTCCACATTGTGGGCTCTTTGGGATCAGTTATTTGGTAAAAAGGGAAAATAATCTAAGTGTCAGTTCTTAATTGGATAGTTTAGTCTTAAAAGAGCTTGTAAAAAGAGATTGTTGGCCATTTTGTTCCTTCTAATGAAAAGCTGCCAAACTCACAATAGTGAGACTGTTTTACTGATAAGAAATAATAAACACCTGTGTCCAAACGTGAAGTACCATCTCAAGTGCCTTCAATCCAGACCCAGAGGAACCGACAACTAGAACCACCACAGGGGCGCATAGCTATTCCTTCTAATAAAGCTTCACTGTAAGAACGGCCTTCCCAGTGAGCTTGTAATTGGGAGCTTCATTTGATGCTTTTTCTTTTCTATAGGTTAACCCAATTCCTTTCCCTCCATCCAGTAAAGTGGTTTGTATCTAAAGATACCTACTGAGTTATCACGTGGGAGGGAAGAAATATTTTTTAACAAATCTGATTTAATACTCCAGGTTTCTTTCTTGGGTGTCCAGTCAGTGTTTGAAAAAAGACCCTTGGAAATCAGGCCAGCTCTTTTTATTGCAAAGAGCTTGGCAGGAGGTTTACATGTACAGATACTTTCTTTATCATCAATGAGAACGTCTTACACTTACAATTCTGTTCTTTACCATTTACTAGCATGGTACTGTGGAGCTGGCAGCTGCCTTTGCCCAGAGCACTACAAAAATTCTCCAAGAAATCCCCTGATTTGGTTAGTAGTGAACCATATCCCCACTCTTTCCCAAGCTTCCCCATGTGTCTAAGAAGAAAGGCTCTGAAGTCTGTCCTCTGTGGGAGTGAGTGACCTTATCTGCTCCATCTGGTGCATCGTTGGCAGGCACCACCGTGTTCCCTGCGCTGATCAGAGCACCCGCTGCTCCTCACAGGGCTCCAGGACCAGGGTGATTGCTGCTTCTGCCCCATAAATCTTCGCATCTCTCACCAGGCTTCCACTCCCTTGTGATTTTATTTGCTGCTAAAAAATAATAGGCTCAATCTGTCATCATCTCTCCTTTTGGCCATCTCCCCATTGCATCCACCCCTTCTTCCTCCTGTTCCACTCTGTTCCATTTATGTAAGTTATTTGAAGCCACTGGTTTCAGTTGGTTTCTGGTTATCCCTTTCAATGTTCCCAGGGTTTTTTGGGGTAGGCTAGGGTCAGCTCTCAAAGCATACAAGTACTTATCTATCTAAAACCAATATTATGACTTTCACCACAGGATGATCTGCAAATTATAGTTTTCCATAGGTATGTTGCTAGTTTGTGACATAGAATTGGTTGACCCCACAGCTTCTGGGTTTCTTACGGCTGTCTTGGATTAATTTTTACTTAAAAATAAATTGTTAATGTTTATTCTCAAATTTTCTATTTTTCCTAAAAGTGTTTGTGGGATTACAGAGGGTGTGCATTGTGAACTTTATAGAAATTGGGTGGAGTACTTTAATTATGCCAAGCAACAACAGGAAATCTATTGTAATGTTGTGGGTGACATGCAAAGAGGGGTATTAAAATCACTTATCACTGGGCAGGTGTTTCTAGGTTATTCAGTTGCTCTTCACTTTATTAAGGAACACTTCCAATTGATTTTCAATACAAAGCAAATTATTCCAAATAATAATAATCTCTATTAATAACAGTATACAGAGATAATAGTACATTCTGGAGCAATGGCTCAAAACCAGGTACCCCAGATCAAAAGTGGCATCTGTTTTTCACTGAAGACTATAAATGCAGCCATGAGCAAGACAATAGAATTAAGAGTACATGGACAACTGCGTGGACTAAAAACTGATTTCCTTCTCTAAAAAACTAGACATCTATTTTGTGCATGATTTAAAAATATGTCTTTTGTCTTTCTCCTACCAAAAATTTTGTCTTCTCTAAAGTAACAAAAATTTTAAATCCAGTAATTATTAAAAAATGCTTCTTTTTTTTCCAGTTATCCACCACTCAGAGTACTGCTTTCAATGATTAATTAATTCATTGTGTTTAGTCTTTGAAACAGAATTTTATATCCAGTATTTTTCTCATAAGAAGACATATATTTGATCAGTTTTATTCCAGGGCATAGGTCCTTTTTTTATTTCCCTTCTATTCCTTTATTTGGTATGTGCTGTCTCACACAAAACTCATCTAATGTTCATTTTATATTTCAGGAACTTTCTGGGATTAATCATCTGGAAGGGAGTGATTTTGTTTCCTTGTATTTGAGGCCATATTTGCATGGAGATGTAAATACTGTTTCAGTCTTCAGTACAAATAAGCTGCCTGGACAAAAAGCTGCACCTTCTGCCCACAGAATTTATCTTAATTTTCAAAAGTGGCAACTTTCATGTATACAAATCTGGCTTCTCCTCTATAAACTCCGAGCATGCACTTAAACAGCTTTGTTTAACTGGGATTTTCCAAGACATCCTTTCTAAAGCCAAGAGGACCCCAAAATTTCCACCTGCATGTGATCCCTTACAGATTAGACATGTTTCAGATGAACTTTTAGGGTTTTTTTCCCAACTGGAGAAAGGGAAACAATCAGGAACACGCATTATTCAACAATCAGTGATAGCAACTATCACTGAATATTGAACAAATCTGGCATAAATTGCTATGCTAATCAGTGTTTTAAACTCCAAAACTTTAAACAAGAGTGCCAGGAAAAAAAACTTTAAGTCTTTTAGTTTTAAAGTTTGCTCTTTAAAAACATGACTTTAAAAGTCCTGTTTTGCAAATATGTCTATGCATTAGTAATCTTGGAATGTATCCAGACAGCTTTGGACTCTATCCCACAAAGTAATACAGACGCCCAAGTGCAACATCAAAGCAACAAGTTTAAGGAAAGTATATTTAAGAGCTTCTAATTATATAACAAGATAATTAACATACATAATTCAGAGCAATCAAGGGGCTTTATTAAATATGTTTGCAGAGAGCACCTGTCTCACCCTTTTTCTAAAATGAGATAATGAACTTTGCCCTAGCAGAAAAAAAAATTACATTTTGGTGTAACCCTGCAAATGCCTGGGACTGTGCTAGAACTGTTCTAAGTCTGTGCCAGTTGACGAAATGAGTTTCTAAGACTCCCTGAGCTGCTGCAAACATGTAATGGGGCATCTCAGAAGACAAAAGGGGTCCAGGCAGGAAGGGGGCCAGCCCCCTGTGTGAGTGCTGACCTGCAGCGCCGTGTGCAGGTACAGGAAGGCACACAGGCAATGTGCATCTCATGTGGGAGGGAGCACCTGGGCCTGGTAGGCCGACCAGACTGCAGTCACTGCCCACCCTACCTGGCTCTGATGCTTGTGGCATCAAACATCATGGTGTGGAAGAGGTTCTCTTCCCCTGCTCACTGGGACAGTTCAAACATTTGCAAGCACTGTGTGTGCCAAAGCAGGGGTGCCAAGAGTGCTTGCTCTTCCACAGCTTGGTTGTGAACTAGCGAGTTCCAAACTGGGTGCCACAGCAAGTAGAAAACATGAGCTTAAGCAGGAAATTCAAGGCCTGATCAGATTTACTCTAAAGGGCTGATATTGGCACTTCCAGACTTCACATTTTCCAGCATGCTGCTTCCTTCTGGTCTGAAATTTGATCTCAGTTTCCTGATAGGCCCACAACGAGATCACAGAGAGCTGAGGTGTTATAAGCCATGAGACAAAATGTTTAGGCCCATCTTATTTAATCCTTTACAAGGTTCATCTCTAAGGTGCTTTGATTTTCCCTTTGTTCCCTGGAGGCTGCAGAGGTGGTAGCCTGTCTTTACTTGACACAGCCAGTACCATAGGGCAGATTCCTTCCAAAGACCTGTCTTGGGCTGCAGCTTAGACCTCAGGACAAGCTCAGGTGTTCATTACAGCCTGTTCTCCTGGTTCAGGGGGAAAACCAACCCAAACCCTAAGCCTCAAGCTGAAATCAAATCCCCAGTCACCTGCCTCTTCAAAGGGAGATTAGTCATCTTCTCTGCAGAAGGAATTCACAGTGTACCTCTACCATCACATCCTTTCTCATGAGTGATAGATTGACATTCATGGGAAGCATTTGTCTGAATGTCCATACAAAATATAAAACTCATATAAAGCAGGTGGGATAATGTTGTGAGAGGAAGTCTTGGACAGAAAGAAGGACCCAGGACTTTCCATCTAAGACATGCCCTCAATGTAGACCTGAAGATTTAACATAAACACCCTGGGTCAGAGATCTGTGCTCAAGCTACTGCTCCACCCTGCTCATTTGTGCAGAAACTGCCGTACCCACATGGCAATTTCTCTGCTTCTGTCTTCTCTGGAAGATTCTGCCTTGGTACAGCCACTTCTGTTTTTATGTGAGCCAGAATCAGAAACCTGACTCCTCTTATTCCAGTCAGATACCAGTACTATCAGCTATTCCAACACTCCCTCTCTGGTTTTAAGCAGAAATTGCTGCCTGCTAAAGATATCTTCTCCAGATATTTGTTCAAAGGTGTCACCAAAACTGAATTTTGACTATGTGGATTTTTCTGATGATGCATATTTGTCCGAAAATAATCACATCTAGATAATTTCAATTCCTCAAGAGTTAAACCTCATGATTTAACTGGGCACAACCACTGCTGTATTTATTCAACAATTGTGAAAGTTTATTCCTGTGAGAAAAAAGACATAAATGCCAAGGTTTTCAAACTTAAACCTCTGAGAGCTAAATTAATTTCCAGGGACAATTACACACGTGAATTGAGAGAAAACAATATGCATGGCCTGACTCAGAAAAACAGCAATGAAACTATACATCCCTCAAGGAACTTGTAAATCATTTCTGTAAACAGAAAATCAGAAATTAAACAGGCTCCTTCTTGGCGTGGCAATTAAGGCTCTTGGTTACCATGCAAGATGCTGTTATAAAAAAGGTTTGTTAAGAGGCCTATTTTTGTTTCATGCTTTGATGGGATAAAAAGATTTTGTTAAGTTTGGGAAACAACTGGCTTCCCTAAATGCAATCTAGATCTTGCACATTTCACCTGGGTACACTTCAAAGTAATTTTTGCTGTGTTTATGTTAATCTTTCAGGCAGCTGAACTACTGTCAGTTGTGTTGATTACTCCTGGAAACCTCCCAGAGAATCAGTGAACTTCTTTAAAACATTGTTAGGAATTCTTCATGTTCTTTAGGTATGGTATCTTTCCAAGGAATTCTTCTTTCAACGCTCCCCCAACAACAGCTGAAAATAAACAGCTGTAATCTCCTCATCGCACTTGTAACTTTCTTTACTCTTGTACTAAGTTACTCTCCATTAAATGGCTCTCTATTTATCTTAAATGAAAATTTTACAAAGAAGAAAATATATTTTTCTGATTTTTATTATGACAGCAAGAAATATATGGGGATTTCCAGTTTGTTATCTCCAAATTTAAAAGAAACACAAACATGACTGGGATGCTGAAGAAGAAACCATGTTCAAGTCCAGCTCAGAAGAGCCAAGTCAGTACAGGTCCTAGTCCTACAACACACAGCACTTGCCCAAGGTCCCACTGATTTTATTCCCTGGGCTCCAGGGAGAGCTTTGATTTATTCATGAGCACAGCACTAAATATATGTGGCAAATTTCTAAGTACAATGGATCCAAGTGAGTGAGAACTTATAACTTTCAGCTTTCAACTTTCATTAAAATATGTTCATAATAAATAACTGAAAATGAGTAGGCAAAGAATCTTATTAAACATCTGTGATCATATATGATACTAAAGCATAGTTCATTATTGCTCTGAATGTTTTAAATATGGTTTTTCAAAAACAAAAAGGGATTGTTAATGTCTTCCTTCTCATGTGTCTTCAAGAAACATTCTAAATTCACACCTTTTATTGGTTGTGATAGCTGCTCTGGAATTGATTCCATATCCAAAACCTACAAGCCAATCTGAAGCATGCTGCAGGTCTAAGAATATTTCAGATATAATCATTAAAGATGTATGAACATAGCTAAATTGGAGTACTTAACATAAGTACACACTCTCAACCCCAAGTTTTGGACTGCAGTCAGAAAATCTGTAGTAGAAAATCAAGCACAAGCACTTCTTGGTGTACGGATTTCCAGCTCACCAGCATTAACAGATCCTTGTTGCTCAGATGATTGGAGAGTTCTGGGTCACCTCTCTTGGCCTCTTGGACTTTCTCCTGTCATTGCAAGGTGCAGGCTGCTGCTGAGAGCACACCAATTCACAGAGGCACGCTGCTCCGTAGGGCTGGGCTGGCATGCTGAAGCACTCCCATACCCCTTCCTGCCCCCTGTGCCCTTCCTGGTGGAGACCTAAAGCATATCTCTTTCCTCTTGGCTTCATACTGCTTTATTACTGTGGACAAGACATTTCAGCAGTTAGCATTTTGCATAGAATTTCCTACATTTAGACCAAAAATTCACTGAATGTCATTGGAGTGACAGGTACCCCTACCTGGGTCCTCATCAATAAGGCCAGCTTAGAAATTTATGACATGTACTTCCCCATATCCCTCTGAACAGGGGGTTTAAGGGCCAGTCCTTGGTATGGGAGCTGGGAATGGTCACCTCTGGGGCTCAAGGAGGGCAGCACTTTCTGCAGCTGAAGCAGACGCCATCAGCCACTGTCACCCCTGGGCTCCCAGGGAAAACCCCAAGTCCCCACATATTTCTCCCAAACCACTCCAGCCCCAGCTGAACACAGGCAGTGACTGACCCAGCTCAAGGCACTCTGGCAGTCATGGGATTTGATGTGGGGACTATTCCAGTGATTATTCAGGAAGATATGGCAGCCTGAGACAAGACAGCAGCTTGGCAGCCCCTGGTGACTCAGTCATTCAGCTGCCACCAGTGCTAGTAGCAAGGTGCAGGGCAGCTGTGCAAGATGCTGCTGCAAATGTTGAAGGCTTTAGACCCCTGGAAATGCCCAGTGGCCTCTCATGTAGAAGTCTTCCTTAATCAGGTGGCAACATTCAAGGCAATAAGTTTCCCAAAATCAGCAGCTCCTTGTTTGATGGCCCAACAAATTGTCGGGTGGCCCCAGCTTGGGGGCAAGCCACCATGGTCCCTGCCTGACTGGCCACTGCAGGCCCCAGAGATGCTCCTTCTCCTCTGCCACCTTCTTCTCAGGGTCCCCAAAATCCTCCTCCTGGGCCTGGAGTAGAGGTGCCCTCTGGTGGCACCCTTGGAGTTCTGTCACCTCTCTGCATCGGTCCATGCTCCTGCTCCTCGTGTCCAGGTCCCTGCTGCCATGAGATTCTTTCACTGCACATTGCATAATCTTGCTGTAGGTTGAGATAAGGCTGACTGACCTGTAGTTCCATGAATTCTCTTGTTTTGCTTTGAAAATTGTTGTGACACTTCCCTTTTCCCTGTTTTCAAGCATCTCTCCCTATTACCATTTTTTACTTAGGATCATGGAATGGTCTGGGTTGGAAGGCACTTTAAAGATCATCTTGTTGCAACCCCTCCGCCATGGGCAGGGACACTTTTCACCAGACCAGGTTGCTCAGAGCCCCATCCAGCCTAGCCTTGAGCAACGCTTCCAGAGATGGAGAATCCACAACTCCTCTGGGCAAATTTTTCTAGTCTTTCCCTTAGCCCCACTCGCACTCCTCCCATCTTGCCCTGCTCATCTTGGCCATGCTATTCACCATGATCCTTTCCACCATGATCCTTTCCACTATGATCCTTTCCACCATGCATCTCTCTGGCTCCTGGCTGATCTTCCTGTACTCTTCCATGGTAGCACCTCTATCCACAGAAGAAGCTGTATTTGCCCAGCTTCTGTTTACCCTCATTGGGAGTGAGTTTGAGGGAGAAAAAGAGTTGTCCGTGAGCCTTTGCTTTCATTGAAGCTACTGTGAGGTTGAGGCCTCCCAAAGAACTCCCTGCCCTTTACTGTATAAAATTCTCCCCTACCTTTCCATAGAATCAGGATCAAGAACTTGGCTCAACATGACCAGGAGCGTAAGGAAAGCAGAAATAAATTAATCTTCTCAAGAATCCATAAATAATTTGAAGACCCCTGATTTCCTTCCTGTAGAAGATCAGTAAAAGAAGAGGTAAAAGGAGTAGAACGAAACTTGGCAATCCAGAGAAAAATGAAAGAGGAGAACCCAGTTTGTCACCCTGAATATGTAAGACCTTACTGGAAATTTTGGTAAAAAATTTTGGCAGCAGTTTCTGCTCTCAGGGCTGATGTGATAGTGAATCAGAAAAGACAGGCTCTCAGAAGACTTTTCCACCCTAAACAGTCATAAACTCCATACTGACTTTTAAGGTAGGAATTTTCCCAGATGTTCTCAATTGATAAGTGCATATTCCAAACAAGGTTGTTCTCAGAAACTGAATGGTGATACTGAATGCAGCTGCTTAAATAGTCTTCAGACCCACTGAGGACCAGGCCATCAGAATGAAATACCATGCACTGCCATTTCTCTGTGTGTTGTCATCTTTGTGAGATTACTTCTTCTTTAGCACCTCTAACCAGGCTGAGGCCCTGGCAGAGGCCCACATTACATGACTACGCTAAAAAGTGAGTCTAACAAAAAAAAAAAAAAGTGTAATTGATACACAAAGGAGAGTGAAGAGAATGTACCTTTTGAGTAGAAAGCATGTTTGACATTCCATATCAGTCACCCAACTGCAAATCTACTTCACTGAGCCAAGCACTTTTTTTAGACAGCAAAAACATTGAGTGGTTTCTTCACTGCATTCATTGACCCTGCATTGAAGGCAGCACACACAGCAAATATGTTCTTACCATAGGGAAATGAGTAAAAGCTGGGGGGTTTGGCTGGCCTGTGATGCACATTCTGTGTGCAAGCTACTGTGAAGTGAAAGTCACCACAGAAATCGGACAACCTCACAAAACAGAGGTCATTGACTCTGACCACCCTGTAATAACTCTGACCTTTAACCATGCCTCACAAACATTTGAGGAAAAGCAATGACAAAGTTACTACAAATCGAAGCCCTTCTGTACTCCTTTCCCAATCAGTGCTGCAGAAGCGCAGGCAGTGACACAGGTGTTGTGGCAGAACGTGTAACTATAGTGACTATGTGTATCATTCTCCCTAGCAGATGCATTTTCTTTTTGGCAACTCTCACGGTTTTAAATGAAGTAGAACTGAACCTTGCCCTGAGGAATTAAATTTAATTTGGTTGCCAGTCATAATGTTTAATATTGCCTGGAAGGTCAAGATAAAGGTTTCTGGGAAAATAAGATTGTTTCTTCTAAATACGGAGGATAATCCTAACTGCTGTCATCTGCAGGGATATTTTCACAGAATTTTAAAGACATGAGAACCAACATGTCCTCAGAAGCACTCATACGCAGTCACTTGATGATGGTAGTGTTTCACACCACACCTTCTATTACCCAGGAGATCAAAGTTCTAGAAGTAGGAAAAAAAATCTTTCTAATCTAATGACACAAATATCTAACTATCTAAAAGATTCACTTGGACATGATGAAAGTGTTTTAGGTGAAGAACTGTATACTTCAAATGATAAGACAGTTACTAGGAATGGGATATTCTGAAAGACCAATACAGCCTTTTTTTTTTTTTTTTTCTTGAATGCAGGAGGCCTCCATCGAGTAACCACAGCCACAGAGCTCTGAATCCCAAGTAGATTGATTAAATTTAAAAGTTAAAAAAAAATAACAGCCATTGGCTCCATTCCCAGCATGAAGGCAGCATCCTAATCAAGCTGATGTGGCCTATTTTTCAAATAGGAAATCCACTGCAACACGTGTGAAAAGATCCCTGCTGTGCTTAAGAGAAATAATTTGGTGAAGCACATTCTGCAGATCTTGAAAAGAGCCATGAGGTTCAGCAAATACTTCTTTACTCCATGGAAATGGCTTGTGTTAATTATCAAAGTATTGCCTAGGTTCTTAAAATCTAGACATATATAAACAGCCTTGTTTGTCTTTTCAGTCAGACTCATTAAACAGTAGCATCATCTAGACTGGGTTTATTTATCTCATCTCTCACTTAAAATGCTAGTGGAAATAGGTTTTTTTTCTTGGTTGAAATATTAATAATCCATAGAACAAACAGGAGATGCGTAGCCAAGCATCTCCTCAGAAACAGTTTCTGAAATAAACAGGTCTAGAGCCTGTGTCATGGCTGTGTCTGATGATGCTCAGCCATTATGCCCATCCTTTAATTTATGTTTAGTGCAGTACTAAACATTTCATAGCACAAAACATGAACCACAAGTCACACATTCATTCAGGAAGTTTGACTCCTGCATTAGCTACTAATCATAGCCCAGGTTCAGTAAGAAGCAAGCACCAGCTGAAGGGAAACACGGTTCAGTAGCTCACATACTGAGGTGTCAGAGTCAGTATTTAGCACCAGGGCAGCAGCCTGGCCAATCTCCTGGTGCAGCAGCAAACACCATTGCATTCACTGTACATCTGAGAGTACTTCTCTCCATCTTCATTCCAGGAACCCATGGCCACAGCAGCTACCTGCTGGTTTGGGATGGTTCAGGAGATGTCACGGCAGAGCACCACTGGCCAGGAAGCACGTGCTCTAAAGCCCCTGAGTGCACAGGGAAGATCCAGGCTGGCAGTGTTTTTCACCAAGACCTCTGTGCTTTCTGATTGTGTCAGGCCAATTTTCTGTGGCCCATATTTTGTGCTACACACCAAAGAGCCTGTTTTGATGGCTTTTCTCCTGCCAGGGAAGCTCTGGGCCTCCCTAGTGATGGTGCATCATTTAGGTACCAGATGCATGTTCACTCCAAATACTGCTTGGTTTGTCAAGAAAAGCTGACATCCACTTCATTTTACTTAAGATAACCCACTGTGTTTTCCACATTTCTGGAAGTTGCTGTTCATAACTAACTGAACCAATTTTGCAGCGCAAGTGAGGTGAACAGCTGAGGGAAAAAAACTAGGACAACACTGAAAAAAACCTCAAAACCACTGGTTGAGAAAATAAATGCATTTTGAAGTGTTCATCTACAGAAAAATTGAAAAGCAGTAGCTTTTGCTGTTTGGTTTTTTCAATGCTCTGAACTTCCAAAATAACTAAGAGTGTAAGGGAATCATTTTTATGAAGCCATTTGAAAATGACAGGAAATATGCAAATGTCACTACAAATGCTGAATAGTTTTCATTTTGCAATTATTATTTTGTATTCTCTTAATATAACTCTTGAATTAAAGTGCATTATCTATGCATTTAAGTCATGTAAAACCAAAACTAGACCATTTTGAAAAGAACCTTGTCTTTTTTTCTACTCTTACTATCCCCACTTATAAACGTGCCTTTCCTTTTGCCATAACCTTCTGTCATTTGGAGTTATATCTATTACTGTCTTCAGTTTACACCTGTACAATTACCATGTTTCCTCCATAATCTAGATAATAACTTGTATGGATCAGAGACTTTGGTTTTTCAGCATATTTGTTCAGCGCCTGTTTGCAGTAATTCTTGACCTTGTCAAGAGTCAAAAGCTAATAATAACCTAACGTCCTTCTTTACCAAAAAATTAAAAGCTACATAAGCCATGGGTATTTCTTAAGCAAAAAACACCTAATATATTACTAAAAAGACAAGGCTTAATAACATGTTTGCCAAAAACACCAAGAAGGCTGAGAGATGCTTAATTTAATTTACCCTACAATAACATACTATAGGTTTTTGGTTTTTTTACTGTTTAAATTATAATGGTCTGCCTCCAACTCACGTTTACTGGTAAGTAAGCTAACTATATAGCCCATATTGAAACACTAGGTATGAACAAAATTTTGGGATAAATTCTCTCTAAATGCTGAGAAGATGGTACAAATGAAATGTTTGGTAAGTAATTTAAATGGCTGAACAGACAGATACACACAGGCATGAAATTATTCACTGGCAACAGACAGCAACTCCTTTCAAAAGCTTTAATTAAATTTCAAGAAGCCTACCATGAGGGACTGAAATTGAAGAATTATATACATTAATCTTGCCATGGTCTTTGAATGCAAATTATAATTTAGAGACTTTTATTGACATTTAATTTACATTTATCACAGCAGAGTAACCATGTTGTAGAAGAAGAATGGTTAAATGTTTGGAAAATAAAGAGTGGGAATTAAGAATATACTTGGAAATTGAAAGTCTCCGTTTCTTGGCTTTTTCTCCTGTTTTTTTCCATTGATTTTTCCTTGCATTGGCAAAATTAGTATTGCAGCATTTCTCACATTCTCAGTACTACGCTGGCAGATTTTTAATAGGCCAAGATAATTTGCTGACACTGAGCAAAGTGAAACTCAAAAATGAGCTTATTTTAAAACAAACAGATTTTTATTGGAGTTATAAGCGGGAATTTTTCCACCTTGCCTTTCAGAGCAGAGGGACACAGAAGAGCTGAGTATGGTTGTCTAGCCCAAGTGTATTTATTGCAGGACTTTACTGTACTTTTTCAGCTATTGGAGAGCTATATGAAGCCTTCACTTTTTCCTTAATTTTTTTGGTTACACAGGCCAGTATCATACACTCCACCAGCTTGAAAAATGTAATTTTGAAGGAACGAGCATGGTTGCAGTTTAGGAAAATAGAGTTTTAAAATCACAAATTGGGCACGTGCCACCTCTGGCCTCTAAGGTCAGACTTGAATTTCCAACCACTCTGCAGCTGACACAGAGCCTGAAGGCTGAATGCAAAGGATTTAATGACTGCCTGGACACAAAGGTCATATGCTAAAGAGAGCTGAGGGTTGCTACGACTCATTGATCAACTATAGGTCTTGAAGCAGCTGCCACAATGGAACGCTAAAACAAGGCACGCATACATTTCATCAGGATGGAATTCATCCCTACCCTGAGTAAAACTAAATTGTTTTCTTCCTTAACAGTATTCCTGCCAACTCAGCAGAGCCCGAGCGACAGCTCTGAGCGCACGTGGCAGAGTACAAAGTTTTAATGCGTGCTGCCCCGGCTATGTAGGGCAGCAAGACATGGAAACATAAATGATTAAGCTAAGAGAGAATTTTGTGCTTTGCTTTGCGGTTTATAGCTCGGTTGAAAAGGTCCAGCTCCGGAAGGGTTGGTGAGATTTGGCAAACAGCACAGGTAACGCTGAGGAGGAGCTCAGCTGTTTCCAGGGCTTACACATCCCTGATCCCTGGAACATTGATCCTCTCAAAATCTGGCCGACTTCACCTAGGGATGCAGCGTTTCTCTCCGGTTTGGAGTAGAACTTAAAACCAGTTTTGGCTACATTTTGTCCGACTCCCATGCTCTTCCCCTGCCCTTCCCACTGCCCTGGACATGGACCCGCGCGAGCCGCGCTGGCAGGGCTGCAGGGACAAGAGCTGAGTCCTGAACTTGGGTCACAGCAACCCCAGGCAGAGCTACAGGCTGGGGGAAGAGTGTCTGGAAAGCTGCCCATGGGAACAGGGCCTAGGGGTGTTGGTCAGCAGCTGGCTGAACATGAGCCAGGGTGTGTCCTGGTGGCCAGTGGCATCCTGGCTTGGATCAGGAACAGCAGGACCAGGGCAGTGATTGTCCCCCTGTACTCAGCATTGATGGGGCCACAACTCGAGTGCCATTTCCAGCTCTGGGCCTCTCAGTTCAGGACACTGAAGTGCTGGAAATTGTCCAGAGAGAAACAGTGAAGTCGGCGACTGCTGTGGAACACCAGTCCCCTGAGGAATGGCTGAAGCAGCCGGGGTTGTTTAGCCTGGAATAGAGGCTCAGGGGAGGACATTATCACTGTGCAACTGTGAAAAGTGCATATTATATGGCTCTACGCAGATATTTAATATATGTATTTTGATGTACTGATTACTAGTGCTGTATCAACATTTTAATAATATGATACATGTAGTCTTGTAGTTAAAAGGTAACTTTTGTGGTTAAAATAAGAATTATGTAAGTGAGATATCTTTTTAAGAAAAGTATGAAGCACTCACACCAGATAGCAGCCACAAGACACCTAAATCTTTCAGAGAAAAAGAATTTATTGTTCTCTTATCAGAAGAAACTGAATTCTTCCTGCCTAGCTAAAGATCGACGGTGCCTTAAGATTAAGAAGTAGTTTACGATGACCAAACCAAATCCTTTGTTTGAATAGAATTTATGCATCATGTAAGAGGTGTATGAATTTTCAACAAGCTATTGCTCTTAAAAGTTAATCCTTTGTTAAGAGGTGTCCTTTTTCGGGCTCGTGCTGCCCAGAAAAACGTACCTGGACATCCGTAACTCTTTGTCTCTATTGTCTCATATTGTCCTAATTCAAATTGTCCAAATTATTATTACTCTAATTGTATTACTATTTTTATAACCATTTTATTGCTATTAAACTTTTAAGTTTTTTTTAAAAAACCCACAAGTGATTGTGGTTGTTTTTCACACAACCACATGAAATGAGGTTGTAGCCGTGTCAGAGTCAACATCTTCTTCCCAGACAAGTAGTGATAGGAGAGAGGCCATAGTCGCAAGATGCAGCAGGCAAAGCTCAGATTGGACATAATGAGGAATTTCTCCGCAAAAAGAGTGATTGGGCATTGGAATGGGCTGCCCAGGGAGGTGCTGGAGTCACCGTTCCTGGAGGTGTTTCAGGAAAAGCTGTATGTGGCCTTTAGTTGACATGGAGGTGTTGGTTCACAGGTTGGACCCGATGATCTCGGAGGTCTTTTCCAACCCAACTGACTCAGTGTTTCTGTGGATGAGAGCGGGGCAGGCCCGCAGCAGCTCCCGCCCATCCCGGCCCATCCCGGGCCCCCAGCCCCATCCCGGGCCTCCCAGCCGGTGTTCCCGGCAGGCGGCGCTGTGGGCGGGCGGGCGGCGCTCCGTCCCCGCGCCGCCGCGCTCTGTGGCCGCGGGCTCGGCGGCGCGGCCGGTCCGTCCGCTCTGCGCGCGGCCCCGCCCCCCCGGTCACACCACCCGCCCGGCCGGCGCTGCGTCAGCCCGGCAAGATGGAGACCGCTGAGGAAGGTACGGCTCGCCCCGCCACCGCCGCCAGTCCCGGCCGGGGGCTCTGCCGGGGCAGCCTCGCAGGGTGGAGGGGCGCGGGGGAGGAGGCGGAGAATGTCACTGGGCCCGCTGTGCGGTCTGGGGGCTGTTCACGCCCCGAGGGGCTTCTCGCATCGGGGCTGCAGGTGCCCGGGCCCTGCGCCCCCCGAGGCCGTGCCGGGCCCGCCGTGCCGCGGGGGCCGGGCCGGACCGAACCGGGCCGGACCGAGGGGGCAGTGTGTGAGGCGGAGCGCACGGGTGCCCCTTACATAACCACGGGGAAAGGGGGGCGGTGCTGGCAACACCCGGAGCGGGGCTGGGACGGGCCCTGCCGGGGCACCGGGGCCTGCCGGAACCTCCCGCTGGCTGAGGAAGTGGGGCCCGGGGAGGAGTGAGAGCCTGGGGCGGGGAGCAGCGCAGCAGCGGGGTGCGCACGCCGGGGCAGCGGGAGAAGGGCACTGCCCGCGGCTCCCTCCTGGCCAGCGGACCCTGTCGGACCCGGCCGGCCCGGGAGCCCAGGGAGCCTCACAGTTCCGCGTTTGGCTGAGGAGTAATAGCTGCTCCTTTCGCAAAGCTGGCTTTGTTACGTGCGCTGGGCAATCTGCTTGAAAAATTGAAACATGCC
Source organism: Melospiza georgiana (assembly GCF_028018845.1). NCBI lineage: Eukaryota > Metazoa > Chordata > Aves > Passeriformes > Passerellidae > Melospiza > Melospiza georgiana. Next base: position 83,206,490 of record NC_080430.1, on the reverse strand, counting down.
GGAGCTGACATGTTTTTCTGTCTAATACGTAGTCACTTATCTAACTTTAAAAAGGCTAATATGTAGTCACTTATCTAACTTTAAAAAAAAAAGAATTGTCAAACATATAGTCATGAGGTGGGTTTTGTGTGTGGTATCCATTTCTAAGGGTATTGCTTCATTTGAGATCAAGCATGGATATGTTTAGTCAGCACTTTCGTTATGCTTAGATAATCACAAAACCACAGCACTTTTAAGGTTGTAAGGGACCTCTGGAGTTCATGTACTCAAAGCCCCCTGCCAAGGCAGGGTCACCTAGAGCAGGTGACACAGGAATGTGTCCAGGTGGGTTTTGAACGTCTCCAGAGAGGGAGAGGGACTGTGTCGTTCAAGCAGATGCTGGGGAACTTCGACAGATCAGCACTTCATATTGTAGGGTAAACCAAACTAAATAAAGCATGTTTGTTGTGCTGTGTTTCCTGCAGTATCTGAGTTTTGTTTGTCATCTCAACAATGAGTGCAAATACATATTGCAGTATCAAGGCAGTTCCAAGGAAAACATTTTGTGTTTTGGCTTTTGTTACTTTGGCATCATTTTGAATGTAGTTTTTTATCAAGTGCTTGAGAGGATTTAAAAAAAAAAAAAAGAAAAAATATGAACCACTGGATGAAGTAAGACAGCACCTTTGTAGTAGTGTTCTTTGGGTTGTGCTGTAGGCATCCTTAATACCCATGATCACTGATGGTTTATCAAAATATTAGTGTTTCTTAAATCTAACATTTAAAATTGCTTGCTGCAGACCAAGTCACTTACACCAATGAACTCAACAACAAAGTGAAACTTAGATTGCTTTTCCTCTGGTAGCCCAGAAAAACTGGTTTTTTTGCAAGCTGTGAAGTGGATACTCAGAAATGACCTCCTGATTTTCCACCACTCCAGCAGCTGGTAAATCCATCTCGGTGGATTTAATTCAAACAGCGTAGTTGATAATTTGTTACAGGCTGTTACCAGTGGTAGACTTTGATCATACCTGACTTAAGTAGGTGAACAGACCAGCAAGACAAAGAAGAGGAGGTTTTTAGTTACATCTTAAGGCATTGTTGTCTTTAACTAAACCTTTGTGTTAAATTCCACGCTTGACATTTTGACTTTTCTGGTTTTATATACAAGCACACCCCAAGGCACATGTATATGCAGCCTTAGATATTCTGTTGTGGCCTTATCAGTGTTGACCTCAAAAGCTCCCAGTGGCAGCGTGAAAGTAACCGGTCTGGTCTATATCCTCACTTTCCATAAATACCACCAGAATGTTACAACTTCTTCTACGGTTTCAAGCCTCAGATCCTACTATTAGAACTTCACGGGGCTTGCCAGAACGCTGAAGAGACTTCCCAAGGTTAGAAAGCTCTGAGCAGCAGCAGCAGCAGCAGCAAACACTGTGTTAGTGCCTTGAGGAAGAGGAAATACGATATTATTGTGTGTGCTTGAGCTTCTGCTGCAGAGTGTCAGGTGGACTTTGTGAGCTGGTGCTTGTCTGGTAGCGGCGTTCCTGCCCTGTGGTTCTGATGCGTGACTGAAGTGTATTGAGGAGCTGGGAATGGAGCTGTGTGGTGAGAGCTGAGGTAAGAGAGGCACTCTGGGGTCAGCTCAGACCTGAGTGGGAGCTGCTTCCCCTCAGAGCGAGTGTGAAAGTTGCTTCTCTGCAGCACCTGAAAGCACCAGATACCCGGCTTTGCTGGAGAGGTAATTCTGGTTCTTTCTAGATAAATCACTTTGTTGCTAAATAAGGTAATCTTCACTTTTTGGTATTCCAGTGTTGGATTCAGTTGGAGAGATAATAGGCAGTGAATCATTCTCGGGGGGAACAGGAAAGAATTTATTATTCAAGGTCATTTTTTCCAAAACATGTGCCTGAAGAACAGGATGCAAAGTGTGGGTGCACATAGAGAAATAGTGACTCTTGCGCAGTGCAATTCTCTGACTATGCCTGTAGGTCATAAGGTGCATAGCTTAACACATTGACCCTCAGCAGAATTTATTGATTTGAAGCTATCAGTTACTTAACAGTCCAAACAATTACACTCATAGTATGTTTATTTGGATTTATAAAACAAGTGGAAATATCTAGAAATTATCATAGCTTTGAAAAAATAAAATTTAGGTGTATTTTAGTAAGCTAACAGGCAGTCTTTTCTCAAGTAAAGAGCTCTTTTGCTCACAGTAATGCAAATTGCTTTTCCCAGAACTTTTGACAATAAGTGAAGAGTTTGCTGTGAGAGTCAACAGGCCATTAAATGGACAGATTCAGAGAGCTGTGGGCATCCTTCAGGGAACAGTGTGCTTTCAGCTTGCTTTCATTGGAGCCAGAGTGTCCTTAGAGCAGTGGTTTCGTGTGCTGTCTCGTGCTTGTCTGGCCCCTTGTGAGGCTGAGCCGGCCGCCAAAGCTGCCCAGTGCTGCAGTGAAGCAGCTCCCGTGGAAGGAATGCCGGAGGAGGTGGGCATGCCACAGCCAGGGAGTAGGGCAGGGCCCGCCTGTCAGCTGGAGAGACTGTCCTGTGCCGCCATCTGGAAGTGCTCTCTGGGATAAAAGAATCGTTTGTTGAGAGAAGCAGCGGTTCTGATCATTCTTGTCAGCAGAGGAACCGGGCACTCCTGGTGTTGGCAGCAATACTGCCAATCATTGCTGCTACATGTCGCAGTGATGGAAGTGCTCTTTATTCTCCTTGCAGCATCACTGATGTGGTATTGAATCCCTGCTTCTGTTAATGCTGGGCTTTCATGCTGCATAATGAATTCACTCAACATTTTCATAGATAGAAAATTGTTTGAATTTAATAATTTGAATTCTTATGCTTTATGTGTAGAAACTGTCCTAAAAGTCTATAAACTGTGGGTATGGTCATAATGTGACTTCTTTATAGAAAAAAAAAAAATCAGTCTTTGGTGCCTTTTTGAAGTTTTTGTAGAAAAGCATAAACTTTTGAAGATTTTGGCCAAGAACAAAGATAGGTGATTTAGATTTGGAATTGCATATTTGCAGTATTCTCACATCAGCCGGTATTTTTCTGACAAAGATCTCTGATATTCATGTGTTCCATTCTTGCACATTTGCTGGGTAGTGGCTGATAGAGAAATAATTGACAAAAGATAAAATCTCAAACTCACATATTCTATAAAAACGGGTATTTTATGTTCACTTTCTTAATAGAAGTAAAAGGAAGAGTCAAGGAAAGATGTATCTGTCAATAAACAGATAAAATTTGATTTTTATTTCTATTTAATTGTGTGTTTAGAGCTCTGGCTAACTGAATAGTTTAGATGGAAAAGTTTATGCTCGCTTCTTTATATCCATAAAACCTCTTGCAACCTTTAATTGCAAGAAAATGTCAAAAGTAGGGAATAAAGAAGGTGTGGGATGTATGGAAATATTACTGAAATTACAAAATAAGAAATAGAAAGTGACTTTTCTTACTAGACAGTAGCCTGTCTCCAAGTTGGGTAGCAAATTGTAAAATACCTGTGTCTGTTATATTGGATTTTTTTCCTTTCATCAAGAGCACCAAAGAAATATGTGTGTTAGGTTCAAGCAAAGTATTTAAGTAATTGTTGGACATTTTTAAACATCCAAACTGAGATGGAATTTTTCTGTTTCAAAGTATCCACATTCAGGAAAATTATCCTTAACAGTTTTTATGTTGTTTTAGTGATAACTCTTCAGGTAGAAAACACATCCTCCTGTAGTTTTACTGTGTGTATTTCCTAGAAATCCTAAAATTCTTTAAGACGTGTTTTGAGTTTGTGTAACATGATCAGGCAGATAATGTTCGTGTTGCTCTTGCTGGTGATCTCCCCGTCTCTGTCTTGCATCAGATGAAATCTCTTTCATCCTATTTCAATTTATCCTGGCTTCATTTTGCTACATGGTAAAGTTTCTAGCATGTAATTGTGTAATTTGTCTTGAAGATGTAAGTTCTTTAAGCAGAAGTGTAATAAGCTTTTTGTCCTTGTCAGCAGATATATGCAGAGTGTGTCGGTCGGAAGGAACTCCCGAGAAACCCCTCTATCACCCGTGTGTGTGTACTGGCAGTATTAAATTCATTCATCAGGAATGGTGAGTTCTGTGTCTCTGTGTTCCTTAAATTTTTTTTTTCCTCATGAAAACACATTAATATGTTTCTAAAAATACCTCAAGTCTTGAGGTTAGCTAGTGAAAAAAACAGTTTTCAGTGGAAACATGTTTGGGGTTTTGATGTTGTTTACCTGATAATTTGTTACAATTCAGGAAAAATTTAGTAATTATATATGGAAAGAAAGCACTGATAATTATTTGTATTTGGGACTGCAGTTCTGATTGTATGTCAGCTTAATGAACACTAAGCAGAAAATCAGCATGTTGGGGCTTTTTTACCCACTTATAGTTGTGAACAGAAAAAAATAAAAAACCCTAATGCTTTTTAGTCATTTTGAGGTGTGTTTGATCAGGAAGTGCTAAAGTAAAAACTGTCTTTCTGGTCTATATGGTCATTTCTGATATTTTAATAGTCCTTCTTTCACAAATACAGCAGTTGTAAATCTTAGCTGTGTGCATCCATATGTCATATCTTGAAGGATTTATAAGAGCCATGTCACTGGTGGGTGTCGGTGCCAGGTGTCTGCTTTGATCAATAACATACTCAAAGAATGAGTGTTCTTTAGCAACACTGGGACACATTGTCAGTTTACCTTCTTCTACTGTTTGAAACTTACTTCATGGCCTAAATGGACTTCATAAACATGCTAATTTAAGTCCTGCTTCACAGTACAAATATCCTGATTTAAGTGTGAAAGCAGGGAATTGGTGTGTTGTCCTTAATGGAGGGATAGGGCTGAGAGATGTATAGTGTGTGTTAATGTGATCACTTTTTATTGCAGCTTAGTTCAGTGGCTTAAGCACAGCAGAAAAGAATACTGTGAATTATGTAAGCACAGATTTGCTTTCACACCAAGTAAGTATGTTTTACTTGCTCCTATTTTTTTCAGAATTTTTCTCATATAATATCTATGAAGTGATTACTTTTTCATTCAGTGTGGTCGATCCAAACTTGTGGCATAACTTCTGTATTCTTGTTTTAAATGCAATTTCTATGCATGTTATTGCAGACTCTGAATTGCTTAAATGATGGATAATTTGGTTCTTTCATAATCTTAAGTGAGACATAGAAGTATTATTCTGCACCTTTTTCTGCCAGCCTCAGTCCCATTCTTTTGTTGCCAACAGTACAGAGTGTTGCATGTTTTCAGCTTCATTGATAAATTTGAGTTTTTGGAAGTCTGAATGGTAAAGTGAAACAATTCAAATTTGAAAGGCAGTTTTCAGTTACCTTTAAAGGATCTACTGCAACACTAATACTTGGATTCTGTCAGTTTCAGTTGAAGTGGTCTTGACAGCTAATAGAAATTATGATTATTCCACTTACATTTCAGTCAAGATACGCTAACTACCCAGTTTTAAATTGACTTTTATCTTAGATACAACTAAATAGAATGATGAAGAATATTCATATAGTTCCCAGAGGATTCTTAATTACATTTTGGATGACTGTAGTAGGAATAGGTGAAGTGGCAGGCTTGTGTTGTCAGTTTATTGCCTGTTGAGCAGGTAAAGTGGGTTTTATGCTACATTTTTCCCTTTAAATTTACTGATTTATTCCTGCTCCCCTCTCACCTTTTTTGTGGGTGTTTGGGTTTTTTCCCTCCTAGTTTTGTACTTTGGTAGAGAAAACTCAGGTCAAGGTGGTTTAGTTCATGTATTTTCTGTTCCAAAAATCCCTCAATGGACCTTCTTTCTATATGTTGAGCCTTGGTATAATGTATTCCTGCCAAGAATTAATTAAACACATTAGACTGTCAGAGAAACGTGTGATATTAACTCTGTCTTGGGAGGGCAATATTGTATTTTATTGTATTTTACATTGAACACAGCAGTGCTTTCCAGTTATTATTCTTAAATACTACAGTGACCTGTATGAGGATTGTTAGAGATCATCTGCTTGCAGGTTTTGTTTGTTACATATTTTTGTAAAGGTATTGTATTACTTCTGTATGGAACTTGCACAAACTAAAAGTGATATGCAGTTCTGAATCTCCCTACAAGCTAATTAGCCACTTCCAAAATTGCATACTGTGACCAGGTCCTCTGCAGGATTTAGTGTGCAAGACCAGAAAATGGCATTTCAGTGATATATTAGTTGTTAAGAAAGAAGACTTTGTAGTTTTGTATTAAAAGAAGAAAGCAAATCAAAAAAGTTAATAGTGTTTTCCTTGGGATCTAGAAAAAGAGGATAAGCCATTCCAAACTAAATACATTTGATATGCATGTTATTCTTGATAAGAGGAAGCTTAGTTGCTGCCCTTATCAACAGAGGTGTTCCTGCAGAAGTTAATTCTTTACTGACACTGCTGTTGCCAGCACAGCTTGTAATGTACTTGCAGGTTATGGACAGGGGAGAAAACTTAGTTGAGTTAATGTGGCTCAAAAAAATCACCATTTTTCATAGGACCTTTGAAATTGGTAATAAGCAATCTCATTCTTCCTTATGCAATAGAGTGTGTCCTCCACATTCAGCCTCTAGTAAAGGTCTGCTTATCCTCTGCCACACACTTGTCACTCCCTTGAGTGAACAGGCTCAGCTGATAAGGTTTCCTTCTCAGCTTTCCACATTGCAGTGTGCTTTTTTCTACCGGGCTTCACACAGTGGTAGCAGGTCAGGTACCCTGCACAGATTCCTCCTGCCCTTCCTACCCATGGGATCTTCTTTCACTGTTTCCCTCACACCCAACATTCATGCAGTTACAGTTTCCTTAATTTCTCATATCCCTCTTTCTTTGGAAGATAATGTGGCTGTCGAGTCTGGAAACTGGATCTGCTTGTGGGAGCAGGGAAGGAGTCACAGGTGCTGGAGAGAGAATGATAAGGCAGAAAAAAAAGGTGACTTAAGTGTGTGCCAGTCATCCCAAGCAAAGTGGATCTGGTCTGTAACCATGCCCGGTGTAACACATTTTCAGATAAGTCGATTTCACCACAGGATGTGGTCAAATAAACACATGCATGTAATGAGTATCTGTGCTCCAGCAGACAAGCACTAGTGGTGTAATAGAGTATTAGTGCAGTAATACCAGCAGCTCCTCTCTTGTTTAGCTTGGTTTGCTTGCTAAGGCTGTTGCTGTCCTTCTGTCAAAAATGCTCCCTTACTAGTGGAACTTCTCATCCATGGAGTATTCATCAACTATTTCTAGTGCATTATTCTCTAAGTTCTGTAACATTTTGGGATTTTTTTAAGCACCTGAACTACTAGTTTAGTTATTGCTTGGAAAGAAGGAAAAAGGAGAAGATTCAACTTGTATTTTGGCTGGAGTACAAAGGAACAAATTTTTCTTTTGAATGATAGCATCATTCTCTAAATGTGTTTAGTCATGTTGGTAAATTACTTGATTTCAAATGCATTCTTTAAAGCTAAATTTTTATGTTTTAAAATTAATTACTTTTCTGCAGTTCTACAAGTTAAGAACTAATACAACTATGAAAAAAGTAGCTTTTGATATTTTTTGATTATCAAGGTACTTGTTAATTTTTAATTTGTGAGTTTTCTTCCTGAGTTTTTAAAGACACATGCACTTTCTTTTGTCATGTGCAAGGATGTGCTTCTGTTAGTGCTACACTAAACGTAAGCACCGACACATGAAAGATGGTGAGGCCGTATTTCCTAAGAAAATACAGTTGTCAAAACTTCTCCACTCTGTAGGAGGTAATTTTAACATAAATACTGTCAAAACCACAAATGCAGAAGCAGACTAGGCTGATCTTTGTCTGAGGATTGGGAGGGGTTCACTTCTGCCCTTCCTGTGCAGCTTCATTGCCAGTATGCAGTTCATTCAATGTCTCAAGCTTAGTTAAAACAAAGACTGTAAAACTAAAGGAACCCATATGAGTAGGGTGTTCCTTATCATGTAGTTTGGATATTACATTATTGAAGAATATAATAAACTGATATCTCTACCTGTTTTGATAAACTTTTAACACAGTAGTCCATAGCTTCAGCATTTCTAGAAAGGCTAATTTCAAGAAATAAACTTCTGGAACAAACTACTACATGCTGGCACAGAATTCAGTGTGCCTTCTGCCAGTTCCAGTGTGCAGAATATGCACACAGCTGAGAGTTGTATGAATGTTACTTCATATATTAGAGCTGTGCTTGTCTGAGCAGGAGTGAAGTTTTTCTCCTTTTACCTTAGTGGTCTGAAGCAAAGTCTGCATGTGTTTGAAGGGTGTAAAACACAGAAACATAGAGTGGTTTGGGTTGGAAGGGTCTTATGAAGATCATCTAGTCCAACCTAAAGAATAACTCACAAGCCCTGTTTTACCAAATCAGTGTTTCCACCCAGGAGCTATCAAGTATATGGTTTTTACTTATGAGTTACGCAGTCTTATTTCACGATCAGTGCACGAGCATGACTGAGGTGGCATATAAATGGCTTGCAAATGTAGTAGTAAATAAAGAACCTGTGGGTGAGAGGGTTGCAGGTGTGATGATTCTGTGAAGTAAGCTAAATAGCAGCTTCTAAAGCTAGCCTTGTGGTTTTCCTACCTTATTTATGTCAGTGTAAGAGCATATTTTTTGTCATACCATCTGTTTTGGAGAAGTAAAATTAATAATTGTGTTCCTGGAAAAGTTAGGCTTACAGGAGAGGAGGGTAGAAGAAAACCCCACCTCCTGAAAACAACCAGCCAAACAAAAAAAACCCACCTAAATTTAGGATTCACAACTAAATTAGCAGTTACACTGCATAGCTGTGACCTAAGTATCCAAAAAGCTTTTTAGTAGTTTTTCTATAACCTGTACAGCTCAAAGAATTTGAGCTAAACCTATGAAAAACTCACCCAAAGTCTGTTTGAATTTCATACTGTCATAGAAAAAAAAGACAAGCTGTTGTTTCAATTGGTCTCTAGTAGAAAGATCTTTACTTGGAGGAACTGTGGTAAATAAAGTAGGAATTTGCTTTCTCAAACTGAGTTAGGAAAGGTTACTGGGTGGAAAGTAAGGGATGGAGGTGCAGTGAGGAGGATGGATGCTGTGGTGGCAGGGGTCAAGGTCTCAGGCCTCAAAGTGGTGGTGGGGAGGGGGTGCAGGGAGCTGCAGTGTGGACAGAAAATGGCACTGGGTGACAGACACAGGTGGGGAGAGAAGTTATGAAAATCACTGGCAGCAAGCTGCAGTGGTGCAGGATGATTGCACACCAGGGGTTCCTGTCATGCTGGGAATTCCTGCATTTCATGCACCTCAGTGTTGCAGGACAGCAGGATTTTACCTTGTCATCATGATATAAAGCTTCTAGTGGAAAAAGCTGTACATATTTTAAGGTGTGCACAGGACAGTGCACAGAAAAACCAGCTTTCTTCCCACCCTCAGCTTCTCAAATCACAGAAAAACCAGCTTTCTTCCCACCCTCAGCTTCTCAAATCATCAAAAATCACCAAATGGTTAAAATTTGGGGGATATAGCTTGTGTTCTCTGAGTAGTAGCTACATTGTGCTTTTATTTGAAAAAGCTCTGTTGTAACTCTGAAGCCTTTAGAAAAATGAGCGCACAAAAATGCCAACTTCTGTAAGCACTTTCTGCTTTAAGTTAGGATGGACATTCTTTCTTATAGTTCTTTGTGTGTGTTTGGTAATTCCTGGAAGATGCATTTTTAAATTTCAAATCTTTCCAACTTAACAACTTGTCCCTAACAAATTAATCATTAATACAAAGTTAATGTTTTCTGTGTAGTCCTTGTTGCAAAGTGTAGATCAAAATACATTTTTTGAAAATGAGAAGGTTCTCAAAGTATCTGCTGAATTGTCTGTGAGTGGTGCCATAAATATTTAACAGATGCACTCTAAATAGATATTCTCTTGCACCCTTGACAAAGCTTTTTTGTCTCTCCTGTGGCAGAAATTTTCCAGAATGTTTGTTCAGTGTGAGCTGAGATCATTAGTTAGACTTCGGCTGGCATTTTCTATAGTTCCAAATTGTGTACTAAATCTGTTTCTGTAACAAGAAAATTCTAAGACAATGTCAAAATATGTTTGTGTCCTGCTTTCAGTTCACTACTCTGTGCTCTCACAGCTACAGTTCCCTAGTGTTATACTTTCAGTCCTGTGTTTCATGAATTCCAGTTCCCTGCCAGATACCTGGCGAATAACAAACTTTGAAATTTCAAACCAGTTACTACTGGGGTCCTGTGCTGTTGTTACTTTGTGTCAGTTGTAATCCACACATTGCTGAAATGCACCAGTCTCTCCCCATTCCTTGACTGCTTCTGGATGTTGATACTCCTTGTCTGTGTTCTTGACTTCTCTTTACAATACAGAAACTGAAGGAAATAGCTCTGGAGAGAAAAGAATTTTTCTCCTGTAGAGGCTTCTTCTCTGAGCCTAGTAAAAGGATGATTGGGAATGTAGGTGAAGGAGCTGCATGTAGATAGCATAAAGCAGTATTTATTAGACACTTAAAGGATTGCTCATGTAAGGAATTGAAAACTTCTCTCTATTTATTCTTATAAAAATTGAGTATCCTTGTGCAGTTAGAAGTATGTAAGGTTTTAAAAGACAGTCCATGATGTTAAACTCTTCAAGCACAGATGTTTCCAACATTACAAACATCCAAGCAGAAATGTCTTTGTGCAACTCCCAAATATAGTTTATCTTCTTTATTCAAATCTGTTATTGATGATGTGCATTACCACTTCTTAGTATCCATGTAAGTGTGCAGAAGCTAAGTACATGTAATGAAATTTTTACATGTTTTCTAATTGCAAAAGAACACTTCACCACTGTTTTTCTTGGCTTTTGAGTAGGGATGGACCTATGCAACATATAGGTGTTGACTTTAAAAAGTCAAGAAAATCTAGTATATGAGAATATCTGTGCAGGATCAGAGATTTGCATTGTGCTCTGTAGTAGGAGCGTCCCTAGAAGAAATTCTGCCTGATATGAAGCAGATATTTGTTGAAAGTCAGTCATGGTGTGTAAATTTCAATGTCTGTGGATACTTTATCAGTTCTCTCCAATTTTCCTCCCTGTGTGCTGCTTTTATTTTGCTGGGTTTTTTTTTTTTTTTTTTTGGTCTATGCTGTTGGATGGCAAGTAGGATCTAAATTATGTAGCACAAACAAATGGATAGTGTGCAAAATTGCTAATTTGTGTTATTCCTCGTGCCCTGTCCATGAACTAGGTTTATAAATAACAGAGGGAATCTTTGAGGTAGTGTTGAGTGAGAGTTACACTGATTTTAGAATCTGCTTTTTCTTGAGCTTATTTTTAGGTAATTGGAGTTTACAGTTAACAAATAAAGCTATTAAAAAAAACTTCTGTTAGGTCAAAATTGGCATGGAGCTTAATAATTTTCCCATTCCACTCAGTACACATTGAAACAAATGTGTTATGTGAATTTTCTTGTTGTTTGGAGTCGTCTCCTGAGAATATACAATATGCTTATTCTTCTAGTAAGCTTTTGTGAGATGCAAACAGTTTGTAGTTGGCAGGACTTTACATAAATGCTTCTCTAAAGGGCAAACTGTTTCATAAGTGCCTTTTTCCACACAGTTTATTCCCCAGATATGCCTTCACGGCTTCCAATCCAAGACATCTTTGCTGGACTGGTTACAAGTATTGGCACAGCAATACGATACTGGTTTCATTATACACTTGTGGCCTTTGCATGGTTGGGAGTAGTACCTCTTACTGCATGTAAGTATTCATTTTCTGTACATAATGCTCTTATACACATGGAAATGTGCTGCTTCCTGCAACAAAGTTTTGTAAGACCATTATTGTCTATTAAAAAATAAAAATTCAAGGATGCTATTCCATTTATTTTCACTCAGAAATTCTACCTGTTTGATTCTTAAGCCAGTAGTGCAATGCAAAAATGTTAAGACATAGGAGAGAATGCATGAAAGAGCTTTTAAATGTCTTACTCCAATAAAATGCCTCTTCATTATCTTCTTTAAAATCTACATGGAAGGTTTTTATGCCATTTACTAATATTAGGATAGAAGAATTGTCCTATTTTTATTAATCATCTCTAAATGGAAGTGCAGGGGTTATGTGAAAAGTAAAATTCCTTTACAATCGTGGACAAATTGATTTGTGAAACTTTTAAATATCAAAGTCATGTAAGTAGTAAAGGAATTCAGAAAAGAGAGCACACATTTAAATTACTGTAGTATACAGTTTGAAATTTACTTTCCAAATAGATATTTGCAGTGATACTTCTTGTGTCTTTAACCTGCTTCCATATTCTTCCTTAGGCATCCATTAGTGTGACCAGTGCTGGACACAGATCTAGATGAATCTTGGCTCTAAGCTAGCATGGCAGTTGTTACACTTTGACTGCATACTTTTTAAAGATGTGCAGCTGAAATGCAGCTTTGTTCCACTTGGTTGTATATGATCTTGAGTTCTGTTCATGCACTGAAAGTTGAGATTTTCTTCCACGTCATAAATTTAGTTGGCCACCAGGTGACAAGAGGGTACCTGGGGGTCCTTTCCAAGTGAAGCTATAGCCAAAATTGAATTTATATCAAGCTTCTGTTTATTCCCGCAGGTCGTATCTACAAGTGCTTGTTTACTGGCTCTGTGAGCTCACTACTGACACTGCCATTAGATATTCTGTCCACGTAAGTACTTCAGCAGTTTGATACAAAAACCTGTTTTGGTCAGGTTATCTTGAAAACAGGAACTTTGGACCTTAGTTTCCCTTTCATCCAGTTACACTTGCTGTCTTCTACCATCTTAATAAGCAACTGCCCATTACCCTTTGCAGCCAGATGTATGGACAACACCATTACAATAGAAATCATTTCCCTTTGGAGTTCCATTATTCAGGATCTTTGGAGCTGGAAAACAGACTTTGCAAAGCAGGCCCTGGTTAATGAAAATTTGTATTTGATGTCAAGAAAACTTATGCTGCAAAATTACACTTAAAAATTTAAAAAATCAACTTCCTATGGTTTAAATCAGATACACAGTAGAATATTAAGAAATGTGTCACTAATAATGTCACTTGGTTTTCTTTGTTGCATTTTTATATTTTGAATTTAATTTTATCCATTCTGAGTCTCTTATGTGAGAGGGATTTTTTTTATCAGATTTCCATCTAGCTGATACTTGGGTTTTTAATGCTTCAATCACCATCTGCTATTGCACATTGTATTTCCTTGTCCTTTTTAAATCAATTTTGCCTGTAGAATCAATAAATACCAAACAACAGAATTCCAAGCTTACTTAAATTCAAGCCTCTTACTTTTTCCTTATCTTGAACATGAGGAACTGAAACTGAGTTTAAGTAGAATCAGCTGCACATCAAGTAAATTTGGAATGAATGTTCTCTGTGGTTCATCTAAATTATCTCAATTGGGCTATTTGATTTGAGAAATCAGGTCAAGTTGCATTTAACTTATTTTCATTATTGGAGAGACATGCTTGTTTCAGTGTAATAACAGTATATTTCCTGTTAATTCTGTAGTGTAGATTGTATTTTTATATTTTGGAGAAGAGTCTGTAACTGAAACCTAGAGCACCTCATGTCTATTACAGTCTAGGGAGAAAATAAGAGACTCAAGTGTTTGTCAGATTTTAATGGTGTGTGGAACTGTTTTGACATTTATTTCTTTGGCAGAGTCAATTACAGTAGCTTCTTGTGTCATCTTTTCATTTTGGACTTCATGTCCCCATGGTATTCATTGTGCTCTGCAGGCACAAGTTTGCAGCTTCAAGGGAGACCCGACTGATGCTTCTTTGGGGATGGCAGAGTACTATGATGCCATCTTTCTTACTTATTTTTAAGAACAGATTGTCGTTTTCCAAGGAGGAACCTGAAATTAGGGATGAGAACTGCTTAAGATGATTTAAGTACCTCTTGCATTGCATGAAACCCTAGTTTTGGTTGGCTGACTGAACTTTGCTTTGCTGCTGCTATACAGTTATGTATGATCTGATTGATTAAGATTTTTAAGGTACAGAGATAATATCTGAGGTAAAATGCTAGCTGAAATGCAGAGCAATTGAAGGGGAAACCCAGCAGTTCCATTCTGCTGGTTCAGGTAGCTCAGCAGATAAAATGCTTTATCTGGATGGACTGGTGGACTGGATATTATGCATTTTGCCATGTAAGTGAACCTCTTACTATATCAAACCATTTACTTAGTGACTATTGTATTTCCTTTGCTGTTCTGGAAGATTGTTTTTCTGAGCTACTCTGTAGTGTTCCCAGCAAAATATTGTTTTCATTAGGTTTTGTTTTTTGGTTTTATTTTTAACAGGGAGAACTTACTGGCTGACTGTTTGCAGGGCTGCTTTGTGGTAACGTGCACTCTGTGTGCATTTATCAGCCTTGTTTGGTTACGTGAACAGATCGTCCATGGAGGAGCACCACAGTGGTTGGAACAAAATCAACAGCAGCCACTCAATGGGGTTGGTCAACAAAATGAGGTAAAACTCACTGCTCATTAGTTCACAGTTAATTTAGAAACTGTGGTTCTGGCAGTAAATACTTTATCAGAACACAGCAGTAATGGTATTTTACTTCATGGTATCTTTATTTGTTAGCATAATTTGAGCACTTTTTGCTATATAAACTCGGTGACACCACTGTTCTGTTTTTGAAGTTGTTTTATTGTGTAGCATTGCATAGATTTTTAGCTCTGTATTGGCACCATTTTTTAAGATAACTTTATGCACATAAAGCTGAATTCTCAGGCATAGTCAATGAAGATACAGCTTGCTTTTATTTTGTCTTTTTCATAAGTATGCTAGTAGTTCATGAGGTAACAATTCACTGTTCTCAAAGCAATTGGAAGTTTTGTTGACACCACTGAAGTTGGAGCTTCTGTGCCCTCTTCCCACTCCCCACACACCACATGCACTCCTTCAGTGCTTTCAGGAGTCTCTTGGGTGAAGAAGTGATCATATAAGCAATCCATGCATAGGGAAAAAATAATTCAAAATGTTGTTTTCGTTTTAGTAAATGTCAGTTTTTAAAAGACAGAGATTCTCATCTTGGTGACTGACTTGAGTTGGCCTTGAGCTATCATCTTCCTCATGTAATGATAGTTTCCATGAGGGAATTCCCTTCTATTAAGCACTGGTGAAACCACATCTGGAGTGCTGTATCCAGTTTTAGGGTCCCCCAGTACAAAAGAGGCATGGACAGACTGGGATGAGTGCAGTGAGGAGCCAACAGAAATTATTAAAGGACTGGAATGTCTGACGTTATGAGAGGCTAAGAGAATTGGAATTATTTTGTTTGAAAATGGGAATGCTCAGGGTGGACCTTACCAGTCTGTATGAATGCCTGATGGAGGACTGTGAAGAAGGCAGAGCCAGGGCAGTAGGCTTAAATTAAAATGCAGGAAATTTCATTTAGATTAAAAAAAAAGGTGGGTTTTGCCTTTTTTTTAAATATACTACTACTGTGATCACCTACTGGAAGAGGTTGCTTAGAGAGGTCATAAAGTTTCCGTTTCAGGAAAAGGTGGCTCAAAAGCCAAGTGGAAACAGCACTGACCCTGCCATAGCTGACCCTGCTTTGAGTAGTCAGATTGGCTAGATGATCTCTAGAGGCCCTTTCCTACCTCAGCTACTCTGTGAAGTTATCTGACTGTTTCTTTTCCTGTTTTAGAGGTTTAGTTGTCCCAAGTTTATTTCTTATCTAGAAAATATATTATTGACTTTTTTTAATACTGTTCAGTTTCATACATATACAGGATAAAAGCATGAAGAGTGCTCTATCAGTTTAACCAAGTACTAAATCCTGTTTCTGCAGGCTCAGGCTGCTGTAAATGGAGGTGTTGATAATGCTGTGCTTGATCAACCTGCTAACCCAGCTGCTGAGAATGTAGTTGTAGGTGAGAACCCTGAAATTCAAGAGGAACAAGTAGATGAAGAGGAGGAAGATAATGAAGATGAAGAGGATGCTGTAGTAGAAGATGCAGCAGATGCAAACAATGGAGCACAAGGTAACAGGTGACTCAAAACATTAATGTTCTAGTTCTTATTAAATATAAATTAATTGAATACCCAGCTGTTGTAATTGAAGGAAGCTGTGTAAGTTCCCACTTTAGCTTATTTATCTTGCCTCTGCAATTTTCATGCATTTTGAGTGCTAAAGCATCTGCTTGCTGAAAAGCTGTCAACAGTTACAAGATGGATATTTTGCACTAAAGTCTTTTTGTTCACTTAGAACATAACATAGAGTGGTTACATCTTGTTTTGAGTGATCTAACAGCTGTAAAAATGGCCATTGTCTCTTCAGATGACATGAACTGGAATGCTTTGGAATGGGATCGAGCAGCAGAAGAACTTACTTGGGAGCGAGTGAGTAAGAATGATTTTCTTGAATTTAATAATTCAGGCTCATACTTGAAATTATTTGTAGTATTGCTGTGTTAAAATGCACCTGGGATAGATTTGGAAATAATTCTTTTGTAAGAGCCTTTAGCGATCTAGAAAAGTTGTTACATTATAAACAAAATGGTATTATGTTACTTCTTAACCATTATAGAAAGCATTTTTTTCAATTTTAAGTATAGGAGCAGCTTATAAGTATATAGTAGCAGCATAAAACATTTTTAGTAGTCTTTTCTGAAGTCTTCCATAGAACTGACTTGCAGCTTGCTTTGAGGACACTGGGCCAAATTAGGAGTGCAAAGATGTTGCGTTAGATGTAGTTTAAGGTTTAATTTTTGTGTTCATGAAAGCATTAGACTAAAGAAAAGAGAAATGGAATGTGTTTCTCCAAAAAATGATGGAGCATTTTAATGTAACATGTTTCTGTATTGTTTATGGATCACAAATTCCATAACTGGAGCACGACATGCATGTACACTGTAATCATGGAGTAGAGTAGAGACTTGAAAATTAGGGTTTTTTAAGCTGGTCTAGAGGTACCTAACATCTTGAGTTCTAAGCTCACCACATGCAAAATCTGCCTGAAGGTCGGTGCAGCAGCTTCATGTGATTTATCAGCATCACTACTAGGCTGTGGTATACTTGTTGTCTTGATTGCAGGGTGGCAGAAATACAGTTTTCATCATAGAGTGGCACATCTTGATATTTGTTTTGTATCTATTGAAAGCTTCTTAGTGTGTTTTGAAAGGTATTTCATAAAAAAGGATGGACATAAATTCAGGTTCCTGAACCATTCTCTTGTTTATTTCAGGATGGAAGTGCTGTATTTCTGAACCCAATTTATTTGCTAGAAAGTGCTGATATATTCCTAACTGATGATATTTTGTTGCTTTTCCCTGAATAGAGAAGTCAGTTTCAGCATACTCTCATAACCACTTCCAATGTTATGTGCTGGCAGGGGCAATAGATGTGTAGTCGACATTTAGCATTGAAATGCGGGTAGCCTCTTTTATTATAACATCAAAATACCATGCAAGTTTTCTGAATTTTCAAACATTTTTGCATCTTAGTTTGATTTGTAAAATATGTGCAATTCTTATATCATGGAACTTAATGCCAAGTCCTCATACAAAAGAGCCTTGAACATGGAACTTTACAGTGGTAATTGTGGATTAGGAGTGTCTCAATAGAAATAGTAACATACACTCAAAGTGGGGGGAAAGGAGATTTTTTTTTTATTGTGATAGATGCTTTATTTTTGACTGCTCTGTGGATGCTTCCCATAACAGCTGTGCTGAGTGATGAAGAATTTGTTTCCAATCTTCCCTAGCTGTAAAACAGTTCTGTTCAGAAGTTAATAGCATACAGTGTAGCAAATTACCCTGTTAGGAGTTGCTTACACATCGAGGGTAAAATACTAACTTTTCTCAGTGCAGCATAAATTGATATTTTGCAAGTAGGATGAAACAAAAATTTGCTCTTGTATTTAAATATTGAGTTGTTTAAACATGTACTTAAATAGCCATTCAATCACTAAAATATTTTGTAAATACAATATCTTTGTCAAAGTCTTCAAAGTCATGGAGAGAAACAGCTTATAAATTGATTCTGTGATTGGTTTGACTAAACACATATAGATACATGTGTATTCAGATATTCCACATGTATATCACTGCCTTTGAGCACCTGAGTTTTCTGTGTTGAATGAGAACTTAGTTTCTCTCTTTATTGGTAAGAATTTACGTGCCAATACTGTTGTTTGAGCCATTAAAAAACTCTTCGACTGCATTGGACAATAAAGGTCAATGTGAAAGAGGCTTATTTTAGATTCAGGTTAGTTTTTCTGATAAGTAAAAATAATTTTCTTACCTTCACAGATGCTTGGACTTGATGGATCTCTGGTTTTCTTAGTAAGTGCAATCTTGCTTTTCAAGAATTTCTACTGAAGGATTTTTTTTTAAGTATCTGTATTTTTTGATATACATAATTGTATTTAAAGTCCTTATTTTCATATTATATATATATTTCTTTAAAGAGACTTACATATGATGTCATGTTCAAGCAAACTGGGATTTTAGGAGTTTCACAAATTAGTGGTGTGTGTGTAGCATAAAAGTGGAATTTCTTAAAAGATATAGATAACTTTGGATCACTTACTCCACTGAAAATAAAAACTAGACCTTTTAAAAAGCACGCACTGAAAATACATATGTGTTCTAACCTTACGTTTTGATCTTTGTTATAATTAAAATACAGTTCTCATTCAAATATATTTTTTGTCCTAATACCACCATAACTGCTACATCTAGTGTAGACTAGATTTTAATACCTAAGCTCTTCAGTTGACTCTATTTTCAAAATACTCTTAGAATCATTCAGTTTGAAAAATGCCTCAAAGGTCATTAATGTCTCTTATTTAAATGTGATGCCTTAGGTTTACAATTATGTTATGAGTCATTTACCTTGAATATTAATATCAAAAGTAGTAAAAATCCAGTGTACTTGAGGCTGAGGTCACATCTTAGCTAAAAGTAATATTAAAAAATGGAGTTGTGCTGTCATTTCTAGAGTCAGAGCTGTCAGTTTTGTTGATGCATTTGTTGTGGCAAAGGCTAATTGTTAAAAGTTCAGATGAACATATCTCATTTATAAAAAAAAGTATCCACATACATTTCATGTAATTCTTTTTAAAGATGGAACTATTTGTATAGACTTTAAAATAAAAGCCTACTTTTACAAAATGTAAGCAAGAGTAAGTGCACTTATCTAGATAAATGTTCATGAATGTGACTGAGCTGCATGTTAGAGCAAAACTTCCTGGCTCTGACATGAGATGTGCAAGTCCTGGTGATAATAGACTCTTGAAATAAGAAGTTGAGATACAAAAGTCAAGTCACTTATTTAAAAGCTGACATTTATGTACTGTTTTCTTGTCACTTCCTTGCTCTTTCTCCTGTACTCCTTACAGGAACATGTGTTTTGGGTGGTGTCTTTAAATACCCTGTTCATACTTGTCTTTGGTGAGTATTGCTTGCTCTTAGGTTTTCTTTGTGAATTGGTAGTGCAGGTCTATTTTAAGGCTGTTCTAGAAAAATGAAGATGTGACCTCTAAAAACAGAACCAAAAATGAACTGGCAATATGAATAACAAATATTTATTTTTTTCTAGTTTTGTCATTTTAATTTCTTTAAGTGAATAGATTTAAAATAGGAAACCTAGCAGAACCTTAACCATGTCAACTAAAGCACAGAAAATATTTATTTCCAATATTGTTAAATTAAAGGAGGAATCTCAGGGATTTAAATTTGCGAGGAAATGCAGTGCTTTGAGGAATAGCTAAGACTTTTTTTTCTCTTCATAATTCTTAGTAGATAGTTATACAAATTTTTCCATTAAGAATCTATTCTTGGAGCTCACACTGAAAGGGAGGGAGGTATGCAAGAATGTACCATTTTAGTGACAAATGAAGCAAGTTATACACTTCAAAAAATACCAGACAAAAATACGACAAAGTTTCACTTCCTCTGAATGAGCAGTTTAGAAAACAATTTTGTTATGTTGCTTTGGTGTGTTTTCAGTGGTCTTTCTTGGCAGAAGGGTTTGAGGTTGAAAAGCTGAAGTACTGTAGATAAGTTTTTACTGACAAAGTAAAGCTCATGACACTGAACCAGTAATTTGAGCACCTAGATACTGAAAGAGAACAGCAAATCAAAAGCAAATAAACATAAGTACATTGTATGTTTAATTCATGAGAAACTGTAACTGTTCTAAAGTAAGAGGTGGAAAATACTTGAATTATTTCTTTCTGATAATTATTCTATTTTAATACGTTGTTATCAGAAGTTAATTGGAATTTTTTAAGCTGCTATAATACATTGGCTTTTTTACTAAGTAGATAATAACCATGGAATTTCTAAACCATAGATTAAAATTCAATAATAAGGAAGTAATAAGAATGCTTAATGAGGCTGTTGTATAGAAACATTTTCAGTAGCGGCTTTGCCAAGGGGAAACTCCCAAATAGAGAAGAGAATGACTTTCCTAAGTAAGCAGGAGGTCTGGGAATTCAATATGTGCCTCTCTAGCCTATTTTTAGTATCTTTCCCATTAAGTAATACTGCTTAATTTGCAACTGCCAAATCTCTAGTAATTTGTAATTATAGTACTTGTGAGTTCAGATGTCACAGGAGGTACTTGATAAAACAGAAGGAAAGCATTTGAAATCTTAATTAGTGGTCCAGAAATTCTCCTTGGACAAATTAATTCATTTCAACTTAATTAATATTTTCTATAGCTCAGTCTAGTACTCACAGAGGAGTTTGTACTCCTTTGTGCTTTTTTTTTTTTTTAAGGAATCCATTAGAAAATGTTTTAAATAATGTTATTTTAAAAGCATGACCAACTGTGCACTATATTCTCATAAAATGTCAAAAATGCAACTTAATTTATTAGTCTGATATCTGTAGGAGTTGTGAGTGTGATCTTTGTCATCTCACTTTTCTTCCTCTTGTTCTTACTGGACAGGGAGAGTTCAAGTCCTCCTCCCTTTATCTTTTACATGTTTGCTTTTCCCAATAACTGCTGATTTTCCTAAAAGAGACATAAATTAAAACTTTTCTTATCATTGATTAGGGTAATATGAATCCTGCTAAATCTTTTCCTGTAGTTTTTTGTTGGTTTGTTTGCTTCTTGGGTTTTGAAGTTGGAATTTTTTTTTTATGTTTGTCATACAGAAATGAAGAGAGAGAAAATCATCACACTTTTCATTTGAGGGGATGTTTAGTCTGTACAGTTCCCAGGGTGGGCTGCCATGATGTAGTGAAGACAACAGAGGTGAAAACAGAAGCTTGCCACCTCTGCAGCCCCTTCTCTTTATACTGATGCACTCTGTTCCTGTAAAACAATTACTTGAATTCTGTAGTCCTTCATAACTTGGTTGGAAGAAAACAGAGTGAGATAAAGTAACTAAAAATTTGATTTAGTTGCAAATATACAGGTTACTAAAAATGGGGAAGTGCTGTGTTTTCTAATGCATTTCCCCTGAAACCTCAGAATGGTCAGGAGTGAGTTCTCAGGAATAATGAACAGTTTTCAGTACATTAATTCAAAGTAAAAGACTTCTCAGTTGCTCCTCATCCCTTCACTGGGTGTCATCTTTCTCCACCTCCTCTTCCCTCTGCAAATTTCTGCAGGGCTTCCATTTTTCACAATATTTTAAGTATTCTTAAGAATTAAAGTACTGGAACTGAAGCCTTGCTAAAGCAAGTCCCATCTCACCAGGCTGTAAAATGGCTACTGAAATCTTTTAGTGCACGGGAAAAAATGAATATACAGCATAGGTTCCTTCAGGAGTCTGACAGATGCCATCCTAGTACATAACTCTGAAAAGTGGAATTAATTTACAGAGTGCAATGTGAAGTAAGAAGGAAAAGACTGTCCTCTTATTCTGTGTAGTTTTATATTGTTTTAGTCCTTAAGTGCAAATTATGATCTGATTTCCAGTGTTTGTAAAATTATAGGAATCTAACACTTGCAAATACTTGCACAGAAATTATTTTTTGTATTTTTTTCATGAAATTTACAAGAGGTAGAATAAGACCATGTTATAATATTCATCCTGCAAATAAGGGTCCATTTACCAGTTTTCATGGCCTTTTTTTCTCCTTTCTGCTTACATTATACAGCATTTTGTCCATACCACATTGGTCACTTCTCCATTGTTGGCCTGGGCTTTGAGGAATATGTGAGTACTGTTTTATAATTGCAAATGAAAAATAAACTACCACTGTTTATTCAATCACAATATTTTTGTAGCATCTTTCCATTTTCTATTTGTGGTTGCAAAAGTAACTTTGAGTATGTCTTCTTACTAGTTCTTCAGCCTTTTTGAATATATGATTGAAAATGTTGTCCCACTCTTTTCCACTTCCTCCATTATTTACATCTCAAGTCAAGTTTTTACTATTTGTAAAAACTGTGTGTGTCTTCAGGGTTTTTTAACAACCTCTTGTTCCTTGTGTACATTTTATACTTGTTTACCAAGTTTCATAATGGATGATACTGAGATGGGGAAACTAGGGGATGAATGAAACAGTGTAAGGTGGCACTTTTTGTTTCATATATTAAGGTTGTTTTGGGTTTGAAGAAAGCAGTTGTAATGTAAATGTAAACATTATCTATTCTTGATGAAGTACAATGATGGTAGATTATTAAAATATGTAAAAACTAGAGAAACTTGGCATTCTTCTTGAAGAGTTGAAATTTGGAATTTATCTTAGTTACATAAAAAGGACATGTAATCTTCTAAGAGACTGATAAACTTTCACCTGTTTTCCTCTTTGCTCCAGGTCCAAGCATCTCACTTTGAAGGCCTGATTACAACTATAGTGGGATATGTTCTTCTAGCAGTGACTCTAATTGTTTGTCATGTATCCTTTTGTCAGTACTTACCTGGTTCAGATTTATGTGTCAATAATTTTTTCTGACTGTGCTTTGTGGAGGTGATGTAGGTGCACTTAACTCACCATTTTTCTCTGCTCTTTTGGTGAAATTGGAAGGAAAGATCTCTTCTGTTCTCTCGGAGATTTAGAAGTTGTCAGTGTGACTGCCTGCTTTCAAATACTGTCACATGCTTAGCAACACAATCAAGGGCTTTTATGTTTGCTTGAAAGTCTGTCTAAGAAGAGTGTAGAATCATTTTTTCCTCACTATCTGTAGGCTTCTGCTGTGAACTGTAGTTCCAGCAGAGCGATTATAAAAGGAGGTATGATGGGAAATTTATTCAAATATTTTTGATCCTGCCAGTTTTTTGAATAAGAATTATTTTAGTTTCTTTGTTATGTCTCTGAACTACTGAGAGTTTGCAGCAAGAATTTCTTTCTCATTATTACTTTCTCAGAGAAAACTACTTTCTCTTAGATGTAGAAAATAAAGTACTGGAAGCTGGAAGGATTTATTTGGTCTCAAGTAAGAAAGCTGCAGTCAAGCTGCATGGTTTTTTACATCAGCTTCAATTTGGAAGAATATACACTTGTTACCAGCTTTCTGTGCAAAAGTAAATGAAGTTAACATTGCCTTTCCACATCAGTATACTGATGTGCAGTGCATGTGTAAAGCATTAGTAGATTAGCATGTAGGTTTTGCCTCCTGAAAAAAAAAAAAACCCAAAACAAACTCCCAAAGTGCAATTGCATCCAACTTTTCTTGAAAAAGGTGAGAATTTGATTTACACAGCAGTGAAGGGAAAGCTGCTATTTAAAATAGGTCTTAAATTTTTAAATTTACTTATTTGTAGCAGATGTTTTCAGAGACAACTATTTATTTCTCGAGAAAACTGCTGGTTGTTTAATTTAAGAAAGGTCCTATTATTAATTGATATTTATTTACTTTAGATGCATGTTTAGGGATGTTACTCAGCACACCAGATCATGACTACTGGAGTCACAGCCAGTTTTGGAAAGAGAATCCTGATAGTACACCTACTTACTATTTGATTTTTCTCTTTTATAGAATTTCCTATTGCTAAAATCAGTGTAATATAATGTTTGATATTAGACTATTACAAAATGTTTTCCAGTGCTATTTTCTTGACAAAGTTATTCAGGGTTTGGCAGCTCTTGTTAAGTTTCAGCGATCACGTCGTTTACTAGGAGTTTGCTATATTGTTGTCAAGGTAATCCTAATTTTTTGTGTGCAGAAAAAAAACCCTCTCATTTTAAGCTGACATTATCATTTTCTTAGCAATTTTTGTTAAACTAGTGAGATGTTATTTTCTGTCTTTTCCTAAAGGTTTCCTTGTTAGTGGTGGTTGAAATTGGTGTGTTTCCTCTCATCTGTGGCTGGTGGTTGGATATATGCTCCTTGGTAAGAACAGAAACAAATAATGATAAAATCTTTTGTAGCTGTTTATATTTGAAGCAGAAAAAAAAAGTTCTGATGCGAAGAGAGCTGTTAATGTGAGTTTGACAGCACTCTTCTGTTTTCATAAACAGCATTTCCAGAGGGAAATTTCTCAAGTTTTTTAGGTACTGCCTAATGCTAATTTTGGGGTTTTTTATGTTACTAAATACAAATTAACATGCTATTACTAAAATCACAAGATCCTAATCCTTTTTAGTGCTGTTACAAGATCACTGTGATAATGAGCTTACTTATAGGCAAACTTGTGCTCTGAATAAACCTCTTTATGTAGCCATCTTATGTGGAATGGTAATGACTTTGTATTTTAAGTTGTCCAGTCTCTTTCTGTTTCGAAAAAGATCTTTGCTGCACTTGTTTGGAATTGAGGACAGTTTTTCTGTCCTGAAAAATACTGAGTGATGAATTTGAAATTGACAAAATTAGTTTTTTTCAACCTTGGTAGAAATAGAATTTTACTTAGGAATTATTTGCTTCCATCATAGTGTCACTTTGTTTGAATTGATTTATAATTTATCTAGAGTCTGTTAGTGATTGAGTTCACATATTTCTTCTTTCAGAAGAAATAATTTGATCAGGTATTGATCTTTATTTGCTGTTCTTATCATAAATAATCCCTTTTTTCTATAAATTGTATTTATGTGTTAAAGCAAACATTTAAATTATGCTTAGTATATATATTTAACTGGGGTAAACAAAATGAGTACGTGTGGATGTTTGCCAAACTTTATTCAAATTTGTCTACTACTTACCTTCTTCTAGGAGATGTTTGATGCCACTCTAAAAGACAGAGAATTGAGCTTTCAGTCTGCCCCAGGCACCACAATGTTTCTGCATTGGTTGGTTGGAATGGTTTATGTTTTCTATTTTGCATCCTTCATCCTTTTGCTAAGAGAGGTGAGTCTGTAAAAGCAAGATTGGTATGTAACACAGTTAGAGGCTTATATACAGAACTGTTAAATCTTTCATGTGTGGGTGTTGCTTCTACCATTTTTTGTGTGTCTATTGGATTCAGTTTTATGTAAAAAGGGCCATGCTGGTACTTACTGTAGTGGAAAAATTATGATTTTGAGTACATTTTACTTAGAGATTTTTGTTTAACTGTTAAATCTGAGCGTTGCCTTCAAATGAATCCAAATATGTTTTAGTTGTTGAAGATCAATCAGTACTTGAAAATTAAGCTTGTATTTGGTTATTAGTTCTCTAGTTCCCTGTTCTATTTCTGTGCAATTTTGGTGAATCTTGTTCAACCAATATCCCTATTATGGTAAAGCTTATTTTCTGCAGCAGTGTTGTTCAAAATGAAAAATAAATACAAAGATTATGTTGTCCTCATATTTTTTTTATTTCCTACTTCAGGTATTGAGACCTGGTGTCTTATGGTTTCTCAGGAATTTGAATGATCCAGACTTCAATCCTGTGCAGGAAATGATTCACTTGCCCATCTATAGACATCTCAGGAGGTTTATCTTATCAGTGGTGAGGACTTGTCAAAAAGATTTCTTTATTTGGAAATATAGCTTCATATGTACTGTGTATATAAAGAGGAACATTTTCACCATGGAAGTGAACTGGTACTGGAACAGGTTGCCAGCAGAATCTGCATCTTTCAATACTCAAACTCAATAAGATATGGTTCTTAGCAGCCTGATGTATGTGGGTCTGCTCAGAGCAGGGGTTTGAGGAGAGTTGGTTGTACTTCAGAGCTCTCTTCTAAACCAAGTATCTTATGCTAAGTCCCAGAAAATGTTTGGATATTCAGAAAACAAGTGTTGTTATAATGATTATTGTAAATCGCATAACTTTCATGATGCCCTCAGTTACTGCAGTAAACATTGTGTGTCCAGTTCAGCCAAAGTAGTGCAGCAGAGAGAGTAATTTTCTGGACAGATTCTGGATTGGAGTCTGCTGCTGTAGCCAGTGGTGGCTGTTTCCAGATTATCACTGTAAGACAGTGAAAACTTTGAGAGTTTTTTCCCTTTGGTTGTTTGTCTGAGGTTTGCTGAGCACTGCTGAGCATGCAGTGAAGGAAGGGTCGCAGACCATCTTTGACATAAATGTTACATGAACTGTGTAAGCTGACACACCAGAAACATTGTTTGATGTACTGTGTTGTTACACCTGAGCTGCTTTAAGCAGTGAAAGCTCAGAGAGATCCTGGTTTGTTAGAGAGCCCTTCAGTATGAGTGGAGTTGACCTTTCCACCTTTCTGAGTATTCTGTCCTTAGATAATGGTAATTCTTCAGTTGCATGAAATTTCATGGTACATCAGGTGGCCCAAATACAAGCCAAGATCTACTGGTTGCTCATGATCTCACTTATGTTGTCACACATAAGTGTTGAACAGGCAGTTACTTGAACTTCACCTTTTGACTTGCTCAGCTGATTAATTCAGAATTTTCACTAGCCTCGTGCTAAAATATGGGGTCCAGAATGGTAATCATTTACCATTTCAAAGAATAAATCACACCTTTCAAGCTCTGTTTATCTTTCTGTATTTTAAAGAGATGTCTCGTGTATGACATAAACTATTATTTTTCAAGAAGGGGATTTTTCTATTTGACCTAGTTAAACACAATTTTTTTTTCACATCTTTAGTCTATTTTATTTATATGAAATGTAAGAATGTACTTAATTTTTATTAATGTAAAAATGTAATACTACATTTTTTAAAATGTACTTAATTTTTCATCGGCTTCCTTAAGGAAACAGGAATCATAAAAGTGCATTGTCTTCAGGCACTTGATGTCCCCTACTGAATTTTGGTCTTTCAGTCAATTTGAAATGTGAAGAAATAGGAACTGAAAGGTCTTTTGATGCTTCAGCAGGTTGCCTAAGAAGTCAGCCACTTAGAAAAGAGAGGAATACAAAATAAGCAATCCTGTTGTTGGGGAAGGGGAAGAAAGAACTCTCTGACATTGCTCTAGCTGTCAGGAGGCTTATTCTGGTGCTTATTCAGCTGCAGTCCTATTTGGCAAGGGCATCACAGTCAACTGGTGTGCCTAGGATGGATTTGAATTTCTTCATAGTGTCTTCAGATGTCCTTCTGCACCTGAATGGGCAGCTGGAACAGTGTTGCTGACACAGGCCTGTTGGCTATGGCTGGACAGTACTTGCTCAGCATCCAGGCATTTTCTTTGCTGCTCTGCCCTGCTCCCTCACCTCCAGTGAACAAGCTGTAGGCTGGAAGGAGGGTATCCCTGGAACAGCTGGCCTGAACTGACCAGAGGGATATGACATCGTGCTCAGCAGTAAAAGCTGTGAGAAAGGAGGTTGGGAGGGGATGTTCATGGTTATGGTGTTTGCCTTCCTGACTTCCCAGGAAATTGTTGCTTGTCTGTCTGCTGATGGGAAGTAGAGAGTGGATTCTTACTATTTTGATTGCTTACTTGGTGCTTTCTCTAGTAAATTGCCATTATCTCAGTCTTGCCTGCCTTCTGTTTTGCCTTCCCCTTCAGCTGAAGAGGGGAATAAGCAAGCAGCTGGGAAGGCATTCAGCTGTTAGCCTGGGCTAGCCCACTACCCCAGGGAACATGTCAGAGATGAGTGGGAAACTAGGTTTGGTAGTTTCTACTTTTTGGACTAATTTGTTTACTTTATAATTGCAGATTGTCTTTGGATCAATTGTACTACTCATGCTCTGGCTTCCTATACGCATTATTAAGTATCTCCTGCCTAACTTTCTTCCATATAATGTTATGCTCTACAGGTGAGCATTTATTTTAAAAAGATGGGGATTTTTTAATGTTTGTATAACTGGAAAAAGTGTATTTGCTCTCCCTGAGCATTAAAGTAACACTTTTTGTTAGGTTATTTTGTCTTCCATTAATCTAATCTTCGTTGTTCTAAGAGAAGTAAAGGGTAAAGGACATGGCTGCATCATACAATGTGACAAATTAAAAGCCGCTTGAAAAAAGAAGAATTTTGTATTCCTTCCATAAAGATAACTATTTGGGGCTTTATGCCCTCAAAACACTTCCCATTTCAATTTTCTGATAGTGAAGTTCCTTTTGTGTTTGCTTTTGTAACACACTCATTCTTGATTGTCATTGCTTCAGGAGTAAAAGAATATCTGTAACTGCATTTTTTTAATGGTAGCAGTTTTTTCGTATTTCTGAAAAATAATTCAAAGAGTAATTATAGATGCAAATAGGGATGCATACTATATTCTTAGATATAATCTTTCTCAATGTTTTTTTCCTAAATTTGTTATAAGCTGAAGTGGCTAACCTCTCTGCTCAGGGTAGTATATAGGGAAAAACCATAACAAAAAATGAAGAATTTTCCTTTTTGGCAAAATACAATGTGTTTTTGTATTGTAGTGGCATTAATAGGATTCAGTGTAAAATATTTCTATTGGGATGTTCCTTGTGTTTGATTTTGTGCTCTTTCCATTGTTTCCAGTGACGCTCCAGTAAGTGAACTTTCCCTAGAGCTGCTTTTGCTTCAGGTGGTGCTTCCAGCTTTGTTAGAGCAAGGACATACAAGACAGTGGTTGAAAGGTCTTGTACGAGCATGGACTGTTACTGCTGGATACTTGCTGTAAGTACAGAAATCCAAAATCAGCTACTACCACTGTTCCCAGTTGGGCCTTTACACATGAGGGGAGCTTTCCAAAAGGTTATCCCAACAAGTAGGTTTAATAGCTTTTCTACAGATAAAGACATTATGAAAAACTTCTATAGTGATTGCTTTCTTCTAAGCAGTAGATGTACATACTTCTGGACTAGCCTTTGACAAGTAATTCTTTTGGTATACCATTACAGCATTTGCTTAGTGAAAGAAATCTGTAAAAGTATGACTGATATCTTCTTCACTCCCTTATTATATGAAAATAAGGATATAAATATCAGCAGTGTGTTTCCATGAATCATCTAAATAAAATTCATGTGCACTTCTTAGATTTCTTACTATAAGAAGGAAAAATAAAGAAAAATAATTTAGAACGTTGAGCTGAAGAAGTAAGCAACTTAAATTAGTGGTTTTAAAGTTGCAAGTTCAGATTTTAGAGAAGGATAAAACCATTTCTTTGTCAAATAAAGTAAGTTAATGTACTGCCAGGCAGAGTTCTAGCACTTGAAATTATTTTTTAGTTCATCACTTGTTTGCCAAATTAGTCAAGAAAAAAGTAAGGTTGATTTTGTTTCTGTACAGTTTTCAGTTTAACTTCATAGGATATTGGCATTCTCCCACCATGTTGCACTCTTAGAATAAGGAATTATTCTTTGCCAAGTTATGTCTGAGAAAGTGAGTGAATGAATGAAAGATTTTTTCTTCACTGTAACCCAAAATGTTTATTTTAGTTTCTCATAAAGAAACTCTGCTCACCTCCTCTTCTCTTGGTTTACATTTTGAAGAAGTTTTAATTATTTTCCAAGTTTTGATTATGTTTAAGTATAGTGTAACACGAGAGTTTTAGAGATTATGATAGAAATGACTTTTCTTACTCCACTGTTGCCGCTCTTTAGGACAATTGCAAATTACCTCCTCAGTAATTTTAGTTTAGCACATATGAAAATCTTCTGCTCTGTCGTTCCCAAAAAGCAAACTGTTGGGTAAATTTCATTGCTAATAGAATATCTGCACATACTTTACTCTGCTAAAGCTGAGGAAAACTAAGTTCTAAATATTCAGTTTTAATCAGACTCAAATTTTGCTAATTGTATGTGTGGAAAACATCAACAGAATAATTTTTAAGTAGATTGATTTTTTCCTAGGATTGATATTCTTAAAAAGCTGTGAACAGGTTTGAGCAATTTAGAATCTTCTTGAAAGGCTCTGCCTGCCTCTGCAGTTTGACAGCACGTCCATAGCAATGCAGCACCATCCTTGTATGGTTTAGGTTTGAAGGCCCTTGTTTCCTATAGAGCTTGGTGATGGTAACATAAGAGCTGTTAGTAGAGCTGTGTGCTTACATGAACTGAAATATCCATGTCATTTTCCTTTCATGTGCACAACACCTTTAATACCAGGTGGTGTTTTTAAAGCAGTCAAACAGATACGTGATCTTCCCTTGTGATGGGATTCTGACTGCATCCACAGCAGCACTTCCCTTCTATATCGTGTTTATGATGATATTGAGTATGTCACCAAAAAAGGCTTATTTTACTTAATCAAGATTCTGCCAGCACTCCTGTATTAGTTTTGTACAACCTGTATGGATTCTGGGTAGGCCTATATTTCTGTAAGTTTCTCATTCATACCAAACAGAACAAAACTGAAATTTTGACTGTTGCAGGGATCTTCATTCTTACCTACTTGGTGATCAGGAAGAGAACGAAAACAATGCAAATCAGCAACCTAACAACCAGCATGCTCGCAATAATAATGCCATTCCAGTTGTGGGAGAAGGTCTCCATGCGGCCCATCAAGCCATACTTCAACAGGGAGGACCTGTGGGTTTCCAGCCTTATCGTAGGCCTTTAAAATTCCCACTCAGGGTATGTATACCTAACACATCAAGAGAAAAGAAAAAGGCATTTGAGAAGTTTTCTTTTCTAAGAAAGATTTAGCCCATGTTGTCAGAATCACACGGTGGGTCCTGTTTTATATGGTTTGCAGCTTTCAAAACATAGAGTTGCAGTCGTGCTCATATATATATAAGCCTGTAAGATCTTCAATTACAATTTTATTTACAGATCCCATATATGTTGAGTATTATGTGTCAATTACATCTTATTTTCTTTACACTAAGTAATGGAGAGAAAGACAATAAGCCCCTCTCAAACAGGTAGTTCAGGTGTGCCTCTAACAAGGCATGGCTTTCAAGGGGGCATACTTTGGTCTTGTAGCTGAAGGGTGTTTAGAATGATTTTGCTTTATTAAGAAAATAAACAGAGAACTTCTGTTGCTTCTACATCTGTATTAAACATAGAAAGGCATCATATAATGCTTGAAAGTTATAAATCCTTAAAATTAGAAAGGAAATTTTATTGGCAAATACTTACATTTCTAGAACAATATACAGCTTAAAATAGATAGCTGTTTTGTTGTTAGTAGAACTCTGAGTTAAATATAAACTGCACCACAGCTCACTTAGTGTGGTTTGAGGTGTAGCTGAAGAATGGAAGTAATGGCTAACATTGGGTCAGTGTGGTATTGCATCTGAAGGTTCCTTCCTTTATACCCAAATGTCTTGTCAAGGAAAGTCTGTTCCAGATTGAACTGTCTCTTGGCAGTCTGTTGGAATAAGGTGTTAGCTGTCCCATAGCAAGCTTGCTTGTTGTGTGGCTTTGATAATTAGTGAAGCAGAACTTCATAGCACCTGGTGCTTGAAAAATATTTAAAAAAGTCAAGTACATAGTAATTCTCTGGTAAGGTGAAAACCTGGCTGAGGAGTAATCAGCTTCACTGTCAGCTTCTGGTCACAGAAACCTGAGCACATCTGGAAGAACTTTGTCAGCAGCGTTTTCCTTTTAAAACCACTGTCTTGCTTATGTGGCATACAGAGCTAGAAATCTTTCAGGATTATATAGGAGTCATGCTGCTCAGTGCAGAAATTGAGGTGGTCTTTTTTTATGTGACAAAGCAAAGAACTTAAGTCATTCTGGATTCATATGATATTTTTTAATGTTGGAACAGTTAATGGAAAGTCTTAGAAATACACAACACTGCAGGTGTTCTGCATGTACTGGGGTTAGGTTTCTTTTTGCTGATTTATTTATAGTGAAACATCAGTTAGTATTTGAACATCCTAGTTTAGCTGCCTTTCTAGGATAATGTATTTTTTGTGCTGGGATTTCTTGGGGTTTGGTTAAATAACTTTCTTATGCACTTCCCTTCCTTTTTTTTCCCCTTTTTCAGATATTTCTTTTGATTGTTTTCATGTGCATAACATTACTGATTGCTAGTCTTATCTGCCTTACCTTACCAGGTGAGTCTATTACAGTAAACTATCATTAAGAACAACTCAGTATGTTGCCATGGCCAACCATGGCAGATGTTTTGAAACCATTGTTTGAAATCAAAAGGCAAAAATATGGAAACTAGTTTAATTTTTAATAATTTGTCATCAAATTGTAATCTAAAAATCTAAACAACGGAGATTGCCATTCCCTTTTTGTTGTAGAATAATTTTCTTCTGAGGACAGGGCTTCAAGTGCTTCAATCTCAGTAGTATTGACTGGAAAATAATTGAAATTCTTGCACCTGTTTTACTGTTTCGAGAAGGAAAATATGTAGATTGTTACCAGGTCTTCTACAGTATTTTCTTTAATTAAATATTCTGAAGGTGCCATTTTTGAGTACTGCGAGGAGCAGGGGGTTGGACTCCATGATCCTTAGGAGTTCCTTCCAACTTGAGATACTCTATCCTTCTGTGATCTTGACACATCACTAGGAGATTTTGTGAAGTGGCATGTATATCACTTTAAAATGTCCAAATAAGTACTTCAAGAACACTTGGTATTTTTAAAAATAATTTGGAGTAAATGAAGCCATGTCAACCAGCATAAATTTCATAACCTGTCTGCTGTAATACTATGTAATTTATTACCTTCTTCTATTAATGAAGAATTTCATAACCTGTCTGCTGTAATACCATGTAATTTATTTCTTCTACTAATGATCCTAAAGTCAATAATGAGTTAAGATCAAAGTTATAAATTCTGTGATTGTTTTAGTAGTAGGACATAAAATAATTCCACTGTAATACTAGGGAAATGAAAACACTATTAAAAAATGAACTGTAGCAAATCAGTCTCCCATTTTTGTCAGAGAACTTCAGAAGCCCCATCAGTAAGTCTTAAAAAATTACATGAGACAGTGAAACGACCCAAAGATAGCTCGTATAATTTAAGTTCAAGCTTACACACTAATGCATGATCGCTGTTGCAGTTCTGAAGATCAGTATTTAGGCTCTGAACAGTGCTTTGTTTTGCTGTAGCTCAGGTCAAATTGCTGTCCTAATGAAAATTTAGGTGGAAAAGGATTTCTATGTGTTTATTTGGCATAATTTTTGAAGCCCTTTGCATAATACTTCATACCTTTACGCATTACGAGTATAGTACCAAAATAACTGTTTTATGAGGAATAATATTTATGCAGGAATATTTCAAATATATTTGCTAAGTACTTTTTTAATGAGCATCCTTCCCTAATAGGTCCAGAAGCATTACTGTATGTAACAGTGCTTGTGTTTGCAGTGTTTGCTGGCCGGTGGTTAATGTCATTTTGGACGGGGACTGCCAAAATCCATGAGCTGTACACAGCTGCCTGTGGTCTCTATGTCTGCTGGCTGACTATCCGAGCTGTGACAGTGCTGGTGGCCTGGATGCCACAGGGTCGTAGAGTCATTTTCCAGAAGGTCAAAGAATGGTCTCTCATGGTGAGTCTTGAGAAAAAGTTCTACTGAACTACCAAAATTTAGCTAATGGCACTTGTTTTATTTTTTGCTTGGAGGCTTTACTATGTCATATGTACTACATTTTGCTTTTCAGACCATTTTGAAGCTTTTGCAGCTTACGTTCCCATTGCCTAGGCTAACTATTTTTGGAAGGCAATCAGTGTAAATATGTTTGTGTATATATGTTTAAATATATGTGTATGTTTTTCTGTTTTCCTTTAAAAGTGAATTTATTGCATTATTATGGCATATGTTACATGTTCTCAAAAACATTTACATTTTCACATACACCTGGAAACTTAACTATTTACTTGTTTAGTTACATGAAATTATCAAATGGGAAAACCTAATAAAGCTGATAGATGATGATGACCATATCTCTACAAAGTAGCTTGATGCATATTTTCAGGAAGATCTTTATCAGCTGTTGAACTTGCATTTCCTTTCCATGCAAAGGAAAATAAAGATATTTTCCTCAAAAATATTAATTATAAGGAGTTGGCAGTCTCAGCCTGAAAACAAATTCATACCCCAACTTTTTATCTTGGTGTTGATTTTGAGGATTTCTGTAGTAGATTTCTTGCTAGTTCCTTTAAACATCAATAGCCTAAATGTATCTTGTTATGGACATTTTAATGTGTTTATTGAATTGTTACACTGTACATGTTCTTCATGTACTACCATGTTTCCCAAATACCTCATCCATCATTTTGATTTTAGCTTCTTCAAGAAAATTCATAGCTAAAGCTTAATTTCTACTTGTTCTTTGTTACTTCTTATTATCTTGATTAAGTCAGGCTACTTTGTATGATGCAGTTAAATTAGGAGAATTTTAGAAGAAAGATTCAAATACTGTGTTCTGAGTCCTACATTTTTAAGTCAAATATTCCATAATGACTGAATTTTTAAGGTTGGTTTTGTTCCAGAGAAAAAATTTGCAGCCTTGGATTTTTTTTTTAATTTCCCAACATATGAGCGAGCATATGCAATATATTGAAGTGCCTTTGGACAGTATTCCCTATTGATAACAGTCAGTGTGACTGTGGTTTAGAACTATATGAATACTAGTAGGCACAGTCATTATTTTTTCTGGAATTCCTTTTCCTATGGAATAGGAACCAATCTTGAAAACTTGCATTGCAAAACTATGTATGTAGTGAAAATTGTTTCTAGGAGTGTATATGTGTGAAATAGAGGTTTATGTAGTTTTGGGGTTTATTTACCGGGGCTGTGTGTTTATGTTCTAATTACATTTTTTAATTTAAACTAAGAATCCTCTGGCAAATACATTAATTAAATGTCTTGGGATTTTTAGATAATGAAGACATTGATAGTGGCTATACTGCTCGCTGGTGTGGTTCCACTTTTGCTTGGTCTTTTGTTTGAACTGGTCATTGTCGCACCTTTGAGAGTTCCTTTGGATCAAACACCTCTCTTCTATCCCTGGCAGGTCAGTTGCTCCCACTCTTTTGCTGCTGTTGATGTAAGGAGTATGGGCTGCCTTGCTTCATGTGGATTCGGTGCTTCAGAGCATTTTCCACAAATGTGTTTGTATGTGGCAGAGAAAAGGCAGCTAGTCTGGATGTGAGAATTATTTGAACCAAAAGGATATGCTGAGGAATTTAAACTATGAAAAGCTGAACTGTTGTGAGATGACATCAGAGGTTGCATTTCAGTGATCAGCTATTTTTCCAGTAGCATAATTGTAAAGTTATGTAAGAAGTTAGTATATCTATATGTATGTGTGCACAGATGCACATACTCTAATCCTGCTGGAAAGCTTTCTGCATACAGTTATGCAGCAAGAGGTTCTGGTATTTTTTTTTTTTTTGTCCTGGAAAGACTTTAATTCAGTGATGAGGCACATTATGAATGTAATTTTTAAATTATTTAGGGTCGTGCTGATTTTGGCCTGAGTTGTCAAATCATTAATACAAAATTTTGAGGTAGTTATGTGTTATTACTCTTCAGTCACGTCTCACAGGCTGACTGCAAATTTCTGTCCTGCAAGTTGGGAGATGAAATGAAGATACAGGATTGAATGACAAATGCTTCCATCACTTTAGAAGTCATAACTCAAACAAACCCATCTGAGGGAACCATAACTCAGGCATCTAGAATGCCATTACTAAATAAGAAGAGAGTGTTCAGGGACAGTGACTTTCTAAGCTGCCCTAAGCTTTCATTTACTTTCAATGTCCAAATGTTTAAAAGCCGTAATGCAAAGGAGAATTTGGCTACAAATTTAATTATTCCATTATTTTAAAATCCAAGTATATTTTTGAGCTGAGTAGATGACCAGAAAATCAGGACATCATATAATTACAGTGGTAGATGATCATGGTTTCCAAACAATTTTGGAAAGAATTTGTAATGGTAGAGATTATAAAAATTCTTTAATATTGCATAATAGTTCCTTAAAAGTTTTAAAAGAAGTATACTGATAAGCTTTATTTTCATGTAGCAGAACTTCTTCAAAATATAGGATAAGTGTGATTTGAGACTTGTTCTACATGAACAAGGAACTATCAAAATTGAGACAAATTTCCATTTTTCCCAAAAGAGTTATGCAGAGGTTACATTCTTAAATAAACATGAATCAACTTTAATACTGGTGCTTTTTTTGTAACAATTTTTAAAATCCTTTAGAATTGGCATTAACAAAAGTTGTCTTTTTAAATAATCAGTTCAAGAAAATGTATTTCCCCAGCAGGTTAAGAAAGTTAATTTTTGGCAGGTTTTGTTGAAAATCTCTTACAAATATCTGTAATCCAGAAAGGATGGACTTACGATGTGAAGTGTTTACTAGAAGCCAGTAGTTACAGTGTCCTAATTCCATACCATAATAAGTGCAGTTTATGTCAAAACAAAAATTTTCCACCAAAGAGTATGACTTTTTTTGTTAAGACCATTGTTTTGCTTTAAGCTTTCTTACATTGGGTAGGGTTTTGGGAATAATTAAACTTCAGAAGAACTTGTTTCCTAATGCATGTTATCATCTTTGTATCTTTTTTTATTCTTCTATAGAGAAAGGAAATTAATTTCCTTTTATGTAAGTTAGTTTTTAACCAGAATGTTAGTCAATTGCTTTAAGTCTAATGCTTTTATTTTGTATTTGCCTTTGGTTTAATAGAAGTAGTGATTTTCCTGGTCCCAGGGAGCTAAATTTACAGATGTCAGTTAATCTTGAGAGCATTCTCTTTTTCATAGGAATTTGCAGATGATGTCATCTCTGTGGATCAATGTCCCATGTAAATGGAAAAGTAATTATATTTTCACTTATAAGTAATATTAACACATTGCTCTTAAAGCTTTTGGTTGTCAGACTTTTTAAAGATATGTTATTGCTCACACTATACATTTTTACAAAATTAGGACTGGGCTCTTGGAGTTCTGCATGCCAAAATAATTGCTGCCATAACACTGATGGGTCCCCAGTGGTGGCTGAAAACTGTTATTGAACAGGTAGGAAAAATTCTTCATGTGAATTGTCTGCAAAATACATTTTTTATGTTTCTAACTGTGTGTCAAAAAACAGTGTTACTCTTGCAGTAATGGGTAATTGAGTAGAATTCAACTAGTCTTGTAAAAACCTTTTAAATTGTATAGCCTAATCCATTAAGGTACACTTAACAGTAAAACAAAAAATCAGAAATCTGAATTCAAGAAAATGCTTTGTATACATATATGCGTTTTTCTCAGGTTTGTAATAAAATTAGAAAGAAACATGATTATTTCTTCAGATGAAGTGCATGTGTCCAAATACTTGTCCAAATATTGGGCAGTATTTACATCCACAATTCAAGAACACAGAATTTTGCTTTCTCTGCAGCTGTAGGGATTACCCCATTCATAGATCACTAGAGATGAAAGACACAATTTCTCTTCCCCTTTAATTATTAAGCAACACAGAACAGTTTCTCTGAGCAGTTTAGAGGCACATGGCCTGTAGCTTTGTTAGAAGTATTTTTTTTCTTGATTATAACTGTTAAATTCCATAGTTGTCATCTCAATGAAGTATCTCAGTTGTTAGTCAGAAGGTAATTTTTCAGCCCTGCACTGTATGTGATGCCTGTGGTGCATGTCCCAACCTCTGTACACAAGGTGCCCCTCATGAGTAAGTCTAGCACATAGTCCATTATTAAATCACTTCAGCTGCCACAGTGCAGAAATATAGTCTTAGTCTGGGAGTATGTTTGATGCACACCACGGCTCCCTGTTCCATTCTGAACGCTCTCCATGGGCTGTTTACCCACCCTCCTGAGCCTTCCAGGCTGTGGCACAGCCTGGCTGTGGCCATTGTTTAGCTGTAGCTGGTAGCCATTCAAAACTGCTTTTTTCCCATGCTTAATCTGGTTGTGTTTTGACCTTAGCTTCTGGTAGTAACTGGAGAAGCTTAAGAATGTGGAGGCCTTTTTTTCAGGCACAGACTCTATGTACAGAGGCTCTGGTCTGCCCCTCCAAATAAAATAGGATCCTATTTTCTGCCCATTACAAAATGTAATAATTTATTCTATTAGCCAATACAGGCTCCTCTTCTAGTAAGTTAACAGCACAAAGTGATCCCAGGTCACCCACAGAACCATTGTCCACAGCTCTATGAAATGATCTTTCAGAAGGTCTCTTGCATTCCTGCAGCTGAATCTCAACTCTGTTCCAGTTTAAGTTGGTCTCTTGGGCATTGTTTAAATGATTTCCTGGAACCTTCATGATGTAAATTGGCAGAGTTTTTCCTTCTTCAGCTGTGGTCATGGAAACACCCATTTCCTTTCATAAGGAGAATTGTGTTAAACCTTCTAATTATTACTGTAAGTGCAAAGCAAGTCTTTCTTAATTGATCTGTTCTAACTTGTTCCATTTCAGGTATATGCAAATGGGATTCGTAACATTGACTTACACTTCATCATCCGTAAACTGGCAGCGCCCGTAATCTCTGTCCTCTTACTTTCCCTGTGTGTGCCGTACATCATAGCTTCTGGTGTTGTACCTTTACTGGGTATGTATGCATTCAGAACACCTGTTTGTCATCTCATGGTTTACAGCAGGGTAGATATGTTTGTGGAAATAAAACTTCAAGCTTTAATTTATTAAAAAAACAAAAAAACCCACCACAAAAATGCAAACAAAAAGCTCCTGCTGAGAAGTGTAAATGTTTAAAGACTTCCAAGAATCACACCATTTTCCAGGAATATTGTCCAAATGCTTCTTGAACTCTGTCAGGCTTGGTGCTGTGACCACTTCCCTGAGGAGGCTGTGCCAGTGCCCAGCCACTCTCTGGGGGAAGAACCTTTTTCTAATACCCAGCCCAAGCCCTTCCCTAACACAGCTTGAGGCTGCTCCTTGGGTCCTGTCACTGGTCACCGCAGCGAAGAAATCAGTGTCTGCCCCTCCTCTTACTCAAGAAGAGGGGCAGACACTGATTTCTTCTCTATGCATTTTAGGTATCTAGCTAGTTTGGGAAAGGAATGATTAATTAATTTTTTTCTTTGGACTATCAGCCTTTGATTTTAGTCCCTCTAGGAGCTATACTGAGTTGAGGCCATCTTTTTCTGACTTGTGAGATTCTAAATAAAGCTTAGAACAGGTGAAAATCATGGGTTTGTTTTGAGGTTTTAATAGTATTAAAATGTAATTTTAAATATATAGGGTTTTTTCAGACTTTCCTATCTCCTAATAATTGAGGTAAATAATTTGATTAGAACCAGGGTATATAAGCTTTTTCATCAAGACTTGTCTTGTACTAGTTAGTTTTGATGTTAACATGTTCAAGAAGTCCCGCTTTATTCTTCAGTCTCACTTGAATGCCGACCTTTATTGCGTTGACTTTTCTGACACAAGGACAAGTCAGTAAGCAGATAAGCAGAAGTTAATAGGCAAAAAGAACTGATAAGCTCTTTTCTTTTTCTACTCTGGATTTTCACCCTGTTAATGGAAAACTTTACACTCATAGTGCTTCAGATTAAAAAGAACAGCAGCTGTCACATTGGATCTTTGAAGTAAATGGATGTGTCATTTATTTCACAGCCCTTGTACTGAAGTTACAGTATAGCAAAAAGTATGGAAGCAAGAAGAGAAGCAGAAATATGTTAGTTCAGCAGTATTACAAAGTCTAAGGATTGTGTCTTGTTTTGTAGGAGTTACAGCTGAAATGCAGAACCTCGTTCAGCGACGCATTTATCCTTTTCTGCTTATGGTGGTGGTTTTGATGGGAATTCTGTCCTTCCAAGTCCGCCAGTTCAAGCGCCTTTATGAACATATTAAAAATGACAAGTGAGTATATAGTGGGGTTTTTAAAATTTTTCCTCTTTATATGTATCTATATATGTGAATACTTCAGGTCAAATTCAGGCATTGTAAATACGTAGGACTAAAAGGGTTTTTAAGAAGTTTTGTAGACAAATGACGCTCTAAAACAGACAAAGTGTTCTTGGCGGATGTTTTATCTGTGGTTCAGGTAGATAAACACAGGGATAGACTGTCTTTATAAAGGGAAGACACTCCCCCATGTCTAACATGAGTGTGTTTTCCCACAAATGAAGCTGACTGTTGGTCTCACCTGTAGTCTTGAATAACAAGTGACTGTAATGAATTACAACATACGTGGAAGTTAGAATAATGTCTCAAGCTGCTGCTTATAAAACCATTTCTTCAACCTTTTCTGTATAACTGTTTTTCTTACTCTTTCTACTTATTAGTCCAGCTAACCTGTTAAAGAATGTTCAGTTGTTTTGATAGTTTGTCCTTACCAAATTTTGAGTGATTTTCTGATGTTTTCAGTAATTATTACTCTGTATTACTCAGAAGCCTGATAAAAATAATAATTTTCCTATTATTTTCTGGTTATCTTGCTTAATTGAACCTTTTATTGGTGTTATTAAATTATTTTTGGTGTTACCCTAATTTCCTTTTTTATGGATTAAGAAGATTAGCAATTGACCTAGCAACTACTTCATAGGTGTGTAGGGCTCTTGTACACACAGAACTAGCATGCAAATAGGAAGCATGAAAAGAAATTTAGGTGGCAAAAAGCGTGGAATAGTGATATAGAGGAAGCAAGGAAT
Source organism: Melospiza georgiana (assembly GCF_028018845.1). Lineage (NCBI taxonomy): Eukaryota > Metazoa > Chordata > Aves > Passeriformes > Passerellidae > Melospiza > Melospiza georgiana. The sequence continues at coordinate 83,165,760 of NC_080430.1, read as the reverse complement.
AATGTGAAATGTATGAAAACTGTTAAGCTGCTGTGATAGTTAACTTTCTTTCAATATCTCACTAAAGGAAGCCTGCAGCCCTTAAGCTTTCCATGGAGTAGCATCAGGATATTTTCTTTCCCTTTAAGAAAGCTTAAGGACCAGCTAAAGTTGTTCCTTTACAATTTATAGAATAACTTTTTATTGAAATGAAAACATTACTTTGGCAGCAAAGGAGATAGAGTGGATTTGTGTTACAAAATAGTATTCTCTTGTGTTAAATTCTGTTTTTACTGTGATCCCAGGTACCTTGTTGGACAACGACTTGTGAATTATGAACGGAAGTCTGGTAAACCAGGCACATCAACAACTCCACCTCAGTCTTCACAAGAATAGATGGTCATATTAAACATGTTGACCTTCCCTTTGCCTTTACATGTCCTTTTTTCATAGACTCTTCTCGTCTTTGGATATCTCTCCCAATAATACTCTCAGCAGTGTTTTGGCTTCTGTTGGTAGCATCAAGATAGCAGTTAAGGCTCTGTTTCTTATCTGCATTTTCTGATGTTGTAAATGCTGTCTGAGATCTGTATATGTGTATATAGAAGTGTCCTGACACCCTAAAACCTTGGATTAAAAAGAATGTGCATTGTACATCTTTAAAAAGTATATTAATTTATTAAATCTAGTTGTCACTTTATTTTGGACTGCTGTTCTGTTGACAATGTGCCACAAAGCAATAGTGCGAAGAGGCAAGATGTTTTTATAAAATTTGGAGCTTATTTTATGGTGTTCATAACAGTTCTTATTGTAGTAATACAGTATGATTTTTCATGAGTGGAAAGGCCACGTAGAGAGTATCAAAAGTAAATAACTGTCTTACAGTCAGCAATGAAGTTGCTGTGTTGAGAACATAATGAACTATGTATCTTGCTGTCCAGTCTTTTTTATTATTTTGTATAACACCAAAGCTGTTGTACATTTTTCTATTGCCTGATTGTTTTTCATGTGTCAGAGTTTGTAATATTGTACAGTTGCTGTTAAATCAAGAAAATATTTCCTCTTCTGAGAATTCAGATGTACTTGTTGAGGCTCAGCTGGATTTTTCTGTTTGGTTGAAAGGGGGTAGGTGGGTGTTTGCTTTGGGATCAGGAATCCATTAACTGAAGCAGTAAGTAAAAATTTACTAAGGCTAGGTGATGGAAGTATTTAAAGGTACCGAGAAAAATTAAATAGGTTCACAACTTAAATTGTAGCCAATTTCTTATCAATATTAGAATTTTTCAGGATCTCAAGAAAAGGGGTGAACATTAACTGATGTGCTTGCACAGCACGAAGAGCACAGTGTGAGCAACGTCCTGACCTGATCCTTAGTTAAATGGCGTGAAATCTTTTTTCTGTAAGTTACCAAAGTTGAAAATTGTAGTATGAATTTTATATTGCACAATTACTTTAAAAAAAAACCAAACCCAACCAAAAAAAATTCTCTCAGAATTGGTCACTGTGAATTTTTACAGGAATAATGCTGAGGAAGTGATTTATCATGTACCATTTATGGCCTGAGGGGCAGGGAAATACATATGCTATTAAACAGGCAAGGAAAAGTTAGCAGATTTCTTTGCAAGAACACAGTCAAACAAGAGCCACCAAATCAAGTCTGTGTTATTTCTATATGTAGATAGTTCTTTTGCAGTAATATTTGGGGGTGGGGGTTATGTAGATAAAGAAAACACATAACAGTATCTCAAAGCTTTAAGTAGCATCAAATCACATGCTTAGATTGCAGTATCTTTCCTGGACCAATGTGGAAAATGTGAATATCCATTGCTGTAATGAGAAAGTGAATGGAACATTTAACTTGCTATTCAGTACACTCTCCTTCAGTATTCTGTACTTTACCATGTGTGTATATAATTAATACTTGAGAATCTGGCAGGTGCTTTTAAAGTATCATCTCCTTTTATTGTTGTTGCATCTCTGATCTGACATGGTGTGAGCTAATGTGGTCCAGGCTGTGATGGTGGTGGTTCATTCTTTGGTGTCTGGACTCATGTTCTAAGGCAGTGAGCACAAGCCAAATGCATCTGAATCTAGTGGCAGGAGGATTGGGCTGTCACTCTCAGATCCATACTATTTTACAGAATCACTGTTGTCCTGATGGTTTTGAACCACAAATATTACCCTTTGGAGTGATTTATTAGAAAATTTCCAGTGAAATGAAATCATAGAAAAATAGCCAAAATATTTTTTTCATTTACTGTTGCTGATTTAATGCTGAACTGAGTATATATTCGCCCCATATATTTTTGATGTGCATAAATATTGCATTTGATTATTTACAGTGGTGTACATTGTGGGACAGATATATTTTCACAATAATAAATTCACTGGTAACATACATTATTACTTATGCCAAGATTCTGTTTTTGACCTACCTTTCACAAACAGTTCCAAAATGGTCTTGCCACTCAAATGTTGCGAGCACTACTGTGCATCATGCAGAATTTGCAGTAGTGTGGTACTTGTAACTGTGTTTTTATCCAGACAAACTGGTCTTAATATTAAAATTTATTAAGGAAAAGCCTTTGTGCTGTTTCTACTGGTATTTTACAAGTCATGAAAGAAAACAGCAAATCAGGTCAGTCATGCAATGCGAACTGCAGCTATTTTGATGTAGCTTACAGTATCTGTAATTGCTTTTTTTTAAATGGAAAACTGGTTTCAAATCCAACTGTTGTGCCGGCATTTGCACTGCTTTACAGATCCCAGGTAAAGTTTGTTTCCAGAACTGTCCATTGTGAACTTCTCAGAAATCTCATCTCCTCATCTTATTTTTACACATTTTCGAAAGAATATGGAGGTTGTAGAGAACAGGAATTAAATAACAGTACTTTATAAATTGTTTTAAATTTCAGTGGTTTGCCTTATTGTGTGCTATGTACTCCCCTGGCATAGAAACCTGATAAGTAAGCTTGTAAGTGGCTGTTTCTGACACAGCTGATGAGCCCTGTACCAGTGGCTTCCATCTGTGCTGGAGTGATGCAGAGTGGTGTGTGCTCCTGTTACTTTTCAAGTGGGAAAGTGAAAGTGTGTGAGAGGGTGTGTGTGTGTGTGTGTGTGTGCACTCTTCCACCACAATTTGTGTTGACCTTGGTCTTGACTGGAGGTGTTGGAGGTGTGTACTGGCACAACTGTGTCCCCTTTGTGTGTTGAGAATCTGATGCTGTTGTTAGTTCCACAAGCCTTCATCCAAGAACTGTCAGATGGCTCTGTAGCTATCTTGTGCATATTGAAAAAAGTTAATTGCAGAATAGCTTTGACTGTTTTTACACAGGTTATTTTATATTGATTAAAAATAGTTAAAATTCTGCATCTTTTCTGTCTGCCCCTTCTCTATTGAGTGAAGCCGAAGTTACTTGATTTTGTTTCTGAGGGCCCTTCGGTGCCTGTAACTGCTCTCTATCAGTGACTTCTCAGTAAGGTGCCAACTCCAGCCTATTTCAGTGCTCACATCACTTTTCTGCTGAGTGCATTAATTCTTTGCTTGCCTTCCCCTATACTTGTGTAAAGGTCCTCATAAAAATCTTCACAGCAGCTGCGCTGTTCTTCAGAGAACTCTGCAAAAAGCTTCACAAAGGCCTGTACCTCACAAAGCACAAATGGCTGGAGTTTGATTGCCTGGCATGCTGATCAGCATCATTGTGTTTCCTTGGACGTCACTGTCCATTTTTCTACATCCACATTGGAAAGGTTTTGTGGTAGGATCAGTGTTCTTGTTCTGCTTGCCTTGGGAATAATGGCCATGGTACAGCCTGGGCAATGAGTGAGGCTCTTGGCAGAAATGATGATACAAATAGTAAAAACATTAAACAATGAATTCAGTCTTGGTAGTGTAATGAAGTTCTGGGTGCAAAATAGAAGATGCTGTTTTCTGAAAAGAGATGAGGAAACAACTTTTACAAAGCATAATGGTAAGTTAGAGCTGTCTTACTGTGGCATTTCAGTTCTTAATTAGTAGCTGGAACTAAAGAATTGCATAGTTAACAGCATTTTTTAAAAACTGCATCTGGTTTTAATTTCTTCATTAAGAAGTAACCATAAATTGAGAAATCATATGCAGAAATCAAAGTTATTCAATAATGGAAAATTTTTAAAGATTGTATTTCTAGAGGTCAAATACCATTTCAAAATAAACTGAATGCTTTGAGTTCAGTATAATACTGAGAGATGGAGCAATGGCAAAATTATTTCACAGCTCTGCATATCAATTTTTCTGCTTATCTGCATACCTGCTGTTATCTCTTACCTGTTGAGTACTGGCCAACACCAAAGCTGCAGAGGCATTTTCCCCTATATAAGGTGAAGTCAAACATCTGCAGGTGTCTACATCAGGCATGGGAAGAGTGGGTGGTATTTAACATTACTTGCCTTTCAAGGGCTGTTTGTGTTCCTGGAAAAGGACACTAGTTTTACTTAGAATTCCTTGTTGCTTACAAAACCAGAGAACAGTGCAAAGCTCTTTTATTTATATTGGATAGAATTTCTGTATTAAAACCTAAATAGTGCAGAGCTGCACTGGTGTGCCACGTTCAGCAGATACAAATTGCCAAAGTGGCTTGCTAGGGTTAGGTAAGGAATGTGATGCATCTAAAAAATACTGCTGGATTAGAATGGAGAGTCCATGGGATATTTTGACTAGTTGTTAGCAGGAGTCATGGAAGTAGGAAGCAGCAGAAATTCTAAGGTATGCTGCTTTATAGCAGCATTTCTGGCAGTGCTGCTATAAAGCAACAATTACATCCATGGATATACTTCTAAATGTTCTTTATATACGAGACTCTGTATTACACAGTGGGAGGAAATACTTCTAGGAAGCAGCATAGATTCATATAAAGAGTATTTACAAGAGCATGTAGTGACAGGACAAGGGGGGAGTGGCTTCAAACTGAGAGACAGTAAGTTTAATTAGATGTTAGGAAGACATTCTCTGCTGTGAGGGTGATGGGACACTGGAACAGATTGCCCAGAAAATATGTGGATGCCCCACCACTGGAAATGTGAAAGGCCAGGTTGGATGGAACTCTGAGTAGTTTGGTGTAGTGTAAGTGCTTGTGCCTGTGGCAGGAGGGTTGGAACTAGGTGATTTCTAAGGTCCAAGCCAGGCCAGTCTATGATTCTATGAAAATACATTTAATTAAATGCAGAAAAAAATTTCCACCTACATGCTGCTGTTTCCCATAATACAGTGTGGCAGCTTTATGCATGATTTCACTGCACTGGACCAAATTGCTGGAAGAATTCAGAGTATGACATCTACTTTTGGAGCATTTTAGGGATAGTTTTGAGTGTGTGCAAGGACCACAGATGAGAGATAATATGCATCTTGTTGTTAATCTGTTATCACTAGGCACCTGTGAGAAACTGCACTGTGAGATTGGTTTAATTGAATTCTATTCTCTGAGTTCCTGAAGGATAATGTTTCCTTCATGTTTTTCTTGCTATCGCATTCTTAAATGAGTAGATGCTTTAAAACAACTAAAGGATAGAAATGTATGTCATTATATGTCAGAAGTTACTGTTTTCTTTAGTTACAGGAATCTGCAAAGTATTTTGAGGCCAAATAATTAGCCTGTAGCTTATGCTAAGTGTTCCTGTTTTATGAAAGATTAAACAGTTGTTAAAATGTGTGCTTATTGCTTTCCACAACCCACAATTTTATCTTTGTCCTGCATGGCCTTGCATGTTCATCAGCAGAGACATAATGTGGATTAAAAAGGCCTGGCTTCAAATAGGATTGTGTGCTTCTGCTTGGCCTGTTTTGAGCATGCAGCACCCAAGTTTCTTTGGAGTAATGGCTTGAGAAGGCTTTCTGAAGTGAGTAATCCTATTACCAAGTTGATTTGAGTGCTCAGGCTGTGTACAGTCCATTTTAGAAGGTACAGGAGGGGTATTGCTTTGTAACCAAGAGATGTGCTGGCATCTTTGCAGAGGATGCAAGTCAGGTTACCTCTGGTGCTGTTTTTATCCACAGTGGAAAGAAGACTTTGTGGCAGAGAGGGCACTTTGTTTCCTCACATTCTGGAGCAGTGGGAGAGCCCACACTGCCTCATGGTGCCTGTTTGGACCAGCAGGTGCTGAGAAGCTGCTGCCACTGGCTGTGCTCTCTCCATGGTGCCAGATTCTCAGTGGTGCTGCTATCCTGAATGTCCAGCACTGTGGAGCCTGACCAGCAGACATTGATTGTGGCTGAGCTGTCCTTGGAAGCAGCAGCTTCCAATGGAATTTTTGGGGATACATTGTCCTGTCTCTTTTTCAGCTCACTCACCATTTCTTCACATTTCATCCAAGCCAGGAAAGGAGGTGCAAGAATGCCAAAGGCAAGATGGACATGCCACCCTAACACTGCTCACCCAGTAGAACATCCTTGTGGCCAGGGGACATGCAGGGGCCAGCAGGCTACAGGGAACCCAGGCACCTGCAGGAACCAGCCTTCCCAGCCATAGCTCTGCCAATTACATGGGGCTAAGATGTTCACAGAATTGATCAAGTTGGAAAAGATGTCTGAGATAAAGATCAGCCTATGACTGAACACCACCCTAGCACCTAGACCGTGACACAAAGTGCTACATACAGTCTTTCCATAAACACCACCTGGGATGGTGATTCTACCACCTCCCTGGATCGACCCTTCTACTGTCTAATCACCCCTTCTTGTGAAGAAATTCTGCTTAATGTCCAACCTGAATGTCTTGATGTCCCCTGCCACAGCTTAAAGAGCCCTCTTACTCTGTCACTGGTTGCTTGGGAGAAGATGCCAACCTTCACTTGCCTACAGCCTCCTTTCAGGCAGTTGTAGAGAGCAATAAGGTTACCCCTGAGACTCTTCTTCTACAGGCTAAACAACCCTACCTTCCCCAGCTGTTCCTCATAGGACTTGTGCTCCAGGCTCTTGTCCAGCTTTGACACCCTTCCCTGCAGCATCCTCCAGCACCCTCCAGTTCCTCCCTGAATTGAGAGGACACAGGATTCGAGGTGTAGCCTCAGCAGGGCCGTGTACAGGGGAAGAATCACTTCCCCCATCCTGCTGGCAACACTACTGCTGTTACAGGCAGGATGCCGCGGGCCTTTTTGGCCACCTGGGCCCACTGCTGGCTCCTGTCCCGCCGCTGTATCCTCCAGCCTACTGCGACCCACTCTGCAGGCTGCGTCTGTGACTGTACCAAAGTAAAGTTCGTAACTTTACATTCAATCTCCTCATCCATGGTTTGGGCTTTTCCAAAGTTTGTACAAAGAGCAGGTGCCGCTGTTGCCCTTTAAAGCTCGCCGCCATTGAGTTTTGCCCCGCCCCGGCCGGTCCCTGCGCGTTGCCGGGGCAGCGGGGCCGCGGAGCGGGGCAGGTGAGGGGCTGTGTCCGGGCCTTCCCCGAGCCCCGGGCCGGCCTCCGCGGGGGTGTCCGGGGCTCTGGGGCCGTGGGCGGCCCTGGGGCTCCCTCCGGCCTGTGAGGGGCCGCTGCCCGCCGGCGGTGCCTGCCCGCAGCTCGGGGCTGACGGGCCGCGGGCAGCCGGGGCTGGGCCGGTCCCATCTGCGTGCGGACACGCCTTGGCCTTGTTTCCTGAACACCTGGGGCTGGCTTGGGTTCGCGGAAGGAAAAAAGTCGAAAATTAGAGCTAACTAGAGGGAAGTGAAAGTAGTGAGCTGATCTTTGTCTGTAGCGGGAGTAACCCATGGTGAAGGGGTGCAGAGGCTGCCTGACCTAGCTGTGCTTTTCTTTGACCATTAGGTGTGTATATATGTGCAGGAGGTTCCCTCTGGACAGCAAGAAACCTTCTTTCACTGTGAGGGAGACCAGGCACTGGCACAGGTTGCCCAGGGGAGTGTGGAGTCTCCATCCTTGGAGATTCTTGGAACACACCTGGACATGGATCTTTGGCACCCTGCTCATAGGTTGTGCAGGGGTTCAGACCAGGTGACCTCCAAGAAGTCTCTGGCCACTTCTGCCCTTCTTAATGGCTTACTGTAGAAAAGCAGCTCTTGCAATACATTTTTTTTATGATTTTAATTTTAATTCTTTTATTTGATTACTTCCCAAGGGTACATGCATACCCAGCTGTTTTCCTTCCTCAGAGTTCTTCTGTTATCCTGAAATCCTCAGCTTTTTTGCCTTCAGCTTCTGTTCCTTGGCTAGAGCTGTGTTTTTGAATCATTACTGAAAGTGTGTGACCAATGTGGTAATTAAATGTGCACTTTGAAGTCTGTTTCTGATGCAAATTGCCTGCAGTGGAGTGATGAAGATGCTGTACCCTGTCTGCATTTCTCCATAAATAAAGCTCTAAGTATGGCTTGATCCTCAGAGGAGCCTTGAGCCACAGCAGTTCCATTGCTCTATCTCTGACTTTTAATTTTTTTCTTTTCCGCTACAGGAAAATTAATGTGAGAAAGCCACCTGCCAGGTACTCTTATCTTTAAAAGGTCCAAAGGGATAGAGGATTCTGTTACATGATTCCTGATTACTTTCTTAATGCTGTTGCTTTTACTGCTCCTCCTTTCTGCAAACAACTAACCATCTTAGGTTCTTGTTGCTAAATCAAATTAAGCATGCCATAGTTCGTCCTGGAAATGATGAGAAGAGTTTCCACCAAATGTGCTCCATTGCTATGGGACAAGAACCATACAATAGCCTATCTCTGTCCCTTCTTTTGAACCCTGGGAAGAGGATTCCTTGCAACAAATGAGTTAAATCCTGAATGAGACAGACACACCTGTAGAGCTGTATGAGCCGAGTGGGATATGTGCTTGCAGCGCACGTGAATGTTTTGTTTGTCACTGTAATTGTTTGAAGTAAAGTCTGTCACGAGCACAAATTAGTAACTTTTTGCCACAGCATTTTTGAATACATAAACACAGTACAGACTTGCTCATCTGCGTATTCTGGTATCTGTACAAAAATGCCAAGATTTTCCTTGGCATGCAGTAGTGACTTGTCAATGTAGATACCTTTCATGTTGGCATGTGTGGTGTGACTTGTCTCGACTGCCCATTTTACAAATTTTCTTTGTGGTAGGTTTGAGGAGAAAAATCAGTTTAAAACTATCTGAAGTCACCTGTTAAAGCAGTAGTTGTCACCCATCTGTGATTGGTGCCCAAGCTGATGCGCTTTACTTGGTGTAGCCATAAAGTTTTTTAGAGCCTAGAGCCACACAGGGCTTTGTCTATTTACCCTTTGAAGTCTGTCAGCACCCCAGAAACCCTAGCTGTCAAGTAGGACAGGAGAAAATCTGGGGACAGGCACTATTCACTCCCATGTGCACACACAGCTTTTCATTCCCTTTCTGCATCTGTGAACTGCTGTTTTATTTCTTTCAGGTCCTTGTGACTGGACACCATGCCTCTTCCAGAAACCATGTTCTGTGCTCAGCAGATCAAAATCCCCCCGGAGCTACCCGATATTCTGAAGCAATTTACTAAAGCTGCTATCAGGACTCAGCCTTTTGATGTTTTGCAGTGGGCAGCTGCGTAAGTATGGCGTTCACCTAACAACAGAGAGCTCTACACATGGACCCTCAAAACCTCACTCTCCTCTTTACTGTATAGTGGACACAGCTTTGAATATTGCATCAGCATATACATTGCATATACACTTCTGTGTACTAATGCAGCATGTAAGCCTTTAAAAAATTTTATTTATTTTATTTCTTTTCTGTTTCCTTGAGGTTTAGGGCTGGCTTACTTCTGAAATAACTGGATTTCCATACAGAAAAATGCACCTTAATTTGATTTTTGTTATTAGTTCTTCTATCTGAAAGACCAACTCTTTTTCCTTTTGGTTTGGTTTGGTTTTTCTTTTCTCATCTGAGATTCAGTTCTTGGAATTTAAAGGAAAAAATAGACATTAGCTTTCTAATTCTTAAGCCTGGTTAGGTTTCTCTTCTTTCTTTCTTTCTGGGAAAAGTACTTGAAAAATTGCACCTTTAAAGTGATAATCGGCATAATAAATCTCTTTCTATAAAGTTGATTTAGATGTTTAAATGTTTCTCCTTTAACAGTTTGTTTCTTTTACCTCAACTGCTCACTATAATTTTTCCCTGCCCTATGGTTTGTGTGGGCAAGCTCTTGCAAGGTATCTGTGAGATGTTCTCAGCTGGGGGGATTGGAAAACATCTGTACCGTGTGAGGGAGGGGAGGTTGTTAACACAGCCAGGCTGGAGTCCGGCTTGTCTGTTAGAAAGAAAATAATCTGAAGCTGAATTGTTACCGCTGCAGTGTTGGACAAAGCCAGCAGGACCACCTTGAAATGGTGTGGCGTTTCTTAGGAATGTGATGGAGGTGAGGTGCGGCTGCCCGTGTAGCTGGAGCCTGCTGGGGCTGGGGCTGCGGGAGCAGGGGCAGCCCCGAGCTCTGCCTGGGCACTGCAGCAGCGCGGCTGCTGGGATCCTCCTGCTGCTCCCATCGCAGCCCCTCTCTCTGGAGCATGCTCCCGACCTGGCAGAGCAAGATCCGTCCCTGGAAGCCACAGCAATGCAGAGCAAAGCTGTGGCTTCACACGTGCTGCTGCTGCTGTAGTGCTGGTGCCTGTGAATCATCAGATGAGCAACTGGATCTGGCTGAAAAATAGCCCGGGTGTTATCTGTGCATGCATACTGTGCATCTGTTTCTGTAGTCACACTAATTCAGTTCTGGAGTGCTGCCTGCTGTATTTTAGCAGGTATTTGCACAGCCTGGACATGGACAGGGATGACCAGGGCAGATGAGGCAGGACAGGTGGAGAAACTTGTTAATTAGATGCATCTGAATAAAATCTGAGTTTTCCTTGCACAATTCAGTTTGCTGGCCAGTTAAGGCAGAGGCAGTTCTTAAGGTTGACAGCCTTATAATTAAAAGGATGTGCATCCAATGCCCTTTATGCTCTACTCTTAAATTTTACTTTAGAGTGGACAGAAATGCTGAGTGGCAATGTGAATATGCAGATGTACATTTTGGGTAGAGCATGAGGGGAGTGTTAAACAGATAGGTCCTCAGGTTCATCAACCAAAAGAACTGAATATAGCATGCACAAAATAAGTTAAATGCCTTAAGAATTATTAGAGTGTCATGAAAAGGGGCAAGTAAAGTCTAAAGATTGTGGGTTTTGGGCACAGGAATATGGAAGTTGCATGTAGGCAACTTACCCGGTGCTGCTGCTCCTGTGGGGGAGCCTGCAGACTCTTACACTGAACTGTAAGAGAATTTACTTCTGTGCAGTTTGTGATGGCCATGGGCATTGAGGTGTGTTGCTCTTTCCATTCACTTAGGTATTTTTCAGCCTTATCTAAAGGTGAACCCCTTCCTGTGAAGGAGAGGCTTGAAATGCCATTAGCAACAGAGAAAAAAGATGCTGGTTTGACCCCAGGACTCCTTAAGGTCTTGCACAAACAGGTACAAGCTGTTCTTTATCAAATGCACAATGCTATTGAGGAATGCTGATGTGTTGGGGATGGCTGGGGAGAGAGACTGTCAAGTATTTGAAGTATTTTGGGGAGACACTGTGTTCTTAAATTTGTTCTGGTTTTTGGAGTTCTTATAGTGGTACCATGATTTTGTTCAAAGCTTTCTTCCAAAGGCACGGTGGCCATTGCAGAACTGAGGGAAAAATGGAAGCATTTGGGCTTGCCAGAGGAGCAGCTGGAAGCTATCCTGCAGTTGGACAGTTTTGGCGAGGAGGTGGAATGGATGAAGTTTCTGGCACTTGGGTGCAGCGTGCTTGGTGGGGTACGTTCACAGCAGCAGCCCTCATATCCAAACACAAGGGGTTGCCTAGGATCCATATGCAAGATAGACCATAGAACAATTAATGCAGAGGGATTTGGGGAATGGTGATTGCTTTTGCAGCAGCTGGTAAAGTGGCTTGAGTGTTTACTTCCCTTGTGAATCAGATTTTGGTCTGGGGAACTTAACCAGAAGGATGGCTAAGTCCTCAGTGGAAGAGCAAGTGTGTCTGCCGGGTGCTTGTCCTGTGTGAGAGAGGATGATGCAGGAATGATGCTGATGGCATCAGTGTAAATGTCCATGAAGGAGAACTGAAGGGAGAAATTAAAGAAACAATTTTTAATTGATTGTGTAACCAATTAAATTTTCTCAGCAGCATTTAGTGTTACTACAGCTGCACTTAGTTCTTTTAATGTCAGTAATAAAATCTCAGCAGAGCATTTCAACAGAATGAAAGATTATAAAATGCATTAAGCTGATGTTCTTATAAAGTATAATACTTCTAATGATTTCTACAGTAGGGAAGAAGAGGTACTAAAAAGAAAATATATGTGAAATAATTTTTTGTGAATGTTGCAATATCTGGAAGGCCTGAATGTTAGCCTGGCCTGGCAATGCAACTGTGCAATTGTCTGTCTGTGTGTCTATCCATCTGTCTTTCCATCTGTCTGTCTTTATTTCAAATTTGCATTTCTTGATTCTAGTCTTCCTCCCAAAATGATCTTGTCATTCAGGCTCTTCTCTTAATTTAAAAATAGTAACAGCAACATTACTTATCTAAAAGACAACAACCCCTCTCTCCTGCAAAAAAACCCCAAATAAACCAAAACTAAAAATGGAGTCACGGGAACATCATTCTGATGGAGCTAGACAGACTAAATTTCACCATCTCACCATCCTTTTGGATAGTAGGTGAACAGTTTGATTTCAGTACTACATAATGAAACCTAGATCTCAGTTTCCTGAACCAGAGAGAAAGACATACATGAGAAATTTACATTCATTTCCTGCAGCTGTAAATTGTGTTCACAGTCAGACAGGGTCATGGTTGACATACCAGAGTAGACAAATACGAACTTCTTAAGAGCACCAGTCTGAAGTATCCTTTTTGTAAAGCATCGATACATTTTTACAAAAGCCTTTACAGGAGGAGAAATGACCACACAGGTAGCCTGTTAAATTGTCTTTCAAAGTTGGCAAAATGGATGTGAATAACTTTGCTGTGTTGTGAGAGAGACCGTGGCAGTTTGGGGTGGCAGGACCAGAAAGGACAGTAGAGGGGCAGCCAAATGCAAAATGTAGAGTTGGCCATCATAGGGTCAGCTGCTTCTCTTTTCCCTGAAAAGTCTTCCAGGGGAGAAGATACATTAAGTAAAATTGGTAAGGGATTATAAGATGACACTTCTTTGGCCTGTGTTCTAGATCTTAAACAGATATTTTATTTATTTTAAGTATTGCTATTCTACTGTTAGGAAATACTTTCTTTTTACATAGATGTCACTTGCTTGTTAATGAAAATGTAAATTTTGAAAAAGTTGCAGTGAAAAATATTAAGACTTAGGTGGAAGAAAGCCTGTGTGGGTTTGGTTTTGTGCTTTTATATTTTGGATATATATGGTGCATATTTGGTGCATGGTGGTTTTACTTGTTTGTTTCTTCAATGGCATCCAATCAGTCTTTGAATGAAACTCAATGCTGAAATTTTCAACACTTTTCCCAATATAGCTCAGCATGCATAGGGCATTGGATTGTCAACACCATATTAAAGGAAGTATTTTTTCAAATTATATTTGGAACTAATGATTTGAAGCATGTTTTTTAAAGGTAACTTGGATGTTATTGACCTTTGACTAAACTGAAATATTCTTTAAATGCCTTTGCCTCAGTGCTTTTTCTACTATTGATTAAAATGAAACTTGCATAGAGATAGGGGAAACAGTAAATATCAGCCAAAATATAATCTAAAAATTATGTAATATAATATCATAATAAAATTACCAAACCTGTATTTATTTTCGGGGGGTTGTAAACTTATCTATATTAACTGCTGCTGAGAATTCATTTGGAGCCATTGAGGTAATATATACACACAAAAAGATCTTTTACTAGATACAGTGATGTTGAAGCTTTTACAGTAGCAGAACAGAGCAATTCAGCCCTAATGGAGAGAGAGCTCAGATTACCCTATGCAATCTTTAACCATCACAAGATTCTGGTATTTTTTACTCCTGCCTCTACTAGAAATACATTATTGTTTCCATCCTTGGGCCTGCACTAGACAGTAAATTTGGGGTTTAAAGCTAGGCAATGATGATAACGCCTCCATCTCATTTACCCTCCCTTTTAATGGCTTATAGTGTGGATTTTGCCATGATATGCAAGGATGTTCATGGCTCTGATACTTTTCCTTTCATTTCTTGCTGGAACCCTGCAGTCCTTACTGAGTTCAATGAAGCAGGCCTGTGAGATCCTAACAAGAGACCCAGAAGGTGGAGCAGCTCGAATTCCCTTCGAAACATTCTCGTTCCTTTATTTGTATTTGGCCAGTATTGATGGAGAGATATCAGAGACAGAAACTAATGCATTCCTCGAGGAAATTAAAGAAAAAGCGTAAGTCAAAAATCTGTGCAAGGAATTTTAATGTATCAGTTGCCTCTGGGTTCTCCATAAGCCTTTAATTTCAGATGAATAGTACATTTTCTTTTGGGCATAGCCATGATGACTAAGATTGTATCAAAAATATACAGAGTTATTTTTTGTCAACTTCAGCGTTTACACTGTTAAAAGATAAATTGTTATTTATCCATCTTTCTGTGAAATATTGAAGTCTTTGCAGGGTGGTATAATTTTCCCTGTAGGAAGCTATTATATACAGGCTTGTAACATCTGCATAGTCCCGCTTCTGGAACCAGCAGCATTTTCTGGGCTGTTTCTTTGATTTAACAGATCATAAATCCCCTTTTTATTGCATTTCATATAGGCCTAAATTGTATCTTTACCAACACACTAGATTTACCATGTGAAAGTGCCATTTAAAAATTTTGGTTTATTCCTTTCCAGGGACAAACACTCTGGCATGGTGCTGATCAGACACTTCCTGCCATACTCCTTCATATTTTATTGATCAACCTTACCAACCCTACTCTTCAGCATGAGGTGAGAAGAAAAATAAAAGAAGGAATAAATAAGTTCAAGAAAGTAATTTGTGTTCAAAGTACCATAATTTGCACATTTCAGAACAACGTGATCCTCTTCTCTAGCATTTCCTTTTCTTTGCCGTGCTTTTGAGATGGCCCTTCAGGGGATGTTGATTGAATAATACATGGTTATATTGTTCTCCAGCCTCTCAGATACTGATGGCCACCCCTAGGGAGTAACCCCTTCACTCATCTGCTGATACTGAATTGAGCAAAAGTTGTTTTGTTACCGAGCTTCCTACCTACACTTGATAGCTGATTAAGTAAAACATGGAATTGAGTTAAGCCAGGGCAGATGTAACTGGAGCATTTCTCATTATGCTTCTGGTAGCTCTCACTTCATTTTGACTCTGGCACAAATACAGCTTGTCTGCCAGGACATGCTCTATTTAAACTGTTTTACCAGGCCCTACTGAAAGAATTTAATGAGAACCCTGTGGCTGAGCTGGTAGACAAAACCAATGCAAGGACTGCAGGGGTTCCATATTGTTTTCCCTCTAATTAGAAGCCTTTTAGATCTTAAATACTCTTTTTCATTTTTGGATAAACTTGTCTAAATAAGGATGTTTTAAAATATATTTTGTTTTCTGACAGGTAAAGCTACTGCATTTATCACACAGGTGAGGAATACCTTACACAGAGTTGTTTGGTTAAACTGCTGTAACAGGTATAGAAGTCTAAATCCATCAAAACTAGACCAAATATTTACTGACAGATAGTCACACTTAATTGCAGAAACAACTGAGATATGAAAGAGGATACTGGAGGCTACAGTAAAACTGGGAAGATTCCCTTTGACTGAGAAGGCCACAACCAGGAGCAACATGAAGTGCCCTTTCTTGGCACATTGAATAAACAGAAAAAGATCCATCTTTTAGGAAAGATGGATCTTGTTCTCTTATAGTTGTTTACTTTGTTGAGGCAAGAAGCTTGGCTGATGGTGACTGACCTTGCTGAAGTAATTTTTTGAGGAATTAACAGAACAGTACATCCTTAATATCTACCTGCATGTTTAAAGTCTGTTTCAGCAACCTCTATCACAAACACATGTGTGTTAGTTCACAGTGTGGGAAGTCTTCCTAGTTAGTGCTGGAAGGAAATGCACCTGCTGTTTGAATATGGTACTCAGCAATACTCAAGTGTCCTTGGTGCCTCCCCCCAGCTTCTGTGGAGAGCTACATTCTCATCACCTTTGCCAGATTATATTGTTCTGAATTTTCTTTGCGCACGAGCTTGGGAACACTAACTTTTGTGTTACTGTCCATTTAACACCAGCTGCAGTTGAAGATGTTTTATCCTGTTGGAGAACTCTGAAATCTGTCCTCTGACAGATGCTGTAAGTAGGCAATGTCACCTAGAGGTAACAGTGTCAGGTAGGAGAGGGAGCTCTCTTCATGCCTTCCCTGTTTGTAACTGATCTGGACTCCAGGGATTAGCTCTGTTCTGTATCCACTACTTACAGGGCAGGAAGGCCAGTAAGTACAGCCTCGCATAAATTTTATTCTTCAGCCTTGTCAGAATAACTCAAATACATGACAGATCAATATAATTTATTAACAGATGTATAAATGTTACAGATTTACACATTATCTGAAATACACTGCTTCCATCCTGACAAACTGTAGCACTTTTTCGTCTCCAAGCAGCGCAGGTGTGATGCAACACCAATATTATGTGCACACCTTTACTGTCTTGGGCAAAACAGTAGTAACAATAGTTCTTGTGGAAGTTATGTTTTGAACAGCTGACAAACAAAATCATCAGGTTGTTCCTACTTTCTTCTTTTATGATTGTAATACTTGTCTTCATCCCTGAAACAAAAACATAAACATTGTGTGGGGCTGTTAGGCTCAGCATGAAAGTCTGAAGAGAAAAAACAACTTGGAAAATGGAAAGCTCTCATTGTAGTCCTCTAAGGAGAGAAAGTAAACTGCTCTTAGACAGTTTCTTTTCCATGCTGCTTTAATCAAGCCTTGTCATGCAGTGCCAGAGTGGCAATTAGTTTAGGATGAATGGCATCACAGTGTAATGAAGCCAGCTTTGAGACAAGCCATCGTTGCCATCCCTGCAGTTATGTAATGCATTTACCCACACACAAGGGGCAAGGCAGCATTTCTTCTGCACAACAGTCCCTATCATGTCTGCTCAAACACAGGTCCCACACACCTGTGCTCCTGCAGATGTAGATATCAACTTTGTTGATGGTATTACAAGCTGTGGCCTAGATTTATTTTCTTTTGCTAAATTGTATATCCAGATGTACCAAAGAGCAATAGCATTGTTTTGAAGCATCTAATGTGGAAAGGTTAATAATACTATTTATTAAGGTCTAGAGCCAACTAGAGCAGAAATCATCATTAGACATGACAGGCACTTAGTTGTGGATGAGAAACATGCTGTCCCTTTAACCATACTGATCAAGGAGTAAAATCAACAGCATGTTACAGTACTGCTGCAACCCTGCAATCATGCTACAGAAAGTGCCATCTTTCAGATGTGCCAGTAAATTCTGAAGTCTGGATCACAGTTTGTGATCTCACAGTATGTTCTGTTTAGTATAGTAGCCTCATACCATTGACTTGTCATACTGCACATCAGGTTGGCCTAGCTTTTTAACTGGATGAGACATTCTCAACCTCTGCATGAAGTTCTCACAGAAAATGGCTGCAGCTGCCTGACTGGGAAGCAGGAGTCAGCTGTCACTGTTTCTGCTCACCTCTCTCTTTTTCTCCGCGAGTCTCTGTCTTTGCCTCTCTCGCGACTCCTCCTCCGTTTACTGGGACTCCTGCTGGTGTCTCTCCTGTGTCTCGTGCACTCCGTGTCCTTGCTGCTGCCCCCTGACTGCCGCGAGTCCGCCGAAGCTGACCGCCTGTCCTCCCTTCTGAAAGTAAACTTAAGTGACTTTCATCAATAAAAACAGTTTCACAGTCACTGCTTCCAGTACCAGTTTTGTAATATAGTGACATACTACTGATGTAAGACAGAAGACATATCTTTTACAAAGCCTTTCTCTCTAAGAAATGCAATACCTCCCAAAAGAGGCCCAATGTCCATGTGCATATCTCAGCACTCTAACCCAGTTATTTCCTATGAGCACTGCTCCTTAACACCTCTTCTTGTCAAACAGGAGACAGTAGAAGGGGTTCACTCTGTTTTGCTTCAAATCTTTTAACTCTTCAAGCATCTGCCTTAAGCTGCAACCTACAGCTGGAGAACCTAAGTCGTGATCTGACAGAATCACAGAATTGTTTGGGTTGGAAGGGACCTCTGGAGATCTTCTAATCCACTCCCCTTGCCAAGGCACGGTCACCTAGAGCAGGTTACACAGGAACCTGTTCAGGTGGGTTTTGAATTTCTCTAGACAGGGAGACTCCAGGATCTCCCTGGGCAGACTGTTCCAGTGCTCTGCCACCCATTCATCTTCATTTTAATGCTGTCACTTTCTAGTGTGTTTCAAAAACATTCTCCTCTCAAAGACCTGCTGAAGAGGCACAAATAGGCAATCACTAGGTCATGACTCCATGTTTACTTCAGTGACAAACATGTGGAAGGGTGTGCAGCGTTGCTTGACACAGCAGAAATATGTATAGCTACAACACCATCCCATTTAGCACAGCAGCATTTGCAGGGATAAGAACTGTAAAGCCTCCCCATATTTACTATGTTATGGAAACTTTTACTCTGAGGTGCAATATATCTAGCACATGTCATGTGGTAGGGAAGGGTAAGAAATTGTGTACTTGTATTTCCAAGTGTCCTTCTGTGCCCAGCTACAAGATATATACACATTTGGGCACAGAGGGAGCACTATTCATCCCCCAGCTCCACCAGAAACTCGCTGTTCAGCTGAATTACTTGCAACTAACCTACTTACCTCTGAAAGAAAGATACTTATTAATTTTTCTCCATCCTCCATGCGGGCAGAGTTTCTCAAGCAAGACTTAATAGAATTAGTATAAAATAAACCATGCATATGACTCAAATAATGTTGATATGTGCTATTAGAAGAAGGTGGTAAGATAAAATTACAATCTGCTTCGTGCCTGAAGAAGCTGTCAGCTGTGGCATACCTTCCTGAAGACTTTGACTTCCCTCCTTCACATATCTCTGAATTATCCAACCTATTCTCCTCCTGCCACTGATTGCTGAGTTCTTCCATATGCACACCAATCACATCCCGAATCACCTGGAGATTAAGATATATTAAAAACAAACATCTCATGGTAGTGCCTGAACTAGCACTAAACTGTAAACATCTCAAAAAAAACCTAACCTCACAAAAATCTCCCCCAAACCCTGTACATCAGATATTTGAATGGAAAGTCTTATTTGCAGAAAAATGTTTCAGCATACATTTAAATAGCACCATTTTATGATAGTGAGCTATATCTTGCTGGCATTTTCACATTCAAACTTTAGCAGTTAGAAATGTTCATTATTTGTAACTTGCTGCAACAAACCAAAAACATTCCTCTACAGTTTGCAACAATAACAAAGCAGAATACAAGAAGCAGAGAAAGACCCATTATTTGTCTTTGAAAGCATATGTACGCTGATATATAATAAACACTTTTGTGCAAAAAAGCCTTTTTTTTTCCCATCTCACCTCAGTGTAGGACTTCTTTGTTATGTGAACATTCTTAGCTCTGTATGACTGCCGCCGCCTTTTGTAATCTCGCATTTCAGCCAGAATTTCAAGATGGGACTTTGGACCTTTCTGACTATCATCTAGCAAAAAATTGGGAGTAAAACAAATGGTCATTAGCAGGATGTTAGCACCTGCAGGTGTGCAGGCCTCGTACGTTCAGAAACATAAAATAATTGTGCTCTTTCTCAAGTTCCTCCTGTATTTAGTAACTATGGTCAATTTATCTCAAGCTTCCTCCTCCAACCTTCTTGCTGGCTGCTTACACACAAGTAAAAAGCCACCAAGCAAATGCTGTTATGTGATCTCGGTCTCCAAACTGTGATCCACACACAATGCTCAAAGCTTGTGATTTGGTGAAATGCCTTCTAAATACAAATCATGTTTTCAAAGCCAGTATTACACTAAGACACAGAATGAGAAAGCCAGATTCTGTAAAAAAGTTACCTGCACAGATGCCAAGCACTGTCACACCTCCTAGGCACAGCAGGGCCTGCAGGGTGACACAGATGCTTTTGCTGCACTTGGAAGTTACAAACTGGCATGACTCAACAGGGATGAGAGGTTCCAGAACAACACCAAAGTATGTTTGCTCAAGAGCTCCACCTGGATGACTCCCAACCTCTCCTGTTCAGCTTTTACTGTTAAGCAATCTTTAATCTCACCACGTCTTACAGCAAATAACTGTTCCAGGCTGCACAGCACAGTGGCAACATTAGGCAACCTGGAGACAGCTGCAGCAAAGACACAAGATCCATCCACTGAGATACCCATAATACATGTGCAAAGGGCAGAGCACTGAGATTTTCCAAGAAGGTAAACATCATAAAGGACAACAAACTAGCATTTTGTGATCCCAGATCTTTGTTGTAGCTCTTAAGAACAGTATGCTCTCCACAAAAAAAAAAAAAAAAAAAACAAAAAAAAAAAACCAAAAAAAACCCACAATCAATTCTGTTTGGCTACCAACAAAACTCATGTAACTGGACAAAGTGAAAGTTCTGAGCCATAAATTCAACAACAGATCATTCTTCAAACCTTGGGTGATTTTTGCTGCTAAATCCACAAAGAGATCACTGTCATTTTCTGTAATCTGGGATCTGGACCTCTGTTTCTTTGTCTCCTCAACAACGTAATCGTAAAGGGCAAGGCGGTCAGCTTGGGTCAGGTCACAGGTGAAACGCTTGTGGTTTTGAGGGACTTCTGTGGGCAGTAATGAGTAAGAACCTGGAGGTTGGACAGAGAGCTGTTACTTGTAAAGTAGCATAATTATGCAGGAAAATAGCAAGAAGCTCGACAAACAAACAATGCAATATTCATCCTTCCCCTATGTATCTGTAAGAAGTTTCAACTTTCTTAATTTGAAAAGATGAAAACTGCTCAAAGATCCCTCCCAAGCCCCCCTCAGGCTGTAAAACCCCTCTTGATTGCTTACACAGATACAGTTTTCATATGCCACAAAGGAATCATACTAGATTAGATGAAAGCAACCTCTGTAATTTCCCATGAGTTTCAGCTCTTGGCTTACAAGCTAAATCAAGAGAGGCTGCAGCTCTATCTTGTGGGTTTATCTTACTCCTAAAATGTTACATAAAGTGCTAGCTGCACAATACCTGTTCTGCCAACAGGAATGAAAGGTTCTAGGAGACTAGATAACCAAGCACTGTGAAAATCAGTCTCACTCACACTGCCACCTTCTCTACAGAGCTTTTATAAGAGACTGACACAGGAATTTACAGCTAAAAGGACTACAAAGGCACTTTCAAAGCGCTCCAGATCAGATAACTGACTTAAAGCTATGGAAACAAACACTCTGCCTGAACACTCTTCTTTCCCATCCCCCAGTTAAAACACACATGCCTTCAAACAAACGAATCCATTCTCAATCCATTGTAACAGCAGTTAAGTGACTTCCACAAAGATACAGGATGCAATCCTCTAGGACATTGCCAGCAGAACACCATTTGAGTCAAAAACTTTCAGTTTTCCTGCAACCATTGATCTGACCTCCATAATCCTGCCTCCTCCAACACAATCCCACACATCTCCAGGCAGACAGCAGAGCCAACACATAAGAAGGATGTATGCAACAACAGCAAACCTAGAACTTTTCCAGATTATTCAGCTCTTAATGGAATCTGGGCAATCTTTCACATCCTACTGTCACTAAAGACACTAAAAAAGAGGAAGAGAAACCACAAACAAACCTAAAATACAAGATTTCAGCATTACTGTACTTGGAACCTAAATCAGAACTGTTCCAACATGAACAAATGAATTTAAACACAAAAACTAGAAGTCTCTTTTTAAAATGCACTGTTCTTAAAGGTCACAGAAGTCCATAAAAATGCACTGATAATTACATGCTTGTGATTTTAGAGGAATTACACAACTTGTGATTAAGACGAGTTTTTCTTTTACACAATATGCTTGCTACTATTATAAATATGGTTGGAATTGAAAAAAGAAAACAAAGAAAGAAAATCTCTTCCTTTGAGACAGTGACTCAAAAGGAAATTTACAATGAAAAAATTATTTTTCTTTTGTTTCTGTTGCCAAAGCCTTTACAAATCTCACAACAGGCCAAGCTGTCACAATGAGAACCACGGATCCAGTTTTAGTGTTATCCTCAGGGAAAGGCAAGCTTGCAGGGCAGTCTGGGCAGTGAACACTGGCATCTAGTGGCTCACTGGTGCACCTTTGCAATGAACCACTCCACAAAGGGTTTATCTGCTGTTTCTTTACTTGGATGTGGTTGTGTCAAATTTATGAGTTCCCACATCCCTTCAGAGGAAATGCACCTGGCACGCTCAAAGCACAGTGCTCATCCCAGGACTTCCCCTTTCCAAGAAACTGTCCATTAAGCCTCTATTTGCTATGCCAGAGAAACAAAGAAACCATGAAAAGCTGTGCAAGCAAGTGCTGCTGTATTTCACTGTCAGAAAAGTTTCAGTGTTACTTTTCCTTCTGCCTATATATGTTTAACAAACCAAAGTCTACAGAGAGCAAGTGTTCTTTCAGGTGTTGCGGTAATTTCTCAACCATACACGAAATCTCAACAGATTCCACAGGGAGCCCTATTTTTCTGCTTGATCTAAATCTGAACCTTCAAAGACTGCATCCTAGCCTGGTCCCCTGTCTGGTGACAAAACCCAGTGAAAAATGAAATGTAAAGGAATTAGTGAGCCTGGAGCAGTGACAAATGACAACATCACATTTGCAAATGTGCCAGCATAGTTCTTATACAACTTCTTAGTTCAGTCTTGAAACAGTCCAACATAGTAACCAGCTTGTTGCTTGGTTTTTTCAGTCCTGAAGGCAATAAGAGATATGAGCACAACAAACTCAAAGTCTCTCATCTAGTTGCCCCAAGTGTAGAACCTAATCATGCTCCAAGACGTGCAGGGGAAGGGATATTAAAAATAAATGAAGTGAAATTCCTCACAGCAGTTCTCAGTGGAATGAAGGAATCAGCAAGGAGGGAGACAAGGGCAGCTCTCCACAGGAGGCTGGTGAAATCACATCAGTATCTGCTTGCTCCTTACCTTCACTGTAGCCTGCACCTTCCTTCACACTTTGGGCTCTAGCTTGCTTAACAATGTGAAACTGTAGATCTTTATCTGCAGGCAGAGAAGAAAATAAAATCATAACACTTTTACATCAAGTTCTTGAGTACTTGATTGGGTTCATTCCTCAACCTCTATTATGACACTTACGGTATGGCACAAAACATCATAGAACTAAAAATGTAATTTTCATCTATTACATATTTGAAATGAGGGGAGAAAATTAAGGAAAAAAACGTATTTCTGGGGTTACAAGGATACGGAAAAAGAAATGTATGTATATTGCTCTCTGTACCACTGCTTTATCTCTCAATTCTACAGACAATCTCCCCACCTTCTAAGCATTCATTTTAATACATTTTCTGCATTTGATGCAAGAGTGAGGACTGAGAACACAGGAAGAAACTCCTAAGAGGACAAAACAGATCCTCCTTGGATTTTAAGACAAAAATATAAAAGTAATACAGAGTAGAATTACACAGTGATACAAGCATAACAACGGTAAATTAAGGCAAATTGCAAATTACAATTTGAGAAAACTAACGTATTGATTGAAACAGTCAAGACTTTCAGGAGGTCTTGGGGAGTTTACAGCTACCGTGAGGACCCGGCCTCCTTAGTCCCACATCTCTGTCCTTCCCCGGGATCTCCCCACGGCCCCTCATCCCCTGCACTCCTCAGCCCAGCCGCGTGTGCCGCCGCTGCCGCTTACCCATGGCGATGCTGGGAACCTTCAGGTTTCCGTAGAAAAAGCTGGAGTCGTACATCTCGGCCTGCGGGACCAAAGGGCTCGGTCAAGGCCCGGCCCGGCGCCGCCGAGCGGCGCTGGCAGCCCAGGGCAGCAGCCCCATTGCCGAGCCCGCTTCCCGAGCCGCGCTCCCACCTCCTCCTCGGCGGAGTATCCCATCCTGCGGAGCCGGCAGGACGCCGCGTGCCTCTCCAGCGACGCGCGGGGGACACGGTGATGGACGTCGTAGGGGCACAGCACCCACTCCACCTGCGAGGGGACACGGGTGGGTCAGCCCCGGCCCGCCGGCCCCGCCGCCCTGCCCCGCGCAGCGCCCCGCCGCCTCACCGGGTCCCCGCCGAGCCACACGGCGCTGCGAGCCGCCATCGCTGCAAGGGGCGCCGCCATGGCCGCGCCGCGCAGCCCGTGACCGAGAGGGGCGGCCCCGGCACCGCCTTCCTGAGGGCGCTCCCGCCTCCGAGGGGCGGCACCCGGTCTGCAGGGGGTGCGGAGGGGTCTGAGTCAAGCTTTGCCTTTTATTTTTTAAAATTAGTGTCCTGTAGCTGGTCGGTTACGATTAATCAGTTGCATTGTCAGCATCGGATGCTTGGTTAGTGTTAAAAATGCATATTTTATGATTGGCTTTTCGCAAATATTAAAATGAATACTATGTGTGTTGTGTTAGAAAGTAATGCTGCATTCATTCTCTTAAGTAGTGTGTTAAATATAGTTTTAGGTTATAAAAAAATGTTAAAATAAGAACTATGTTATGTAGGATACTTTTTTAAAAGAAAAGACTTGCAGCGAGATAGCAGCCACAGGACACCCAAATCTTTCAGAGAAAAAGAATTTATTGCCGTCTTATCAGAAGAAACAAACTTCTTTCCGCCTCGAAGGCGCTGTCAGGATTCAGAGGAAGAAGTTGGCGATGACCAGACAGAGTCCTGTGTTTGAAGGAATTTATGCATCATATATGAATATGCAACAGGTTATTGTTTTCAAGGGTTAATCCTTTGTTAATGGGTGTCCTTTTTCGGGCTCATGCTGCCCAGAAAAAGGTACCCGGACATCCGTAACTCTTTGTCTTCATTGTCTCATATTGTCCTAATTCAAATTGTCCAAATTATTATTATTCTAATTGTATCACTATTTTTATAACTATTTTATTACTATTAAACTTTTAAAAATTTAAAAACAAGTGATTGGCGTTTTTCACAGTTAGAATTTTAGGGAGTAGGGAAGACAATCCCAAATCGGATGGGCTGTCCGGACGAGAGGCACCAGGAGCAGAGTGAGGTGGCTGAGCAGTAATTGGGGACTGTAATCCCGGCAGTGGGCGATCCGCGACCTCCGACTCACTGGCCACTCAGAACGGACCCCAGGCTCAGATGGAGAGCAGGACCGCGCCGCGGACTGATTAACACGAGCAGCAAGAGACACAGCCAGCAGATGGGGATTGAGTAGCAATGAACACAAAAGTTACGTAATTTGCAACCAATGACTGCTAATGCCCCTGCTTGCTGAAATGTGTAAACAGCGTGAAGTTCCGGCGCTCGGCAAGGCAGCGGCGTGCGGGTCACTCCCAGCTGACTGCCTGGCGAGACAGGAGCAAGCATCGGGAATGCCGCGGTGCCTCGGGGCCGCGGGCGCCGCCTGCCGGCGGGAGGCCGCGGGAACACGCCCGCCCTGCCCCGGGGGACAGCGGGCTTTGCCTTCCCGGCACAGGCCGGCGTGCCCGCCCGCCTCATGAGGGCTCCT
Source organism: Melospiza georgiana (assembly GCF_028018845.1). Lineage (NCBI taxonomy): Eukaryota > Metazoa > Chordata > Aves > Passeriformes > Passerellidae > Melospiza > Melospiza georgiana. The sequence continues at coordinate 83,140,146 of NC_080430.1, read as the reverse complement.
CGCTGGGCCCCCAGAGCCGCCAAAGCGCTCCCGTGATCGTGACGGGGCAGGAGGAACATCAGCCCCCCTGTCGCCATCCAGGCCCTGAGGTCCGATTCTCTCTTGGAACATGTGAAAAACGCCAAAAACGCCCATCACTTGGTTTTGTTTTTTTTATTTTTTTTTAATTTTAAAAGTTTAATAGTAATAAAATGGTTATAAACATAGTAATACAACTAGAGTAACAGTAATTTGGACAATTTGAATTAGGACAATATGAGACAATAAAGACAAAGAGTTACGGATATCCGGGTCCCTTTTTCTGGGCAGCACGAGCAAGGACACCCATTAACAAAGGATTAACCCTTAAAAACAATAACCTGTTGCATATGCATACACCTCATACATGATACATAAAAATTCCATTCAAATACAGGATTCTGTCTGGTCATCATCAACTTCTTCCTCTGAATCCTGACAGCGCCTTCGAGGCGGGAAGAAGTTTGTTTCTTCTGATAAGAGGGCAATAAATTCTTTTTCTCTGAAAGATTTGGGTGTCCTGTGGCTGCTACCTTGCTTCAAGTCCTTTCTTTAAAAAAAAGTATCCTACATAGCATAGTTTCTATTTTAACATTTTTTAATAACCTAAAACTATATTTAACACACTACTTAAGAGAATTAATACAGCATTACTTTCTAACACAACACATATAATATTCATTTCAATATTTGCGAAAAGCCAATCATAAAATACGCGTTTTTCACAGAACATGAGGAATGTGGTGTGAGATGACAGCAGGCCCTCCAGCAGGCCACTGCCACGGGACCGTGAGAGGATCCCCAAGCAGCAGGATATGCAGGGCAGAACCAGGATGGGTTTGTGTCCCTGTGGAGCACAGGGGTGTTGTCAGTGCGGGAGCAGCTGCATGGCTGCACAGGGATACCCCAGGGTCCTGCCCAGTACTTGGCCTTAATTCTGAGAGCATTTTGCTGAGGGGCTGAGGGAGCAATAGGGCTCAATCAGACTGTAAGGCAGGATGAGGAAAGGAGGACTATGTTAAGGGATAGATTTCACATGATTGACATCTGTGCTTGCCTATTTGCTGTCTCTGGAAAGCACACGACTGGATGGAACAGTGGGTCTATCAAGGCAGGGTGGGGGAGAGGCAGCATGACAGATGCAGCTGCCAGAATGACTTCAGTACATCTGCTTTTCGTTAGCAGATTACATCCCTTCCCTGCACAGTGAATTTGAGACTCAGCTGGGATTTTAGCCCTCTGAGAGATTTGGTGCCTCTAACTACATTTGCCTGGGGATCTTTGACATCACATGATACAGAATACTTGTTGTGAAGACTCTTCCCAGCTGCACTTGCATTTTCATCCATGCTGTGCTGCAGTACACTCGCTAGCATTGACTGAGAAAAGCTGTGCAAAACTGTTTTGACCATCTTCACTGGAAAAAAAAAATTATTCAAAATTATGAAAATCAAATTCAACAAAGTATCCAAGCAGATTTGTTTTATGACTAAAAATTAAACAAAAAATTGATTTTGTTTGTTTATAAATTAACTTGGTAGTAATTCGGGTAGATGTTTTGTTCAGTTAAACAACAATATTTTGAATTATTCAAAATTATTTTAGGGGCCTCTTTTCCTCTAAAAAACCCCAGTTCCTGTTATCATGGTACAATTGTGGCTACAGACTTTCTAGGAGCAAACTGATGGGATGGGAGAAAAAGATCATCAGCTTACAAAAGTTCATAGCACCACTTTTTCTTCCAGGCACAATCACACTTAGGTTGGCTTCCCATCAAGCACAGAGTGGGATTGTCACAGTCTTTCAGCTAAAACTCTTCCCCAGCTGTTGTCTCCAGTCTGTGGCACACCTTCTTCTCCTGCACCCAGCACGGTGCTGCTGCTGCCCAACAGTGCTGTGACTTTGTCATCAAACATTAACACGTGGTTAATAATGTAAGCTTAACGCTCTCAGTCTCATGGTCCCTTCTGAGAAGGAGAGAGGAAAGTGCACAGCTGCATTTCCCCAGGCAGGAATGCTGCCTCACTGCAGGATGCTGCAGCAGGGGTGCTTGAGGATGGTGCAGCGCCTTTGCAGAGCTGCAATTCATGGCAAGGAGTGTGGTGCTTTCGTAGGCGCTCTTTCTGGACAGCACTGATCTATGGAGAAAGGTTCTGTGGAAATCAGCCCCAAATATCCTCACAGTGCAGCAGAACAGTCCTAAACTGCTGGACAAGCAGAAGGTACAACAGGGAATTGTTGGCATACATGAAGCCAACATAAAAACCATACAGTGCTTCTGGAGAACTCCTTAAACGTACCACCTTGTGCTTTCCTTTAGATTGAATTTATACTGCTAGATACTCCAGCTGTTGGCACATCAGGAACGACCTAGTTTAGGATCATACCCTGGGGCACAAAGCTTAACCTAGGTTGAATGATCCCAAGCCAACAAAGTCACTTGGTACCTCCAAGACTGCCAGGTTGAAACCACACTGAAATCACACTGCTCTTAAGGTCCAAACCTTCCTAATGGATATGCAGGAGGAGCGGGAGGCTCCTCCTGAGCAGCAAACCTCTTCCCCACACAGCTGACACAGGGAGGAGCATCCCATGGCTTGTGTTAGATTTTTCCTCCACTACTAAAAGAATCTTGCAGACTTTCTGCAGCCAGGTATTTGTTTAGAAGTATACTAAATTTTTCTCTAACATGAAAGAAAGACATTTTTCATGTTTAGCATTCTTTCTATTCCTTAGATTCAAAGCACTACTTAGTTTGATTGTGTTCACTGTTACCCCTAGAAACAAGGGAAAAATGTGAAAGCTCAATTTATTAATTTTTTAAAACATGCTTTGGGTAAAGAGAAATAAAACAAGCTTTGTAACAGTTTTCTCAATCCTTACCACATTCGGCATGCACATTTCTGGATGGGAAAATGGGCATGGAGCCAGGCAAAACAAGCTGTAGGATGAACAGAAACCTCATGGGACTACCCAAAAGCCAAAATGGAAGCAGCCTGGCTTGTGGGCCCAGACAGCCCATGCAGGCCTGGGAGATAGAAAAGACAGCTCCTGACCTCCAACTGTGACAGATTTTTGCTGGTTCCAGCCCAACATGCTTGGCAAATCTACAACAAGATCTGTGCATCTTTGTGAAGGATATGGAGTAGGCAGCCAGCACCTGGCAGACCACAGTCTATCCTGCAGCAGGGAATGACTCTCCCAGGACATATGCCATGCAGATCCCTAGGGCAGTTTAAACTGCAGCTGCTTCCTTAACACTCACCCCTTGGCCTGCAGGAGCAGGGGGTGTTGGACAGGAAGGTTGGGGGTCCCACTCTGGTGCTGAGATCGACTGTACTCACCTCAGAGCAGCTCTGGCTGTTGCCACCTCTTCTGCGTTGCCCCTGGAGCATGCATGTCAGCCTCATCTTCTCCAGGGAAGGAGTTGTGATATCCAGGCTGGTAGCAACAGTGTCACTCTGCAAAAATGAAAGAGATTTGGTGAAGATGAAGCACACTTGAATTTCAGACACTTAAATTTCATTGTTGTAGTGTGTTTTGTTGGTATGTTCTGTTTCTCCCCCATTTTGTTGTGATGGTTCTGTCCTCCCAGTTTGCCCCGCCTCAGTTTCTGTCTATTATGTAGTTGTCATGGTTTTCCCTACGTTATATAATTTCCCCTTCCTCCATTTCCAAATATGTATAGTTTTCTCTCCTCCCTGGGCCCAGTCAATCACTCCCCACCCCTCCCAGTTTTCCAGAATGTTCCCCTCAGTGGGAGACGTGATTGGCTGTGGTCCTGGGGCCCCTCCTATACTATGTATCCATTGGTTCTCCTTTCAAGTCTGTCATGTTCAGTTCATCCCCCAACCTCTCGTGATTGGTTTTCTGTAAACCCCTCCTTTGGTTCCCACCTCCCTTTATATCCTCATGCTCTACCACCTTTCCTGGTCGCCCCCGGGCATTAAACCCGTTTGGACCCCAGGAAGTGTCCGGCTCTCACTCGCTTCGTCCTGATCCGCAGCTCTCCCCCGAGACCTCGTCCCGCGGGCACAGCCCAAGGCCTCGCCGCCGAGGGGTGCCTGAAGCTGTCAGCCCTGGGGCCCTGCCACCAGGAATGACACCCCCCGCTGCAGTGGGGCTGTTGGCCGCCCTCTCTACTAGCCGGGCCAACAGGTCTCAGGCCGCGGTCCGCGCTGCATTTCATTCTTTTTTGGTCACTGTTGGTTTTACTCTCTTCTACCTTAGACTTCAGCAAAGATGCCCCATTCAAAATCTGTAGCCTCAGTTCAGCTGAACCAGCTTTTTTATCAACAGGGACATGAGATGAGCTTCTCTAGCACATATGAATCAATTTATAGAAGTATCATTTATGCCATTGGCATATTTTCCAAAATTGCCTTTACCAGACCACTGACAAGAGTTTAATTTTCATCTTTTGCTGTCCAAGTTCTAATTTTCTTGCCTTCCAGCTCATCCAAAAGTCCAGTGTCGAGCAGTACAGGTGCTGATGGCAACCAGAGAAATCAGAGAATGCTCAGACCTCACTGCTTTCTCTGCTGGGGGAGTGCAGCTGATTTTTTGCTTCAGCTGTGTAGCACTCAGAGCCTGCTGTAACTCCTTAGCTCGTGGATGTTTATTCCTTTGTAACTTAGTCCAGTTCACAATTACAGCCTGTGGTGTATTTTATGAACTGCAGTGCACTGGACAACTCCAAATTGATTTACAGGCAGCAACTCTAGCATCTATTAATGCCTTATTGATTCTTCTCCTTATATCTCTCTGTGATCTCTCATGGATTAATCAGATATAGATCAGTTTAATCAGGCTGGTATCATTCTCATCTTTCAAGGAAAAGCATGGTGTTCTCACTTGATGGAGCTGGGAGTTCACTGTTAAACAACCAGAAGTAAATCCAATGCCCTCTTGCACACTCAAGTTTTAACATGTATTTTGAAGCCTTCATAGGTTTTTATTTTTAAGCCCTTCACAGTTTCTGCCCTGCAACCCTGGATTCTTTGCCTGCTCCCTTCTCTGCCCTTCCCTTGCTGTGAGCTTTCCAACAAGCTAATACCTGCCACCTGCCTGCAGCCCAGGTTTCTCCCTTGCCTTTTCCTCCTTGGTTGTTAATGGTCTTGTGGGCATCATTGTTTATTTAATTAATTTTTCATTAACACCTGTTGTGATTAAACATAATCCCTGTGAAGAACAAAAACCTCTTCCATACTTTTTGTCACAAATACTCTGAGAAGGAAACTGGCTAAACTGAAATGTGGCCATGACTGTGGAAAAGTGGCAGTCTCTGGCAGGTAACTCAGCTCCTCCTTTTGCTTAGCTGTGCCAGTGCCCTGCTTGCCACAGATGTGGAGATCCTTCCAGCACAGGGCTCCTTGTGTTCTTTGCCAGGAAGCACAGAAGAGCCTGTGCTTTTCTTTTAAAAGCATGCTATTGATTTCTGATTGATGCCTGCTTGAAATGCCACACAAGGGAGCTGAAACAGCACAGACCTTGCCACGTTCTCTGTACTTGCACTACTCGGGAAGCTTTAGAGCAACACAGAAGTCCTGTGCCAACTGCATGTTTCAGCTGGTGCTACAGTTCCCCCTGCATTTATCATGTGGGCATGTCTTCATTGTACCTCATTTTGCACTGATCTAGGGAGCTTCATCTCCTCTCCTGGGGCCCCAGTGAATCCTTGGCATGAGGCTGATGGTCAGTGTTTGGACACATGGATCAAACCACCTACTTTTGCTGTAACTGCAGGGCTCCAGCCTTAGAGGTCACTTTCAAAAATGTGGCCTCTCATGTTCAGCATTATTAGTGCAGTAAATAATGATAGCTGTCCCTGGATGCTGCCGTTTCTTCTCATATGTGAAACAAAGAATAATACTTTTACCTGAAGCAACATTTCAAAGGAGGAACTTGTGCACAACAATTTCCTTGGAAACGAGTCAGCAGATGCAAGGACAGGCCAGGTGTTATAACAAGCTTAATATTCTGGGTGTGGATCTGCAAGTGCTGCCTACAAGCATCCTTCCTCTTCCAGGAGGATTAGTGTAGGGGATTATGGAGAATCTTTGAAGAGATTGGCATATGCTCAAATGGTCACACACTGCAGCTTTGCAAGCTCATGGGGGCAGGGAGGAGAAAGCAAGTGCAGGGGAGAAACAGATCCTGCTCAGTAATTGCCAATGGGGAGAGTACACTGTGGCTTTCGCTCTCACAGGGACTCATAATTCAAGATCAGCATATTTGCTGAGCTCATCAGTGATAGTGTTTCATAAGCACAACTCCCAGTATGTATCCTAGTGTCATCACATTTGGAAGTTCATCCCTCGTCTGAGACACAAAGCAGAAGTGCTGCTTGCTTGTGATCAGAAGTGGTCCTCAAGCACTTGTGAATGCCTCAATTACAATGTCAAATTCTACCCCTTGGCCAGTTTCTCCCAGCTCTGCACACACACAAGTCATTACAGTTTTGCCCTTAAAGTGCTGCACTCACCACAGACACTGTGGTTTCCACATCCCGCTGTTCCCTGGTGCAGGCTTCTTTCCATCCTGTTCCTTCTGTGCAAGCTTTCCCCCATTTCCTCCCCAGTCAGAGCTGTGGTTTGGCAGGCATCCCCACCCATTATATCAGAAACTGCACAATCCCAGGTCTTTCTGACTCTGCCACTGATACCCAAAACCTTCACTGAAAACCATGTTGCTTCCCAGTGTGTCTGCAGATCTGACCCATCCTGCTGTCTGTCCCCAGCACACGCTTTGTCTGTCACAAGCTCAGCCTTGCAAGGCAAAGAGCAGCCTGGCTGCAGTGCCAGGAAAAGCATCCACCCTCACCCACTTCTCCAGGTCTTCCATCCCAGTGCACACAGCAGCCTGGCACATACTTCTCTGCAAGTGCGCATGAAGAATTAGGTTATTTCCTTGGAGCACTTGTTTATTCCACTTTCCAGACTTCCAGGCAGAGCTTTGCATGTGCTGTTCTCTGTGCCTGTCAAACTGCTGAGCAGTGAAGTGCCTCACCTCAGATGTGTCTCTTGCCCACCCGAGCAGAAGCAGTATAGAAGCACTAACAGGACATATCTTACTTAAGAAGCAAACAGCTCCACTCCCATCAGCAAAAAGCTGTTAGCAAAGCCAAAGCATGTCAATAATCAGAGTCCACCTGATACACACACAGAGGCATAAGCTGTGTAAAAAGAACTGGTTTAAAACTACATGGTTTAAGCTGCAAAGCACAATGTTTTCCTATCTGTACAGAGCTCACAGGCAGTGCTGGTGCCTCTCACACCTCCAGCACGTGCGGAGAACACAGCCTGGTGGGTGGGCAGCAGATCCCACCTGCACATATTGCACAAGGCAATGCCTGGCAGAGTGAGCTGAGTGAAGATGACACACACGCATGGCCGTGAATTACAAAACTCTCTGGAAGGATGCTGGGCACCAGGATTACTCTGGTCTATTCCTGGCTCCAGCAGCAGACTCTTAATGGGTACAGCCATGATTAGAAACAGGATAAGCAGGAGCCTACAGCTGAAAGGGCTCCCTCTGAAGATCTTCATGTCTGCTTCTGGGGGGCAGCCATGGGGGATTTGAGTCTGTTCTGCAAGCCATATCTCCAACCCTAAACCTGTCCTGCTAAAGAGAGAGAAGGCTATTTACACATCTTATAGGAATGGAGATGCAGCCAGGAAAGTCAGAATACCTCAGCTCAGTCTTGCCTTTCCCTGTCTGTAGGTGGCTGCATAGGGAACCAGATGAGAAGTTGAGCAGAAACACTGATTTAGAAACAGATACTAGTCCAAGGTATAGTAGCATCGTCTCTGCTCTGAAGGTTCATTACTCAGTATTGAGAAAAAAACCCCAATGGCTACTGTGTACCAATGAAAAAAGCAACATCCTCCAAACCAGGCTTTATTTTCTGGTTGCAGACATGTACCCCAGAGCTAAAGATTCAGGATCCCATTCCCTGATACCAAGGTTTCCCCCTGTCTCCTCATGGCGTTGCTCAGGTGCAATTGCCCAGGCAGCAGCTGCAGCTGCGATTCAGAGGGCTCCCTGACTACCTCCTGTCTCCTCAGCCTGGGATCTCAGGGGCAGCAAGTTGTAAACACACAGTTCCTAATAAAAGCCTTTAGCTGTGGCTGCTCTTGCCCACAGAAAGCGAGCCTGACTGGCTGCTGTTTTAGCACAGGAGCCAGCGGTGCAGCAGCATGCTCCGGGTGGCACCTGGGGTTTGTCACTGCTCACAGCCTGGTCACGCTGATAAATGAGAAGGCCATCAACAGTTTATCCCAGTAAGTGATATTTGGCATAAAAGATCCAAGTGCCAGTCCATCCTTTCTTAGAAAACCACTCTAGAACAGGGCAGCTGCAAAGCTGAAGGGTGTCGGGTACCAGCGCTGCTCCTGGCAAAGGGCAGAGCCGCGGCAGGCAGGAGGCGGCGGTACCCACCAGGCACCCCGGGAGGCCTTCCCAGGGAAGCAGTTGTGTTACGCACCGAGAGAATGGCAGTGGAGGTTTGGGATATAGGAGCGGCTTTGGAAGCTCTACCCTGCCGCGGCCCGACACCAGGTGGTGCTGTGGAAAGCGGCGGAGTCCCGTACACGGGCCGGCACCGGAGCACGGAGGGGCTCCCTGTCCCCAGACAGACACAGTCCACAGCTTTGCCGTGCGACCCTGGCTCTTCCCTATCGCATCCACGCCTGCTGCAGGTAGCGACTGGGGACCTTCCTCCCCGCTGCCAGGATGGCACAGCAGCACGGACGCAGGGATATTTCAGTAGTGGAAAGGCTGCACGAAGCCTTTCCTTAGTTCCTGGAGCGGGCTGGTGTCTTATATCACCTGGGGAAGCCCTACACTCCCCCCATAATAAACCTGGAGCACACCCTCCACGCTGCCTTTTCCCCATTTTATTTGGGAGCTTTCTTTACCAACCCCACGAGGAATCCTGTGAACGTTCCTTCCCCCATGGGCAGCTCAGTTCTCTCTCGTTCTCTCCTGTCCCGGAGCTCGCATCGGCTCCAGGAGCAGGCAAGGAGAGCAGAGGCCAGGGCTGCAGGCTGGTTCCTGTGATCCATCTGTGCGGCGAGGTGCATGTGGCCCAAAGGTCAGTGTCCGGCTAGCTGTGGTAAAGGCCGACACCCAGCTTCATTCCCTGCCAGCACCCCTCGGCGTCTGAGGCCTCAGGCTGCGCTGGCTGCGGACAGGATCTCGCTGCAGGCAGGTCGAGGAAGGAGCAGGACGCTCACTGGGCGTGAAGTCACATTTATTAGCCAACGAAACCAATCAGGGAGTGACCAGGAATGGAGGGTGGAACAAGGTTATAAAGGGGGTGGGTGTACAAAGGAGGGGTTTACAAGTAACCAACAGGGGAAGACAAGGGAGCGAACTCAACATGACAAACAGCATAAGAGAACCAATAAACATAAAGTAGGGGAGGGGCCCCGGGACCTCAGCCAACCACAACCCTCAGAGAGAAGAAGATTCTGGAAACCTGGGAGGAGTGGGGGGTGATTGACTGGGCCCAGGGAGGAGAAGAAGTTTACATATAAGGAGACAAGGGGGAGGAGGAATTATATAACTTAAAGGACTGACAGTACAAGTGGCGGGAAAACTGGGAAGGGCAGAACCATTTACATAAAACGGGGGGAACTATACAAAAATGGGGGAGTAATACAGTGAACTTAACAAACACACCACAACACATCTGCAAAGTGAGGGCAGGGGAGACAGCAACTCTCCGAGCCCCCTGCCAGCCCAAACCAGGCACTGCTCTGCTCCCAGCCAAAGTGGAAAGGCTTCCACGCTGACATTTTACCTGCATTTTTCCTTCCTGGGGCTATGAAATAAAGATACAAGAAAATTTCAACTGTGCGAGCCTGCGGCGAGGTCAGACTGAAGGCACCACAAGACAAGCAAAGCTATTGCAGTCACACAAAGCCCACAGCAATAACATGCCACGAGCAGTTCTGCAAAACCCCTGTTTCCTGCAGCCAGCAGGAGGGCTTTGTGCTTTGGAAGGCAACATCTCAAATTAAGATTGCTCCTATGCTTCCCAATGGTGTGGCCTATTGCAACTCTGGTGCAAAAACCACAGATATTAGACCTTGTCACCTATTCCTTGATGTTTGCCCATCCCAATCTGACATGAGAATTGTTTTAAACCCAGGAGATTACACAGGATTCTCTTCATTATGACAAAATGACAGGGGAAGCAAGACAGGGTTCCTCCAACCTGACATTGCCCTTCTGCTTCTGAACTATTGCTTCCAAAATCTTCCCCCCAGCAGCAATTCCCCATTCCACCATTCTATAACTCTTGCTCAGAGTCTGAAATTACATATAAAAAAACAACCCACAACACAATTTCCAGAAGCAAAAGAGGCCTTCAGGTTCATCTGTCTGGAGATCTATTTCAAGAGGCTTCTAAGAATTTTCTAATATCTCTTCATTCCCCTTATACTTCTCCAGCCTCACTCATGACCTGCACGAACAAAAATTTTTAAATTAAAGAAAAATTCCCCAAGGAAGTGAGATAGATATTTTTATATTACATGCGCATATATAATATATATATATATATAAATTATATATTATTTATGTATACATTTGAAAGGTCAACAGTGTTTATAGATGCATATTTATATGCATGAATATATGCATAGATATACATAAAAGGTCAACAGTATGATTAAAGAAAGTGTCTACATTTTTAGCTTTTTTTCCTATTCCTTTTTTCTATTTTTAGATTTTTTTTTTTCATTACCCTCTTCTGCAGGTTTTATAGGCTTACCTGCAGAAATCCTCCAGCTTTGGAGAAAATCCCCACAGAGTCTTTTTCCACCAAGCCTGGTAAATTCAACAACATTCTTCATCATGGAATATTTTTCATCTAATTGTGGGGGGATGAGTGGGGTGGGACAGGGACATTATACACATGACACCACTGTAGATTATAGTATGATCTTGTACAAACTACCCTAATTGAATGAACTAAAGGGCTTGTGTGAAACCAATCAGGGAAAGAAAAAAAAGTGAGTGGATAACAGATGGCCCACAGATAGGGGAAGCTATGAAATGAGCTCAACTGGACTAAGTCATTAGAGGCTTCCAAACAAACAGGCAAAAATAGCTGCTGCTTAATACTGGAATCATTATCAAAGATACAATTATGTCTGTAAATGACACGATGTTTCTGCTAAAAGCAAGGCTAAAAAGTACAACCTCCTTCTTGTGCAAATTTACCACAAGTGCCTTTATGAAAAGTATGCATTCCTGCTCAAGCACCAATAGTGAGCTTTTGTAACATTTTAGTGTGACCTGTCAGCACAGGGGTGAAAACAAGAAATGCTTGGTTTGTTCTTACTAGAAGGTAGGAAAATCTGGTAGCAGTTCATCTTACTTGTATTCCTGTGTGCACACCTCATCTGAAGATCAAGGCCCTGATCTAGCAAAGCAGAAATGCACACTCAGCTCCCAGCAGACCTGGCTTTAGAGTTGAAATCACTGGGAAGAACCACACACTAACAGCAGATGCTGGAGCATATCCAGGTGCAGCCCACCAGGTTCTCATGTTCCAAGATTCTCAGGAGAGCTTTGAGCTGCACAGGCAACCAAGAACAAAAGCAGGACTCAGCTCTGACTGATTGTGGTGGAGAATACAACTTTTAGATGAAGTTTGTAGTCACAGTTTTTCTCTCCTACTGCCAGTGTAAGACAGTCAGTGCAAAATGCCAAGTCTTGAATTCTCTTCTTGTTGAAGTTTTTACCAGTTTCCTAAGGATGTGAGGTTAATGTCATCCTATTCAGTATATCACTGGTTTTAGTTCCTTCCCACAAATATACCGGAGGCAGAATTTGAAATTGAGAAACTGGAGGAACAAAGAGCAAAAAATTTATGAAATTTTGTCAAGACTAGTGAAAAACACTGCCCTTGGGCAGGAGTAATTAATTTCAGGAGTACAAATCAGGACCAAATAGGAAGTTTTGGAGAACAGTTTCTGGGGTTTATAGTGGACCATGAGCTGAACACAAGCCTGTGGCAGACTGCTGTGCAATACAGGACCATGAAAACTGGAGATGAGTGAACAAGACCAACAAGTAATCCTGCAAATATTTCTTGCATTCTTTTGAGCATTTTTAAGGCCTCTGCAGGAGATATATGCCTAGATTGAACACTGTCTTTCAAAAACAAAATGAATCTGGAATAAACTGAAGTCAGAGAGGCTGTGGAAACTCCAGTGCTAGAAACTTGTAAGTACAATTTAGCTCAATACTAAACTTTTACCAGTAATGTTTTTTTCTGTACTCAGGAAGATGATATCATGTAGTTCATGATGCCCCATGACCAACCAAGAGGGTGACAACATTCCAAGCTATGCATGGAAATTCTTGCTTTTAGCTGGTAGTCAGAGCACAGGGTCTTTGTAGCTCTGTGTTTCAGCTTCAGCACAGTGTTTTTCAGGTAACTAGCACCACTGTGCTTATTTTAAGGGAATCAGAGAATCCCTTAACTGCAAAAGAAAAAAATCCCAAGTGAGGTTAAAAAGGAAAGTGGCAAAAAAAGAGTCTTGTAGAAATTTAAGAGTAGCATCAGGGAATAAACTTCCAGAGGGGGTGGGTTGGGGGCAGGGGGGAGCAATGCTTTAAGTCACTTGGGTGGGATTTTTTTAAAATGAAAAGCCTCTAGAAGATAACAGAACACTTGTGGTTGACCACTGTCTGTTTTCCTTTCTCTATTTCACATGTGATTTGTTACAATAAGGAAGATGTGCTGTCCTCTGTGCAGGCATCAGTGACAGGATTCCTCAATCCTCTGCAAAATACTGCAAGTGAAATGCATGAAGCAGCAACATGGATTAGCCAGTGAGATCATGCCCTTGGGGAAGGGTCATGGGAGATGAGGGACATGCCTGCCTCACCATGCATTGCTAAAGAAGACTGCCACAAAACCATCAAAATGGTTTCTTAACAACATGCCAGCCAAGTCACTCACTGATAGGCTTAGCTTTACTCTTCTAATCTTCATAGCAGGAAAGAAAATATGACAGCAATTAATATTACTTGCCAAATGGAGAGGAATCCAGAGAGACAGCAGGGTGTGCAGACAGCAGTGAGGAAGGTGGGCAGCAGAGCTGGGATCAGAATTCAGTCTGACCCAAGTGGAACTCCCCTGGGGGGCATTGCCTCAGGTGCCGGTGGGTTACACCTGCCTTTGCAGCTCTGAGTAAATCCACTATGAGTGCCTGTAAAAAACACATGCTTTTTCAGTTCTTGGTCAACACTTACCACCAACATAGACAATAAATATCCTTATCACTTTTGCAAATGAGTCATTCATTACATACAGAGTTGAAATGCTGTCAAAGTCTATTCCTCCCATGCTGCTCCACACAGAGTGGCACTCTGGTTATCTCACACTGAAAAGGAGATATTTTGGTAGAAAATGAGACTGGGTGAACTGACTTAGGGAAATGAGAAAACCAGTCAGAGAAGAAAGCAAAATATTGCACAGTACAAGTAGTACTCAGATCTTGTCTCCTACGTGTTTAGCAGTACAAATAACTTTCAAGTTATGAAAGAGAGGAACAAGTCAATGTAAGAAAGAGTATTTTTATCCCTCGTTCATACATACATGCATAGAAAGAAGTAGATACAACGTCACCATGTAATACAAAGTAAATTGCAGTAGGTTTTTCAGAGGAAACAGAGATTGGTATTATACCTACCAAACATACACTTTTATGAAAAGACCATGGAGGAAACAACTGTTTCACCATTCATCATCATTCATCATGCTCAACTTAACTCTTTGTTTTCTTTTGAATGTACATAGTTTAAGCTGCTATGTATGTTGCTTTGTGTACTTTTCACTGGTCATGTTGGAAGGAAACTTGCCCTGGAATTATCTCACCTGTAAATAGTACAAGAAATACAATTTTTTTGCACTTTTAAAGCTGCAATGATCAAGGTGATGGCTTTTTCTAAATTGCTGCTTTAATGGCTTACCTATTTCAAAATACATTTAACTTTTTGCTATCTAAGTTTTGAAACTCCTTACTTGCCAGCTGAAAATAAAGCAGACTGTGGGTTGAGGCAGGTGGCAGATGGACAGAGAGGAAGAACTACCATCCCTCAACAGGCTACACCCACGCTTGCTAGGGAATCAGTTTCCTCAAAGCACAGTCCTATTTTAGGTTAGCTGGCAGCAATTCAGTTTTGAAGAAGTCTTATGATACCCAATGTTAAAAGAAAGAGTCAATAAGATGTGTTGTTGCATCTCATGCACCTCTGGAACAGCAAAAAAACTTACAATACACGATAGATTTACAAAAAACTCTGTGAAAAATAAAGACACTGATTTTCTCTCCTCACATGTCCTATGTTTTAAGCTATGTACATTCAGAGCTAGTAGAAAATCCCACAGAGTAGTTTTTATTTTCACATGATAGCTGCATGAGATACTAAGTATGGTGGAAATACCATTTACTGAAGTCACATTTTCCTGGGGGGGAGGAAAGAAGAATGTCCAAGTAATCTCTTTTAAAAGAATTAAAAAAATAAGTAAACAGGGTGGACTTGTGAGTGATGAAAGATGGGGATTCCCAAGGGGTATTGTAATTGGTGCTATCTGCAACAGCAGCAATAAATAGAGTGTATTCTTCCATGTCATAAACTGTTTGGTTAGACATCTGGGAAAGAAAGTTTCTTGTGTGTATGGTGCCCTGTATCCCAAAATACACAAGGAAGTGCTCATGGTTCTTGTGGGACTTGACTGCACAGTTTTCACACAGGCAGGAAAACAAGGGATTGAACTGAAGGACCACGAGGCTGAGCCATAAACATCACTGCTGAACAGGGACTATGGTTTTGTCTGCCACTGAAAGCCCTGAAAGACACCGTCCTCACTGGCTCACTCTTTGTCCTTTCCAAGGGAGGCTTCATTCAGCTGGGGTCAAGCTGGGGTGACAGTCTAGCAAAGTGCAATTGCAAATTTAAAACCTGACAAATACAATATCAGGTCACACATGACAAAATTCTACTGCCACTGGTCTGTTGGCATAAAAGAATGCAGACTGCTGAGCCTACAAAAGCATTAGCCACCATAAACAAACAAAATGCATGACTTCTCTTAGACATTTATCCTGCAGTAAAGCTGGTACAAGTAAATTATGATAATTATTTGCTAATGACAGTTTTTGGACTACTAGTAAGGTCAATATTTTAGGGGCTTCTATCTGTCCAGTCAGAGGGCAGAAACGACAGGCACTTTTGGTGAGTTGCTCATTTCTCTGTGCTCAGTGTGGTTGCTGGCTGTAAATAACTGTTTCATATTAAGGGAAAGGAAAACCTGCTGGGATTTACAGACTCATCACAGCAGTGTTCACTTGGCAATCACAGTGAGTTATGGGAGCTGCCCTACACCGCCCTGCACTTCCTAAAGTGAAAGCTGCTTCAACTTTACAAGAAAATAAGACTTATTAGCTAAATTAAAAAAAAAAAAAGAGCACTGGATCCTCCCAGGCAATTTTCAGTTCTGCTCTAGGAATACCACAGCCTGTGACTGACTGCTCCCATGCAACTGACTGCATTGGCAGTGCATAAAGATTAAGAAATGCACTCATGTACAAGCAAATTACAGGAGTAGAACCTTAGACTTTAAATTCTCCAGGACAGAACGCCCTTTTTAGCAGGAGTTATATACAATATATATTAAAAATTTGAGGCATATTTTAAAATATGCCTACTCATTATTATTATCACCACATTACAGTATTAATAATAATTTACTTTATGCCAAAATTTCCCCAGAAAGCATCTAAGTTGTTAAAGTTCCTAGGAAATTTTATTTTGCCATCCTAATTCCTGGCACAAAAATAGAACACTAACACCCGCTAAACAACAATCAAAACGAACACAGAAAACACCCTCAAACACTAGCATTCTTCATCCTCTCACTAAAAGGTACTTTCTTGGGGGAGCTTAATTATTTAACAGGCAGTTTAATTCACCTCATCAACCCACTCTGCTTGGTCTTTCTTCTGCAGCTGGTTGCTCGGGGCTGCTGTGCCTGCTCCCAAACTGCCAGCTCCACACAGCCTCAGTATCCACAGCATCTGGAGCGATGATTTTCCCTGCCCAGTGCCAGCCAGCAGCCCTGCAAAGCTCCTGCACGGCTCCCAGCACATCACTCACCCAAAGCGCTGCCAGGCATTGGACAGGTACAGGTGGGGGGCTGCTCCTGTCGTTTGGATGCAGCCGCGTGGTTCTGGGTGGTGGGAGGGGAGAGCTCTGTGCCTGCACACTCCTCTGTCGGCTCAGCTCAGAAAACAGGACTTGAGCTGTTTTAGTGCCTTCGCAGATGTTGCTTGTGGGTCTCAGTGCACAGCAGCACTCCCTCCTTTCACCTCATCACACGCGAGCACACAAACCCTCACTGGAGCCCTCAGCTTCCCAGATGTCCAAATGTGGGACAACTTCCCAAACACCCAGACCAAAGGATTACATTTAGGCAAGCATTTTGAGCCCCCCACCCCCAAGCACAGAGTAAAAGGATGAATTAGGCAAAGGACTGCCTTTCAAAGAGAAACTGTGGTTTGAAACAGGGTAAGTATTGAGACTCCAAATTAATACCCAAGCTGGACATAAATGCATTTTCTAACCCACTGCACTGTATTCTATTCCTAAACACATTGCAAAAATTATGGAGAGGAAAAAATGCATGAAAGGGCCATTATAGACTGTTAAGCATAGTTTAACAAGACAGTTTTATGCCTAAAAGACAACCAGAGTCCTATGAAAGAATCAAGGGAGACATTAACAGCACCAGAAAGAAAACTTGCTGCTGTGGAAATTGGTGATTAACAATATGGCAATACTGCAGCAGTTCAACCAAACAATCCAATTTGACTGTCAGTCTGCTGGTTGTGACCATTTTCAGGATGTGCCTGGTCATAATAACTGGGGTTTTTTAACACTATAAGTTAAATCCTAATCACTCTTAATATTGGTAAAGAAATATACCTCAAATAATAAAAATACATTGTTAAAATGCTTAAGAATAATTAGTTATATTTTCAATAGTATCCTAAATTAAGTCTTTTATGTTGTTTTACATAAAAGCATGTTAACTGGTGGTGATCAGAACATTTGTTCAAGCTTAGTAAATAACAAGTGGGCTTGATTAAAGTGAAGATTTCAGCAAGTACTTTTTAATCAGAAAGTTCATGTCAATTGTTTAAATACATCAAAGATCAGGAGAAATGGGAGATTTACTGATTAGCTTATTAGCAGCATTCAAACCTTGCCTGTGTTGGTGTTACAAGCTTTGCTTTGGTAGATTAAAAAAATGCTTGACTCCTAATCCAGACATTATTTTTTCAAGGAACTTTCAAGAAAGGGGGGCTTGTAGCTAGTGGATAGGTTTTATCAGTATTTCTGAAAAGAAGATGAATTTATTGTATGACCTGAGGAGCGCATTATCCTGTAAGTTGCTTCACTTTCCTCAAAGACACTGAATAAACCTTTTATTTACAGGGGGGTTATTTCATCAATATCTTAAAACAAATCTTCAGTAGATCACCCAAGCACTGTTTCTTTCCTCTTTAGAAAGATCCTGGAGCATAATGATACGAAACTAAACTTAAAACAGATAAAAATATGTAATTTTGCTTCTGGAGCAAGTATATTTTTCTAATGTGGCTCCATTTGCTGATATTGGCCCCAGGTGTCAACCCAAAATTAAACTCACTGTACCAGTGGCAATATGGCCACCTCTATTTTTAGGCTGACTGTGTGCACAGCCAGCATTCTCAGTTAGCCATACAAGGCAGCCTCCTTTCCAGCTGCTGAATTAATTAAAATTGCACATGTACCACTCTAAGATAGAGTTCATCCCTCTTCTAACCACGGCCAGGCCACTGGGGCTGCTGAGTGGCTGCCCATCTGATGTGGGGTGGCCATCCATAGCATGTTACATGGGAGGCTGCACCTCTGGGTTTGTCTCTGAGCTTGTGCCATAATCAGGCAAAGGTTTTTTAAATACTCTGAGGACTGTTTTTCAGACATGCTCTTCTCTACAATTAATGGGTTCAGACAGCTCCATCTGTAATGAGCATATTCTCATTAGAGTATTGTCTCAAGGTACACTCTGCAAATTTACTTTTCTGATGCAGTGAAAAACTTGAAGTGAAATCAAAAAGTGAACTATCACAGTAATATTTAGACATTTCTAGTGTTGCCATCAAAAAGCCCTCTGGCAATAACAGGGAGGATCACAGAAGGGCTGAGACTGAAAGGAACCTCTGGGGATAATTTCATCCAACATATCCCCATCCCTATCAAGACAGGATCAGCTAGACACAGCTGGCCAGGACTATTTCCAAGCAGCTTTTGAATATCTCCAGGAACTCCACCACCTCTTTGGGCAACCTCTGCCAGTGCTCAGCCACCCTCGCAGTTAAAATGTGTTCTCTGATCTTCAGAGGAAACATAAGTGTTTCAGTTTTTATGCTTTGCTCTGACTCTCTCACCAGGGACCACTGTAAAATGTCTCACTTCATCTTCTTAACAACTTTCCTCCAGGTATTTACATACACATATTGATAAGTTCAGCCATGAGCCTTCTCCCCTCCAGGATAAAGAGTCCCAGCTCCCTCAGCCTTTCCTAAGAGATGCTCTAGCCCATCATCTTTGTACCCGGACCTTATATGGACTTTCTCCAATGCACCAATGTCTCATCCCTCTTACACTGAGGAGCTCAGACCAACAGTGTGCCAGGTGTGGCCTCACCAGTGCTGAGCTGATGGGAAGAATCACCTCCTTGGTGTGCAGAGGAGAGTGGCCAGAGGGTTGGAGGAGTTTCAGCACTCCCTCCATGGCACCCTCAGTCATAGCACAGGCAGCAGAACTGCTCTAGGTGAGGGTCAGATCAGCACATGGCTGCCTGTGTCCCCTGCAGCAGGGAGGTTCCTGTTTCCATGGCCTCACCGTTTCATCCCCATAGTCTTGCATTTAGGGTCAGATGGAGCAGATTCTTTCCCTGAAGGCATACCTGGCTCCTCATGAACTTTGAGGGCAGGGAATGCATCTCCCAGTTTTAAGTGCTTAGATGGGGCCAGGAACATTTCCTAAGTGATAGAAGTCATGAACTTCCATCCTTCCCATTGTCCAGCAGTTACACTTACCTCAATATTAGTGGTGGATTCTGCCTGCTTCTCTGCTGCAGTTGCAGTCTAGAGTTCTTCACACTACTGAGAAGAACCTTTCCTTTTTTTTTTTTTTTTCCCACAAAAATACTCATCTATCTCATTTTTTGGCTTCTCTGATGCTGCACAGCTTGCTCACTCCCACCTGTAACTCCTCCATTTGGTTTGCATATCCTCCAAGATAGCACATCTGGCAGGACAGACCATCTCTAAGGCATCAGAGAGAAGCTTCAGGTACTCCCCACAGCCCAGGGCTTGGAGGCCTTGATCTGCTATCCAGAGTCTGCCTCAGGCCACTACCCTGGCAGGAACAGCTGCTCCAACACCTGCCAGGCAGGCTGCCCTGTGACACATCACTGCCATAGCTGAGACTGTCACGACACTATAAATCCCACAGAAGCCCCTTCCCTTGTTGCCTGCTGCACAAACTGCTGCCTTGGAGCTGTGCTCCAAACCAGGTTCCTTATATAGTCCTCACCCGAGCCCTGACTAAATGTGCTTCACCCTTCTAAGGATGGGCAGCTGGCACAAAGGCTCCAGGCATGCTGGGTTAAGGGCAGCTGATCATGATCATCAGAAGCTGCCAGAGCTTCCTTGAGCCCACCCCTTCCCTTGCTCTTGTCTGACAGCAGCAGGCACTCTCTAGTTTCCCAGTGTTTCCCAGGTGTACCCAATGATCCTGGATACCCCTTGATCCTTGTCCCTGGAAGATCCAGAAGCTCCCAAAGCAGAATGCAGAGACTGCTGCCCAAGCTATTGGCTGCACCCGAGTATGTATTTAATCTGTGAATAACATTCAATTTTATTGCGTCTATATATGTATAAATTTCAGGCTCCCTTTGTATTTGAGCTGTTAGCAGCCTAAATCACGGATTGGTCCCCCTGATGTGTTTGACTGCTTATTGTTGGAGCTGTGCATTAAGAATTCTGGAGAGCATGTCTGAGCTCCAAGATGGCTGAGTATGCAAAAGGCGAAACTGTAGGGAGTTTAGGCATAGAGGCATCAGAATAGCTGCATGGCATCAGACAAGGGGTCCACCTGAGAGTGTCCCACCCTGGATACCTAGGAGCTTCCCCAGTCTCCAGGGGTCTGTGTAGCAGAGAGGCACTCCTTAACTCCCTTTATGACTCCTCTGCCAAACCACAGATTCAGGCTGAGGTGAGTTGGGATTTACTCATAAATTCAGCTTCTTTGAACATGTGAATTACTCAGGGTTTACTGACAGCCATTAAACCCAAGTGAGTTAAATAGCTCAAAGTTAAATAGCTAAAAGAGCTGTCCTCAGGGTATTTAATTAAAAATAGGCTCCTGACCAAAGGTATTTCATCAGATTATCTTTCATGAAAGCATTACTGTGAAAGGATATAATTGCTTGGGAAAGACATCAGCATGTTCTTCTGTTATAAAAACCCTTTTCCTTCACATTCCAGGCATTCTGCCAAGAAACAGAGGACCATACCTGTGTTTTTTCTTTCTATGTAGTGTTTTAAGATTATCTGACAAGAACTTGCAAAAAACCATTCTTTAGTTCTTTAATAAAGCAAAAATCAAGATCCTGCCTCTCATGGGAGGTAGTTTTGACCAGGTTAGCAGCAAATCATAATTTTCTTGAAAACAGGGTTAAAAAAAACAACTCTAACATATTTTGCATGTCAGAGTTTTTTTGATTTTTATTAAGCTTTCTTAACTAAAACATTAAAAGCTCCATAGAGATGGACCCAAGGCTGCAACAGGGGAAGGTGTGAGGAATCTTTCCCCTGATGAGGAAGAAGTATCTGAGACAACATGGGATGAGCTGACAGCAGCTTCTTCTTTTTTGGTGCACGTTTTCTGTTGCATGTGTAGGTTTCAATGTTAGGGATACAATGATAGGTTTCAATGAAGGGATACAAGTAATTGGAAGGGCCTTAGATTACTGCTTATCTAAGGCCTTCTGCAAATTCCCTGGTGTCAGACTATCACCATGCTCAGCCCTTCCTCATAAGAGGCTCTCCAGCTGAGACAAGATCCTGAGAGGGCATGAAGGACATGCAAATGCTGAGCTGGCCTTGCCCTCTGCTATTCAAGGCAGGATACTCATCCTGTAGCAAAGAAACACAAATGCCAGGGGATTCAGGAAAACAAGCAGTGAGCAGGACCACGAGTGACTTATTTAATCTCTTTTTGGCTGGAACTAGGGAACTAGAGCACAAGTCTTGTAAGCAGCAGCTGAGGGAGCTGGGGATGTTTAGCCTGGAGGAAAGGAGGCTCAGGAGGGACCTTGTTTCTCTCTACACCTGCCTGAAAGGAGGCTGTAGCCAGGTGGGGGTTGGTCTCTTCTGAAAATTAACAAAGGAGAGAATGAGGGGGAACTGCCTTGAGATGCACCAGAAGAGCTTTAGAGTGATTATTAGGAAAAACATAATTCACGGAAAGGGCAGTCAGGCATAGAAACAGGCTGCCCAGGGATGTGGTGAAATCACCATTCCTAGAAGCATTCAAACAAATGTGTAAATGTGGTGCCTGGGGACATGGTTTAGTGGTGGGCTTGCAGTCCTAGTTAATGGTTGAACTTGATGATCTTTGAGCTCTCTTCCAACCTAAAGGATTCTATGGAACCTGCATACCTGGACTATTAATTAACTACAGTTAATTAATACCTCGGAAGCATGTTTAAACTCTTTGTGGTCTAGAATTATTTAGTTTCTTCTCTATGCTACATCAGCATTCCAGGGACTGCTTTACTTTTATTTGATGCACAATTCAAGGCGAATTGTTCTCTCTTTGTACCAGGTGCCATTGACCAGGCTGCACCTCTGGATGCCATGGGTTCTACCACTGCAGTTCAAGTGGTGGGATGTCACCGACATTTTTTCATAAAAATCCTTTCTTTGGGATTTTTCCTCTTCTGGGAAGCTGAGGCCCCAGAAAGAGAATGTAAACAATAATTATCTGCTGCTGTGGAATGCAGCAGGTAGGTGCATCTGTAATTGGTCTTCTGTGAGCGTTTGGATTTTCTGACCACTCACAGGAGAGCTTTCTTGCTTTCTGCCTGGATACAGAACTTTGTTGATTCGATTCCTATTCTATTCTTAGCTGAGCAGCTTCTGAACTTTTCTCTCTATTCCTTTTAGTATAGTCTTGGTGTATTATATATCATAAATTAATAAATCCAGCCTTCTGATCATGAAGCAAGATTCTTGTCTGTCTCTCTCACCCTGAGGAACCCTTGCAAAGCCATGTAACAGTGGGATGACTTGTGGATGACTCCAGACTCTTCCAACTGCCATACACTTGTTGAACAGTTCAAAGGAAAATCAGGCAACTAGGTTTAGACAAGAAGGGATGAGCATTTCAAAGGAGCATTGTACTGACTTCTCCCCTGGTGCCGACACCTGTTTGTGTCAGCATCTAATTGCCCCCTTTCTTTGCACTGCTGTCAGCCTGATAAAATTCTTGGTTTGTTTACTTGTTCTTCTATAACTTTCTTTTTGATCAAATAAACAAACAAAAAACGAAGCCATCCCTGTTACTCATTTGCACAAAAATATTAACAAAGCTGTATCTTTTTAAAGTCAAACAACTCTCACATGGAGAACTGGCTCACCATCTGGATTTGAAAAGAAATGTCAGCATTGCTTTTCCATTTTTTCTGACACCTCAGTTTTTACTGTCTCTTCCACCTTCGCTGCCTGTGGAAGCTGAATCATGAGTCATGGTCCCTGCACTGATGAGCACTTCCATCCCCTCTACCACTACCTTATTCTCCAGTGAAACTTGATGCAATTTTTCATAATGGAAAAGGCAATCAGTAACCCAGTTGAAGAGGGGAGAATTTTAACCTCCTGGGGAGCATGTCATTTGAGACAATATTTTTGCCAGACAAATAATTAACCTCTATGGAGCATGGAAAGCACAGGTTGTATGCAGTGAAGCCTTGCTCAAATATCAGATTTTTTTTTTTTTTTTACATCCCTTGGCTCTTAGCACATTTTATTATGTTGAGCCCTCTAATTGTGCTGTTCTGAGACCAGTGGGACATCAGGGTTAACACAGCCTTGCCCTAACACAGCCTGTGCTGTGAAGAAATAAGATGTCAAGATCTTAGGAGTATAACGTGGCAAAAGATCCCATTGTGTAGCAGCACACCCCTCCAGTTAGGCCAAGACTGACCTGATCAGAAGAAAGAGAGCAATATACATTCATTGGAAAAAAGGTAATGAAGGTGGAATATTTAACACTATGACAGTGTCCTAAAATGCTGCTCACAATCAGAGTTATGGCTGAACTGCCCTGCTGGTAGGAGGCCAGATATCCTGGGTGCAGCTTCACAACACTCCTGAAGTGGTCTATGCCCACAAGTCATAATGCAAATCTGTTCATAAGTGATTTAGGTATTTTGTTAAAACCCCTCTGACTCTGTAGGGGCACTTGATAATCTTTTGCTATCCCCAAAGCAGTGAATACTGACACCAAAAGCAATCAGCTTGGCTGGATGCTGTGGTTAAGGCATACAACTCTTGCAGTAAGCACACTCTGCTTGCTCTCCAGAGAGCAGTACAATGGGCAGCCTTGCCACCACACCTCCCTCCTCTTTGTATCAGTAGCTCTGAGTTCAGCTGGGTTGCATTAACCTTGGCTTAATCCATCACCAACACCTGATAACAACACAGCTGTTATCAAATGCTCAGCGTGGTCCTCTTTCTCCTGGAAAGAGATTTTTACTTTCTTAACTGGTCCCTTGGTGGATATAATTCTATAAGGGCCTGGAATAATATGTTCTTTGCTAAATTTTCTATATAATAACCTTGGCAACATTGCATCAGATCAATGTCAGATTCCCTCAGTTATCCCCCCAAAACAGTTCCTTTGGGCAAACTCTGTCTTTTGTCATTCAGCATTTGACAATGGTAACTTTATTCACCCCACTGAGAAGGAAATACTTCGTTTACTCCATAGAAAACAAACATCCCAGAGAATTATTCCTACATTAAGCATTAGGAAAGATGGTAATGAAAGATCTTGTTTCACTGGGCAGCTAATTACACTTGCTGGGGATGACAGCTTAAAGAGTAATGTAAACAAACCCAGTGATGCAGCAATTCCCCTCAGGACATGCCTTGTGTTATTCTGTAGTAAATAAAGTCAGCTGAGACCCTCTTGGCCAAAATGTCATTAGTGACATTAACAAAATGCCAACGCTTGCTGATTTATACAAAGTATGGGGACTCTTCAGAACTAGAGAAAATGTTCCCTGTAAATGTGAAGTCCAACAAAACTGCAGTTTTGTACAGTTTTTTCAAGTAATTTTGTCATTCACACATGCTAGCTTAAAACAAACAAAAATAATTTCATGATTTCACACCTGATTCAGCACCTGAACTCAGAATATAACTACACTGGATCAACAGACGTCGCTCTAGAAGGTTGCTAGAAGATAAAAAAATAACCTTTTAAAAGAAAATTACATTCCATGTGCATCTACAGGGAATATTTAGTTTTGCCATCTCTTGTTCACTCACAGCTCGCTGTGTGATCTTTAGCACCCTTTCTCTCTACTCTTTTATGAGTTCTGACCAGCCCAGACCAACAGTAGTGCTCAAATAAGACAGTGTCCAATTGTACAAGAAATATGTAATTACCCCTCTTTTGTGCCAATGGGTTCTGTTCTGCAGCCTTGGTAGAGCTTTAATGTTCAGGCTAGCTGCTGACAAGCTGGGTAGGGCTTTTACTCCTGAATTTTGTGTGACCACAATGCAGTAGCTCTATCTGGGCCAGGTGTAGGATCCATCTAATGCTGTCAGTGGACAGTTAGGGAGTTCATCAACATTTAGGGTTGCTCCAAGACAATATGTAATTTTTAATGCTGGCATAGCCTATGCTGTTTGCTTCCCTAAGTTAAATAAAAAATGTCCCATCTGCCTTTGCTCTATTATCAATCATGTGTAGCCACAAGCAATCTAGAAGGATTTGCCACACCTCTCATTGGAGCTGATTTGTGTGCACTGTGTGGCAGTAGCAGAAATGTTGCAGATGCTCCGCCCTCAGTAAAACATACATATTTGCAAGCAGAGAAAACTGAACCTCAGAGCAAATTTCCAAGACTTTAAATTCCCTGTATCCCATCCCAATTTGACAGGTTCCACTAGGTCATGCACAGCACCACACTGTTTCAGGCCTGGAGTAATTGAGTGGCAAAGGTGTGGGCAAGCCACTGGCTCAGCAAGACTCCAGGCTTCCATGTTTGCAGGTTCTGCCACCTCAGTGGTAGGAAGTTTTATTGGGGTATCAAGCTGATCAAAGCTTTGTGTCTCTTTTTGTAAAACCTGTGGCTCCTGATCCAATACATTTTGTATTCACATTCATCGAACTTCTTTGTGACTTCATGCCATAGCATGCTTGTTTCTGCCCTATATCCACGGGGCTCAGTTCTTCCCAGATTTTTTTACTCACCTCTACACTGACCACTGGTACTTGGCTATAGTGCTCCCACAGTTGACACACCAGGGATGTGCCAGACATCACTAAACCCCCATCTGACCTGCAAAATCGATGGCAATTTCACTGGTTGCTACATATTTTCCTCATAAAAAAAATTGCTTTTCTGTTCAGCTTCTACAGCTCAAAGCAGGGAATCTGCTCTTCTTTTTTCAATTTTCTTTGAATGTCATTTACCCATGATTCTGTTAGGAATAAAGCATAGTTAAATGAATTTCTTTTGTCTCTGGTTAATATAAGCAGAATTAATATAATTGAGATGGGAGTACCCAATCCAACCTGCCTTTCAATTTCTTTCAATTAGGTTTCATTAAAATTACACTGTGTCATTGGGAACAGTTATGTCAGGTTTATTTGCTAAGAAAGGAGCCAGCTTCAAATGACAATTTCCTACCACATGAAAACAATAACATTTCTGTAACTACTAAGCATCTTTATTATCATTCATGCAATCTTCTTATAGATGCAAATTTCTTTATATCATTCTGGAATAAATAAATACATTATTCCTGAACAAAACCCTTGGGTGCACCCCTTTCTTTGTGCACAATTTGCTTATAATGTTTTAGTTTATAAAGATATACATCTTGGTGTTCAAATGAGAGACTATTTTTGGCTCACAGGCAGGAATTGCACATCACTTAATTCTGCTCTAATAATATTTGAATCATTTAGGGAAATAGTCATCTTGACAAAAACTATGCAGGTCTTGTTCTGTTGTGGTGTGAGGAATTCCTTTCCAGAGATGTCAAAGTCATCAGAAGATGTGTAATTAGTAGCATTGATCATTTTTGTTCTTCATGTTGCTTACACTTTAATAAAAATCTTTGCAAGAGTTCTCCTTAACCTGTTAACAAAAGTTATAGGCAATAAGATCATATGCATGCAAAATGAGTGCTCATTCTATTGTTTTCTCTGGTTTTATCCCCTGAATCCTATTTCCTCTGAACTTTGTGATTTTTAATTTTGTTTACTGCTGTGGTAATTTTTCTCTTTTAATTACTTTCTCTCTACACAGCACAAAGACATCACTGAAAAGCTCAATACAGAGAAGCTTTGCAAGCTATTCTAGGATAAAAACTCTGAAGATGATCCAAAATCCAGTGAAGTCTGTGAGAAACCTCCCTCCCCCTGTCCTTTGGAATCTGTCCCAAATGAGGTGCTGCACTTTTGTGCCAGGCTTTCCATTCTCCCCAAGGGAAACAACAGTGACTACCTGGCTCCAGCTTTTGTTCCTCACACAAAGCACTGGAGAAGAGATGGCAGCAGCTCAGCTTCTCACTGAAACAGTCTAAACAATGAGGCCAACATGTTTATGCAGGAGTGTACAGGAGCGTTTATATGCCAGCCCTGTTCTTAGAGACTCTCACTGTAGGAAAATGAGAAAATAAAGTACTTAACTGTGCAAGTAATTTCAGCTGGAGCCCATTATCCATCTGCTAATACAGTGCAGCCTGGAAGCTTTGTCAATGACAGATTAAGGTCAAACAAATGATCATTCCTACACTATACACTCCTCTTCCTATATGTATTTTTCTTTTATCATGTTGTGAAATTCTGATCAAAAAGCCTATAATAATATTATATTAGTAAAAATTTCCTGCAGTGAAGCTACAGCAAGTTTCTTGAGTTACATTTGGATCCAGAAAAGCCCGACAGTATATTTAAGACAGGTACTTTGGACTCAAGAGCTTGCAGGCCAAAAAGGCAAAACATTGGAAGAACTGCATAAAGAAGGTGCTGTTGTTTCCTTTTACAGGGGCAGAACTAAAGCAGAGGGCTTGTGGGAATGGGGTATGCAAGGATTGCAGGCACAGAAATAATAGTGGCAATTTTAAAGCCTGCATCCGGTGTCAGGGTGAGACTGAAAATCCCCCATGATGTGCCTAAAAATATTTTCCCCCAAACTTCAATTTGTGCTGAATTTTTTTAACAGAAGCACTGCTTTAAAAGATTTTTCAAGATCAGCTGTCTTTAAAGATAAAACTGTTCAGATAGAAAATCCTAACCTGCACAGCTGTGCACACACACAGACTACATGCAACTAAAGACAAGGTCTTGGTGTGAAGTGTTAAGCAAATCAATCTATAGGGACTGCTTGTTCTGCAGCCCAAAATATAACACATCAGAAACAGGAAGGTAATTAGCAGTATTTAATTTCATGCCTGCAAAGTTACACAAGGATAATTTAGGTATGTTTTGGATTCAGCCACGGGTCTTAAGCACTAAATAGATAAGCCTCGTTCACTCAGGCACATTGCTCAAGCGTTTTAAATCTTTGCACAAGCTGTCTTCTCTTTTACCATTGCTCTGACCAGGAGAAAAATGCCCTTTCTTCAGACTCAGAATATGTAAATTGAGGATGATAACACTGACTTTTCTTTTTTTTTTTTTTAAAGAGCATTTTATTGTCTGATGAGAGCACTGCCTGGACGCTGGGTACCATTATGTAAACTGCAGATGTCTCACCAATTCTTGTGTAACAGACTGAGAGGGGTGGTGCCTGCTTGCCTCCTCCCCAAGAAGCTGCTTTGCACAGGGGATAAGACTTTACTCAGCCTGTCCCACTGCAGCTGAGCCCTGGCAGTGCCCCATCTCTGCTGCACACAGCACAGGTAGGAAAAGCTGTGGCATGTCACTGCCTCATCAGGGACCACAGCAGAATGCCAAGCACATGAGGAATCATGATGAAAAAAATGTTTTGAGCAACACTTTTGAAGGGGGGGGGGGGTTGCTGTTAAAAAATGGAGTCTGCTAAAAGTAAAGGCAGTCAGGAAAATATTCAGATTTTTTTAAGATATTCTAGAAACTACTTTACTATTCTTCTCTACTTAACTTTCATATTTCCTGGCTCAAAAAAAAAATGTAGAAGTGAAATCTGACTTTCTAAAGAGAATGCTACACTGTGAAATAAATTTTTTCACATACTGAAAAAGCTTTTTCAAAGGAGATGCACAGAGATGTGTCTACTAATTTAGAGCACATCACAGGAGGTGCCAATTCACAGCCGGCAAACATTTTATTTTATTTAGGTACCTAATACATGTGCCTATTTACCTTCACTTTTCTCTTAGGAATTTCACAGGTGCTCTCTCTGTCCAGCATAGGTATGTTTCAGCTGCCATAGTGAATGATCAGCATTTTTGAAAAAAGGATCAAGGACTTTGAAAAGAAGAAATCAAGGCTCTCTGAAAACCAGAAACACACAGCTGGTGATCACTAGTCAGCTTGGTTCAAAGGGCTGAAATATGATATTGCTGGAAAAAAAGAATTCATCATAATATTTACAGAATAACCACATTCAGAGATGACACCAGTTGTTTTAACATGCCACATGAGCACAATTGTTCTGGTTTTTTTCCCTTCTTGAATGTAACAAAATGACTTAGTTAAAAAAAGCCAAAACCAAAGTCATAGAAGCACCCTTCCTAAAATCCAAGGAATTTTTCCTAAGTGTCATGAACTTTTAAGTAACAGAACAGGGTTCATTTAATGGGAAAATGTTAAACTAACTTGATTACATCAGGCACCAAGTGGCTGAAGCTCTGTCATGGGAAAGATTGGTATCGATTACAAACTGCAGAAACTTCTCTCTTAAAATGATGCTGGGTCTGCACTAACGAGAGGCTTCTTATATGAAATCAGTTTATTATGTCCTTGAGCCACATATGAAAAACTTCCAATGCAGGAATGAAATTTAAAAGCACATGCAGAAAAGTAGCCAAGAATTTGCTGGATTATAGACTGGATTGTCCATTATTTCTGAAAGATTATTTTGATTATGTATCAGAATAATAGGGCAATAAAATGTGCCTCTTGTACTACTAACATGTTCCTCCCATGTTAGGAGTGTACTTCACAGGTTCCTCACATATCAGTGAGGTTCCAAAACACTGATCCCAAACTAGGAAATGTGAAATTAGGCAGAGATTTTACTGATTATTTGCTAGCTTGTGAAGTCATTGAGATATTGAGATATATTATTGCACTGTATCCATCAGCAAGCACTGGGAAAGTGGGATCTGTATCCCAGATTGCAGAGAAATTAGCTCAGATGGGTGATGAACCTGGGGACTGCTCCCAATTTGTGCATTTGGTAGAAATGCATGACAGTGGATTCACAGATTTCAAGGCCTGCTACACTCAAACTTCCAAAGATCCTGCACTCAGCAACATAAATCACTAGATTATCTCCAAAATCATGAGCTATGTAAAATAATAGATTCACCATTACTTTTACTCATCTTTTTAGTTTAGAAGTGACATTTAGAGCTAAGCAGATGATTTCAGGAGCTCTGACTTTCAGCCAAATGGGAACATCATGAGACATCGGGACAAAAACACGACAGTTGGTTACTCAGGATCATGGCCTGTTCTTGTTATTCATAACACGTTTTCCCACCAGCATATATCTTGTTCTCAAAAGTTACTCCCAGTGGATCTCAAAGCACTTCCAAGCCCTTTAATGTGTCTCTCAGCAGCAGCCTTTGCTAAAACTTCCACTGTAACCCTCTAGTTGTGTCAGCAGCTGCCCTGGCAATGTAAACCTGTAAGGTGATCCCTATTCCATAGTCTCTGGCCTGGGCATATTGTTGGCACTGATCCTCCTCAGGCTCTCCAGAGGAATGAGGGACTTTGCTCACACCATGCCTCACTTGCCAACCAGACCAGAGGAGCACCACCATAGGAATGTGCCCCTCCTCCGCATTTGTAATTAGCTCAAAATGCTGATGTAATATCTAAATGTAATTTAGACAGCATGTAGCTATTGACTTAATGAAAAGTTCAAATTCCTTTTCTCTCAGACCCTGCTGGGAGTCACTGCCTGGTGTCGTTTTGAGCTGCAGTGCTGGGTAGGGGAGGCCTCCTTATTCAGCCTACCCCTCCTGCTCTTCCTTCATCCCTGAAGGAAGCAAATCCACCTGTTGCACGAAACCTGGTGATTCTGCTGGGAATTTGCACCATCTGTGCTGAGCTGACACCACCCCGCAGGAAGAAACACTGCCTCTTTTGCAGCACTGATGCTGGTGCACTTGGCACACACACCCGAAAATGACTCACTGCAAAACCTTCAAATGGGCAAATTATGTGTTGAACTTGGCTGTCACAGCTCTCAGCTCTGTGTTTCTTGCAGAGATGAAGTGGTTTAAAGTGTTATTAATACATTTGTCTTACGCAACTAGGGATTTACTAGGCAGAGGTAAATAAAATGGGGTGAAGAGCACACAGGATGTCACTAGGAAGAATTCTGAATCCCAGGAAACATGTGCTGCTGTCACCCCAGGAGAGAAGGAGGATAAGCACACACCAGTGAGGTGATGTGGCTCTCCCCTCTGGGGCACATGCTCTGCTCCTCTCAGTGCCCCTCACCCAGGCCAGCCCCCAGCCTTTGGCCTCACTCCTCAGCCTCCCAGCTGTGAATCACATGGAGAACTCATTCACTCTGCTCACTTTATGAGTGTCAGGACATATTTGCTATTCAAATATTTACCACTACCTTGTGTGGTGTAAAACCAGTGGCACCCGGTGAAAACATACCTTTGATCCAAGCTATATTCATGAAACGAGACTCTGGTCATTTTGTACCTTTGCTTCTTGTTACAGAAGTCATCCCAATGGCATCAGCAAAGGATTTTCTCCCCAGAAAAATGTTGGTGCTTGCCCACATAAAAACAATTGAATCTCACCAAAACTGCTAGTAACAAGGCTCATTTAAATAAAAATATTTTTTAGCTGTTTAAAGGGAATTTCATTAACTTCCACAACTATAATTGTAAACCCTGATTATTTTACAGAAACACAGGAGCGCGTTTTGGCTCTGACACAAGAAAAAGTTTATAGGTTCCAAAGTTAGGTTTGATATGGGTAAGCAAAAAGATAATTTGTGAAACTAAATGTTAGATCTCCATGGGTTTTTTTTTCAGTATTGGAAAATGTATTTTTAATTTAGCTAAGAACAAGAGAGAAATGCAACAGAAGGGGGTTTAAATTGAGTGCCATGTCACCATTTTTGATGGCAAAAACTTATCTCTTGCAGTTAGCAACTTGTACAGCAAGACCTTATAGCTGTGCTGACAGTTTTTTTGTAACTAGAATGGTTTTCCCTCTCTCAGTAACCTTACTTGAATGAACTTACCTTTACAACAAAAACCAGCAGCAATTTATCTTTTATAAATGTGATGTATCCTCTTATTCCCAAACCAACATTTTCAGCAGTTTCCAATCAAACACAGCTCAATATAGAGGTCCCTGCAGGTAAATCTCCTTGCTGAGTGATAAACAAGATGCCATTTTTATAAACCAATCAACAAAAAAATTAAATCAGCTTGCTAGCAAGATCTCAATTCTATCTTAATATTTTATAAATAAAATCCCTCCTGGAAATTTCTAGGAAACATCAAGGTTTATTTTTCTTGTTTGTATTCTGAAATGTCATTTTTTTACAGATCACTTAGTTCACACTGAACCCTTGTACCAATTATGCTTCATTATGTTGCTTGTAATGCTAATGTGCTAACTAGTGTAATGAAACTTTCACGAGCAATGTAACTAACCGTGTTCCTAATTAAAGCAAAGCATGTGCCCTTCCAGGCTGCCAAAATACCATCTCAAGGCTTCTGATCTGAGAGTTATCATCTGCCTCAGCTGCATTCCCCAGGTTGTGCTTCCCCTCATCGATTGGCCCCATGTGGGGCATTACATGATGAAGATGATCAGTGCCTCCAGGCAGGACATGCCTCCTCCAGGCACCAATGAGAGAGGAGATACCTGACTTGACTCCTCTGCCAGGAGAAGAAATATGCAGCATGAGAGGGAGTCAGATCATGTGCTAAGTTAAAGGAAACACCTGTCTTCTTCCAGTGCTGATTACTAAATTAGGCAGCATATCTGTATTTTCTGTGCCATGTGTGCTGAAAATGGAAAAAACCTCTGCTTTGGCCACGTGCCTTAATGTGAGGGTGAGGGCCGATCAGTGCAAAACATTCAAGTTTTGTAGTTAACTTTCCCCTCCTCAACGTTTAAGAGCCCAAATTAATGAGTACAAAACTGATGCCATTGGGGGGCCATCTGGTGAGGGCTTCAGTAACAAATTCCCTGTCTGTGGTGCAAGCACACTGTACAGCTCGTGGGCTGCAGCAGCACCTGCCACCATGCCTGGAGTCCCCTTCAAACAGGACTGCATGGACATGGAGAAGAGTCAAGTGTAAAGCTCTCTCTCTTCTAGAGAGCCGCCTCCTCTGGTCCTGTCCCTTCCCTACACTCTCCTCTGGGAAAGCAAGATGATCTTTCTTTCCCTCCTTTTTTTCATGAGGAAAGTGCCTGTTTTCATCTTTTCCACAACCACCCACAGAATAGATGATAATTTTCCTTCACTTAGTGTGCAAGTTCCTTCATGAATGTGAGACAGGCTGTAGTGAAGCAAACCAGAGAAATCTAAGTACAAGTTAACTTTGAGAGCAACCATGGTATTTAAGGAAAATTTCCTCATGAGATGTTAATGCTGTTGTAAGTGCAAATAAACAGAGGGAGCAAATGCAGTTATCTACAGCTGTACATAAGACAAAATTCTAAAACCTAAAATGATTGAAGATATCTTTGACCAAGACTTAACATTGCCCTAATAATTGAAGCAAGAACTTTTAACTTGGTTACAACACTTGTGGCATATAAATAAGTGTTCAGATTTCCATGATTTCTGAAAATGTGCAGTCTTTTTGATTTTGTAGGCTTCAAAAGTTTGCAATTCATGTCATTAATTTAGCCATCGAAGTCCAACCATAAATTTTAAATTGGAAGATGTTGACCTTGACCTCGTTATTTCAATTTCACCAGCTGAAAAGCTGAGATAACAATATTTACCTATCTCAGTGTCTTCTGATTGTTAATTGCTGCTTCTGAAGTGGCTTGACTATGGAAATGTCATCCCTTGATGCCATTCTTCTTACAGGGGAAGTTAAAAAAAGTACTTGTTGCTGGACATGTGAGAAGCAATCAAAAGGAAATCACGTTGGACCCATGGGATGTTTCCAAAGAAAATACAACCACACAGAAACATCTGTGTCCTTTACTGGGTCAGTAACAGACTTTACACAGAGTTGTAAAGAAAATGCAGGCAATGAGAACATCACAGGAAGGAGATGCTGCCCTCTCCATTTGGCACTGCTTGGTAACTGGCCCTGTAAAGGGGGTCAGCAGGACCCTCCATGCCTGCCCTCTGTGGCAGAACATGCTCTGAGCAGGGGCTGCTCTTCAGTTCCATATTCTGTATGCACACAGGGGCTATGGGCACTAACAGAGCTGAAATGGAACTGCAGAGGATTTACCACCACAATGCAGTCAGACTTAGCTACTGACTTACCCCACTAATTCCTTCTCCAGCAAATTAATGGGAACATATTTTCTTAAGTGAAAGAATTCTGATAAAAGGGGATGAAACAGAGGGAGCAGGATATTTTAAATTGCTTAAATGACTGTCACATGGGAGGTGTGATTTCTAAAGGGGAATGTTTTACAGATAATCTACTTTCACTTGAACATCTCCTGGGATGAGTCCCATGATGTTTGTGATTTGTGAAAATCACATTATGAAAACACCAAGAAACAATGGAACCATTGGGCTAGATAAGCATCTGTTTATTTTAACTTGGCAGTATGGCAATTCTAATGATTTCAGGATAATGTTAAATAATCTCATGGGAGAATATTGCATTTCTGCAAAGATGAAAATGAGTATGATCCTATTAGAGACAAGGAAACCTAATAGATAATGCACACAATAGGGAAACAATAATAGCCCCACAGTTATTCTGTGGGTTTCTAAAATGTTTTCAAACCACACACATCTTATCGGGATACTAATTCTTTCAATCACTTAAATACATGCACAAAGCTTTTTCCAGAATATGTAAGTATATTTGTCTTTCAATGAAAGCCTCTGGTTGTTCACATGTTTACATAGTCTGGTGAAATACCATTTAACACCAGAGACCAATTATCTCAGGATGGGGTGGGAGAGGAAAAATAAGAAATCCTCATAGCATGACTCATTGCACATACAAGGACTCACATTTCCAAATACAGGGTGGTATTATTTTGATACTGTATGAAGAAACAAATACAATCTCTGAAATCACCTACTAAGGCAATAAACTGGATTTGTGTCCACATGGCCTTGCTGGAGCCCACTTTGTATCTCAGTATCCTGGTTTATATTTAAGAGCATAGAAGAAACAGGTGGAGAAAAATTCAATGCACTGATTATGATAATTTTTTGTCCTAAAGTGCTACTTGTAATTTTCTGGCCAATGTTCATTATGTTCTAAAAAGAGAAATAGTTCCAAGATGACCATTTGTGGCCCTTGATGGAGATACACCACATGGACTCAGATGGATTTCTCTAATGGTCCCACTTGGTAACCACACCCTATACTCCATTTGCCTAATTATGTAGGTATATGGATAAGCCATTTGAACCATGAGTCATTTAAAGCATTTGAGTAATGCCAAAATAAGACATCTGTATGTTTGATATATTATACAATGCCCTGCTGCATTTGAGTAGTCTGCAATTCAATTTCAGCATCTATAAAATGGCTATGACATTCACCTTTACAGCATGAGATGAGATATTTTGCTGAAACCTGTCATTCAATGCAAGCTGAAGTATAAAGCACTCCAAATTCTCACAGGAGAATGGATAATAAAATAAGATGGTATATATTAATAAATTATGGCAGCAAATTCTAGATTTTCCCTTTAATTTCTTTGCTTTTTTGAAAAGGTTTCTGTTTCTGCTTTTATGCCAATGTTTTTCCAGTACTGGACTGCATTAGGTAGCAGTGTCCAATCCCCAGATTGAATTAGACAAAACTGAAATGGAAAGAGGATTAAAGCCATAATATTTCAGAAATAGAAACTGGGTCACATATTAAGGCTTTCTCTAGGGTTTGTCAGAAAGATTAAAATTAGGA
This sequence comes from Melospiza georgiana, assembly GCF_028018845.1. NCBI lineage: Eukaryota > Metazoa > Chordata > Aves > Passeriformes > Passerellidae > Melospiza > Melospiza georgiana. The sequence continues at coordinate 83,104,486 of NC_080430.1, read as the reverse complement.
TGAATTTATCACTGACTTCTTTACAGCTTCCTGATGCAGGGCAACAGTGGGGATAGATGGACATGTATCTGGGCTACTTTCAAAACTTGAATTCAAACACCATCAGAAACTCTATCAAACAGCAATGCCCTCGGGTCCCAAACTTCCCAGAAATAGAGAGAAGTACCATTATTGTAATTCAAGAACAAAACCTCAGATATGGAGAAGCTTAAAGCTCTCACAGCCACACAGGAAATCCATGTAGAAGAGGAGTGAACTGATCAGAAGTGCAAGCGTAGATGTGCTACATGCTTTCTCCAGATGGAATGGCATCAGCAGGCTTACTCATACCAGCATCAAACCAGCCTATTTTTGGGTGCATAATTTCACAATAAAGGAAGAGGAATAATTTTAGGAAAATGTGAAGCAGATACATGGTTTATCCCCTGTATGTAGAAAGAATTCCTTTAGGCAGGAACAAAAGATTTTGGTATAAAAATAACATTAGTTATTTATTCTAGATACCCAACTGGGGGACACATTTTCACACATATATGTGGGGAATCTTCTTCTTCAGTAGAGTGCAAAAATAAAATAACAATTCCCAAATAAATTCTCATGTGTGCTAATCCAGTCAATCCCTACCTGCAGCCCTGATGACCTAATAATCTTGCAATGGAATATATACGGGATTTTTTTCCCTAATAATTTTTATACATGTGTTAATGTCTAGTATTGTGCTATTTTGGTAAAAGATATCAAAATACAGAAAAATAAAATTAAACTTATAGTTTGAGAAACATTTTTCTCTCCTTCTCTCAATCTTTGTTAATCTTCCTCCACGAAAAAAGAAATCCACTGACATTTCAAGCCATGCTGTTTCCCTATTATTATGTGGTTTTGTGGCAGTTTAAGAAATTATACGCCAAGTTGAAAGGAAAAAGAATTATTTTGAAGCGGTGATTTTAAAAATGTACTCTTCAGAGATAGAAGACTCCCACACAAAGATTTTATGCAAATCTCTGGTTTTCATCAGTAAATCAACATCTGGACAACAACAAATTTTCAACAGTTTTCTCCCAAGAAATTCCCTACGACAGAAATATGAAAGCAGAAGTTCCATGCTGAAGAATTATTGAGAAGCCTCAAGGATCTTCAGCATCACAGTCTACAGCAGCATATAGTTGAAAAGAGCAGCTCTGTGGGAACTAGAGTACTCTCCATCTTTCCCCTCTTCACTTGCACAGCCTCCTCCACTTCTACCTACTACATTCAAAAATATCAAACCACACATAAAAGCAAGCTCTTAGCATATTTGGTGTGCCTTACTTGTTCTTTTCAGTCTTGAGGAAATAGTCCAAAAATATTTTAGTAGCTTCCATACTTCTCCAGTGAAGCTGAACCCCACCAGGCAGTGCTTAGGTGGCAGGTCCCCACCTTCCAGGTGCCCCTGGCTATCAGGAACTGCCCTACGTGCCCAGAACCATCACAGAACTCTTACCCTGAGAGACCTACCTGCTGCTAACCACTGCTGTCCTCAGCACTGACAGGGCTTGCAAACTTCGGCTACAACTAGGTCGAGATTAGCTAGATCCAAGACCATGCCTTGAGGAACAATTCCTTTTCTGGAAAGGGCTATGCTTTAGATGTCAGTGCAAACAAAATACAGGTTCATACTGAAAGCAGAACATTGATTATTTTCAGTCAGAGCTAGTGAATGAAATTAAATGAACTGGTATTACATTTATACCCTTATAACCCTTTATTGTATTAACTGCACAGAGATACCAATAAGCTGGTACTACAGATGCTTTAAACAGCATTTAATTTGCCAGACCAAGTGCTGGAAAAATACTAGCAACTGAGAAAACAGTAACATTTAATAAGATTGTTGCTAGTATTTTTTATTCTCTGGCTCTGCTCTCATCATTCAGCTCAAGCGTTTGGTTTCTAGGAAACATATTGCAACTTCCACTCATGACTCCTTAGCAGCTGTTACTATTCAGATCAACCAGGATTTCACATCAAGTCTTGGACAGAGCTTAGGAAAAATGAGACTCCAACCTTTCTCCTTCCAGAGGAATTTTTAAGTGGGGAAGTCTTAGCAAGTGCTGCGGAATCTGTTAGTTTATAAACGCTCTCTCCAACACCTCAAATCAGGTAAATATGAAAACAACTGTGTCTCTCTTTGGCTCTTTAGAGCTGAGCGGGGACATTTTCTTAATAATTTCTTCAGCTTAATTCTTTACCTTGAATGCCTTCTTCACACACACCTTGCCAATAGTACACCACCTGATGTTTTTTGACTAAGTTAATTGCACTTTGATGCCTCACAGCAGCCAGCCTGCTTGCAGTCCTGCTACAGCCCCCGAAAATCACCCCATTTAAAAACACATTATTATTATTATTAGGCATGATAAACAAGAATTTGGATTTATTAGCCTGCTAGCTCTGCCAAGAACTCAGCAACCCCAGAAACCAGTTTGCTCACACCTGTGCCTACAAACTCTCTTGAGATTAACTTCAAGCAGACAGTTTTTGAAGATGCAGGCACTCTGTTTTGAGGACCAATGCGAGGCTTGGAGGCAGTAATTGTGAAAGTCTCTCCCCAAAATTCCAAAGGATGCTGTCAGTAAAAAGCAGTATCTTATCTCTTTTAGCACCTTGTTTCCCTCAGTGCCTACATTCCTCCCTGGACCACCTGTGGTGGCCTTTGGCATGAACCAGGGCAGCACTGGGATGATGCTGACTTAGGTCATGACACCAAACCCCCTCCCCACACTGGCTTTTTGGGGGCTTCAGCTCCTCTCCCATCTGTGAAGATAGGAGCCAGCTCAAGAGAGGTTTCCTTGTGCTCTGGATGCTTCCTTTAGTGGTGCTGGTGGAAATGCTGTGAAAGAGAGCTGCAGTGTCCACAGAAACTCCTCCTGTGCACCTCAGTTTTTACAAGCTGCTAAACAGAGAGAGGGGGTGAGTGATTTGCCTCTCATGTTTAACACTGTGGCGTTGCTATTACTGCAGGTGCTGCCAGGTAAGGAGATGCTGCTCCGTGCTTTCACCTGCTCCCAGCACAAACCTACAAAGAAATGAGTGAGGAGTCAGATGGATGCAGAAAAACCTGCCTGGTGTGCCACCAAGAATTTGTGAAACCCTTGGATCACCGAAGTGGCTAAAGTTGCCAGTTGGTGGGAATACACCAGCAAGGTGCCTAAACAGCCTAAATGTCTTACCAGCAAATGCTCGCTCAGCCTCAGATTACCTAAGATATTTTTACAGGCAGGTCAACTAAGGAAGGGAAAAATACCCTCTGAATTTCAAAAGTGAGTGTTTAGATGTCAGATGGGTAAAAAAACCAAACAACCTGGCTTCTTGTTATTCAGAAATTTTGAACACCTGAGTAATGGAAACAACCAAAATGAAACTTTTATTTTATTTTATTTTATTTTCCAATGCTTTTGAAGTGACTAGATTTCATCTTTTAGGAATACTGGCAATAGCTTTCAGTGTGTTAGGAATTTTTTCCTTAGATTAAAATGTTCAATGTAAGAAGAACATATAAAATGCACTGAGTCATACTATTTTTCTTACTATTGTCTTTATTATTGCACACAAATCTCATTAAATCTCGATTTTAGAGTGTTTTATAAATGCAACCGTTTCCAAACCTTAACGAGGCAAATTGGGGGCATCCCATGATATAGTCATTTCAAAAATTGGTTTTCTTCAAGGGAAGCTTTGTCTGCATAGGGCCAGGTATCTGCACTGAGTATTTTAATTTCCTGCCTTGGTAATTCCCAGCAATAGATTTTAATGAGATATGGATGGTGATAATGACTCATAATTCTGGGGTATTTGCTTTGAGATTTTGATACGAAGTTTAGGAATACAAGAATTTAATTCAATTATATTAAGTGGTTTCTTTTCCAGATGAAAGTTTGAGGGCTGTCCTCTTACAAATGCCATGAAAATAGGGGTTGTTTTGGAAAATTTGAAAGAATCTGCAGATTTACTCTATGGCCTTTCCTCACCTTCTTTTGTTTTGATTTACAAACTGACGCACAAGTGACAAGAAGTCCTGTTTGTCACATGCAAGCTGTGTCACTGAAAGAATCAAGAAACCAGACATCATCTGCTTTACACCTATGGCTGTGCCCAAGCAGAGCAGCCTTGGTGGGCACCTGTGTGTCACAAGATAAATGGCTGCATCAGCATCTTAAAGAGTCAAGTAACAGTTTATGTCCAATTAGCTGCACCAGCTTTTTTGTCAAGATGCATCCAGGTTAAATAATTTGAAATACAGCCTCAATACCAGTTGTAAAAGTGAAAAATTCAAGGAGAAACACTATGTCTGCCCTGTTGCAGCCTGACACCTTGCTTTGAAAGCTTAAGCAGTATAGCACTGTTCTTTGAGAGAAGAGATGAAAGTGACAGGCTGAGGTAAGAGAAAACAGTTTTCATCTCCAAGGTCCCTGCAGAATTACTACAGCTGTGGGAGTAAACTGATTCATTTCTCCTCTATTAATAAGCTGATAAGGTAAACTGAACACAGAGAGAAAAAAAAAAAGGATGACTTTCCAGAGTCAAACTTTTTTTCCTGTATAACTGTGTTTTCCCTCTAGTTAGCATTAAGGTTTTTCAAGGTTGTTTTTTTGTTGTTGTTGACTTTGGTTTTCTTTATATTCAAAGTTACTGGTCTCTGCCTCTTTGCTAAGAAACTTCACATAACATTTTAAAAAACAGTCTGGTAATGCGGTAAATATTTATTCTTCTGAATTGATTTTATAAGAAAGAAACAAAGCAAGTATATTTGATTAATGAATTCTTACAGATGAGCTGAATCCTCATAAAAAAACCCCTTTGTTCCCCTGTAGTAGACTTATTTTGGGGCTTTTTCTGCTATTTGAAGTTACTAGAGCCAAGAGACTTTCTGGGCTTTTCTGATGAGTTCAGGCTGAGAAAACTCAAATGCTCCTCACCAGCTGCGGGATCTCAGGCAAAAATGAAGTTTTCTCAAGATACAAGTGCTATTGTAAGAGGTAGCGTTCTGTTAAGCAGCTCATTGGCCACGCTGACTGAGAAGAAAACCATAAGGTGAATGAATGGAGCCCTTAAACTCTGTGAATGCAAATACATAACAAATGGATAGGCAATAAGTGTAGAAAGTGAATCCTACAGCACTGTCATGCAGCAGCTAAAGGCAGCTCAGAAGTGTTTGATTTGGGCCCGGACACACCCAGCAGCAGTGGAGAAAAGGCCTGTCCTTACCCAAGCAAATAACAGGAGACAGCATGAGCAAGCTGGTAATCTACACAGCTGTAATCTCAGAGGTGTCTGGAGGTGAGGGGATAGTTTAATCTCCTTCTTTCCCAGTTTAGCTCCTTTGCAGAAGCAGCCAATCAGGGAACTATTTAATACTAATTCTGCTTACAGATATCCTCCTGCTGGGCACTGGGATAACCCTGCCAGTCAGGATTCAGCAAGAAGCTGCTGGGTTTTGTATCACCCATCATGTCTGGTTTACACAATGATTTCTCGTAAACAACTACTATTTGGGGCCCCTTAATTCACAGTTATGCTTTACTTTTCCTTCCTATGTTCTTTTAGTGTAAAAAATGTGGCTCATAGTCTGCCTCCCCTCGTGCAGAAATACCACCTCCTTTCTCTCCCATCAGACAGACAGGGACTTGGACCTTGGACATTCACTTGCTGAAGGATGTCAAATGTATGAGATTCACTTCAAAAAGCTGTTGAGGAAAGCAACCCTATTTTGTTGGCCAAAGGACTTCTCCCCACTGTTTCCTTGGCAGAGAACAGTGCTAATCCCTGACATTTGAAAGGGAAAGAGACTTTAGAGGAACTGTGACAAAGCAGGAACTCAATTTATACATGTATTATTCCTCTCAACATAATCTCCAAATGCCTTCCATAAAAAGTACGTGCCTGATATCCCTACAGCTGCTAAAGCATCTGGGCTGATTTAATGAATTGCTTGCTTTTACAGCACGGCAATTCTGTGCAGTCATTCCCCTTAGTTTCAGTGTTTATTTCAAAAGACGAATTCCGCACAGGCCGGTTGTATTCCTGAAAAGTTTTTGCGTACATCGCTGCAGCCGCGGCTCTCGGCACCGCGCAGTTGGTGCTGAAGGACCAGCGGCGGCCGGGGCCGCTCCCGCCTCTGCCCCCGCGGGTTCCCCCGAGCCCAGGAGGCTGAGGAGCCCCGGGGGCGCTCGGGGAGCCGCGGTCCCGTACCTGCAGCTCGGTTCCCGCAGGGAGCAGCCGCGCCGCCCCCGCTCCCCCCTCACGCCGCCCCGGCACCGCGCCCCGCCGCTAAACCCCAGCGCCAATCTCCGCACAGCGATGCTGAGCGGATTACGGGCCGGCAGTTCGACAAGTGCCTGCGCTCCCCAGAGCCGCCCTGCCCGCCCGCAGCCTCTCCCCGCTCCTCACGGCGGCGGCAGCTCCCCCGGGCCGGGCCGGCGGCGGAGAGCGGCCCCCGCGGAGCCGGAGCCTCCCCTCAGGCGGCGGCATGCCCCGGCCCGGGGGGCGGCCGGGCTGCCGCGGGGCCGCCCGCGGGAGGGGGCTGACCCTTGCGTGAGGGGGCAGCGGCAGCCGGGCCCGGCGAGGCAGAGTCGCGGCTGCCGGGCGCCCTGAGCGCCCCGCGGGGCCCGGGCATGGTGCTGCTGTCCGGGCACGGCGAGCAGCTGCCCGGGGAGCGCGTCTGCCCCGCGCCCGCTGCCGCCAAGGAGATGCCCGGCGCCGGGGCGGAGAGCAGCCCCGAGCAGGGGGCGGCGGAGGCTGCCGCCGAGGAGCCGGACGAAGAGGAGGAAGAGGAGAAGGAGGTGGAGGAGGAGGAGGAGGATTGCGAGGAGTACGAGGACTTCTCCGAGCTGCCCGACACCTGCAGCATCGCCTCGGACGACTCCTTCTACCCTCCTAGGGGGCTGGACGACGACGACGAGGACATCTGGTCCCTGGAAGGGGACGAGCGCGACAGCCCCGAGGCGCTCAGCCTCTTCCGAGCCTGCTGCACCAACAACAGCATCGTGCTGAAGGCGCTCATCCGCCAGGGCCCCCAGGAGGAGGAGGTGCGGGAGGCCGACCGCAACCGCAGGGTGAGTGAGCCCTGAGCAGCGCCCGCCGCCCCGCAGCCCCGCACCCTGCCCGGGGCAGCGCGGCTCGGCTGCCGCCTCCGCCCCCAGCGCCGAGCCGAGCCGTGCCGAGCCGAGCCGTGCCGGGGCAGCGGCCGAGCCGGGGCTGAGTGCCGCCCCTCCCGCCTCCTGGGGTGCTGCCCTGCAGCCCCGCGGGGAACGGGACCCCCGGCAGCGAAGGGCAGAGATGGGTGTGACTTTACAGCCCTGACTTTCCGCCTTCGGCTAAGGAAGGGTCCGGTTTATGGGATGAGACGGAGGTAGAGATTCCGGTTTTCCCGCTATCAGTTTTGAATTGTCTTGTTTTCCCTCTGTTTATTGAGGACAGAGAGGGGCATCGCTGGTAATGGTTGTGTTCAGCATCAAAAAACCCTCCTCTTTTCTGGGCTGTTCATCCCCTGCAGTATACTTAATGATATTCACCTTGAAATTTTGAACTGCTGCTAATTTTTTTTTTCATTTTCCCCCCTTTTTATATTAGGTTTTTTTTTTTTTTTTTTTTTTTTTTTTTTTAGCTCCCTCAAAAACATAAGCTTGTTCCTGGTTCCTAGACTGCCAAGCAGGGTTCAGGGTGTTCCTGTGTTAAAATCAGCATTTTTCAGAGTTCTCCTTGTATTTATTTTGTGGCTGATGGTCTATTTTTGGGGCTTGTATCACTACAAGTTTTGTGGCTCTGTTTTTTCCTGTTGCTCAGTTAATTGCAGAGGCAGAAGTGTACTCCTCTAAATCAGAAAGTGAAAACTTGGGAAAGATTTTCTGGCTAATGAGTTTCTGGGACATTTGAACAGCAATATTGAAGATTAGCAATATTACTACAGTTTGTTTTAAACAAGTTATTTTGCATGAACAATCTGCAAAAACAATTCTGTGACTAATATGTGACAGCAGTGTTTTGAAAGGAAACCTGTATTATTGGGCAAGTAACTTGCACATTCTGGCAACATAAGTTGTCTTTATGTCAAAAGGAATGCCATGATTTGTGTTTGGTTCTGTCTGGAGAGGAACTTTTCTTGTGGCTTAGATATATGTACTTCTAGGATTTTTGCTAAAAAATAATCTTTACTTCTTCTCCAAAGGATTGATTTTAATACAGATTTTCAGTGATCAGACTTATTGTAAATTTCTTAAAAAGACAAAAGGTCATATTAACACATCTGAGGGAGAAGCAACCTATGGTGTGAAGGTGGGAATGAGCAAGAAAGGACAGAAATAATTTACATCAACTCTTCTGCCTAGGCCAGGATAAGATGATCTGGGGTTCTGCAGACCTCAGTCAACAGGAATGACAGAGCTCAGCACAAGCATCAGCCCTCATCCTGCAGCTGCTCTTCTGGCAAAGGTGATCAGATCAGGGTTGTGAAAGCAGCAAATTCTCCTCTTTGGACAGCCTTCCCTTCACTATCCTCCTCCCAAAAAAGCAAGGTGTTCTTTATCTCTTCAGCTCCAGAGAAAAGAGACAAAATTTTAGTTTGAATCCGAAAGTTTATTTTCTTTGTTCGTACTGCAAAAAGCCAAAACCCAACAAAACAAAACAAAAAGAATATCTACTTAGGCAAATATTCAATTTGACCTGAAATTAAAAATTGGCATAAAATTCTGTTTTCTTCATTTTTTTTATGAATACAAAGGAAAAGGTTCTGGAATTCAGCAACTTGTGAAGCTACAGGAATGATATGGTAGACATGAGTTCACTTTCTCTCTGCCTTCCTCACAGAAGAGCCCCAGTCACAGCAGTACAGGACACTCAGAGCAGGACACTTGTTCTTTTCCTGAGATGGGAAGGGGGTGGGAGAAATCTTTTGACTAGGAAGCAGAAACTTCAGGTGTGACTCCTGCTCCGAGGTATAGAGGCAAATTCTCGTTATTTTGCAAAGGAAATTCACCTTTTTTAGAGAACTTTACCTAACAGATGGAAATTTCACACAGGCCTTTTATTGCCCTTTCTGCGGATTTTTTTTTCTCTTGAATTTCATTATAAAATCATTGGATATTATTCAGGAACAAGACAATTTTGCTGCCACAAAGTAACAGAACAATTTACACGTACCTGTTGTTCTCATGAAGTTTTTTAGTTGGTGAAACTAAAACTATTATTGGCTTTCAGCATCTTCTTTTGACAGGATAATATTTTTTCTACAATGTTATCTTGTATGCATTTGTTAGGAAGCTCTATTTTTTTCTTGTTTTAAAATATTTTTACCTTTCTTTTTTTAACTTTTTTTCTCTTCTTTTTTGCTCCACACTGTGACCAAATAAGCTAGACTTTTGTGTCTTCAAAGTTTTAATTTCTTTTTCATGTGACAGGGTAGAGAATGAAGAATAACTTGCTTTTTGAGAAGTGGGGTGGTGAAGGGGAGGGCTGTCCATCTGAGGATATTAACTATTTTCGCCATCCTGATCTGATAACCTCAGGTATGTAGGTACATTACAGTCTATTTTCACAATTTCAAAATCAAGTTTTCTTCAAAACAGACAAAACAAGTAACAAGATATTGTAGTAAGACAACACTATATACTTTGATTCTGAAAGTAAATAAAATCAGCTCACAAAATGTAACATGAAATAACTTCCAAATGCCCTAAACTGGGCACAATGAGCCTGCTTTGTTTTTAATGTTTTACCTTGTTCCTGAAGTGTAAGTGTATAAATGTAAGATGTAGAAGCAGTTCTCCAGGAATTGCTAGGATCCAGAGGTACTCTTACTTATTTTCCTGCACCCTTTGTGCCAAAATACATCAATTGTCTCTTTAGAGTCAATTTCCCAAGCTTGGGTAGTGCCTTTTTGTGTCATTTCTCCAGAAGAGTGTTTTCCCTGCACACTGTTTGTGAGCTGCAGAACCTCCTGCCAGGCACAAGTCTTCATTAAATCCACCTTCCTGCAGTAAACCAGACTCCACAACATCTGATTTATTAGTCACCACATGTAGCCTGAAGATCTGCACCTTCCCTGTCTTCTTTTCATTACTGTCAAGACAAAAGCAGTTTCTATATCATCGACTGCAGAGGATCCCCAAGTGGCTGATCCCCTCATCTTCTCTTGCACCGCTGGCTGCCCATGGAATTTTAGGAAAGACTGGATCGGTACTGCTCATTTCCTCTCCTGACCCAAACTAACAGTGAAATATTTGGAAAATAACGATGACAGCAAAGAATATACAAATTGTACATTGTGCAGGGTGACCTCTCATTCTTCAGTGTGTGTTTGTTTATCCTAGCAGTAAAGAGGGATTCAAAAATACACAAGGGAAAATAAAATCATGGGTCTGGTGAAACTTCCTGACCTGACTGAGACCCTAGTATCACCTGGCTAATGGTGCTACTTTTCACCTTACCACATGGGATCTGGTTCTCCTTCCTCACTAGCCAAATTTCTAGAATTTCAGATATTTTTATCTCATCATTTTAACATCACTTAATATCAAATTTTGCCTGGCGACCAGGTTTATAAATATGTATACTTAGAAAGACAGAGTTTCAAAATCTGGTGTTACCTAACTGCAGAATACAAGCAAATTTAGAAATTTGCCATGACAATAGAGAAAGCATTAAGAGATGGGGGAGAGAGAAGGCAAAGAACGTTCCCTTGCCAGGTTGAAAATAATCACTGCAGCTGATCCACAGAAAGATTTTGTGCTGATCTTACATGTGGTATAGCCCATATTAGCAAGAATATTAGAATATTCTGTTGTAGTATTTTTCAGTTATTCTTTTTTTTTTTTTTTTTGAGTCTTTTGTCCAGTTCCATAGACAGCTATGGACATAACTGTGGGAATGTTTCTCTGAGTGCAGCCTAGGCGTGTTTGTGCACTGCACACTGTGAGTGGATGTTTTGGAGTGGCATCACTCACCTGGTTTCCTCACTGGGTCCATGACAGTATCCAAGGCATCAGACCTGTCATGTTCTCCTTTCCCGCTGGTGCAGGCTGCTCCTCAGGCTCTGCGCTGCCACAGTGAAACTGCTTTGGGAAACTCACCCAATTTAGGGAGCATTGCCCTTCAGAATTTTTCTCAGAGCAATGCACAGTGAATCCTCCAGGATTCAGGCTGACGCCTGAATTTGTCCTTGCCAAAGGGCTGGCCTTCTGAAATTGCAATGGATTGTGAAGTACAGGGAGCCAGTGGTTCGATTCCCACTTTCTGGGTGAGGGAACTTTGTCTTGGATGAGGCTTTTCTAAAAAGTCATGTATCACAAAAAGTACCAGAGCTTGTGTAACACTCCATTAACTCGTTTTATATTTATATATATATATATTTTTTTTTAATCTTCAGAATGTTAACTTGTAAAAATAAAAAATCAGGAGCCTAATATTTTCTGGTAAGGGATGAAGTTCCCCTGTCACATGTTGCTTTTCAGTTTTCATGGCACATAGCTAACCCAAGTTAACCCATGTCAGACAAAGGATTTTAAGAACATAATCTCCTACAGTGCTTAGAATATTTTTTTCATTATTATTTTCATAGACAGCTTCAATTCCTTCATATTATCTTATACAGGGCATTCTCATGGAAACAATTGTATTGAAACTTAACATCATGACACTAAACCATGAAAGGGAATTTTTTGGAGTGAAAGTACTTTTAAAAAGACAACAAAAGTAATATAATTTAAATCCTTTAAAAAGTACAGAAATCCTCAAATGCAGTAAAAAATGTCCCTGGAAATACATGTTAGTGCTTAAAAAGGAAGTGAGCAAAGAATTATAGATGTCAAAAAAGGGGGGAATTCTTCTAATACAGTAATTACAGCTCAAGGTTAGCCATCAGAAAGGAGTAGACAAAGCACGGAAAATATGAAGTGAGCTGGCTAAGAGGGAATTTGGTAAGCTAACCAAAGAGCACGAACCAGACTGATGCAGGTAGGCACTCAGAGGCATTATCAGAAGAGCGTGGGCAGGTTAGCTGTCTGCCTCCTCTCCTCTGTATTCATCTGCACTGTTAGGTGACTAATGCCTATGTAAACCTGGCACAAAAAATAATCCTTTAAAGTAACTTTACTGGAGAAAAAGTATGTGCACAGAAGATAATTTCTATAGATTAAAGAGAACAATTAATAAGGACCCTGAGGGTGTGTAGAATTAAAGCATGGCAATGCAGGTCTTTAGTGCACTGCTGGAAATGCATGGTGAGAGCAGGCTGTGTCCTTCATGGAGCTGACAGGTAATATGACATAATTTGTACTTAGTGTCAAAAGCAGCATTAGCTAATAGATGTAGGTCCTACTGGAATGGACAAATACAGATTTGGAGACCAGATGAGAAAGTTGTGCAAGTTTAATCTACTTTCAAGTGATAGTTTCAGCTTCTAGAGAAACCAGATGAAGAGTAGCTTCCTTGAAGAATTTTGACAAATTGCTTAATGGGAAGTGTATGGAACAGGAGAAGTGTTTTTAGTCTGACAGTGTACAGGAGTAAAGGTCACATCAATCTTCTGTTCTGCTTTAAGCAATGTTTCATGTTAGTGTCTTAAATCAAGTGTGTGGCTTGCAGGGCTCCTCAGAGGTGCAGGGATGATCCTGGTTACCCATCTGAGCACAAATTGGCTGCAGATATTTAAAAATACAGCTGCATTTAAAATCCCATGGTAGCCTAACAAGACTGGTTGTCCTGGACAGCTTTCATCAGTAATTATGACAGACATATAATGTGTTTTTAGCATAACACGTCCATAACACATGGGACTTTGGGGTGCCTTCCTGCCTTTTCCTAGAAGAATAGTAACGCTTTATTTCACAGTGCATAAATTGACACTGCTAATGCCTTCAATCCATTAGGAAATTCAAATTTATGTTCTAATAGAGGAATTGCTCAAGAAGGAATATTGGCACTAATTTCCTTTTGTAAAGCTTCCAAAGATTCCTTGGGGAAAATTTATTGAGGAATCATAGGAAGTTGAGGCAGAGAGCACTGCTACAAAACATCTGATTGCTCTAAAAAAATGGGTTCCTGTTGAGTTCAGTAGCTTATAGGAGGTACTGGACTTCAAATCTGCTGGGAAAGAAAGTGGTCCAAAAGCCCCAATATTCCCAAATTCTTCAGCTCCAAGCTAAGTGCCAGTAAGGCAACAGTGGTACCCCGATTTATCAAGGCTTTAGGTCTCAAGGCAAGGGCTCTGAGGAAGAAATAAAAAATGTTCCTGTCTCAGACACCAGATTCAAAGCTGCCTGGTGGTGGAAGCGGTGATCTGGGCTGTGGCTCTTGGAGGCTCCTGAGTCAGTATCAACAGATGGAAAGGCAGGGACAGGGATGTCAGCCCCTCATCAGGGAGTTCCCTTTTCAGAGGTGTGAGACTTGGTTGTCTTTCACTCAGTCTGCCTTGGTGCTGGGTTTCAGGGGACATTTCCAAAAGGGTTTTGAAAGAGGCATTAATGTTCCCTTTTGTGTGTGGCACAGAAACCACTTGCCATCATCTTAATTTTAGTCACACACTCTTGTGTTTATGCTTGGGAATATAAAATATGACAATAAGTTGAAACTAAAAAAAGTTGAATGAGGAGTACAAGCAATCAAAACATCTAATTGGATCTACTGCTCAAGAAGAAATAGAAAGATAAAATCCCCAAAACTCCATTATACATTCTGGAAAATATCACTGTCTGACAGAGACCCACAAAAATCAGGTGTTTTACTGTAATACTTCTATATTTTGATAGTACTTCAACTTCACAGAGGAGATGAGTAGGTAACTCTTGTATGACTTTACAGGGATTGATTGCTTCCCACCAGAGGAGCCAAATGTATATCAAGTTTATGTAAAATTATATTTCATTAAAACACATTTTTCTTCCTCTAAAGAGAAGTTGATACATGATCACCAACTAAAATTCACTGTTAGTTTTGAAATAAAGGTAGACTTGAAAGATGTAAGCACCTTTACGTATAGAAAATACTGCCTAGATGAGCATGGGTGTGTGTGTGCATCGCCAAAGGAAACCATCTCTGGCACAAGAGCACCCTTGCAGCTCAGCTCACATCTACCCTGTGCAGGGTTAGCATCTCTGGTGTGGACACAGCCAGCACCTGGCCTGCATTTTCCCACAATCCCAGTCTGTTCTCCTCATTCATCATTTGATTTTAGGCTTTTGAGCTCAAACGCCCAAACTGGCATCACTTGTTGCGTTACGGTGTTTTGGAAATCATTAACTATGCTGGTACTAAAACTGGTAAAATACCTATTTGCACATACTTATTTCAGATATGGAAAGATGGCTTTCAAGTAGGATAACATAGATCATAAGATGCTGCAGTTTTTCCCAAACTGGAATTCTGGTCATTAATTTCCATATCTTTTCCAGTGCTTGTACTTATTTTGGACAAATTATTCTGTTTTGGCTGAGGTTGGGGGGGAGGGGTTAGCAATTTATCTAAGTGCTGTCTTGCCTGCTGAGAATTTTCCTGCATGTTCTTTCTGTATCATCTATCATTACACTGTGGAATTAGGTTTATCTTTTGGGAATGAGGTAGAATTGTACTAAAAACTAATGGCAACGTTGCTAAAAACTGCTGGTAGATTTTTTTAAAATAGAATAGAAAATCTCTGGAGAATGTGAAAGCAATGAAGAATTCCCACAGGCCTTATTTGAGACAGGAGTTCACTTTTAATGTTTTCATAAATAAAGTTTCTCTCAGAAGATTACCCTTTTAAATGATTTTAAATATTATGCCACATCAGTTTGAATTTACCTGTTTCTGACCGTTCTTTAATTAAATACAAAAATGGAAACCCTCCAACCTGGGCTAGATATAATCCTGTATATAATCCTGATATAATCCTCAGTGAGTCACAAGAAGAAATAATCAAGTACTGTAGGAAGAGGATTGTTGTCAGAGTGTCTGTGGTTGCACATCTGGCAGTGAATTAGCAATTCAAATTGTATCCACTGTGGGAAAAGCCCACTATGTGGAAATAGTTCCCAGTTTTCAATTCTATTATTTGCTATCATGTCTGTTAAATTCCATGGGGAGCAATTTGAAAGCAGGATGATGCAGAATGGGAATGACTCACGGTAAGGCTTTTGTCGGTTCACACGTTTCGGATGTACAATGTTCTGAGCCTGAGCCTGTAATATCCTCTCACATGTGAGGGTTGGGGATTTTTTTTTGTCTTCTGCCTCTCAGTACATGAGGCCTCATCTTTGGGACAGCTTGTGTGTGGACAGACCAACTGCTGGCAACAAGAGATGCTGCCAGCAGCCACCAGAGCTCAGAACTGGGCTCATGGAGAAGTTTTGAAGTTTTGTTTCTATTACTATAGGAGGGAAGCTTATGCAGAATCCATTGTTATTAGTTTTCTGAAGTTCAAAAGTAGCAGATAATGGGACATATTCAATCTGTTCATAAAAAGAGCCTTTCAGGCGGTATTTGGCTTCTTTTCTTTCTTTTTTCTTCTTTACAAAACCTAGATATCTTGCTATTTGGAGCTAATAGTAACAAGGCTCAGCTCAACTGTTTAGCATTTGATTGAGAAACACAGGAAGGGTATCCATGTATTCATAAAAGTGTCTTTAAGTGTGGATGAAAGGAAAGGAAGAGTTTCTTTGAAAGGTGGTGAGGTACTTCTGTGTATCTGCAAGTATCACACGAGTTTGATAAAGGATCCAAGAGAAGGCAGAGTCAAAGCTCAGTTCAACAAAGGAGTTAATTTAAAATACTTTTCTTTCTACAGAGTTTTCTGCAGATTTTCTCTAAAAAGAATGAAGTAGCAATAACTTGTTAGACAAAGAATGTAGTCTAACACACATTTGCCAGTTCTGCAAAATTAAGTACAAGTATTAGTGAAATACCACAAACACTAATGCAATAGAAGTGTTTAGACTTCAAACACTAATGAAATATAAGAGCCCTTCTGAGCTAGTAAAAATATAAACATAGTAGAGAAGTCTTCTGGTTCCACTGAGACAAGCTGTAAATGCCTGGAAGCATGGAACAATGCCAGCCAGAGGAAACCTGTGTCTGGGAAGAAAAAGGTTGTTTTCTCTGCTGTCCTACAGGCACTTTGCAGGCTCACTGCTGTGTTAGGTGAGTCCATGGACAGCATGACTGTGTCAGAGACACTGCTCTGCTACACTGCTTCAGCTGAGCTCCCCATGCAGAGCTGCCAGCCTGGAATAAAACACACAGGGTTCCTGGAGGAATAGCCTTGCCAGTGGTTTGAGGGGGGAGGGAAACCATTCATGGCTGACAGGGAAGAAACAATGTCAAGGACTCTGGGAATGGAGTGAAAGCCTCTTTCTTGTACCCCAGGGACGGGGGCAATCTCCCAGGCAGAGGCTGTGCCACAGCCTGCAAGCAGAGGCTGTGTGAAGGAGCTCTGGTGGTTCTGGGATCCCCCTCAACCTCCTGCCATCACCAGTCAGTGGGACAGGCCAAACTGTGCTGAGTCCTGCTGTCATTTATGTGGGGGGGGGGGGGACTGAACCTTCCTTGCCACCTATTTGTGGCTGTGCTTTCTTTTGTTTTACTGCACTGATGCTGTATGGTCTGCAGGAATTTTACAGTCCAGAAAATTCTTCCTCTTGTGAGGATGCAACAAGGATGCTCCAATTGCGAAGATATCCATGAGCAGAACTGCCTGTGGAATAGGAACTGGAACTGAGTACTTGATACATGCTAATCTTTTTAATTCCTTACTTGAATTAAAATAGTGTGTTTATTGAAGTCAGACGTGTCAGTGAATTTACAATACTTATCTTCATAAAAGTTCCCATGAAGTCTGTAAGATCCTTTACATATATGTGGATACATGAAGCAAATATTGAAATATTGAATACTCAAGTTAAACATTTTAGAAGCAGTAAGTTTCTAAAGCACCTGATAGGAGATTGTGGTAGGGTGGGGGTCGTCCTCTTTCTCCCAAATAACAAGTGACAGGACAAGGGCAAATGGCCTCAGGTTGTGTCAGGGGAAGTTCAGGTTGGGTACTAAAAAAAAATTTTTTCACCAAAACAGTGGTTAAAAGAGGAATCTGTGTGAGGAGCTGCAGAAATCACTTGGTTTTTTCAGCCTGGAGAAAGGGAGACTTAGAGGAGACCTCATTGCAGTTACAGCTTTGTGAGAGGAAGAGGAGAGGCAGGCAGTGATCTCTGCTGTGTGGTAACAGTGACAGGACCCAGAGAATGGCCTGAAGCTGAGTCAGGGGAGGTTTAGATTGGATATTAGAAAAGGGTTTTTCACCCAGAGGGTGTCTGAGCACTGGGACAAGCTCCCCAGGGAAATGGTCACAGCACCAAGTCTTACAGTGTTCAAGAAACCTTTGGACAGTTGTCTGAGGGACAAGGTGTGATTCTTGGGGTGACCTGCCTAGGGCCAGGAGTTGGACTTTGTGATCCTGATGGGTCCCTTCCAAGCCAGCTTATTCTGTGTGTTTCTGTGTCATTCTGTGATTAAGTGTTGGAACAGGTTGTTCAGGGAAGTGGTGTGGTCACCATGCCTGCAAATGTTGAATAATGAGTAGATGTGGCACTTCTCAGTGTGGCTTAGTGAGCATGCTGGCATTCCATTGAAGGCTGCATTTCATGATCTTGGATGTCTTTCCCAGCCTTATTGATCCTATGATTCTGATATCAGCAGCCCAGAACCAAAAAAAAAAAAAAAAGAAAAAAGAAAAAGAGATGGTGAAAAAATGTCAAACTTTCTCTTAAAATTAATCACCCAAATTATTTTCTTCTAAGGCAAGAGATTATGAAATGTCTCTTACTTGCTATTGCCATTTTTTCTTTCTGTGGGCGTTTTTAGCTTGACCTAGTTTATGCTTATTACAGTCAGCACAGCTGATTTATGAGCAGAGGCTCCATTCACAGATGGGTGCAGGCAGAGCTGAGGTATTCAGGTATACATCTATGGCAATGTTCACAAATGCATTTACCATCCTCTTAGGATCTGAAGCCAAATGAGGGAAAAAAAGCCTAGCATGGAGGTTTCAAGTAAGGTAATGCTGTTTCTCATATCTCACCACTCTCTTTTCTGCTGTTGTTAAAATTATGAAACCCCTCAGCTATCAGGTGTCAGCAGAAAGTGCTGTGATCTCTCTTTGGAGCTTCAGTACCTGATGCTAGATCAGTAGGAACTCCCTCCTGCAGGGGATGCACAGACAGTAACCATGGGGAGAAACAGATCAACACTGCCGACTGAATATCATGGATATGTGTGATATGGATGAAGATACCACAGAGAGGAAGGGTTTTAAAAATCACAGGGGTTCCTTTAGTGGCAGTGGAAAGAAGAGTGACTCCAGGGCAGGCCATGGCGGTGCAGGAGCAGGGTGCCCAGGGCACAGGCACTGAACCCACAGGGACACTCTCACCCTGCAGCTTCCAGCTCAGGTGCCAGCTGCTGTGTCTGCTGGGACCGGGGACCATGCCCTGCCTCACCTGCTCACCAGGCCACATTCACAGGTACTCACTAGTCATGTGCAAATCCCCTTTGTTTACCTGCTGTGCATGTGTCACTGAGGGACATCTCCCCAGCAGAGTGAGCTGAGGGCTGGTGGCTTCAGGCTGCACTGCTTAGAGGGCAACACAGACATTCTGTCTGAACACTTCCCAAGCTGGGTGAGCAGGGGAGCACAATCTTGTTCACAATCTTGTAATGAATATCCTTGGTGAGCTAGCCTACTGTCATTTATCTGTCTGCCTGCAGAGTTTGAAAATTTAGGTCAAATATATCCGAATTCATGCTTTGAGAATTTATAAAAATAAATTAATTGTTTTGAGAATTAACAAAAAAAAAAATCAGTGCTGGTTTTTCTGTAATGTAAAATAGTAACTGTAGTAATTGCAGTTGTGAGTTTAATGTGTGTATTGGCCCTTTTTTCTGTTTACTCCCTGCCATCCACAAAACACATTCCTCTGGGGAAGAGGTTTTTAAAATAGTGCTTAGTTACCCTGTTTAGATTTTGAGTACTTGCCTAAAAATACTGTATTTTCCTCTTTCTCATGTAATTTCTATTTCTAGTACAGTGACTTCATCAGTTGTGATTTATTACTAAATTGTTAGTGTGTATCCTAAAGGAACTAAGAACTAGAGCAAAGCCTGTACAGTTTGACAGCTTATCAGTCACAGGGGAAAGGGCAAGTGAGCATTGTTCATGTGATTTGTAAACCCTTACAAAAACATTCAAATATTGTCAGCATTGCTTTCACAAACTTTCTTCTCTTCCCAGAGCTGTATCCTGCTATTTCCTTTCAGATTTTAAGGTCCTCAGGGAGTGCATCTGGAATGATCCTACTTCATTACTGGTGATACTGCATCCAGTAACATTCCAAAATACATGATCTTGAAGTCTACCTATATTGGTTGAGCTTTCAGGATTATTGCTACAAAGCAATATCAGTTGGTATAACCATGTTATTTACAGAAATTCTACAGTAAATTCAAAAATCCAACGTAAGATTTACAAATGTTAAGGGGAAGAAGGTGATTTTTGGCTGTAGGGTTTTGATACCAATGTTAGTTAGAATCAGTTAATTGCAACTAGCCTTCTTTTTGGGTAGGTGCTACTATTTGTTTCTTTCCAGAGTTAGATTGAAGGAGTCAGACTCTGAAGGGAGCAGGAGACAGCCTGCCCATAATTTTCAGGTAGAAATGAAAAGACCAGATTTGGTCTTTAAAAGATTTCTGTACTACCAAGTAGCATTCTCTCATTTTGTGTCAGAGAAATAGAAAAATAACTCCAAATACTGAGAAAAACATTAAAAAATATTCTGCTACTGCTTCTAGGTGTCTGAATACTGTGAGAGAAAAACATAAGTTTTGCCATTCTTCCACTGCTACTTTGTGGTCTCTTTAGCTAATGGAGATAATAGAGTTCTCAGAAAATCTGGGATGAGAAATTGCAGTATTTGGTAACTGTAAACACTCTAAGCATGTCAGCTTCCACTCCTCAAATAAGAGAAAAGAAAACAAAGCCCAAACAGTATCTTCTGAAGTCATGAGAAAGATGAACTGTTAATTGTAACGAATCCATATTTATTCTTATTTTTTAATTCAATTTCTTTTCTTTTCCATAAAAATTTGCCTTTCTCATTGATGTGAGTAAAGGAAGATCTTAGCAAACCTTCCTGTTGCTTTTAGTACACTGCAGCTTTTTTACACAAACCTAAGTGACCTTAATTCCTATTGAACTATTAGTGAAAGCCAGTGGAAACTCACAACTTCACAGCCAACCTCCAGATCAAGGCATTTTGAAAGAGTGATGAAAATTTTAGCAGCAGGGAAAGGAGAAACCAGTAATTACTTAGGAAATTGATTATATAGTCTCTGAAAAGATCCTAAGTCTAAGTAAACATGAGGAATTATTCCTACAGCAAATATTTAGGCCAGAGATCTATGATGCAGAAAGGCACATATTGATGAGGTTATTCATGCCATAAAAATGTAATATGAATGAAGATAGACAGAAAGTAAAATGCTGTAAAATTCACAATTTTCAAATCTGGGTGTACAAGTTTTCTTAGCAAGGAATTTAAAAAGAGAAGGAGATTATAAGTTGTTAGTCTTCCAGTAGAGGCAAAATCTTGGTATTTCCTCCCTGTGCTTTCTAATATCCAGCTGTATAGGATAGGTTAGAACACACTTTTTATAAGGTTAGATGGGAGACATGACACTCCTGAATCAAAAACAGAAAGGAGCATAACCTGTAAAAGTCTTTGAAGTCATTAAGGTACACATGCCCTTCAGTTTACTGCTGTACGAGTCATTGGCTTTGTGCAGCTGACACAATCTCATCTGACCTCTGTTTCCTACCTGAGGGGTTTTGGCTCTCATTTGGTACAGCTGGGCAGAGCCTGGTGGCCTTCTGTACCAAGTGGCATGTTCTCTGTGGAATAAAGGGCTTAGAGGCTTTGAAACCTACATAGTTAGAATATAATCTCACACCTTTTCAGAACTGAAAGTATCATTTGTGCATTTCTTTGGCCAAAGAACAAGGTGGGAATCGGACCTAGGAAATGAGACAGCACTGGATGATAAAATGCTTATTAGAGGAATTTAAAAAATGAAGAGCAGAATGTGTAACTCTCAGTGCCTCTGCTTTTAGAGGTTAGGGCTGAAGAACCTGCACCTTTGTAGATTTGGTGGTAAGGAAGGAGAGTGTTTGTTGCTGCTGAGCCCTGTATCCATGCCCAGGGCAAGAGAGGAGCAAGATTTGGCAGCAGCCTGTGCTGCTGGTTTGCCTCACAAGCTCCTGTGGCTGAGCTGCTCTAGTAGGGGCTCTGTCTAAGCAAACAGGCTGGAAGGCTGAGGCTGCCTGGGGAGCTGTGCATGGAGCTGGGAGGTTTAATGCTGCTGAGATTTACTGTCCTCAGGCCATGCATAGATGGATTTACAGATGCTCCTTAAGGGTCTGCTGGTGAAGGAGAGCAGCTAGTGCTCCACATTCTCAGTTGTGATGAAATGGAAACAAGTGTCAAAAAAAAAAAAAAATCTGGGCATAATATTTACCATTTATCATCTTAATTATGGTTGAATGTATTCAATCATCAATCAAATCTAGAAAAGCGAATCTTCTGTTTTTGCCTCCATCTCCTCTAAAACTGCTTGGTTTGTTCTTGAGTATGGCTTGTGAGTGACTGCTAAAAGGACAAGGGCTAACTTTAGAAAAAATATTATTATTCTTTATGGAGTAGGTACATAGTGGGTTTTGTTCAGTGTATGCAATTATGTTGCACAGCTGAAAATTTATGTTGTCATACATTTCTAGTAAGAGAATACCAAATTTATAATAAAATAGTTAATTACACCAGCATTTACTATCTTCCTTTTAAATACAGAAATACCTCTTCATTCCAGCTTTTTATTCTCATTATTCCTATTTACTGCTAACCACTCCATGCTTTTCTAATGGTCTAGGAGTTTCCTTCTCTGTCATGCTCTTCAGCATTATGAAATGTAAAAATTGCACAAATAATAATGGAATCTTCTTTGCAGTACTTCTTCAAAGCAAATGTGCTTCTTCTCATGTCTTAAGAAATTCCGTAGCTTTGGAGTTGGGCACCACAAAAATGAAGAAAATTGTTTTTACAAGTCACCTCTACTATTTGAATGAACAAGTCAACGAACCAATCATTGCAGTTACAGCTTACTTGTGAGGACGAGAGGAGAGACAGACACTGATCTCTTCTCTCTGGTGATCGGTGACAGGACCCATGGGAATGGCCTAAAGCTGAGTCAGGGGAGGTTTAGGTTGGATATATGGACAAAGGTTCTTCACCCAGAGGGTGTTTGGGCACTGGGACAGGCTCCCCAGGGCAGTGGTCGCAGCACAAAGCCTGACAGATTTCAAGAAGCGTTTGGACAATTGTCTCAGGCACAAGTGTGACTCTTGGGGATGGTGCTGTGTAGGGCCAGGAGATGTACTTGATGTTCCTGATGGGTCCCTTCCAACTCAGCATGTTCTGTGTAATTCTGAGTGTTATTTTCCTCCTGCACACTGAAAATTTCCTATAAGCCAGCTATCTTTTCTTTGCTCCAGGGCCTGCAGCATCATTCGAAGGTCCTGCAGTGTGTTCAGATACTGCTTTCATTAGTGAGCTGCTATCCAAAAAATGCCACCCTGCAGTCAAGCAAAGTCTTGACATACCCAAATACTCTTGTAATTCAGCTGCTCTGATACACAGAGATCTGTCAAGCTCACTGCAAACTGCTCTGAGAAACCTCCATCAGATTGATACATGCTGGGTTTTTGTAGAGTGCTTCTTTTCAGAAAAGCTGGTCATTTGTTGAGAAATCTGTGTTCTAAATGTCTACCATTTCTCCCATAGGTATCGGTCCCTAAATTAAAAAGCAGATTGCTTATATGAATTCCTGGACTCCTGTCTTAGTAATGTCTGTGTTACAGTTTATCTAAATATTCTCCAATTTTATGGAGTAGAACTGTTTCTGGATTGCTTGACTGAAACTGCTTTATAAAGTATAGGTATTGTATTAATGATTTAGCTGTTTTAACAAAGGCAAGTGATCTCTAGAAATTCCAGCTATTTGAATATAAATGTAAAATTGCTTCTCCCTCTTTTTTTCACAGATATTTAATTCTGTCTTCTTCAGATTCAATAGTATGTTAATGTTCAATTACTCCCTATATTTCTTTATTACTTAGGTGAATGGGGTGTATTCATTAGAAGATTTAAGTTTTTAGATCCAAGCACAGAGGAAGAAGATCTTTCCTGCCTTTCATTGCATGGAGCTAGACTCAGCTGAGATAAACAGGGTGGTCACAGGCTCTACAGAAGAGGGAACACTAAATCTGCTCTTGCCACCAGGCAAGGACATGCAGTACCAGCGTGTGCTGTACTTGCTTATTAAACTCAAGTTGTAATACTGTAGTTACCTTGAGACAGATAAGATGGTGATGCTACTGTGTCCCACCTGGGTATTCCGAACATGATTTTTTATCTTTCTTGAGCTGTCTACTCACACCCTGATACCTGTTAGCTGTTACAGCTACAGTGAATCCTTATCTAGCCAACTGAGATAATAAAAGGGAAATTTAAAATGGGAATGCCCACTTAAGGAAAAAAAAATGAAACCCAACAGCAAACCCCAAGCCTGCTTTTGAACCACATTACTCATGATTTTTAAAAAGTTGAGTATAAAAAACCAGTGAGCTACTAGAGGAAAAAATGTCCCTCTGGACAGATTGATTCCATGTCACAGTGTGTGCTTTCTCAAACAAAAAACGCCAGGCTGAGCCTCTTTCAGATTAATAAGGTGGATGAGCCTATTCCCTAAATACATCACTAAATTAATGTGAAGCTATTCACTAGGACTTGCAAGCCAGTAGCAGCAGCATTCTTGGTTTAGCCAAGTGCTAGTCTCTGATCTTACAAAACTGTAATTCTGCCTTTTCTTAAAATAGATGTATTTTTCACAGGGTGATGCTAAACCTTCAGGAAGGAACCGTTCCTTAATGAGAAGCCTGAGGCATGCTGGATTTCCTCTCCAGTGGCTGTGTGCAGCCTATCAGTTACTTTATTACTTAAATAGACAGGATTGTAGGTTTATGGGTTTTATAGTAGGAGTCCTTGCTCTCTAATCAGCCATGAACATTACAGAGCCAGTGTTATAGGTGTAAGTCACAAGAGCACAACCATGTTTGACCTTGACCAAAGAACATTTACATAAAAAATAGAGGTCTTACTGAAACACAGGTCATGTGTTCTGCTGTAATTTAAAATGTGATCACAGTCACCAGTGGTTCTAACAGCTATAAAAAATGAAAAAAAAAAGAGAATAAAATTTATAGTGCTTGTGAACCATGCATTACTGCAAAATTGCATACTTTGTTTGAAGTTAGTGCTTTCACCCGGAAATTAAAATCTCCAGGATTCAGAAACTGTGAATTTTTCAAGATTGTGTTTAGAAAAATAATTATTAGTGCCTCTTTTTTTTTTCTCTCTCTCTCTCTCCCTTTTTTTTTTTTTTCTTCTTTTTATGGATACTCAGTTTCAGTGCAGTTTGTGGAGTGCTACTAATAAGCCATGCATAGGTGGGAAAGAGCAAAAAAACTTCCTATGAAGTCAGGAACTGTGGTGCTTTCCTCCAAGTTTCACACACCTGAATACTAGGAATAATACCTATAAAAATACATTTTTTTGCCTCCAGCATGGTCATCTGTGATATTCCACAGCAGCTGCATTCCGTAGAATTGTAGGATTACAGGATTGCAACCTTTTAGGATCACAAGAGTTGACACTAATCCACACATATAAAAATCCACTTTAGGTCTCTGAGTGAAAAACAGTCCCATCCATTCACCACAGATGCATCTGTTACTCAAAACCACTTATTTTCTAATAAAAAGCAGGAGACTTTTTTATATTTATACACAAAAAAAATTTTTTTTGCTTTTTTAGAGCTAGGGAAAGAAAAAGAAGGGGCATAAATCAGTGGAAAACTAGACTAGGTAAAACCAGAAGCATAACCGAGATGAAGGAAGCTTTTTCATTGTGGAAAGCATAATGGAAAGGGCTTTTAAGAACCTGGACACTTTGACATCCAAAGAACCATTGTCACTTGCAGTAGTTGATGATAACCTGAAGGGCAAGATAGTGAGATTCCATCAGTGGGACCTTTGCTTGATAGAAGTAAAATAGCAATGTTTGGTCCAGGTGGAGAATCCCTTTCATATCTACCAGTAATATTTCAACATACCGTTCTTTCTGCATTAGTATTAACCTTGCATTTCCATGAACAACAAGGTTGTTGTCACCATGTTATCCTCTTGTTTGAAAAGAGGATTTTGGCTGTTGCTATGTGATAGCACAGCCAGAGAGAAGGATGTAAGGTGAATCCTATAGGGGAAATACTAATACTCTCATCTGAGACACCTGTGCCCTTCTGCTGTGCAAGGGCAGCTGCTCCCTTTGCCCTGTCTTTTTTTCACTGGGGAAGAAAGTTTGCCACATTTTCCTGGTCCATTCGGGTCAATTTCAGGATCAATAAGCTTATTAGAAGATCCAAGATCAAGAGGGAAGGTTATTATTAGAAGTGCTAGAGAAAAGGAAGCAATGAAGTTCAAGAGGTGGAGCACAGGATTAGTTGGGAAGAAGACACAATGAGGGTGTTACGTTTCCACTGATGCCATTATGAAACTCATTGTCAAATGGCACTCTAATACGGAGACTGGGCTCCTAGTGCTCTTGCAGCTTCCATGGATCAAAGGGTGAGGAAATAGGCTGGCCCTATTGTGTGTGGTATTACTGAATCATACAGCAGGTTGGGTTGGAGGGAGTTTAAAACTCATCTAGTTTTTTTTACTTGCCTCATTATGCAGCACTGTGTGTAGTGTATGCTCACTTCCCCTCTTTGGAGTCATAAGAAGCGTGTACAGTTTCTCTTCTTGAGAGAATACGGCCTCTGCAAGGAAGAGATTTCACCCTGATGGGTATTTTACTTCATCAAGTTGATTTCTTCTAAGGAAAAAAGAGCTTTCAGATTTAAGGCTTTTGTTTGGTTGGTTTTGGGGTTTTTTAGTTGGTTGGGGCTTTGGGTTTGTTTTTCCCCCCTGTGTCAGATTAGCCACTGATGGACAGAATTTCTCCTGGGCTCTTTCATTGCAAAGTTTGGGTCTGGTGTGATTTCACAGAAGAACAATTGCAAAATGAATTTACAGAAGTTGGAGGAAAACTTGGGAAACTTCTTGGGAAGGTCTTTCCTAAAGAAAACTGCAGTACCTTACTGCCACAAGAGGGTGCTTGCAAGCTCATAACTGGTCATTTCAGAGACTTTCACAGTGAAAATGTTCTGGGGGCTTTAAAATATTCTTTACAGAAGAGACAGATTGGATACAGTGATAGATTCTGATGGTGTGAAAGGTTGTACATTCATCTTTTGCTCGGTGTCAAGTTAAAATTTATCTTTATGAAGATTTTGTGAGAGGTCTCCTGAAAAAAACCCTATGCATTCAAACACTCTATTAAACTTCTTGCAGCAGATCTCAGCTACAACCTGCCTGCATCTGACAGAACATAACAAAAAGGAAAATGCATCTATTAAACACAGAGAGGAGTTGAATCATACACTTTAAAGCCAAAGGGAGCTCTTTTTGACAGAGTTATGTCAGTGTACACAATGCATTTCACATGGCTTCTGAATGCCCTGCAAAATGCTTTTTAAATGATGTAAACTCTCCTTTTCATCCTAAGTGTGTATGAAGGTGTACATATATTTAAAGGCAAGGAGAGAAGTTGACAGCAGAGTTTGTCAGGCACAGGAGCTGAAGTTCACATCTAAACTTGTTTCTGAATGTTCCCAGAGGTCTTTTGTGCTGAGAGAGTGCACTGCACACAGGTCACACCAGGTTTGGTTATGCTGTTAGATGACCCAGCTTTGACTATCACTTTGTTTACCTTTTAGGAGGTTTAGTCATTCTGAAAACAGAGTAAACAAAATGCTTGTGATAGGGAAGGCTACAATTTTGACATTGGATTTTGAAGTAATCTGGCAATTGAGAGACTCTCCAAAATGTTTTACATATAATCATATCCACAAAAGGTACAGTTTGAGCTTTATTACAAGCACTCCTTCTTCCAGCGATGCCCAAACCCACTGCAGCTCTGTGCAGCAAATAGCCAAAGCAGCAGGTGATCCAAGCCTCAGGTGTCTCAGGAGGAAGCAGTCTGCACTTTTCTGCTTTGAATCTATCAATAGTTGGAAACAGCTGTTCCAAGCAAAGCACAGTAAGGTACTGTTCATTTAAGCACCCAGAAATACATTATCCTTGTGCACAGAATGGTTTCCAGCCATTGGGAGCCTTGGTGAATGCTGCATATCAAGTCAGAAAGAAAAAGAAATGAAATTAAAATCTACTCACCGTTTGCTTTAGCAGGACCCTGATGCTGGCAGGAGTCTGTCCAATTGCCTCCCCAGCCTTCTGCAGTGAATGGTTTGAGTTGCTAATGTTCAAAGCACCTTGAAGTTAAGACATGAGACTTGTGGTAGAAATGCCTTCAGGGTTTATATCAGGACCCCCTAATTAAATAAATTACAGAATCACAGAATGCTTTGGGTTTGAAGAGGCCTTAAAGATCATTTGGTTCCTGCCCCTCTGCAGTGGGCAGGGACACCTTCCACTAGACGAGGCTGCTCAGGGCCCGTCCGACCTGGCCTTGACACTGCCAGGGGTGGGGCACCCGCAGCTTCTCTGGGCAGCCTGCTCCAGTGCCCCACCACCCTCACGGTACATCATTTACATTCTTCTCTGAAGCCAGACCTCTTGCTTTTTGTAAGGCAGAATGTCCTGCATTTAGCACTGATGCCAAAACATAGAGGACTGTATAAATTTGCTGCTGTGGGTCTTGTGTTACTACCACCAACACTATGAAATCTCAGCACTAACATTTGACAATACTAACACTTGTTACTATGTGCAGTACAAACAGGTAAGCTAGGATTAGTAAAGGCTGCACTATTTATCGGGGATTATTGCTATTTATTAGTTGTACCCAATATGACAGTCTAAATAAAATTAAAATATGACATTTAATCTGATACAATTCGTGTTGCTTCGCCTGCCATTTTCTCACACTACTTTCTGTTCTTTGCAGCCAGGCACCTCATAAACAGAACACAGAATCCTTTCTCACAAATGGAATTCTGGACTGTTTTGCCATGTTATTGAATCTTGATATAACTTCTTTTTATCTTATGTATAATGATGGTAAACTCCACTAGATGACCTGCCAGTTCATTTGAAGGATATGTTATTTGTATTAATCAGTATTTCCCTGAAGTTTCCTTACTTAGTCCTTCTCTAAATTATGCCTTGTTTAGTTCTGCTTTGACCAGAGATCTTGCTTACATTGCTAAGCTTTGTTTTGGACTGATTGCACACATCAACTATCACTCTGTGGGAAAATGATCCCAGTTTCCTCTCTTTCCATATAAACTTCTTGATTCTGTATGTTGCTTTGTTGCATGTCATTTGGCTGTGACTAGCAAAGGAACTTCTTCCTGCTGAAATTTCAGATTGATGAGTAGATTCCTAATCCTTTCCCATCTGTCACTGAAAAATAATATAGTATTTTAACAGAATTGATATCGAGCATGAATGTGTAGATCTGCTAACATTTTGAGCAGTTTTTATTTTTTTTTAAATATATGTTAATGGAATCACATTAAATAACCTAACTCATGCATCTCAACATTAAAATATGCCCAAGCTAGTTGTGGCTGCTGCTGGTTCTTGTTCACATGTTCAGCTCCTGCTGAGGTTCAGAGGAGAGAGCAGCAAAAGATTTTTCACATGATAACATAGATCTAGTTGCTGCTGTTTCAAGAGGTATCATCAGCATAAGTCAGAGGAAAACAGCTGGCAATGCAGCCCAGGCCTCCTGCCACTCAGTCAGCACAGCATCCCTTGGCTCATATTTTTTCTGCAGGGTTGTTCCCATTGTTAGATGTAATCCTGAGTGTCCTCTGCTTCTGGCCTGCTTCTGCCATGGAAATGATTGTCCAGAGGATGTGATACCGCCAGGAACAAAGCAGCCCTTTTCTCTGGTGATGGGGAGAGATGGTGCTGGCCACCACAGGCTGCTGGTCAGGTTGTACAGGCCAAAAATATCTTCTGTGCTTCATCACCCCCCAGGCCCCTGGACATGGTGTGGTTTGGGGTGAGAGGTGGCAGTGTGTAGGGTGGGAGGTGGTGGCAGATGGAGCAGATAAAGAAGTGTGAGAGAGAAGTCAGCCTCCACAGCTCCTGGAGCATCCCTGGGGTGCAGGATGAGGTGTGGGGCTCCCGAGCACCCAGGTGTTGTCTTCCCTGGACTTTGCCTCATGGGAAGATTAGAACTGCCTCAGGAGCAAGGAGGAAGGAAGGATCACTATTTTTGGTGTAATGCTCCTGTTCTCCTCCCATCAGGCTTCCCATAGGCTGAAGATCATCTCTTCCCCTGTCCTCTCCCCTAGACTTTGGTCAAGAAAGCTGTGTCAAAAGGCAGCCAGATGGCTGGTGTTGGGATACATGGGGCACTGCTGGAGCTGGGCACATGTTTCAGCCTCCTGTGGAACAGTGCACAACCCTTAGGTCCCCATCAGCTCATGGGGTTTAGATTTCCTACTGAATTATTTGCTTTTATTATGTATCTTGATATTATTAAAAAAAAGTAGAGAAGGTTAATATCTCATAAGCATCTCTCAGAATTGCCATGTATTTCTTATATATCCCACGCACTGGAATATCTCTGACTACTCAGCATGTATTTATTTGCTTGTAAGTCCCTTATGGCTCTTAGCAGTTACTTCTGGTTTCTGCCAGCTGCTTGCATCACCAGTGATGCTGAAACTAATTCAGATGATGTACATGTTAGTGAATAAGGAAAATCCCACTATTTTTATTACCTTTTCCTGTTGTCTGCTTTATTACACAAGTGGCACGGGTTCTCTTTGTTGTGTAATGCAAGCTTTTGCAGGCGTAGTAAAACGAACTTTGCTGGCACTATTTTTAGAGGTGATCATGGGGATTTGGATTAGAATAGATTAAGTAAGGATTTCTGCAGAGATGATACATATACCTTTCCTTAAAGACATGTGGCCTGACTGATTGAAGAGGTGCTTATGGAATAAGTGAAGCTGAACACATCCCAAAAATTGGAGCAGAAAAATGATGGGTCATCGTCTGTGTGTCCATGGACTGAATTGTGTTTTTATGTAGTGGAGCACGGTCCATCCTGGGAAATGAATCTGTAAATGCTCACAACTCTGCAAAGCAAAGGTGGCAATTTTGTGCCTGTGGTATTGAGTCCCTGGCAGGGGCAGCACCACTTGAGCTCGATTTTGGATGCAGGATTAGGCTTTGGGCTACTCTGTTCCTCTGCAGAGCAGGCAGAGAGTTTTGCACACTGATGCTCCATCCATGCTTGGACACCCTTTTGTACTTCTCTGAGCACTTTCCCTGGCAAAATTAATCTCTCCCTCCTTTTCCCCTCCAGGCATGTGGAGTTGTCATCAAGCAACCGTTGGACAAAACTTATTTAAATTTCCCGTTCTTTTTTTGTCTCTTTCGCAATACAAATGTGCATGTGGCTAAGCCATTGCAGTCCTTTCTTTAAAAGGTCAGCCTAAATTATTTTCTGCAGATAATATTAGGGCTTATGTGCTTGATGGATTTCTGTAGCACATCAACACCACTTCTTGAGGGACTGATGACCTGAATAATTACCTTGTCTCTGTCGCTGTTGAAATAATCAACCTAAACCAAATATAAAACAAGCTCAAGCCACTTCTGAAAGTTTCTCAGATTGCCATTTTTATACTGGAAGGTTTTGTGCATGATAAAAAATTAGTATCTAGCAGATCATGGTGCTCAGTGCTACATTTTGCTTTTTAAATACAACATAAATGTAAAATCTCTGTTAGAGTGAAGTTTCACACAGTTGCAGAGCTTTTAGTGGCGATCAAAATTATCAGAATTACCCTGAAATTATTTAAAATTCTGTTATCGCATGAGTTTTGTATAAGACAAAATATTAAACACATGAATTATTTTTATGAATCAACAAGAAAATGCTTCAACACGGCTTTTTATTCCTTTGTTCTTTTTTATTCTTTCATTTCTACTACTTTCAATATTTTTTAATAACATGTTTTTAACTTACACTTAATTTTCATTGTTGTCCTTGCA
Organism: Melospiza georgiana; assembly: GCF_028018845.1. Taxonomy (NCBI): domain Eukaryota; kingdom Metazoa; phylum Chordata; class Aves; order Passeriformes; family Passerellidae; genus Melospiza; species Melospiza georgiana. Next base: position 83,073,246 of record NC_080430.1, on the reverse strand, counting down.
TGTGATTATGGATTACAATGAATCATTATCTCATTTAATTCAATTACATGTGGTTTTAATCACTGCTAGTAAACCAGCCTTGCAGAATTGTCATTAGCACTTACAGATGCATGCAAAGCAAACTGGACAGTTGTTTATCACAGTGCTTGTGGAGAGAAATGGGTAATACCACTTTAGCCTTTTGCCAGACTCATTTTGTCTGGGGTAATTGGCAAAAAACTATAATAAGCTGTTTTCATTCTCAGCGTGTTGGTGGAAAATAGGTTGCCTGAAGAGAACTTTAAAAAAGCTAAATAAATTGCATGCTGCATGTGATTTGCTTGTTATTCAGCTTGAGTTCAATATTGATCCTTCGGTATTTCTTGTGATCCCTATTATCTGTAATGATCTAGCATACAAATAGCCCTACATCAGTAATTTTGTCATAATATCTGATTTATAAAATTGTCTCTTGAGGTATCCATGACCTCACTTAATCAGACATGTTATTATGTCATTAGCCAACACAGCTGAGCAAAACAGAGTTTATTTTCATAGTGGCAGCACTGTTCCAGTCTTGCATGAAATCAAAGGCACATGGAGAATTTTAATTTGAAACAGAATCAGAAGATTCACTGCTTGAGGAAGGTGTTGCAACATCTGAGTAACTTCAGGTAGTCCCATGCCTGTTGTGTTAATTTGTGTACTGTGAGAAGAAAATAAGAAAAGTAGTTATACTTTATTTAGAATGTATGGAAAACAAGTATTTTGTTTGGGACTGTTTTGTCATATGTTCTAAACATTTTTAATTTTTCTGACACTTCAAAACAAAGGGGGATCTTTCAAAAATGTGCTGGTTACACAAAAGTCAGGTATATCATATACTACAGAAAAAATGTGGGAAAGCTCCGTGCAATGTCAAATATTCCCCAGAGAAAAGACAGAGCCCTCAACACCTGGAAGTATTGTGGCTTCTACTTGGAAAAAACCCATTCCTGAGCTGCTTTCCACCTCCCCTTCTGTGGAAAAACGACAGTAAATGTTAATGTAGTTGGTGTGATGGATGGCTCACGCTTTCCTGTTTGTCACACAGGGCCTGTGCATGGTATTTGAAAAATGAAACAGGATCAGTTGGAAACCTTGTTTCATATTTTAAGTCTCTTATGCACAGAGAATCTGTCTCATTGGTCTGGGAGAATGATGGGCAGCAACCTGGCCACTGATCGGGAGAGAGCGAGGCAGATAACAGAGTATCCCTGAAAAGCAAGGATGCTCTGCTTGCACCTTGTGATATGTGTACAGTTACACTAATAATTGATACTTATTATTATATATTAATGGGAACTGTTTGAGTTTTGTTATTATTTAAAATAAGTGGTGTTGGAGGACATGGAGAAGGGAAGAGAGGGGAAAGGATGCTGTCAAAGTTTAGGCAGAGAATATTCTTTGAAGAATTATCAATCTTTCTTTCTCCTAAAGCTGTCACAAGTAGTGAGTACTTCTGAGAATTGGTCTTTGTGACAAAAATAATGGTAAGATTCAATTTTAAAAATACTTTTTTTTCCCATATACACTAACCATTTCATAATTGCTCTGTAGCCTTTCATATAAGGAGCAGAATAATGGGTGCCTTTGGTAGAATATTAATGTCATGTCTCTTCCGAGGGTAACCAGATTGTTCAGGTTCAGTATTTTCTAACTAAAACTCATTTATTTTAGATTTTGAAAAGACATTAGGTTCACAGCTGTATTTTCCTGCACACTGCTGTGATAAAGGCTACTGCTTTATTGATCTCTTCAAAAGACAGTTTGCTGGAGGCGATTTTGTATCACTTATTAATTGAGACTGTTGAAGGAGTTTTTAATATATGGAAGTACTTATTGGTATATGAATTTAAAGATTTTAGACTGAGTCACTTTGATAGTGACTGATTTCACATGCTGGCTGATCTGTTTGTACTAGCTTTCAGCAAGCAGAATATAGACAGAATCAGAAATGGATGCAAAGGAAAAAAAATAGGAAAAAGAAAAGCAACCTGAAAACACAAATTATCATTGTATCATTGCATGAAGTTTGGAATATAACCATCAAATCCAGAAGTCTATTTCAGCTTTCATGGTAAAGCTGCAGCCTCCTGCACCCCCTTTCAGCATCTGACACTAAGGTGGGAAGGGTTGTGCAAAGGGAAGCAGTCCCTCAGCCAGCAGTCTGTCTCACCCACCTCCCACAGAACTGCAAAAGGGATGAAAAAAACCACATCAGCTTTATAGAAGGGACTTGTATTAATTTTTTCATGCCATAGCTTGTTTTGCTTCTCACCCAGGGACTGCTAGGTGTGCACTCCCCCATATACTGGGTTCTCACACTCTTATCTGGCGCACTTCAGATTTGTAAAACTGTTCTTCAAGGATGATTTTCTGTGCTACTGCATCATGTAATCCCTCAGAAAGCTCCTGCTCTCTCTTGCCTTTCTTTATCCTTAAGCAAGCAGTCTTTGATAGCATCTTTGGAAAATAAACTTCAGAAAATGTTGACACCTAAGTAATCCTTCTGGTGTTTAAACACAGAATGGTGAGTGAGTTTGATTGATTTGAAGATAATTTGTGTCTTATATCTGCTGAAATCAGAATGCCAGTGTTAGATGTATCAGTTCCTATCTGTCCACTAAAAGTAGGACAAAATCCCTCCAAAATCCCTCTACTGTAATGGAAAAACCTCTTGCAAAAAACCCCTCCAAAAAACCCCCCAAAAACCAAAAAACCCACTAATGTTTGTTATCTTTTTTTTTTTTTTTTTTTTTTTTTACTGCACTTTAACAATATTTTAACTTCATACTTTTACAAAGAGAACAAAAAACCAAACTTATTTTAAGCATTTGGTAACTATTTTTAGAACAAAAAAATGTTCTGTGAAAACATGCTGTGAAAATATCCTCCAGATATTGGGTGAAACAGGTTGTTTTTATTTTTTTCATTAGAGGTAGAGATAGCTACTTTTTTTTTATTCTTACAACCTTTTTGAAACTATCTTCAAGAATGCCATTTTTTCCAGTGAATAATAGAATCTCTTTTCTTATTGTCAAAAGCTTTTGGTCTCCAAACAATTGTAAACTTAATTTTCTGCTATCAGAAGTAACAGACATTTTACTGAATGACTGCATGGTATTTTAAATCTTCACTCTTTTTGGAGTTGTAAAGACCTATATCCTGATCATCAGTTGAGAAATTAAGTTATTAAAGAATTGAAATAATGCTCAAACCCTTAGAAAATGGACATTGACACATTTTTCTTAAAGCTAAAGACTGTTACATTACAGTAAAACTTGGATTAATCTGTACAATCTCACCAGGAAAGTACATACGTTCAGTTAAAAAAAGCTGAAAATAAATGACTTTTGGCAGAATCCTCTGTTCCTCTGCACTATTCCAAGGGAAGGCTTTGAAGTATTAGATGTACTTCACAAGAAAATGAAGATGCCCTTTATAAAGCAAGATGCCCTTTATAAAGCAATGGTAGGTGTCGCTTCATGCTGAGGGCAAGAGTGAATTGAGAACAAAAGAAAGCAGAGTAATTACTTTATTGAGAGATGTAATTGAGAAATAACCTACATAGCCTGTGAACAGCCTGAAGAGTATCTCTCACTCCTGTATCTCAGTGAAGGTGTTTGCCACCTCAGCCAAGAGAACTATCCAGAACAACAGTGAAACAGAACACTGAATAAGTAACTAGTTAAGATGACAATAAATAAGAGGCCACAGTTGTCATCTGCTGAACATCTCTGTCTTAGTAATGTCCGCGGAGAAAGAAATAAAGAGAATGTGTAGACAAGAGAAAAATGATGGAGGAGTCGGGGTGGGCCAGTCTGTTTGCATAACCAGGTTCTCCCTGCAGGTCTTTGGTGTGAGTGCATTCCAGGCAGGCCGGGCAAGCAGGCAGTTTGAGATTTGTGTCTCTGCCCCCATCTTTTGCGCAGTCAGTCAGTCAGATGCTCATGCAGAGCTCAGGCTCGCTGAGTGACGCGCTGGCAGCAGCGAGGGAGCGCAGGGAGCGCTGATGCGTCTGCACCTGCCCTCCCCTACACACATCAGGCCCAGGCTGAACCAGGGCTGCCCAAGCAATCCTGAAGACTGGAGATAATGGCTTTAATCCTGGTGGTCAAGAGAGCAGCCAGGATTAAGCACTGTGGTTCTATTTAATTAATGACACGTGTATTTTGCAGTATTTTAGGGAAGCTGTCAGTTTGCTGCTGTGGAGTGAAACACAATCTGGGTACCGAGCGTAGTTACAGGGTTTACCTCCTGGCTTGGCTTCCTCTTGGAAATTTTACAGCCTCCAGCTGTCATAAAACACATTAAACAGGACCTCTAAAAGCAATTTAATTTTATTTATGATTATAAAAAAAGGAGGCATAGTTCTAATGGGAAATTTGAATTATTTAACGATAGCAACAGGCAGTATGAACACAACTCCTGCCCACCACTTTCCCTTCATGGAACAAATAGCTGTTTTTCAGAGAATTAATATTCAGAACAGGTCCAGTTCATCTTACCTGCTGCGTTCATTTTATTATATAATAAAATTAGATTTATTCTCATTTGGGTATAGAGTATATAGTCATATAAGCATAAGCCATTTATAAACAGTTACTTTGCATGTAGTATAATGTAATACCTACTCTCTTAGGTATTTATGAGGAGTATCAAACGTTACTTGCCAAAGGGCAGAGATAAAAAGAAGTGTATGGATCTGAACATTGTGCCTGGAGGTGATCACTAGTTGTGCTGGTACCTTTTCAGTTCTTCAGTCTGGAAGAAAAAAAAAAAATTAAACAGCTGTCTAGTAATCTTCTTCAGTGAATTTTTCTCAGTCTGGCAAACCTAAGTCTCTCTTTATATTTTACTTACAGAATGGTCTTATCGTTGCCTGTTACCAAGGTTATGTGGATATTGTAATGGCCTTAGCACAATGCCCTCACCTTGATGTGAACTGGCAGGACAACGAGGGGAACACGGCTCTAATTACAGCTGCTCAGGCAGGTAAGACTCTCTGTATCACCTCTTACATGCAGGGTCTTGGGAGGAGTGTGTGTTTAGGCCACTTAATTTTAGGATTTTTTTTCAAATCCCTGAAAGAAATTATTCTGTGTAAAATAATTCTGGCTAAGCCCACTCCCAAACAGGGTTGTCATGATTTTCTTTGAACTAATTAATCTACAATAGTATTTATCCAGCAGATTAAGGGAGCAAAAGTTATATGTTTTTAGTAGACACCATTAATTATTTTAGCCTAAAATAAAGAAAACCTCATCCCAAGTGTGCAGTATTATAGTGCTTAGTTCCTTTAAGCTGATTTTCCAATGTTTGCTCTGGCGAGCAACAATTGAGCACTGGACATGTAATATGCTGCATTAGTGCTTTCCTCCCATATTTGCTGCACCTGCCTCAGAGAGTCTGTAGGAATTGATAACTGTAGGAAAACATATCATCATTAAGAAATACCTTATCTGCTAAGACATCCTTCATCCACTCCACAGCTGAAAAGCAAAAAATCTCAGCAGGCTTTAGAATTTGCCAATGATCCTTTTGTAACAGCTGATATCAACATCAACCATGTTAATCCTGATGCAGGCTGGAGTTTAGAACAAGGTTTTGCTTTTATTCCACCCAGCATGGTAATGTACAGTGAATGAGTCTTATAGATCATTTAGATGTAAGAGAAGCTCCCAGGAGAGTTCCTTGCTTCCAGTGTTGAGTTAGAAAACAATAATTTGATTATTTCTGTTTAAACTGAAGGGCTGTGCTTCAATCTTTAAGGGAAGGTTTAGTTTCCTCTAACGAGTGTCAACAAAGTGCGAAACCATGTAAATCAGGAAAAATTTCTCCAAGGAAGGAAGCCATCACTTTGTGGTCTAAAAGCCGGGGACTGCCTGGCTCTGCATCTCTGGTTTCCTTTGCGTGTTTTAAGGCACTCTGAAAAGGCAGTCACTTTCCAAGGCAATGCACAGCTGGCCTTTATCATGTCTGCTGACTGGTGAGGAGTCTGGGATGTTTGTGGGAGCTCCTGGGACATAGTCCTTACTCCTGGACACTGGCTGCCTGAAGGGAACCGATTGCCATCAGGGAGCATCAATGGGCATTGCAAGCCACATCTAAAGACTGGAGCAGTTCGGTTTCCATGTCAATTTAGTAATGGCGCCACTGGACATTTCCAGGTAGTACCTAACCTTGCTTTGTGTTGTACCAAAAAGTGAACTCTGTGAAAGTTCCTGCAAGATGGGTCTTGAATACTGGAAAAAAGAACTGTGACCACATTCGTAGCAAAGTCATGAGTACAGTAGCTTTCCAAAGAAGGTGGAGAAGTCCCCAAAACACTAATCTACTTTTATTTATCTGCCTTAATATAAATTTGAACTAAAAAAGGTTTAACACTGCCTCCTTCTTGACCTTTATAACTCATGATAATGAGCTCAGAATTAATCCAGTGGGCTGACATTGACTTGACACTCTCTGCCAGTACTTGCTATTGATCCCAAAAGAAACTGGAAATTACTGTAGTCAACAGAAATTTATACAAACCCCCAACAACTTGGATGTTTTCCCCTGCCTGTGCTAATCCTGAGCTACAGGGTTTACACCAATACTGCTGCAGTGTTAATAGAGATTACTGTGAGGCTAACCTTGCAACCAGAGGAGTTACAGTGCAATAGATGCTGCTTAATTATTGCTGGATGTTAAGTAGTAATTCTGAGCAGTGCATTATAAAGACCTGAAAGCAAAGCTTATGCAAGCTTGCCTTCAGTGGAGAATTTATTTGCTGGGGGAGGGGTTAACTTTAGGCTGTGAAAGTAATCACACTTTTGCAAAATAAGTTATTCTGAAATCACTGTTGTTTATACCAAAACTATGGGGTTTGCTGTGGAAAGTCTAATAGCAAATCCACGTTATTTCAGATATCTGTGAGATGACATCTGAAGGTTTCAGAAAGTGCTGCCATTTTTGTTATGATCCACTGCCAGGTGTGCCATCGTGTATGGCCAGACCTCAAAGGGGAGCTGGATGGGAAAAATCATGTGGTCTTGAGGAGTTGTTCCTTGTGTATAGATACCAAAACAGATGACAGGGAGGTCTCTTCACTTGTGCTGAGGAGTTTAAAATCCACATTTGCCTATGCCATTTCTAATTTGAGATTCTCATCCTCCAACAAAAGTATCCAAGGCTGAAGTGTTCTTCATGGGCTGACCAGAGAAAGACAGGTTGGAAGGATCAGTGAAAAGCAGTTCTGTCTTAACAAGCTTATTAATATAGAAAAATAACCACAAAATGCTCTGCTTTGTATGTAAATGTTACATTTGAAAATTGGTCTGTTCGCCTGCTTACTCTAGGGTTCCTATTTCTTATATCCCTTTTCAGAGAGAGCTTGCCTTCCAGAACTGTAAATGCATTGCAGTCTGCAGCAGGTGGTGCCCAAAAATGGGTGGCAATGCTATTGAAGCAGAAGCAAAATCATTAAATATCATTACAAGGATAGTGCAGAAAGAAAAGGGAGATTGATACAAACATGTGGTTGAAATAACAAGTGGAAAAGGAGAAGAAGGAAAATTACAATTTTTTTTTTCTCAGTTCTGCTGCTGATGGGGACATAGGTACATCAGTGTATAGTAATTGGCATGCACTGGTGCTCAGAGGGAGTTGTATTTGCTTACAAAGTATGGATGTTTTATGTTACAACCACCAGTTTGAGAGCCTTGCTGGGAACACAAAATTGGAAGTTATCCCAGTTTCTGTTTATTAAGAAAGACATGAGAACACAAACACCTAAAGCACCCAGAGGACAAAGCCTTCTGGGTGTCTTTGGTTCCATCCATCTGTGAGGAAGGATTCGCTGCCCGCAGGCCAAACACAAGAATTTTGCAGGTACAGTTCAGGAGTGAGATGTTATTTGACAAAGGGTCTTCCTTACTATGCAGCTTATCCTTCTGCCTGCATTACACAGATTATTAGGTAATATTGTCATCATTACAGGCCTTTCCTTTGTGGCAGCAATTAAGTGAATTAAGCTATTACAGACATCTGTGCTGATCTCTAAATATGGCTCGCAGGGAGAAGAAGTGAGCCCTTGGCATGCCAGTTCTGGTAGGAAGTAGATCTGGCTTGCAAACAGCAAAAGCCTGCTTTGAATTCAGTATCACCAAACAGGCTGAGCCCAGGCTCGTTTATTTTAGAGCTGCACAGGGCTTTCACAGCAGACTTTACATCACAGGAGGCTCACCCAGTTTATAAATTAGGTACAGGCTGCTCGTTCACGCAGACACAGGAGAACCAAAGCAAACTTCATGGCATTAAATCAAAAGTGTACGACAGGGTTTGAACTAAAACTTGGCAGCTCTGAGTTTTGCTTTGAATTTGATATCTGTTTGAACTGGAAATCTGAAGCAAAACCTCAGAGGACAGAAGATCCTCCAGATTAAAACTGGTTTTCAGGAATCCCTGAGACACAAAACTTCTGTGAATCACAAACTTCTTAATTTTCTTTCATATTTTACAGCTCTTATTTTTTTCTGTCTAATTTGAGGCCATTTCTAGTCCCTTGGAGAGTTTTGGTTAAGGTCTTTCAGGATTAATTCTAAGGATCAGTCCGGATTTGCAAAACATCTCTTACTGTAATTATACTTTTGGCAAAAGGAAGAACATTGTCAGTGATGTAATAACTGCTGAAAAATCTTCAATTTTATTATTACTACTTCTTCAGCTTGTCTCTAGTCTTTGTGGTCAAAAAGCAGGATTTTGTTCCAAAACCTTCATGAAGACACATGTTGCATATCACTGAATCAGACCATGTCCTGCAAAACAATTTGGGCACAAAAATTCTCCCAGAAGCAACTGACTCCTTTCTAGGATTTGATTTTATGCCATAGAATCAGCAAAGCTGAATTCTCTGTATTGAGTAAGCAGGACCAGGTCACTTGATCCTGCCCTGAACACAGTTCACTTTTGCTTTGTTCAGCTTGTTGTGGTTTGATGAAACTTTATATTTCATTCTCATCAGACTGCTCAAGGTACAGGGAGCTTTTTATTTGGTTTTCTCTGGCTCTGGAGTTGCTCATCTGATCTGCATTATCTCTACATCTGCTCAGGTTTCATGAGAGTCTCCAGTTATGCAGAAAGGTAACCGAGTAAAAACAATTTAGGAGAGAAAGAGTAGCACCTGCAACACAAATTAATTGTTAAAGACTTCCTTAACTTGCTTTTCAAAATGAATGGAGGACTGTGTTGGTACAAAGTGGCTGCTGATGAAATCTACAGCAGATGTGATGCTACAGACTTTTAACATTGTCCTGTATGAATTCTAATCTGCTTCAGTAACATTTCTAGATGAATTTGAATGGCATGCATCACTGAATAGTCATCTGGTCTGCAGAGCAAAATGAGAGAATATTTTTACAGCTCTTGCTAATTAAATTGTGATTGTTGCAGCTGCCTGACAGACGGCATTATTTTATAGAGCATCGAAGCATCATAAAATGATTGACAAGTGAAGGGAAAACTGTTTTGAATGAGTCATAATGGCCCTAGCTATTCATCTGATAGTCCAGTTATAAAGATTTGATGTCTTAATTGGTCTTCCAACCATTTAGCCAGAGATGTGTTCAGCTCCTCCATATAGCCTTGTAGACACCAGTTATCCTGGCACATGAGGCACATGAGTGGCAACAACAGTTGCTTTCAGAATCAGAACTTAAATAATTTATTTTACTACCAAAACTGAACATCAATCCCATTTCCCAACTGCAGGAGAGTAGACAAGTGGCTTTACACTGTCAGATGGAAAAATAAAAATGTGGGATGCTACACAAAATACTCCTTTCTCTTGTATCAGGCCTGGCATAGTTTGAAAGCATTGTTGGCTGGAACAACTATGTGCAGTCATCACTTTTTAATGAAGCAGCATGATTGTAAGGCTCAAATTTATCAGGGGAGGGAAAAAGCTGAACCTTTGCAATAAGTTGCCCCTGGTGATGGGGCATCAGGTGTAGGATTCCCTCTGCAGTGCTACTCACTGGGTCAAGAAACTGGGGCCCCTTGCAAACTCAGAGTGACCATTTCTGATCTTCAATTATTCCCGTACCTTAAACTGACTTTTCAGAAAGGAGAGAAATTTGAGAGAATGTGGGAACCCAGATTTTCCACCTCCTATCCCAATATTCTGGTCAAAGTCAGGACCACTTAACCCTAAGGCTGATGACAACGTTGAGTGGATGAGGACACAAAGAAAAAATATCTTATTAATTATCTGCATTTTCCAGTTATCAGACCTGCAGGAGTAAATTTTTGGTTTATCCTTGAGAGAGCACCTGCATTGTATGACATTTTCTCTGCTTTTTTGTTTCTTTAAAGGGCACATAACCATTACAAACTATTTGTTGAACTATTTTCCTGGGCTTGATATTGAGAAGAGGAATGCGTTTGGATTCACAGCCCTGATGAAATCTGCAATGCAAGGCCGAACAGAATGTGTGAAAGCCTTGATGATGGCAGGTATGCAAAGTGCTTTTCTTCCTCTTTGTCACCATCTAACAACTACCAAGAAGAAAATTGGCTCTTGGGATGTTTGCTCTGAGGACTGTGGTACAGCCTTCCCTGGAAATGGGTGCAGCTTTTAAAAAAGCCATAGGCAAGACAGTGAAGGCATGTGCTGCAGGAGTTTCCTTGTACAACCTCGCCCAGGAGCTCTCCTAGAGCTGTGAAGGTGAGATTTATTGTCTCCAGGAGAGTCTGGGGAGCAGGATCACCAAAATTTGTAGAACAGGAGTTAATGAAATCCATGACACAGGGGGAAAGACACGCTGGTTGCTGGCTGCCATCTCTGTGTGTGGCAGACACTGCAAGGGTGGGACCACAGCCAGACCTCCATTTCTGCCTTGAACTGTGCTGGGGACTGGAAAACTTGCCCTGTCAGGAGTGTTGGGTGTAGGGGCCACATCCCACCAGGGAACACTGGTGGGAAATCTGGTCACTTACTTTTTTGTTAATGCCTCTGCAGCTCTGAGTTTGGTCTCCAGGTTTATGAGCAACGGGGCACCACCAGGTCTGTGTCTGCTGCAAGGAGGGAGCTGTGGCACAGGGAGTGAGCAGGTCCCTCTCTGCCCACCTGTCTCTCTTTGCATCGGAGAACAGGAATTATGTTTCTTGCTCTTGGCTCTTGTCTGCTGTTGAATTTCTGGCTGTGTTGCATTGCAAGGTGAAGGGGTCCTGGAGAGGAGAATCCTAAGGCCCCTTGAGGGGCACCAGCCTCTACAAGAGCAGTCCTAACATACAGCATTTTTCAGCCACAATATTGTATGGGTTTTTTATATGAAGTAAGTGTTGTATAAACTGTTAGATAACAATTAAATAACTAGCTTATACTAGTATATATTCTTGTTTTTCAGATGCAAATATGAAAACACAAATTAAATATTGTGGGAATAATAACAAATGGCATGTGAATATTGTTACTGTCCAGATCAAGAGTCTTACAGGTCCATCTCATTGGGAGAGATCTTGAACAAGGAGTTCATTTCAGTGATTTTGCTGTCACAAGAGTCTAACCCTTCATAATCAGAGTATTTTAAGTCGCACAATTTTATCAAGCATAGTGATATTACTATCCTTCATTCCATGATATTACTATCCTTCATTCCATAATATCCAGTTTCTAGACATTGATATGACACAGAAAACATGATGTGGTAACTGGTGTGTTATTTTCTGCTAGGTTCTGTAGCCTCTTACTCTGGAACAAAGGCTTAGGAACTGGATCATTCATTTTAAATTTTTATGACAGAAAATTATGAAACTACTGCCAGAGCTCGAATACCACTAGAAACAGATGCACTGCCTGGACTCACACATACATCATGCAGATGCTAGTTCAGAATTTTCCAGTGAGTGTTATAAATCATCACTTAAAATGAAACTTCAATCCTACGATTTTCTGACTTGTCAAATTTGCCTTATGGTGTCATGACCTATTATTATCACTAGAGATCTGAGGGAAGCTTGTTCTTTCTGTTTGGGTCACTAGGAGCTGTTTCCCAACCTTTCATCTATGCATATAACCCAGTACTTGTTTTTCTGATTCTTATACTAAAATATTATTATCAAAGTTCACTTCTGTGGTTGCTGCCTCTGGCATCTGAATAGCCATTTCTTGTTTCCATGATTCATAAAAAACCAGAACATTGGGGAGAACAAACCTTTAGACAGCCATAAAATGGCTTTTTTTAGCCTCCATCTTGAGTTTGCCTACAGAAAGCTTTATCAGCCTGTTTTTGCATCAGAGATGGAGAGGATACCAAAGGTCATCCACCAACTAAAGATCTGGCATGTTAATATACTTTTCATTTTCTAAATTGCAGTTTTTGTGAGTACTTGCAGTTCCTCACATTCTCAGCTGAAATTAGGGGCCACAAAGGAAGTGCAGTGATTTGCCTTCACCCATTTTAATATCCGAGTATTTTTTAGCACTGCACAGTCTGGTGAAATGGAGGGAGGGAAGGAGGGAAATTCTCATTCAGAATGGATTTAGAAGTAGTTTGGGATTTAAGAGACACTGAGTGGGTGCTGACAATTAAGTACTAGTGAGCTGCAGGAGGTAAAAGACGTCATTAAAAGATTTGGTGAAAAAATAAATTTCACAAATAAAGCAGCAAAATTTTGATATTAAAATGTAAAATGCATGGCAGGATAGAGGGGAAAGACCCATAATTAGCTATGGGTCTCCTTGCACAGCTACAAAGCAGTTATGTGTGTTTAGAAAAGAGTTACAGCCAGGAGGTTTTAAACCTGGTATCCGTTCAGTGGCTTGGGTAAGACCTCTGCTGATGGCAATGCAGGAGGTCAGCAAAGCAGAATAACTCACCTTCCTAGCTGCCTTAGCATGGACTGAGCACAGTCAGATGGGGAAAGAGGTAACAGCAATGTGTGACAGATGGTCGGAGCTGGATTGCCAAAGCGACTGCTCTTTCTGAAATTTGAGTTCGTGGAGGGGGGCCAAGGTCAATCACTACAAGATTAAGGCACTCTGCGACACTTGGCCATAGCATTGCTCTTTCAGAGGAGCCTTTGGAACATGTGAATGTGCTGTTTGTGAGCGCACAGCGGGTGAAGGGGGCCCGCTCTCCCACCGGCAGTTTGTCACAGGCTGCTGCGCTGCCAGCACCGCGCCGATGCCAGCGCTCATCAGGGGAGCCAGCCACAAATGCTGGTTGCGGTTCACGTGTCAAGCCCTGCTGTAATCTCCAGTCTGAACTCAGTGCTGCTTTAGTAATGCTGTCAGAGTGGCCCTGGATCTGGAGACTGGGCTTTAAACACCACCCAAAAACCAGCTGGCAACAGACAACTGAGCCTCCTCAGCCCCGTCTTTAAAATCAAGATGCCAGTTCTGCATCTGAAAAGGACTTGAAGTCTTAATAAAATAGGATATTTATATCCTAAAGGAGCATGTGTGTTCAAATTGATTGTGCTGAAAATGATCTTCAGGGAAACTTCTAGGAAAAGCAAGGCAAGTGGCAAGTGCAGCATTCCTGAAAGAAAACTTGTAGGCTATAGTTACACTGAAATGGCAATTAGTTCTATAAGACTGCTATCACATTTACAAAGAGACATGACTACTCATGTATATTCCAGATAAGGCATTCTGCTGAATGACAAGTTTGTTCAGGAATGTCTCCTGATTTGTGCAGAAAGTCAATAAAACTATGGTGAATTATGCCTTAGAAGGGATTTTGTGATACAAGGTACAAAGTCAGCATTGATTTCTGTTGGTAGGTTGGGATTTCAGTACTCTGTAGTATTGTTTTCTGAGACAGAGTTTCCAAAACACCTGGGGACCCATCTGTCAGAAAGAATGGGCTTCTCCTCAGAGGAAGGTAAGCCAAGGGTGACAGCACCAGCCTCATCAACAATGGTGCTCCTTTAAGGAACGTGGCAGGGCTGGTGTCAATAACCTGGATCAGGCAGCACTGCAGTGATTGCCAGGCAAGTCCACGATGACAAAGGCAAGTTCATAGAGACAAGGTAGGTCTGAGGCAAAACAAAAAATTAAGTCTGTGGGTCAGGGTCCAGGCCAGCAGGGCACAGGCATAGCCCAGACAAGGATCAGAGCTGAGTGTAGGCCCCAAGCAAAGGTGGGGAGCCCCCAGTGAGCACTTTCTCACACTGTTCTTTTTGAACTACTCTGCTCCAGATTCTCACAGCTGCACCATATCAGAGCTGAAATTATTTTTTCTTGAAGATAATGGTAAACAGCTGTTCAGACCTCTTGCTTGTTTACAAGCTGAGAAATAATTTTTTTTATTTGAAGACAATTCCTTTAGCTGCTGTTATTCCTGTATTAATTCCTTGTCTGTTATATGTACATCAAGGAAACAACTTCCATAATTTGCCACAGTCACAGTGAGCTCTTTTGGGAAGGAGTTCAGATTCAGGCAAGTGTTGAGAAGAGACTAGGGCAAGAGGCTATTGTGAGATGAGGGAAATCCAAAGATAGGAAGTTTGTGTAGGGAGGCTCAAAAAGAGGTTAGTGAAGCAGGAGGTATGTGATGGTATGTCTTTTTCCCTTCCCTCACTGATTTATCTGTAATTTCTGCAGTCATGAACTTCATCAGACCATTCTGCCTCTGAGATCTTGCAATCCTTTCTTCAAATCCATAGCTCGTGAACTCTTTGATTTGATTCGTTCCTTCTCTTTGGCTCCTTTCTGCCTTCCAGTCTGGGTCCCATGCTTGACTCCTTGCAGTGCCCTGGTGCTCTCTCCCTGAGTGTCCTTTCTGCAAATTTCACTTACGTTACACTTAAACTGTTATCAGCAATTTTGCTTAGGGTGTCTCCTTCCACATCCATTCTTGATCTGTGTCTCCAGCGTCTTCTCTTTAGGGATATTCTCAGAGACTTAGGAACTAATTTAATAAAGCTGAGGTTTTTATCACTTTTCCTGTGCTCTCTTTTTGCCTTTATCTTCCTCTAATGACAAAACGTCCTTTGTGGGAAAGGTTATGCTGAACCCACCACAAACTGGATTGTGGTTGCTTTTCCTTATATCAAGTACTCCTTATTCCTCTGTCTCCAAGATAATCCATCTGGAAAAAAATTATTATTATTCTCTGTACCAGTATTCTGGTAACAGTCTCATTACCAGTATTCTCTGGTCCTTTCCTCAGATTTCTGGACATCTCCTTCTTGCGAAGCAATGGGATTGACTGTCACTTTTGTGGCAAGATCTGTGTAGGTCAGTTTTGTGTTGGCTGTTTGAAAATAGTCCTTCATCTGGTAAAGAAGCCCTTCAATAAATCAAATGTTCTTTGTATCCCAGCTTTAAACTCTTTCAAGAAACCCAGAAACTGTCTGCAGGGACAGAGATATGAGTAAACCATGACTAAACGTTGAAGGCGGCTGGGCAAAGTGCCTGTGCCTGTCCCAGGGAACAGATCTGCTGAGCAGTCTGCAGACTGGAGCGTGCAAAGCTCCCTCTGAGATCAGTCAAATTTCAAAGACAGAATATAAACCAAAGGATTTTCAGTTTAAGAACCTGTCTGCCTGACACCAAAGAGTATTCCTTCATTCTCTCATTGATTTCATTCTTCACCTTCACACTCATGTACTGTAAAGCATCAAGATGTGTGTGCCCAGGTGGTGTGCCTAGGATCACTTGGATGCAAAGCACAGGATATGGTGCCAGTTGTCAAGTCCTTGACACGTCTCTGAGATTCTTTTTAATTGGTGCCATCGAGCCAATTTTTTGACAGGTCTTTTGTATCCTTTAGCATT
This sequence comes from Melospiza georgiana, assembly GCF_028018845.1. Classification (NCBI taxonomy): domain Eukaryota; kingdom Metazoa; phylum Chordata; class Aves; order Passeriformes; family Passerellidae; genus Melospiza; species Melospiza georgiana. The sequence continues at coordinate 83,057,460 of NC_080430.1, read as the reverse complement.
CACCAGCTGTAATCTGCTGGCTGTTTGCAACAGTGTCCTGCTAACTTCAGCTTCCAGAATCCCTTGCTGCTGTTCATTGTTCTGCAGCAATTCTTCCACAGGTGCACTTTGAATTTAGCTTCCTGTGTCCTTGACAGAGCTCTTTTCTGTCAGCAGGACTGGGCACATGCCACTCTCCTTGACAAATGCCCACAGCCCCACCTCAATATCATGGGAGGACTTCCCTGAAATTTTCTGGTTGCCAAGGAATGTGGGTATGATACTAAGGAATACCATAGGGCAGACTAGGATGCCTGCTTCTCATGATACTCTTGTATCCTCTTTACAAGCACCCAAGGGCCCCGGGGAGAAGAGTGTAACTCCACTTGAAAACAAAAGAGTGAAGAACAAGGGCAAAAGCTAATGTGTGGGGTCTTATAGGAAGATGGACAGATCAAAAGAAATGCAAAGATGGAAAAGGATGCAGAAATATGTGAGAAAGAAAGAATGGTGATGGGGACAGACATCAGAATTGGAGAGATAAAGATCATAAATTGGGAATGGGAGGAGGATAGGCCACTTGAATTAATTTCCTTCCAGGACAAAACACTTCAGATGTCTAAGCCTCTGCTGTGTAGCCTGTATCCCAGCTGCCTTTTATGGCCAGTCCACTTAGCAATAACAGAATGTTTTGACTAACAATTCATTTCCTTAGGGCTGGTAATCTCAGCTGGATGAGAACAGCTGTTCGGGGTTCAGAGTGAAGGTCCATCTCACCCATTATCCCCTCTTTGACATTTATGGATACTTTCCTTATATTTGATCACTCTTGTTACCATCTTCTCAACATTTCCTAATTCTACAGGGTCCTTTCAGACATAAGAGAGCATGAATTGCACATTTTTAACTTTCTTTTCCCCCCACATTTTTAATGGAGATAGTTTAAAAGAAATTCATTATATTTTATTTGCTATTTTTAGTCATAATGAGCAGTGAGTGGATATTTTCATGGAACTTGCGATCATTAGCCTAAGACCTTTCTTCCAAGTGGAAGTGACCAGTAAGAAGTCCGCCATTCTATATGGAGAAGGATTTCTTTGTTGAGAGTTGTTTCTTTCCGTATCTGTAACTCTTTTCTTTTCTTGTGAGCTCATGGATATTAAAATGGCAGTCAAGATTAAATGCAGGTGAAATTCATTATTTCATTATTTGTAATTTTATGAGAATTTCATATATGCAGTCTTAATGCCTTTTACCTTGTTTTAAATACATAAGGAGTTCATAAAATCAGCAATCAGTATCCTTATTGCATGTTCATTTTGACACAAATAGTATTGTGTATTTTATGTGACATTTTCGTGTAGGGATCTGCCTGACTCACCTCTGATAACAGAAATGTGGGTGTTTTAGTTAATTAATGCTAATTGTTTTTCTTTTGAGGTGCAAATGTTCATGCAACTGACCCAAGCCGGGGACTGACTTCGTGGGAATGGGCTTGTTTCACAGGAAGATCAGAGTCTGCCTTTGTCATGCAGAAGCTGATGGACAGGCCATGCCCAGAACAGTTTTCTGATCAATATAAACCAGAATGGCCAAAAATGAAGGAACTTCTTGCCAAGGCTGCAGAGCCAAAAAGCTGTTTGCAGAAGATTTCTGAGTGCGTAAGGGCCGCCGTCTCGTTCCGGTCTTTCTATGGCCCGGAAGAGGATGGGGTCCTTGACCACATGGTGAAGGTGACAACAAGTTTGGGAAGTCCCTTCATCGCCCTGGGGTGCCGGACTGTGTGCCCAGGCAGCCCACCTTGTGTGGGGAAACGCAGACTGGCCGTGCAGGAGATCCTGAGGAAGCAGAGAGCAGAGGAGATCCGATCTCAAGACAAAGACCACGTTAGCAGCTACGAGAAGCTCTTCCAGAACTCCAAAGTCACCGTGGTCGCCAAGAAGAAGGAGCGAAGAGCCAGCCTGCAGCCCATCAGCATGGCCGTGTCCCAGGTGACCACAGTAGCCACGAGGAAAGCAAGCCTGCTGCCGCTCCACCTGCTTCGACGGAGCAGCGTCCGGCCGGGATTTGTCATCCCCAAGGTCCGTGTCAGCAAGGCTCCTCCGCCCACCTTCCAGCCAGAAAAGGCCAGGAGGAGGAGCAGTGCCAAGGAGGACCCCTACCTGCAGATTCCCAAATGGAGATACAAGGAGCTGAAAGAGGAGCGGAGGAAGGCAGAGGAGCTGGAGAAGAATAGAGCAGCAGAGGCTCAAAAGCCCAGGCAGGTGTCTCCTGCCCAGAGCAGGACCTGATTTGAGGGTAGCTGCTGAGGAGGTTCTTGAGCTGCTAGTCTTGTTATCCCAGCAAGGTAACAGACTGAATGCCTTTGTGCATGCCCGCTGCTCATGGAGCTGGAATACTGAGTCATGGCAGGAGCAGGGAAGGAGCATAAATACAGCAAGGGCTATACCACAGCAAGGCTGATGGTGGAGCAGGAAGCTATTTTGAGCTGGAAAACTTACTAGGTTTACTGGTCTGCTGTTGACAGGACGTTCTAAGTGGTGCAGTCCTCTTGTGGATTCCTGTTTTTCCAGCTCCTGGTGAATGACTGTGAAACAGCTTGAAAAATGTGTTTCAAAGGATTGTGGTTTGTGTTTGTTCATTTTGTAATGGACAAAATTAAGGAGTTGTGCTTTTGACACTAGACATTCCTCCCTCTTCTTCCTTAGGTAGACATATTGCAAAGGTTTACAGTAATAATTAAAAGTTTAAAATTTACCACAGTGATGGTTGGCAGTGAAAATACAGGTCTACAGTTGTTTTGGATATACTAAGCACTTTATTTCTATTGCAGTAAACAGATTTTAAGTACAAGTCTATACAGTCTGTATGGATGCAGTTCTTAATGCTATTGTTTTCTCTGTTGAACCTAAAAAGGGCTGAATATGAATATCTGTGCAGTTGAGGTATTCACATCTTCTGCAAGTGTAATTCAGGTGCAGGGAGTGATTTGAAGAAATATAGAAGATGAGAAAATTTATTTCTTTGAAGAAATATAGAAGATGAGACACTTTTTGATTGCCACCATCACCTAAGATATGCCTCCTCCAATAGATTTCCCTTTATCCATTATCTGTTGTCTCCTTTTTAGTCTCAGGGAATATTTTGTCATTGCTTTTAACTGTGAAATAAGGGAGATGGTGAAGCACAGTGGATAGTTTTTAGGTTGATATTTAAGTTTCTTTTTAAAAAACTCACCAGGTTTATTGTCAGCCTTTCCAGAATATAGCCAGGACAAGAATATTATGCAGCTTTCAGAGGTTCAAGCAACTTTCCCAGGTGTCAAGTGCAGCCACAAGCTGTGAATACCCAGTCAGAGGTGCAGTACCAGGCAGCTCAGGCACTGATGTGGCCAGATGTCCCTGTAAGCTTGGGTACCACACCTCTGTGTGCCCCAGGAGGGCAGTACCTCACCCCCTGTCTCCACACCGGGAGAAAATCTTCCCTAGCATGGAAGTGCATCTCCAAGTGGCAGTTGCCACAGGTTGCTGCAAGTTTTTGTGCTCCTTTAAGGATCCATTAAGTAGTTCTCTGGTTGTACCAGCCATCAGGCTGAACAGCAAGCCAAGCCCTGGCAGATTTTGGTCAGGAAGGGCTGTAAACCTGCTGCTTGCTGAAGAAAGACCACGCTCATAGAAGTAGAGGTCCCATGCAAACAGCACAGAGCACATGCTCAGGTTTTGCTCAGGCTTTGCACACATTTGAACTGAAATGTGCTGCAGTGTCTCCTTCTGAAGGTGCTGCTGTGCTGGAGCCCAGGCAGACTCCAGCAGCTGCTGCTGCTGTCCCAAGTTTGTTCCCTCAATTAAAGAGAGGAAAAACTTTTCCATCCTTTAGTCCCACAGCACAAAGGCTGGCCACAGTCTCACTGAATTTGTAATGAAACTGTGCATGCCATGGGAGAAATAAATTCAGGAGATTGAAAACTGGAGCCCAGATCCGCACTGCCATTTCCTGTCTGCGGGGTCTGACAGGGGTTAGGACCGATGTGGGAGATAAAGATTTTTCCACACAGCCTGTTCTTTGTACTTCTGTGCTGGCCAGACTACAGTGCCAGGTGGCACCTCCTGGGTCAGAGCTGGAGGAATATGCACCTGCCAATACACCTGCCCAGACCTGGGAATGTGAATAGCAGTTTAATCTGCAAGTGCATCAGGGCTGTGCAATTCATAGGCACCAATTTTGTAATGGCTTTGGGGTGACCAGAGTACAAGCTGAACAAATTTATTTGGAAAGCCAGCAGATAATCTTCTGGCTGGCTGTGGCAAAGGTATCAGGATAGATTTCAAATTGGTACACTGGATTGAATGGTTTAACTGTTAATTTTTGTTTACTGCCAACCCAGGGTTTTGAAGATTTAGCACTCAGATTTGGTTCTGAAAAGCAACCTGTGCTACAGCTGAGCACTTGAATTTGCACTTTCAGTACCACCTGCAAGAGACCGACAATTGACAGGTGCACTCAGGGATTAATGAACAGTATGTTAGAATTAGGGGCTGGAAATAAAGCCTATTTTCTAATCCTTTGTACTTTACTGTGTTTATGTGCATAAACGTGATATTTCCATTAAAAGAGGCACAAGATGTTAAACTTACTTGGCACTCTCATTCTTCCGAGGGGCTTGGGGATGCTGCCTTTCACTTTCCAGTGGATCTAAAAGCCCATTCACTTTCATCAAAAGACTCACCAGCATCACCAAAAAGCTGTTTAGTTTCCCTGGAGTTATTGTGGGTTAACTCCCATTCATTTTGAATTTTTCCCTCGGAGTTAAGGAAAACTATTGCTTTTGTTTCCCATCAGGTTTTCACTGGTTGTCTTGCTGGAGAGAGAAGTCATTGCTTTGCTGGCCTGTGTCCATGCTGCTCTGCTGCAAGCAGGTGGTCTCCCAGTATCCTTGCTGAGAGTGGGACTCCACTTGGGGAGTCTGTGTAAAGCCTTCACTTGCTAGTTTGGCAGTGCAGGCCACAGGTTTCTGTGTCCTCATTGCCTTCCTCCCCTGCTGCCTCTCTGCTCTCCTGCTATCTTCCCCTCTTCATCATTGTCCTCTCCCTAAAGGCTGCACCCCTCACTGTTTATCTTACCAGCCTGAAGGTTGCAGTGGGCAAAGCTCCCACAAAACTCTTCCTGAAACCTGTGGCAAAGGGACCACAGTGGAGGAGGAGGAGGAGGAGAAGAAGAAGGAGGGGGAGGAGAAGGAGGAGGAGGAGGAGAAGAAGAAGAAGGAGGGGGAGGAGAAGGAGGAGGAGGAGGCACACCTGGACTGCTTTTAGCCACCTGTCCCCTCGAGCTGCTGCTGCCAAGGAGGATTTGAGTTCTGTTGGATTTCAGCACAAATAGTGTGGCTTGATCTGTGTTTTGTTGTGCATTTCTTTTCCCCCAAGAGATCCATAACTATGAAATGCCAGGCAATACTGGCTGCACTTCAGGTTGCTCCTGGTCACTCAAGCAGCACAGTTTACCTCCTGAAAAAGAGCAAGCAAACCCTTGGCAGCACTTCTGGCAGCTGGAGCCCCTGAGGGAAGGCAGAGGTGCTGCTGCAGAAAGATGCTCCTCAGAGGGAAACAGGACATTAATTCTTAGGGCAGAGGGAGGTGTTGTACCTGCCTTCAGTGCCAGGCTGTAGGGTGGCACATTAGTGGGAGGAATGTCCTGGAGTGCTGTAACTGGAATGGGGGCTGTGTCTGCCAGCACAGCCATTCCTTGTCTCGGTGCCCTGGGATCATCTCACCACGGTGCTCCCAGGAAGCTCCCAGCCCCATGGCCAACCTGGTTCTGCAGTAATTGTACTAACAGGGATTTAATGACAGTGACAGTGGAAGATGGAAGTCCTACTGCTTCCCAACATTTTCTAAAATTGTTCTCTCATCTCTGGTAAGGAAGATCTTCAGCATGGGGTTCCCAGTAGCCTTGCTCCTGAAAGGCACCATCTTCCCCATCACCCAATAGCAGCCACTGCACTGGGCATCATCCAAGTAAGGAAAAAAACCAAAAGGTATTCATAGATACCTCCCAAGGTATCACAGGCTGTCACAGTATTAGAAAAGAAGCTGGAAAATGAGAAGGGCCAACTCATCTTATTCTGGAGAGCAGGAATTTTCTTCTGTTTGGCGAATTCCTATGTACAGCTAAGTATAGCATTTATGGAAAAGCTTTGTGAACTCTGGACCCTTTTTGCTTTGGCTGTGGAGCTGCTGACCACTGGGAAGTATAAATGATATCAGCCAAATCCATGCTGAGACTGAGATGTGTTTTATAATGCTAAATATGCTAAATATGGATATCCCAGACTGGGCAAACTGGATGCTCCAAATCAGTTCCCCACCTATCTAATTAGGTAATTTTAATTACACATGGTATTACACTTAACCATACCTATAAAACAACCTGCAGATAACAGGCACACATAAACACCATTCCAGTATAAAGTAATAATGAGATACGTACATAAAATATATAGATACATACGTAATTTAAATTTTTTAAACATATATTATTAACACATATACATGTAAAAAGCCTCTTACCTCCTAGTGGTATTCTGCAGCACTTATATATGTTAATGATGACCATCTCTCAAAAAGCCAGTATTAAATAATTGTTCTGTATGTGGAACAAATAATTTGGGATATATTATGAAGGCTACAAAGGGAAAACACACCAGCTGCCTTTTCACTGAACACTATGGAGCACTTGCATGAGAAGAGGCAGGGGATTATGTGAAAATTGTACTTCATTGGATAATTAAAGTTCTTATGCACATTAATTTTGCCTAGTCAGGTTTAAATTTGCCACTTCTCTTGGCACATTTGAATTTACAATGGCTTTGGATGCTTTCATATCTATAAAACTCTGCACAGGTTTGTGGATAATTAGTGGGCCAAATGCTCCTGTTTCAGTTGTCTCTCAGGGAAACAGAAGAGGCTGGGAAATGGATTCAGGTGCTTCATTTTCCCCTTCCTGTTGTAGCAGCTTCCCACACAAATGCCAGTTTGTTCTTTGCCCAAGCCCTTCCTCCCAAACAGAAAATGAGCAGAAACCCTCCAGAGGCAGATGTGCAAAATCTGTGCTCATGGGTGCTGTCCTGGATGCATCCAGTGATTTCTCACAAGGCACTGATGGAGCAGTGAGCTCCTGTAAATGCGGATCAGGAAAGGGGCCCAGGAGCTGCTGGAACACCTCTGCTCCGTGTGTGTGCGTGCCAATGGGGTTTTTACTCTGGGTGCCATAGTAACTGAAGTCAGCTCAGAGAGGTGTTAACCACCAAAGGTGCTTCCTGAGCCTCTGTGCACAGCTTTCTGCTGACAAAGCTGATAAAATATTTACTTTCACACCACATGCAGCAGCAGGGAGTTAATGTTTCCTTGTGTTTGCTGCCACTATACTGAAGCCAGCTTTTTGCAGAATCCAGTGTTCTGCATTTTTTTGCAGAATCCAGTGTTCTGCATTTTTGTGTGACAGTGTTAATGGGACACAAATCAAAAAGTAAATGGGGAATTTAAGTTATAGCCCCACTAAAAGTTCTGTTCCAAACCAAAGTGAAGTAATATTTAAAAAGAATATACAAACATAGTTGTACTGAGAGCAGACATGCTGTATCATCAGCTTGGCTGCTTTCACAGGGAAGGCTAGTGGAAGAGTAGTAATGCAGCATTTACTCATGTTCTGCTCAAGGGAAATGTGGTCTTTCACTGCCTGGTATCCTTTTCAAAAAGCTGCAGTTACAGCCTCCTGAAGTGCATTCATATGAGTGAAATAGAATATTTGTTTGATGAGCAACAGAACCGAACAGACCAGCCTTATTAAAATTATTTTCCTTTGTTTCGGTCTCAAAAATTTGTTTGGCAAACAGAAATTCCACTAACATGATCATAAAAATGCACTTTGTGGGTATTTTACACAATCAGTTTCTCAGCTCTAGCTTTTGAAAAATGTGGGGTTTATTCTTCGCATGATTGACTGCATTATCCTTTTTTTATGTTCATGGGCATGATGAGCAGTGTTTGCCTGTGGTTTCCCAGGTCTTCTGCAAGAGCCTTTTTAGGCTTCTGAAGGGTTTCCAGCCATCATGAGAATCTGCATGACTGACTAGGATACCGTGCTCAGAGAAAGCCAAGGGAGAAGTGCTGTATGTCAGCTGTCCAGAGAAGAGATAGCCAGGCAACATGGCAAGGTCTGGTCTGTTGCCTTTAAAGACAACACAAAAAAACCCCAATTGAGCCATTTTAAGCTGAACTAATGTGCACAAACTCTCTTGGGTTGGTTTTAATCAGGTTTGTATTCACTTGACTTAACCAATCAGAAGCAGTTTGTGGTTACAGAGATATAAATCATTCATCCTGAAAGTGGTTTCCGTGCAGAGAGCTGTGGCCCCTTAAGTGTGTTGTTTCCAGCAAAGAGAGCTGCCTTGCCACATCCTTGACTTGGGGGAGGGCTCTCACCTGGGCTCTCTGCTGGTCCTTGCTGGTTTCTTGCAGCTTCCATTTTTCCAAGCAGGTACTTGTTGCCCTTTTACTCGTTTATGATGAGCTCTCTCACACACAGCAGCCAATGGCATCTCCTGGAGCCACTCAGTGCCTCTTGCTCACCTTCAGCTAATTACCAGTGTCACTTTCATTAACATGGCTCACAGCTGCCAGGGATCCTTCCCTTCACACCATCCCCAGCAGCACGCTGCAGCTTTGCTCTGTCATTTGGATTTGGGAAAATCCAAACCCCCACATGCAGCACTGGGTAAGAGCCGCATTGTCACCATCCTCCACAGAGAACTGCTCTCTTCCCATCAAGTAAAACACTGGCTTAATCTTTAATTCAACACTGTCTTTTGAGGATCACAGCCCCTGCTCAGGAACAAAGTGAGCCTGACAACAGTCAGAGTCAGAAGATGAAATATTAATCCATGCTTTCGTGACATTCAGGCTGGATTACAGTAATTCCCTGTCTGCAGGTCTCCCAGGGCCACCTCCTACAAAACACAGTTTGTACAGGAGCCAGCCATGGGATTTAACCCCTGCAGACAATCAGCCCACCTCCCAGACTGCAAACCTGGGGCTTGGCTGGAGACCTCCCGTCCTTCTTTATCTCCAGGTATGTTCTTCAATTGCCACATGCAGACCACATTCACAACTGTAGCTATTTTTAGTCACTAAAAAAAATATCCCAGCTTCGGGATGTGTCAAATAAAAAAAAAAAAAAAAGCATAAAAGCAATAAATATGATATGAATATTCTACAAATATGATAGATTATCACTCTGGCTCTTTGTCTCCTAAGCCCATCATCCCAGGGCACAGAGCGTATGTTATATGGGTCACTCTTCTTTTAGGGCATTGAATGGCATTTCCTTGGGGCAAGAATTAGTTAAATTGGAAAAGCAACAAAACAAGGCCATAGTGAAGAGCTGAGTGTTGCACACCAGTCAGCTCAAATCTGACCAAAGTCAAGAGAATGCAAGGTTGTATGAGAGAAGGAAATCCACCACCACAGAGGGATATAACTGAACAAAACTCTGAGGGAAGGAAACAGGTTAAAGCCAAGCTCTCCATCTGGTATTTCCATAAGCATCAAAGATGCAGCTGTTGCTGTGCTGGCATGTGTTGGATCAAGTGCAAGGCTTGTTCCAGTCAGACTTGCTCATTTCCTGTGTGCCTCAGTCTACCCCTCAATTAAAGAGAAATATTTTCCTCAATACCAAGTTAATCCATAAAGTCAGCTCTTGGTTATCAGGTAGTGAGGGAAAAAGGATGGATGGGAAAATCCACAGAAACAAAACCATGTAACGAAAACTATGTCAGTCAAGCAAAGCGAGAACATGATCTCTTAGCTTTGGAAAACCACGCAAAACTCTTCAGAGATGGCAGCTGGGACAGCAGGGGCCTGTGGAGCCTGTGACAATCCCCGTGGCAGTGTTCAGATGTCAGGTGCTGGTGAGGCTGGACACATCCAGGACACATCCAGCACACAGATCATCTTTGCTCATGGCTGCAGAGTGGCTGAGCCCACACGGCTTCTGGAGACAAAGAAGGGCAAGAGTTCTCATGCATTCCCTACAGTACAGATAGATAACATTAAAGGTGCCCTCCCTCAAACACGTGTGGAAAGTATCCTTCCCTCTGAGGAACAGGAAGCTTACCGTGCCCTTGGCCTGTTTTTTCCACCAAGTGATTTCCTTAGGTAAATGAGTATTGGCTGTATAGGAAAGCTTGGCCTAAAACACAAGATTAAGAAAGTTTTGCATCATATACCACCATTATGCCCTACTCTGCTGAAGAATTCCAGCTTTTGAAGATTTCAGTGGGCCATTTAAGAGATTTATGAAGTTATGAAAGCAAAAGTCAGGTCTGTGCAGTTTAAATGCCATAAAATCCCTGTGTTGCCATTTCCCATTAGCTGGGTTCTTCTGAAAGCCTTGTGCCAGCTGAGAAGGCACATCTGAGAATGACACTTGGGGGGAATTTAAATGAACCCAGGGCAGGGAAAAAAAGGAGGGAGAGGTGGCAGCAGCAGACCAGCAACAGCAGCAATAAGTCTGACAAAGCCAAGATCTAATTTAACAGTGATCATCCCTCACACAGTTATTTAAAAATCACATTAATGTATGGACATGAATCTCCCTACAGAATTGTGGGTTTACGCTCACCCAAAACAGCCTTTGGACTCCCAGACACAAGGAAAAGTGAAGAAATCCTCGTGGCCTGAAGATCTCTCCCTCAAGCCAGAGAAGGCAACACTGCTCACATTTTCAGGGTAGTGTCAAGAAAACCATTGTGGTGGGAAGGAGCTGAATTGGGAATTCTTGAGTACCATGCTACACCCACAGCTCTGCAGGAAGGTCTGCACTGCAGAAAGGTCTACACCTGTGAAATATTTTGAGAGCACTCATACCTTTCCTAGGATTCCTTGCAAAGTGTTTTGCTAATTTCAATTTTATCCACATCTTTCTTTGAGAAAATATCTACTGAGCTGGGCAGTGAATGCTGGGATGCTGGCAGGGCATGTAGCTATTTAAGGGCTTTTTCACATCTGTTTTCACAGGCAAACCCTATTAAATTGTAACAATAAACCACATGGATTTTACTGGTAAGCAATCAATTTCCATGAAAGATAACAAAAGCTTTCACTGAAATGGACTAGAAATCCAAATCCCTTAAAATCTGAGTCTGTATTATAAGCACCACGCTGCAGGCACTGCAGTAAACACTGCTCAGGGTGTGGTTTTCTTAGGTTAAGCATCACCAGCAGATGCAGTCACAGGTGGCGGGGTAACCCCACACACTTTCTGCCTGCTGCAAACTCCAGACACATCCAGTGGGCCAGAACAAAACACTCTTTTTGCCCTCTCTTCCAGCACAAGAAGCTCTCACAGCCTCTCCTGGGGGCTGGATGCCTCTGCTCACCAGAAATGCCTCATGGACTGGCACTCTCTGAGGTGCCTGGTCCCCAAAGATCATGCAAAGCCCTGTCCTGTCCTGAGAGGTGGCCCTGGCAGTGGCTCTCCAAACTCCCATGTCAATAACACTTGGGGATAAACCTCAAAGAGCCTCCCCAAGGAAGGGTACAGAGACCACACTCTGGTCTTCCATGCCAGCCTCTGGCTAAGACCAAAGGCTGTCCACTGCATTGTCCAGAGAACTGACTGGGACAGAACAACACCAGAAGACTCACCTCTAATAAAAAAGAATCTTGAGAACACTTAAAAATGCTTTCAAATGCTTTTTAATACTGCACAACACCTTTTAGGCTTTGTTGATGCTCCAAGGCATCGACATTTCCAAGATGCATTTGTAAAAAAGGCTCTAGCATTTTCCTCTCAAAATATCAAAGCTAAAACAGCTCAGTTGCTGTAGCCTCACACCATTGATTTTCATTAATTATTGTATTTGCGTTGCCCGCCGATGAAGGGAGGAATGATAAATCTGACTCCATATTCTCAGAAGGCTAATTTATAATATTAAGATACTGTATTATATTAAAGAATGCTATACTAAACTATACTAAAGAATACAAAAAGGATACTTATGGAATGCTAAAAAGATAATAGTGAAAACTCATGACTCTCTCCGGAGTCTCAACACTGTTTGGCACTAATGAGTGAAAACAACTCGCACCAGAAACCAATGAAACAATCACCTGTTGGATAAACAATCTTCAAACACATCCCACATGAACAAAACAGAGGAGAAGCAAATCAGATAATTATTGGTTTCCTTTTACTCTGAGGCTTCTCAGCTTCCCAAGAGAAAAATCCTGGGTGAAGGAATTTTTCAGAAAATGTGAATGTGACAATTGATATCTTCCCCAAATTCTGTTCATCAGCTAAACCATCCCTCAGTGAACCTACAGAAAAGGCCCACCTGGTGCTCAGCATGCACTGGCAGCTTTAGGGAGTGAAGATACAAGTTCAGCTTGAGTTCTCTCCACTGGATGCTCTCCCAGCTGCTGCTTTTAGTCACCTCCCCACACCTGAGTAAGGTCCCACCTTTAAGCAGTGTAGCACCCCACAAAACAGAACCATGGCTACATCAAAGTTAATCTGTGGCTTTGCAAGGCACAGGCAGGAGCTGGGCCATGACGTGTGGTGACGGGTTGTCCTTGAGAGTGCAGCACTGGGGAGCAGAGGCCAGCAGATGACACAGGCTGTTAGACACCGCTGCCTCTCGGTGACTCCAGGCACACAGGGATTGAAGATTTCGCTTTAAGAAGCATTGCTGTTAAGTTTGCAGAATAAAAACAAATTCACCTCTCCTTTTACACTTGAAGAGCTGCACAGCTGATGAAAGGCAAAAAGGCTTCAGCTCTATGGTTATTAATGCCAGCAAATAAGGCTGAAAAAATATACAGGGCTCATATTCATTCCTTGTGGCTTTTATTACCTATTGGAACTATAATGCTATCAAAGTGCTGTTCTCCATTTACATGGGCCCTAGCATTTCACCTTGAGCACAAATGCTAAGCTATCAAAATGGAGTGCTCAAAATGAATATGAAGGTGCCATCTTTACTCAGCCACCTTTCAGAATACTAGTACTGGGTCACAAATGCTATTTAGAATTGTTTCTCAGGGTAATTGGTACAGCTCTTCCTCAAGTGCTGTTCTTTAATCTTTTCACTCTATAATCTCAGCCATAGAAATATTTATATTTTCTGAACATAAAGCACAATAAATTAAGAGTGAAGTTCTCGTTTGATTCTGACTATTGAAAGCATTTCAATAGCACCTGCAGGCTGAGCTGACATCTTGCCAGTTGTTTTGCAATCTTGTTTGATTATAGGCAAAGCAACCAGTAAAAGAGAAACTGCAGAGCAGTAACCCTGGGAGTGCCTTTGTAAATAAACAAAGGATATAATTTTAAAAATATACATTTATATATAATGTTTATATCATTCCTCAGAAAGGGGATGTTGTTGTGTTTATGCTTGTTTCTGATGAAATAGACTGTACACTTGTTTACTAGTAAATGAAAAATTAGGATCTTTCCCCCTTAGTTATTAAAACCAGGTATACTGAATTATACAACACATATATGTTTAGAAGTACATGTACACCTGTATATTAAAACAGTGATTCCCCTCTCCTTCTCTCTCATAAGCTAATTTACTCTGAAGCATTTTGTTCAACTGTTTAAAAAATAACTCATATTCTCACTCATATAATCTTTTCTTCTAAACTTGCTGTTCCAGCAAGGAGCACTGCACAGACCTGTGCTCCTTCTTCCAAGGAGCTCTGCTGAATTTCAGTCCCCTGTTTTTGTAATCATGGGGCCTACACAACTATAGGGTCATATTTTGCATGACAAATTTCATTTCATGCCCTGAAGCCAGAGCTTCAGAACACATTTGTGAGCCAGGAAAAAGCCCAGAAATCAATGTTGAAGAAGTGGCTTAGCAGTGACCAAGCTGCAGAACTGAAGATGGGACACAGCCCTGTAACGCCAGCATTCCTCTGCAGGCCTCCACAAACACAACTCACATAAAGGAAAGGATCTGCCCATAAATCTTCTCCACCACCTTTCAGGTTGATAGACCTTACATTTGTTGTAAGAGGGATGTTTGGAGGTCTCTAGGTCATGTACAATACCTAGTTTGACTCTCCAGTCCTGCAAAATAAATCTGAACTTGCCTTAATTCCTTGGAGAGTAGAACTGAAGTTAACAGGACTATAAACACAAAGTAGAAATCCTCTAAAAGACCACTGGCCTGCATGGGATGGGAAAATAATCTGCCTTGAAGGAACTTACACTTGTAGGAATCCTAAATCTCCCAGGGGAAATCTGCTTAGATGACATTGGTAACATTTTCCATACTTTTTAATGTTTAGATTCTGCCTTTTAAGACTCTTTTTTATCCTGCACCCACTAACAAAGTCATTGCTATTGTGAAGGACCAGCCATCAGAGAGTGACACACACAGCACACCACAACAGCCAGGAACAAAACCAGGTGCACAAACAAACTAAACAAATGCATCGAGGGGAGAGGGATATCATGGGTCATGATAAATAGTTGGATCAAGCTCAGCGCTTTCTTTAAGTATTTACTTAGCCACCACTGGCTGGTGGTGAGCCAGCCATCAGCATGCAAGGCACAGTTCTCACGCTGTGAAATTTTCACTGTGGATGCTGTAGGAGCTCTTTGGGGCCATGAAAAACAAAGTCTTAACCAAGGATCTTAACCAAGATCCTCGTAACAAGCTCAGTTGACAGGCTTATTTAAGGCTTCAGCCTTTCATTCCAAACCCCTCCAGCTGTCACAACTGTCACATCAGCAGCAGGCTAATGTTTATTATGTTCTGGGTAATACATCAGGCCCTAAAAGGAGAATTCTTGCATTTGCTATTCATTATCTCTTGTCCAGAGGGAAGGAATAAGGTAAAGAATTAGCTTCTGATGTGAGTCTTTTTTATTAGCGACTCAGATGTAACACTAGCTACCTGCAAAAAGGATGTTAAAGGTGTTCACCCAAACTGCATGTTCCAACGAATCTGATCTCCCATTGCTTAATACCTCTGGGATGAATGAAATCTTACATCCTATTTTTTAAAACTGGCTGTTCTCTCATTGTAGGGACACACACACACACATACATGAATATTAATTAGATCTCAGTTCAACTAAAGTATATCTTAATTCTACATCCTTTATTCACATACATGCTGCCTTTTGCAGTGAAGAGAGATAATATACATTTCTTTATGCTTAACCTTGTAGGTTAAAATAACCAGAATTTATTGAAGTGCATTTGCATTTGCAAATTTCCCTCATCCAAAGGCCTCTTCCACGCAAAAAGATTCAAGGACATGTAGATTTACAAATCAAAGAATTGTCCTCTCAGTATGTAATTAGGCATGGGGAATTGAGGTCAGCACAAGAAATGGCCAGTGTACAGTTCTGAAAGAATATGACAGTTCTGCTGCTTTTCTCTTATCATCCTCTAACAACAGCTTTACAGAGCACAACTGAATCCACTTCTGTGCTGATCCATTTACTGTTCTACTTTTAATATTTAAAGCTTTACTTCTCTGATCACAGCTCCTGTTCACTGCTGATTTAAATACACAGAAAGTAAAATGAAGTGTGCAGCATTCCACTGGCATGTGCCCCAGTCTGGTGGTCTTCAAGAGACAAAGCCAGATGACCTTTATGGCCTCAGAGATACCATTTGAAAAATCAGATATAGCTTAAAATGAGGTGCACATCTCATCTTTGAAAAAAGGCTTAGAAACAAGGCTTTTTTTTTTTTTTTTAATACCAAGTGAAGTTTTCAGTTAAACACATTAGGTTCACAAGTAGAGCATGAAACAAGGAAAAAGGTGATGCCTCTCTTCCTTCAGACCCAAACACTGGCACATTTGTGCAATTTTACTCCGAAAGGCATTGAATATGTGGCTTCAGTCACATCTGAAACATGAGAAGATATTTGTCATTTCAGCTGCTACCAGCATACAGAAATAAGTGACTAACTCTTGCTTTTCATTTTAACTAACTCCACTGTTCTATATTTTAAAAGGCACTTCTGGTTTAAGAGAGAAGCCAGGTGGGTTCCATTGTGACTCTGAGATAACTCAGTTGGCCAGAGCATGGTGCTAACCCACACCAGGGCTGTGGGTCCAATCCCCCCAGGGGCCATTCACTTAATTGGACTCACTGGGCCCTTGTGAGTCCCTTCCAACTCAGAGTATTCTGTGATTTGGAAACTGATCTCATTGCTGTGCTCTCCAGTTCACTCACTCCTCTCTCTGTGTGCAACAAAGTGATGTCACTATCCATCTTAACCTGGTATCAGACACCCACTGACACCTGAGCAGCTGCCACATGGCTTGTAAGAACCCATTCCACACACCTTCCTAGCCTGCCACTTGCTCCTCTGCCAGAAAGGAGGATAAAAACCTCCATTATGCTGAACCAGCTTTAGTCAGGACAATGAGACTTTACTGAGGTAACACGACGTTACCTCACTGACACTGATGCGAGCTGCAGTGTCATCAGCAGCTGACCGATTTCATAATCCTTAAAATCACTGGGGATTACTGATGCTTTTCTTTTTCTAAAGCTACAAGTGACCTATAGAATGCCAGACATTCACGTTTTCTAAAATTACCTCCAATGTAAGCAGAGATTATGTTACAGGGCTTCTTTCAAGGTCACTTGCAAGATCTATGCTTGCCATGGCTTTAGTATCCCTCATTTCAGTTTTGTCATCGGCAGCATTCTGTGTTTTGCAAAACATCATCAGCAACCATGCATGCCTGTGAGCTCCAAATAGTAATAAATTCCATTCCCAGAATGGGGTATCGTACTCTTTTTCTCACCTCTGATCAGCATTCTGAAGGGAAGGAAAACAGCCATTGCAATAGAAATTACTTCTTTGTTCTCAGAGTGCTTTGTCAAATACAGTGCACTCCACCTCTCCTCTCAGGCCTCATATCTGAATGCTATGATTCAAGAAATAGCATACACTAGCTGCAGTATTTTCTCTGATGGGGGATGAAGAAAATCAATAAAAGCACATTCTTGAAGGAGACCCAAAACCACAGGGACAAGCAAAATGCAAACCTTCCCCTTCTTAAGAAACTACCTTTACTAATTTTATATGATAGAATCATGCACAGCACTTACCAAAGGTTACAGCTACAATGCTGACTTATTTTACCTATCTGCTGAAGAAATCCCATGGTTTACTACTGCAGACTTGACTGAGTTTCTTCTTGAGCCTGCTAGTCACCATGATCTGCATCCCTCTGCATCCTTATATGGCAGATAATGTTAGCTGTAACCAGCTATATTTAAATGTCTTTATTTTGTGAGAGGTTTGTGTGCAAAGAATTGAAATTAAAACAGAGATTTGGCTTAATTCTTTACATCATTGCAGCCTCTGACCAGCAGCATAGCCCCCTGTTGTAAAAGTAACTGCACCCATACTGACATCCCCACACTTTCTAAAATGCAATTATGTGTACTAATCCAGCATCTTACGGCACTAGCTTAGACTTAAATATAATTTTGAACTCATTATACCCAAATCTGAAGTGGACACAAGAAGTGCCTTATAAAGCCCACACCTCCCTCCCCCATGAAGATGGTGAGTATACAGAATAAAGTTATTCCAAAGGGATAAAAACATATGTTAGTTCATTCCCTTCATCTTTGTATGGAAAACTGCTGGGACTATTCTCATTAAACAGCCAGGAGCATACAGGGATCACAGTACTGTGGAAAACAGTACAAGACTTCTGTTTCAAGGCATTCAGTGACAAAAGGGTAGATCATGCCATTGACATAGAAGTAAGTCATTTCTAATTACTAACAACATTTGCAATACTGCTGATTACAAGGCCACGAAATTTGGAGTAACAATGGACAATGCAATCAACAGCATGCCCGACACCATGCACATGTATTTTCCCAAATATCTTTTGAATAGTGTAGCACGAAAAGGAGGCTGACAAGAGACCCTATTGCTCATTACAACTGCCTGTAAGGAGGTTGTAGCAAGGCGGGGTTGGCCTCTTCTCCAAGGTAACAAGTGACAATGTAAGAGGAAAGGGCCTCAGGGGAGATTTAGATTGGATATGAGGAAAACTTTCTTTGCCAAAATGGTTTCAAGCTTTAGAACAGGCTGCCCAGGGAAGTGGTTAAGTCACCACCCCAGAGATATTTAGAAGATGTATGGAGGTGGCTCCTGGGGACATGGTTTAGTGGTGGACTTGGCAGCGCTGGTTAATGCTTGGACTCAATGACTTTAGGGTTTTTCCAACCTAAACATTCTATGACCATGTGAGTGCAGGGCCTGAGGATGCAATGCTGCACTAGTCCCAGGGCAGCAGCCACCACCTCTGCACTGTACCACACCATTTGCTGCATTACATGCACACCACACATGCACTAAACACGGGATGCCCAAAGTATCAGAAAGGGCCCAGAAACACTCAGCAACTTCTCCATATTCTTCAGCAAATCACTTGGGTTATGGCCTGCACTGTGTAAACTGCAGCTTTATGAAAAGCTTGCCACCTCTTCTGATTACAATACTTGCTTTTTCTGAAAGACTAGAACTTGCAAAGCAGTGAAAAATGTTACATTTAGTTTCCTTTACCATCCTGGTTTGTTACCAGGGTTAGATTCTCCAGCTTCACAGGGGCTGAGTGAGCATCTCCAATTTCATAGTGGAAAACAGCAACTCCCATTCTAGCTGGTGGCATCTACTTTTTATTTTACATGAGACTGGACTATTCAAAACAGCGCATCCACTGTGTCATAAAACTTCATAATAAATTTCACTATCTATAAAATGTTGATTAGTCATGCAGCAATCTGTAATAAAATCCCATAAATGCCACAAAGCTGCACCCTGCTGATTTACATTGCACTTACAGAGAAAAAAGAGCCCAATATACAACTTCATGCTTTATTGTTGCATTATTGCCACATTGACAATTACAGCAAATTTCTTTTGCAGATATTTCAAGGTAACATCTGAACATCTCCTATGCTTATATGCTATTGCAACATATTTTAAAAGTATCAATAACCATCAGTAAGAAATCCAGTTCACCAGTTATGATTATTTTGGAAAAGGTAATGCTTTGGTAAGGACATCTATGTATAAACATGGATACCTCCCAACAATATATAGCTTTCATACAGAGACATTTTCTAATCATATAGGAATTTCTGTGCTCTAAAAGCCACTAAAGCTATCTTAAGAGCCATACCTCATTGTACAAACTTACATATCTATCTAAGTAATCAAAGACAAAAATCAGGTATTATCTATATATGCTGTATATATTGCATAAATAAACAGGAGCAGTAGTTTGCAATTTGAAAGCATCCATGCTCCTAACTTACTGTCAGAATGGAGATGTGGTGTGGCTTTCAAAGCTGTTTTTATCTATTACAAGGCATGGAGCAGAGGTACCCAGCCCCACCTCACCGTGTGCCTCCACGCTGAGGTTTAGTTTCCCACAGCAGTCAGTGGAGCCAGGAGCGATCCAGCTCACCCTGAAACTCTTCCCTTTGGGCAATGGTGCCATGCCTAAGCTCTGCTGACCCTCCTGACTGCACCGGGCTCCAGGCACTGCTCCAGATGCAGGCACAGCAGGAGGCAGAGCTGGATCCCACCCAGCTCCCCTGAGCCAGCAGGTACTTGAGGTGACGGTGACGCTCTGCTCTGCTCCATCGCTGACACAGCCCTCGGACAGCTGCGGCGGCACCACCAACCACCTCCTGTGCCCTGCCTGCAAACATTCCTGCCAGCAAATCCTCTCCTGCACACAGCCCAAGAGGCTCAGCCATGCTGCCCTCATGAATGAGCTGCTCAGGTGTGAATCACCTGTACACTCACAAGCAGCTACAAACAAGGCCTCTGCTGCACCGACATCAGACACAGACAGCAGATTTGAAAAGTTACGCATACTCTAATACAGAATAATTCTTACAAACAACACTCGTTCCTTAGGGCAAGTATGGTTTCCAATCAAATTGAAAATAAGCACTGCATATGTAGATTGTAGATCTTTCCTTGGGTTTAGAATAAGTATGTCCGTGCATATAATTTGTAAAACATCATTTCCATTTCAAGCCTACAAAGAGATGGAAATGTCAGGTCCCTTGCACCTAGACAAAGTGAGTTGTTCCACTTGTGAAATGGGCCATATTTCCCATTATTTGGTTGCTGTTGTTTAAAATCAGCTGCTCAGGAAATAATTATTAAATCTACAGAATGTTTAAAAAATAATAATTTCTAAACTTTCCACACAGTTTTTTAACCACAAATGAACTGCTAAAGCCCCAAGTGACCTTACCATTTCAGTGATTTGCCAGGTGAATGGCTGCAACATTAGCTCCCACTTTTCTGACATCATTAGAAACTTTATAAACCTGGAGGCTTTATAAACCAAAGGCTGTATTGTATTTATAGTCAGTTAAAAACAGAAGGACACTTTAAAATAGGTAGAATGTATAAAACTTTTTTCCTGTTTTTTACAGAGGTGAGTTATGGAAGGAAAATGACAGAGCTAAGTGATTTTGAACTGAGAAATTAAATGATTTGATTATCTGGCAAAAATAAACTGATTGCTCCGTTTGGAAATAACTTTCTTTTTACTCCCTCATATCACTACTGTATTTCAGAATAAGAAGACTAGGAAAAAAAACGATGTACAAAAGAGATTGGATCATAAACATATTTACTAATGGTACCTCTTAGTTTCAAAAGGTGATCTCAAATTCTAAATTAAAAAAAGGAAACTGATTTTTCACCAACTTATTATAAGTTCAACATGGAGGGTCATTAACTCCTTTAGCTTGCTATTGGAATGTGAAATAATCACCTCAAAAATACAGCCCCCAGTGAGACCCATGAGATTACAAATGAGCTGTCTACAGCAGCAGTCTTCTTGTAATTCTGATTTCTCTCTCCTCTCCATTCCCACAGACCACCAGAGGGAAAAATCTCAGCAAGACTGTGTGAGTGCAAAGGGGTGTAAAGAAGATTCAGCTGCATCTCTGCCCACTTGAGAATGTATGGGGGCCCTGCCATCATCTCCCTGGCTGAATCCAGAGGGCACTGGGGTGGAACACTGAGGACACTGAAGGCTGCAAGGGTTCTACAAAATCAAGACAACCACCGACTTCTGTCTCAACACACCCAACAAACTCCCTCCAGACAGTAAAGGTACCAGTACAAAAGGGCTGCTCTTCCTCACTGGCTTAGCATAAAAACTACATTAACTATCTGCTACTCTGAGTCCACAACTAAAAGTACAGATTTTAAGCTGATTAATCATATTATTCATACTGAAGTTTTTATCTTGGCAATAAGAAAATCTTATAAAAAAGCACCCCTGATCAGCAAATACCCAATACAGAATTTTCCATCTGGGATAACAACTGAACAATGTCTTCATTCTTATTAACCCTTGAGAATTAAAGTAAAAGAAACAGCATTTTATTTTAGATGTCAATTTTACAGACTTGACAGTGTGGCTACTAGAGGGTTTTTGTCTTCTCTTGCACACATTCAGTGAAGCAGGCTGGCAGAGGTCCTGGTGGGAGCTCACTTGCGCGGCTGGTGGATGTGCTGTTTGACGTGCTGAGGGTGGGGAAGCTTCTCCACAGAAGGATGTGGCTTCTGATGAGCCACCTGAGCTGCAGCTGGAGGGAAGTCCTTATCACCCTGTTTGAAGAACACAGCAGGAAAAGTTTAAGGAATCTTAAAAGTGTACTTTCCAGTTCAAATTGATGTAAATTCTAAAAACTGTGAAGATCAGATGAAAAACAGTGTTGCATGTCACTTTGAGGTCCCCCTTTACACATTCTATGTTTTTATTCTTACTAGCCAACTTCAAAATTTTTCTTATGCAAGCTTCACTTCTTCCAGTTACACACACTATCCAATAATAAGGTATCTTAATGTGACCCCAGGGGAAAAAAATCTAAATATTCCTATCTTCAGATGTGTTTGGTTTCAAAGAAGCCACTAGAAAGAATAGACTGTTTTAAAAGTAAGTTAAGGCAGCATGAAAAATACCTGCACAAAAAGCCTGCTGCAGGTATCAGAGTTGTGGAA
This sequence comes from Melospiza georgiana, assembly GCF_028018845.1. Taxonomy (NCBI): domain Eukaryota; kingdom Metazoa; phylum Chordata; class Aves; order Passeriformes; family Passerellidae; genus Melospiza; species Melospiza georgiana. Next base: position 83,035,380 of record NC_080430.1, on the reverse strand, counting down.
TGGCCTGGGTTGGAAGCAATCTTAAAGATCATCCAGTTCCAACATCAATGCCATGGGCAGGGACGCCCTCCACTAGACCAGGTTGTTCAGGACTCCATCCTGAGGGATGCAGTTAAGTCACCCAAGGCCTTCTCTTTCCCAAACTAAACAAAGCCAGTTTCTTTAGGAAGAAAGCAGGATCTAAAACTACTTATGACTCAAATCTTAGGGATGGCTGGCTTTGAAGTTTCACATGCTCTTTTAACCAGGTCTGCTAGTGTTGGCTCTCAGGTGCTGCTGCTGGGCAGCCTCAGTCCAGGTGTAACCCATATGTCACCTACTTACCATTGCCATTTCTAGGCTCAGTCCTGTGGGGCTTTCAAAAAGCAACAGGAAACAAATATATCAGTGCTCAGCCACAAGGGGACAATAGTGAAGGGGGACACAACTTCCCTCTTCAGAAAGGGGGACAAACATCATATGCCAGAAGCTCTGGGCATTCCACTGGCTCACAGGGCAACAACCATACACTGTTTTGTTTTGGTTTCATTTTAATCACTTTGTTAACTTGTTACATTTGGTAATTTTTACTCTTCTCCAACTTGCTTCCAGTGTTCAAAGATCTGCTTTCCTCAGACCTGACATTTTCCGCCTTCCCTCCCCCGATGCTGCCAACTGCCCATTCCTTATGGGCCAAGGAAAATGGCATCAGCTCACTCCTTCCTATGGGATCTGACACAAGCACAGCATCTCACAGTAAAGCACACTGCAACCCCCAGTGATGTAAGGTAGCCACCACACAAAGCCATGATAAAACCCTGCCACAATGCAGGAATTACTGATCACATGATTAATGGCTAGTTAATACTAAGGATTTACAGGTCCTGCCTGCTCCTAAAGTCCAGGGAATAGCACCCTAAATCCCAAGTACCTCAAGGCACATATGGCAGCTGAAACACTCAATCTTCAAGCATGTAACCTCACAGGCAGGAGGGTTGCTCCTCATCACAGATCAAGCTACAGCAGCAGTTTAATATGCAGCTGCCTCCAAAGGAAATGAATACAGTAATATCTAGCTTAGATATAAAAGGATGATCCAATAAACTTAAAGTGCTAAAATTCAAAGAAAAACGGTGGAAATAATTTCAATGAATAATTTCAATTTCACACAAACCCAGAAAGAATGCTCAAAGGGCCTTACATGAATATAGAAAACACAAAGCCTCCTCTCACAAAAGAGGAAGGGGTATGAAAAAGATTAATTTTGCTCTGATTGGAGGTAATTCTGAAAAGCTTACAGTAATTTTGCTATGGCTGAGAGAAATTTACTGATAATCTTACCCTAGCAATGACACCGGAGATGAACACCGCTGGCTTAGGTGGGCTGAAAAAAATAAGAGAGATTATTTGTATCACTTATTTAGAAGGTAAAAATGAAATCACACATACAGTGCAAAAAAGAAATGTGGCGTTTTTGGAAACTGATTAATTTTTCAAACAGACAAGACAAATTTTCTCTTCAAATGACTATTGCCTTAGTAGTACTTACTGCAGCCAAAACCAGACCTTTAGGTTTTTGCTGCTATTACTTCACAATGATTGTGACAGAAGAGGCTAGTCCAACAATATTGCTTCTTAAAGCTGAGTCTTTGTTTGCGCTGGTTTCTTAATCCTCAAATTTTTTACATAAACTGCCAGCAGTACTTTAGACACAGTGTATTTGTACTGCACAATTGAAACTGTAGCTGGACTGAAGTCATTGCTGTGTTAGAGAATAAAAGGAATTTCAAGTTTACATCTGTCAATCGAAAAAATGAGGATTCTGAGCCTCAGAAAGAGCAACAGACTGCACTTTAAATCACAGATTTTCAAGCAGGTAGTCTATTACAATAAAAAGAAACATGTCTGCAATCAAACAGATATTGAAAACATAAAGCAAAGCCTTTCCTGGTTTCTCATTTGCAGCCCCTCCACCCACACCAACAGGAACAGACTCTCCACAGCCAGAGTTCTCTGTAGCTTGGTCAGCACAAGCCATTGGTTTCCCTGGGTCAGCACAAGCCATTGGTTTCCCTGATCTCCTGAAGTGACCACCTCTACCTGGAGGCTACAGCACAGCCACATCCAACTGCTCGCCCTGCTGGCACTGCCAGAGTCTGAATTACAGACACAGCAACCTCAGTGCCTCTGGGGCAGGTAAAACCACACATCTGCATGGAGTCTGCAGAAGGGCTGGGGCCTGGAGCTCCAGAAAATCTCCACAGCAGGGGTAATTCTCCTGTAAGAAATCCAGGTAAGCTGAGGCACTGCAGAGGGAAGCAGAGTGGGGAGCTGAAGGTGTCCCTGCCCTGAGAACACCTGTAACTGAGAACTCAGAGCAGCTCCATTAACCGGGACCACAAGAAGGGTTCTACCCTGAGATGTTACAGCTCACAGGGCTGGAACAACACAAGGCACACACAAATCAAATGACTTATTAGAGGAATGATAATGATTACTATGATGCACTTTACAACTACACAGCTTGTAAAAATTTATTAACATGATGTTGTGTGAAGTTAAGATAACAAGCAGCACAGTATTAGACTAGTTATAATGAACTCATAAATATTGCCTGAGCCCTGTTTAAGTGATGGTATTGCTGCTCAGTCTCTGAACAGCCTGGTTATTTAACAAGGCTCAGAATCCCTCCTAGACATTTTTAAAAAGTCAGAAAGACAAGGTTAGAAAAAAAGGAGAAAGGAAAAGAGTTCTGCTCTAAAATACTTCCATGGAAGAATAACAATGATATTTCCTGCCATGAGAAATAACATTTTAATAGCTGTATTAGACTTTTTCTATCCAATTTTCTGTCAGTACAAGCTAATAACAAGCAAAGATCAATAGCAAAACACTTCCATTTCATTCTAATTATACTGAGCCAATTAGTATGCTACAGTCTGCATGAGACTTACTGGATGCTGAGTAACAAACTCAAAGAAATAACTCTGACTGAGAAAATACAGATGTACTGCAGTGGCTCAAGGTACAATTCACACATTTACACCATGACATTATAAAGGAAATGAACAGTAAATGAAAAAAAAAGTATGATAATTTATTTTTCAACTATACATGGAATCTGGCTTTAGTCACACTCAGAGAAACTGTTTTTTGCTTGACATTATATTATTAACAATACTGGATGGTGAAAAAGTCAAATCAGATGGATTTTTTTTTTTAATATTCTTAACATGACCTTTCAATGTTCATTATGCTTGGATGATGCATGAAATTCAAATCAACATTTCCCCAGCAGAGCCTGTATTTGCTGAATGTGCCATGAGCTGTTCTTCAACTACCACACTGTATTACCTGCTGTGGAGTTCATAATTCTTACTTTAAAAACAAGTTCAATGTTCTATGGCTTTGGCCAAAAATGACAATCAGAAGGAATCTCTTGCATAATGGTCATTTCAAAAACATCTTTTACCACTGCAAATTACAAAAATCTGCTTAGAAACCCCAGCCTCCTGTTAAAATGTCATGCTATTCATGTTCACAGGGCCCAAACTTGCAAGTGTTAAGTCTCCCAAGTACACAATAGAGCTGGATATGGTTAGACTATTTGGCAGATTTCTGTATTTATTCTAATTTGTATTTATTTTAATTGTACGTTCTTTTGTCTCAGGAATTAGGCTGAAGATCCTGTAAAGATCATTGTCATTTTCAGGTAAACTAAAATCCAGTCTGAAGTATATGCTTCAGGTAGTACTTCAAAAGCAGCTAGCACATCTTTATAAAGAAGATGAAAGTCAGCAGTACCATTTTCCTAGTAAAAACTGTATTTTTCAGACACAAAGCATTTGTGTTGAACACTATCACAACACAACCTTGCAGCCTTGTTTGTATGCAGTGGGTTCTGTGACTGCCTTTAGTTACACTGCCTTGGAAACAGGACACTGATTAGGCTCTCCCAAAGGTGAGTGGTAAGCACCAAAACACCTCACTTAGAGTTCATGTGGGACACTCTAGGATAGTGCTGACACACAGACAACAACCTAACAGGAATTTAGAGTTGCAAAAGGTATCTACTCCCTGATGCAGCTGGAACAGTTTTCTCCTTGACTTTCCCCCTTGTTTGTCATCTTCATGGATTTTCTGACTGGACTCCCCCTGCTCCATACTAGATTTCCAGTTTTTAAATGGAAGAACTAATGGGAATGCTGACCAAGCTTCCAGCTCAAGCACCTCTACCTTCCATCCACAAAGATCTTGCAGAAACCCTGGCATTTGTCTCTGGCTGCCCCAGGTTTCCATGATCAGCTGCAGGTGCACACAGTAATGAGGCTTCACCTCTCTATTTAACTTGTTACACAGGAAAAATGCTTCCCTCCTACAAGAGACACACCAGCTTAATAGGAAGCTCATTTCCATGTATTAATTATCCAGTAGCAGGGAAAAGGACCAAAAGGTGGCCAGAAATTGGAATGATTGAGTGTGTTGGTATTTATGTCCCATGTCAAGCCACTGGCTTTCCTTACATTTCTACCAGATTACATTGTTTCAGAAAAAATCTTAAAAAAATTAGTATTATTCATTATCTTTGATGATCTATAGAACCAGAACCAGGCCAGAGCATATATAATCACACATCTGTACTAATGAAGAATTCAACAGATCAGAGAAAGGCCTGGATAATCAGTCACTGATTCATGCTTTAATTTCATTCCTAATGAGAGAAATCTTTCCACAGATGAAGTTTGTCATAATAAATTCAATCTCTACTGCCAGACTCCCAAATCATGGGCTTTTGTGGACTCAGATTAGCTGCCAGGACCATAACTCTCTAATTGCACTCTGAGACATCTACTGGGATTGCAGTGTTGCAACATCGCTCATTATCTTTCCCAAGAACTTCCTGAAAATAGAAACAAAAATGGAGAACAGGCACAGGCTATCATTGCTATATTTATACAACACTTTTAAGTGCTTTAAATTCTATTGGTGTTTTATACAAAGCACAACCTACATTTCCAGTATTTTGTAAGCTGTGATGGTTTTTCTGAGGATATACTTAATCTGATGAAAATCGGTTTGACAGATGTTGTTTTGAAGATGCAGCATTCCTTTGTCTAGGCATCAGTAAACAAGAAAGCAAAAAAAAATTATTTTCTGACAAAACCTGATTTTGTTTATACATATTCGTGCTTTACAGCTATTTAATGCACACATTTATTTAAAGTTAATGAATAGTCACAGCTGATACTGTGTAAGGAACACAGTTTTGTGTTTGCCAAGACTGGTTAGTGTTTGTGTCAATACTTTCAAAGCAAATCCTTATTTTGTTCTAACATATGGAGAAAAAGAACACATCTGTTAAGATCTAAGTGTTCAGAGAACTTACCCTGATTTTACATGTGCGATGCTGCACCTGTTTAACATCAGATTCTCTATTGGATTCATTTCTCCTGACTGTTCAAATAGAATAGATTTCTATTATTCCAAAATACTTAGCTCAAATAGGATCTTTATCTGACATGGAAGGCAAATCACAAAGATGAAATAACTTGCAAAGATCATTAACTAGATGAAACGAGGCATTGATAATACTAAAATCTTGTGCCTTCACCTCAGAGGGATTGGTTGAACTGAAGTATGACAGACATCCTATAAAGACAAACACAGTGACACAGGAGTCACTGTGAAATCTCCTAGAGGCCACAGAACACACATAGAGCAGATGAGCATTTATCCAACTCCACTAAAACAGAGATCCTGACTAAATCAGTTTTGTAACTCAACAGGGAAATTTACAGTTAACTGTATCTCTCTCTAAAAATGCAGTGAAGGTGTGCACATATGTGCAGAGGCTGTGCACGTATGCACACAGAGATGACACAAATTCACAGTTGTTTCACAGCGGGCCCAAATGCAGAACAAAGCCGAGCACATTGCTGTGGGGGGGATGAACACCTGCAGCCACTCTGGGGTTTGGTGCACCCAAATTACCTACAGCATCCCTTACCTGATAGGATGGAATGCATATAATGCTGGCTTCCAGCAGAAGTTTGAAGAGCAAATCCAATCTGGAGGAAGGATTGTGAACACTGCTCACAGTGCAATCCAAACCAAAGGGCTCCATTCAGAGCTGACAAAACCAGGAAACACCCCCAAACATTGCTGCTGTCCACACAAACATAAAAGCTCCTAAAATGGGAAGTGGGTCTCACTGCAGCCACAGTGGAGAAGGTAAGTGCCCCATGTACGCTGGTGATCAGAAAAATCAAAATAACGTACCAAGACAAAGAAAGAATGAGAAAAAGCAATAGTAAAAATAGTAGCTTACAGTATACCTCTATTAAAAGATGGTATTCAGACCAGGAACACCATAGGTGAAGAACAAGAACAAAAATATAGATGGAAAAATAGTTTAGAGAGCACAAAGACAAAGAACCCACATAAGGAGACAGCTAAGAACTCTTAGCATACAGTATACAAAGGAGTAGGCAATAGTGCTCTCATCTACCTCGTTACAGTACAAGTAGAAAGTGACACTTGCAGAAGACTAAATTTAAAATTATTAATAGCAGATACCTTTAAAATAGATTTAAATGTAGACTCTCCTGAAAATAAGGCATCAATCTCAAAATTTCCACTATGCCAACATTCAAAACAGGTTAGCCCACTTTAAAAAGGACAAAACTACATAGATGCAAGGCTTTTATTAGACTGGATGATTTTTTTTGTCAAAATATGTTAGACTAAAGTTAAATCATTAAAACTGCATTAAACTAATCTTCTAGATGGAATTATTCATATTTAGGATTAAAGAATGGGAATGATTCATATTTATCTTTTCATATTCGTGGGAATTAATGGTATGTCTTAAAACTGGTGATCACCTTTTGCTCTTTTAAGTAAGCCTGGCAAACAGATATATGGAATCTATAAATACATGTTTTTCAAAGACTTTGGAACCAGAAATTACATCATCATTTTTAACTACCCAAGAATAATGCAGGAATTTGTGACTTGATGTTTCCTTGTTTTAATCAAATCATCCACTGGCATGTACTGTGACTCACAGTTGGCCTATAGCTGTGGAAAGCAAAGGAGTAATTACTGTGACAGGCAGGGAAAACACAAAGGAGAAATTCCTGCAAACCAAAGAGATTCCAGCACAGCACCTGGGGCTGCACCCAGCTCCCTGACCCTGCAGGTAAAGGCAGCACACAGACAGCATACCCTTGCCCCTCCAGCACCCCAAAACAGCAAGGACTTGAGAAGTGAGCAGAACCTTTCACTGATCAGCTTGCCTTTATTTCCCTGCTCATTTCCAAATAAACACCATTCACTTTCCTGACAATTAACTTCGGCAAGCAAAATGAAAACTATAGATGAAATACTAAGAACTGTAGTTACTCATTGATTCCCCAACTGCTTCCTAATGAGAGCAAGTTTTGTGGGTTTTTACTTTTTTTCCTAGCATGATATCCACTCCATGAACAGGTTCCCCAAGTATTCTGAGCAGAATTTCCTTTTCAGTCAACAAAACATCATACTTTAAACCTGCCCTTCTATTTCTGCAATTGAAAGTATTGTGCCCAGTTGTTCAAATCATTCACCTTAATCTTCAAGGTTGTTTGGGAATTTGTATTTTCTGGTTATGAAACATGAACATTAACTAGTCTTAGTTTCAATCTAATGCTTCTCTAAAGATGTCCAGATATGTCATTACAGGGGTGCTTATTTGAATTTACAGAGTTGCCTTTGATTTTGGCATTGTCTGCAAAAACAAATTCTAAGATGATTAAAACCACACTGAGATGATTAAAATCACACTTCTCAGCAACAGAACAAAACTAACAAGCCTGCTCATCAACTTGCTTGAAATAATTTCCCGTTAGTTGTAATACGTTTAGGTTATCAATTTTATGGACAGAAAAGTAATAATTAGTCTGACTGACTACCAGAGGGAAATGTTTTAGCTGATTGCATTGGGACATACAGTATCTGATATTCTACGATTATTTATTGTGTTGAGGTCATTTATCTGCCAAAGCTTTCAGATCTTTAAGACCATCCACAGGATGGCACTGTTGAACCTCAGAGTCTCCTGCAGACGAAGAAGGGAACAACCTCAAAAACATCCAGGTGCTGCAGAAAATACTAAAACAAGTAAAAAGCAGTACTTCCCCTTGATGACAAATGCTGACAAAACACAGTGCATATACAAATACACACAAAATTCTTACACATACCTAGAGATGCTACTTTGGGATACAACTTTCCTGTCTGCGTGTCTTAGGCTGTGCCCTGACACACCCCAAGAGAATGCAATGCCCTATCAGGAAATTATAATTACTATTTATTTTGCTATTCACACACAAGCAAATCGGGTGTCCTGATCTTTTAATGAGGTGGTAAATGACTGGCCATTACATTTAATAGCAACTGATTGACATTCACTATTCTAAGATTCACTATTAAGGCATTGCAGCATATGGCCTGATTAATCTCACCAGCCTCTCCATTCATCTTTTTAGTTCAAGTATAACCCATAAAAAGAAATTATTTAAGAAAGAGATCCCATCTCTTATCTATATTGTTATACATGATATTGCTATCAGAGAATAAATTTCTCTTTCAAGCTGCCTTCTGATAACAAAATGAAGATTTAAGTATTTCACCTTTTCCATAGACTCAGAGGATTTAGAAATAGTCTGCGATTCTCCAACTGCTGGTTGATTTATAAAGGTTCCATCCTGTTATTGCAGTATCTCCATTAGCTCTTAGTGAACACCCATGATCAACTTCTCACATGCAGCTACTGCAGCATCAGCCCACTTAATAATCTTTAACTACTTGACTGTGGAAAAAAGAGAGCTGTGAAAACTTACATGAAGAAAGCAGTGCTTAAATGGTGATGCAACTCCAAGGAAACTCTAAAATAAGGAAGGAAATAGGGTAGACTTCAAGCATTTGCAAAATTACCAAAGACCATGGTTCAAAAGGGAGAGAAGACCAAATTTTCCACGTGTTTGTCAGGTGCTGAAGTGCATCCCTGTGCACGTTCCCATGACAGCAGTGCACTTCCATGCTGAGAATATCATGAGCATGGGCCTGCACTGCAGTCTTGGCTGCAGAGATGTAGGAGTCAGTTGTGGCACTGTTGAACTCCTCCATCTCTCAGCAGATGAAAGATGGAGTGCAACTGGAAGAACGGCTTGATGCTGTACCAGGAATAGAGGATGTCAGTACAGTGAGAAAAACATAAGAAGATAGAAGCTGAGAAGGTGAAAATCTCATCATTTCTGCCCAGGTGAAGCTGTGTTTGTCTCAGAGCCACACAGCAGTGGCCTGAAATTTCCCAACCTTTCCCGTTAAGAGTTCATAACCTGAATCTTGCTTTCCAATGTTTCACAGTATTAATCATTCAGTAGATGTGCACCTTTCACTCTCCTAGTGCTTTGAGCAATTGCAGTACCATTTGTTATTATCCCCAAAACCAGTGCAGACATGAAGTCAAACGTGCAGGCATTGCACATGCATAAACACTACATCACCTTCCACAGCCATACAACTGTAGTGAGAAGCCTTCTCAACCCAATTTTACACTCTTCATTCTGAATGGTTTCCATTCTACACTCACACCCTACTGTTATGTGAAGCTCTCCAAAGGAAATCTCTGCCCATGGCAAAAGGGACCATAAGGAATTTCCTGTCCATTTCAATAGGCCACTCCTGGGGAAGCTCTGAACATGATAAAGGATGCTGTTGGAAGGTCATGAAGATGCTCTGGTAGTATCAGATGCCAGCTGAAGGTTGTGTAAGCTGACTGTTCTTAGTCAAAAGCTTGCTTTAGTTCAAACCCTGCCAAAGTTATCGACACAATTTTCCCTATTCTCCAGTGGCAAGTGGAGTCATAAATCATGTCATCCAGACATAGAGAACATTCTTTAAATATGCAATTTTATATTCAGAGCTCACACAGGAGCAACAGAAGACGGAATTAAGAAATGTTTTTAACTTAACAGCTTACTTTTAATAGCAAGAAACCCCCTAGTCCCTAATACACTTAGCCCAGATAGGTTTTTACTGTGACACAAGACAAGGAACTAAGTTCTCTCAAAAGGATTCAGACACAGGTGCATCTTCATTTAAATGAACTTGTTGAACTACAATTTCTCCACAGAGAAGCTGCCCTCCACTGCCCTGAGAGGAAGCAACCACTCGATTCCTCCACTACCATTACAGTGCCTGTGCTGAGAGGTGGTGGCTGGAAAGGCATCATCACTTTCCATCCAGAAACATCCAGTCCCCTGAACACTACCAGAACAGGCTGTTTCTTCCTTCCATATTAATCTTATGGGTTTAATCTGGAAGGTCAATATCAGATATTACTACAATCATCTGCAAAACTTCCACTGTCAACGGGACTGGGACTTGGTGCCATGAAAATACACAGAAAATAACCTTCAGGAAATCAACAGCAATGGGATTCAAAGCATTGTAATCTGAAGGATGTCAAGAGGAGTTCTTAGACACTAAGCTTTCACTCCGTGTGAAATAAATGTCTAGCTTTGTAAAGTGATAACAGAAGCCATGACAATTCAAATGGATAACAGATCAATGTGTTGTTAAATCTGAATATAGTACTAAAGTAGTACCCATTCATTTCAATAGGCTGTAGAAATTTTAAAGCAACTACAAACTCCTGAATGTCAATACCACTAGTGATTTTTCTGTTAATCAAAGAAGAATGACTGCTACTTTTCTAGTTCAAACTCTTAGATCTGCCACTTCTTGGTGTTCTATTTGTTTGAATGGCTTTAGTAACAGCAAAAGCAGTTCATTTCCTTAAAGAAGCACCATAGCACCCGCAGGATAGCAGCTGACTACCTGGCAGAATTACCTGCTACCATACAGAGCAGGTTAGACTACATTTTTTCTGTTTGTGGTGCACATCTTTGCTTCTTCACTTTGCTTCTATGGGACATATAGATCAGCCTCTCTGAGGAATGAAAATAAAACATGCATGCACAGTCTCAGCTGAGCTTGCATTTATTAAGCAGCAGCAGTACTAGTGGTACTTCATGCTGCCAGTTTGTACAAGTATTTTATACTGGTCATTTCCACACACAGCACAACAGAAAAGAACGAAGATGCACTAAAAGTTACTAATTTTACTTTATCCACTACCTGGTGGGACAGTTCTGGCTAGAGTACTGTCTAAAGCTGCATTTCCGTCCTTCCAGCTGAAGGATGTCCCCAGCAAGAACACCATTTTTCCAAAATAACTGCCTGGTGGCAGTACCTTTGGCCACTGTCTGGATGTTATAACAAATGACAATATAATAATGGGAACTGACTTAAGAAATCATTACCATACTCACCTTTGAAAAGTGTACCTATCTAAGTATCAGCTTAGATTTGTTTGGATTAGCAAAATTAACAATACCATTCCTCTGTACGCTTCAAAAACCTATTTCTGTAATTCTGTGCATATTTGGACATAGAACCATTTTAATTAACGGCTTTTTATTTACTACTGAATTGCAACATGCTTTGTAAAAGCCTATTAACATGCAAATGCACATTTCCCATGATTCAGGTAATCTTTACTTTTATGTAGTAATGTACCCAGTACATCATGTGAAGATTAATGAAAACATACAACACCACAATCAGATTTTCAGATCATTAAAAAGTGAAATAGCAATTGTCACAATAACTACACTATCTATCATACTCACAGCCAATTTGTAAACACTACTTTTTATAACTTTTCATAATGTGGGGTGACTCATAGCCTATTCTTTTCAAATTTTCCTATTTGGAAGAAACATTTTGTAAATAGGAGCAATTTCTACTACAAAAATGTATTTTTGATTATTTATCTCTTGATTTGATTATATTTCCTTATTTCCCCTCACACCTTTAAGACTCCTCAATATGCTGGGACTCAGGGCTAAATATGTGTGGAATGCTGATTATTTTAAGAGTTCAGTATAAAACACATCCCTGCTGAGTTTTCATTATGAAAGCAAGTGGTTAGAGGGAGCTCAAGATCTGCACGAACAAGTACCAGAGGAAATTTTTCAATGGTACTTTTTTGGCAGAGGGTACAGGGGAGGTAATGATCCTGTCCTTCTCTAACAGCCTTTTAGCCCCCAAGGACTTGATCCCAAACCAGTAGTTTTTGTAGTTGTTTTTAATGGCAAGACATTAACGATGCAACAGTGGCAAGTTAATCACCACTCTCTTTATTTTCTATGATGTGATGACTTTGGATAATGTATTTCCAAAGTCAGTGCTTTCCTGAGAAAGCATCTCTGTAACTTGCAGCATAATCACTTCACATGTAAATACATCAGGAATTTGGAACCTGTAGCAACCAAATTTTGCTACAGGCTGGAGTGTAAGATGATGCACTGCCTGACTCAGCTGAACTCTTCTGGATTCACATGATCTTAGACACAGCTGAAAACCTTTGCAACGAGAAGTCCTAAAAATACTTTAGAGGAACAACAGCACCAATGTAGATCGTACAGTTCTTCCTCTTTTTTTAATCAAAGACTCAGGAAGAGGACAGAAAATATACTGCCCTGGGACTGCTAAGTCAAAGAACACAGGGAAGGATTCAGATGGTTATCCTGCTTTCATTAGAAAAACATCTCATGGAGAGCGTGAGACACGGGAGAAATCATACTGACAGAAATGCATGTATCTGAGAGAGGCCTCAGATTCCATTAAGGCTGTACATTCTGGTTTGATATCCTACAATACAGATAATCTTGAAAAAGTGAGCCCCCCCCAAAAAAATAAAAGTTTTCATTTAACTTAGGTATTATTAAAATAGAGGTATTATTTGAATATTTTATTTAGCAGAGAGCTGCAAAACATAAAATAGCAAAGGTCAGCAGAATGCAACAATGCTAGAAGTAGCAATAATGTATTTTTGGTGTCATTTGTTGTCACTTCTCAGTCTCTGAGTGACTCCCAGAGCACCTACTCATGGCAGGTGCAAATAAGCCATGAGGCCAGACTGCGTTTGAGGCTGCTCAGACACAGAAAGCTGTGGTTCAGTGAAAATGTATTCGCTGAACAGAGGCTGAAAAAAACCCAACGCATGCACTACAACAGGTTTTTGGTAACAACCAGATAGCTGTGACCTCAAAAAGCTCAAACTAAGAATATAAGAAGCCAAAACAGTGTCTGAGATATTTACTGTACTTGTATTTACTTATAAGTCTCCTTTGACATTATATTCTGAGATCACATTTTATAAATTGATACATGTAAATTTTTGACCAACAAACAAGTTTGCACACACCTTTAACATCAAATGCCTACCCATTCCTTATGTGACCACAAAAAAAAAAAAAAAAAGGCAAAAAGAGCAGGTGTAAAGCGAATGTCCTTAATTTATCAAAAGGACAAATAATTTTCTAATTTTCATCCTCCATATTTATGGAAAAAGTTTCCATTAACCAACACGGCATTCCTATTATTAACCTGCACTGTCAAGAGAGGAGACAGATTCTCTTGTGTATTCTTGCTCTGAGTACTTGCTGCTATGACATTAAAATTGACAGAAGGGTATTGGGCTCCTGTCATATTTATTTAAAATCTTCATACAGAAGAAGCCCACAGAGACATACCCTAGGCACCCAGATGACAGCAATGCTATTGCTGCTACATAATAGCCAGCTGCAAACTGAAGTTTAATTTCATTTTTGCCTATCAGAGGGATCTCTTCTAGTGACTTCCAGTTGTGAAGAAAGGTCCATGAATTTTACAGCACCAATCCTCATTCAAAACCGTAGCACATCAAAAGGAGTAGAAAGTAAGGCATGCAGGAGCTTTAGGGGAGAATAGCAAGTTTTGTAGTGAAGCTCTGCTACAGAGAACAGCAACACTTCCTGAGGCAACACAGAGGGGACAGTAGCACAATCCAGAGCTCAGAGGAAACACGGTGCAATCATGCTACTTGATCCGTGAATAAAGCAAGAAGAGAAGGGCCCATTCCTCCTAGGTTCACGAGTTTTTTGAGTATTGGGCAGAGGTACAGTAGGAAAGGAAACTACAAGGAGAGGGAACAGAAAGTGAAAAGAAAGGGAAAGGGGGAGGGGAAGGAAAAAAAGAAAGAAAAAATGAACATCCTCTCCTTTGGCAGCACTGCTGAATATGCATCAGGAAAAATTTCCTAAAACACAGTGGAAGTGTAAGCTCCTATGACAGGCCCCAATAACAGGGCAGGAGAAATACCCAGGGATATGCTCCATGTCAAGCACAAGCTATCTTGTGTTAGTAAGTAAGGCTAGAGAAAGGCCATGAAAAGACAATGCAAGGATGCCACTGACCCGCCTATGAAGTGCCTTATGTAGGCACCCCAGGGTATCAGTGACAAGTTGCCATGGACTTCCCACCTCAGGCAGACAAAGGGCTCAGCACAACCTTGTTACGCACACAAAGGGACACAACACTGGTGCACAAATATTCTTTCCTCTCCCCCTTTTCTGTGTGGGTGGGCTAAGTATAATCACGTGTATGCAATTCTTATCCCCAATCCCCTTCCCCCCCAGTTTTATAGTTGTGACATGGAGAAATGATCCAAGTGTTTTGTAGCCTATGCAGAGATGAGAAACACTGCCATTCCTCTGAAAGACCATCAAAAGGCAGATTTGCCACTCATATGTAAAGCACCAATAAGCTATCAGCAGTAATGAACTACCAGACATTTATTTTGGTACCTCTGCTATTTCCTGAAGCCCAATTTCCATACAGACCACTGGAGAGCCTCAATCTTTTATGAATCAAAACATTACGACTTTCACATGTGAGAGAGGAAGGCCACATCTCTCCTGAACAGAAGAAAAATGAATGGAGAATTTCCCACTCTCTGTATCTGCCTGTGCTGGCATGACAGACCACACTGTGTGACAGAAAGCAGCTACCCAGCATTATGTCAAAGGGAGAGCTATGATCACCCTTGGAAGTGGCAAAGTCATGCTGATTTTAGCCTGCATTCGCTTTGCAGAGCTTCAAGTAACAGTAGGGTGTTAACAACGAATGGAAACACTCCAGAAAACACGAGCTAAGGCAATTCACTATTGCAAAAGTCCAGCCTGAAGTAATTCCTGTCCTTCTCTAGGTATCACAGACTGTAAGCAGCCCCTCGTAACTTTCTCATAAACCACTCAATGCTCAGAAAGTTTCATTTTTTATTTCACCAAATGTTATCTCACTGTCACTCTTGGCACATGAAGCAATTTCATCATCTGTTACCATTTCTTTTAGGTATGGTAATCTTAAGGAACAAATTAATTAAAAGCTTAAACCAGACTGACAGGTGTGACTTCAGTAGCAGTTTTTTAATGAAAATGTGTATTTTAGAACTTCAGGAAGGCTGGTAATTATTTCAGGTAGGTCAGGTTTTAGACCAAATCAAAACATTAACATAACAATGGGAAGATGTAATTTGGTGATGTTTATGTCCTTGGAAAACCTAAGGAAACCCATTCAGCATCTTGGCTATTGTCCACATAACACAACAGTTTCAAATGCAGTTTGTAAACTTGAACTCTGGCTATTTTTATTAGTATACCCTGCTGCATTTTTCAAAGGGCTTGGGCCTTCACAAATGTGACTGATAAAACAGGAGCATCTGTACCTCTGAAAACTGAGTGAAGATTATTAAGTACGGTACTTGCACTTGAGAAACCACTTCTGCATTTTCAGTAGAATGTGTGACTGAGCCTGCAGAACCACTATCACAGAAGCATGAGAGAAGTGAAATATCTGATATAATCCTCAAGGAAAAGATGAAAAGAATTTGAGCACAAATTCTTTGAGAATAAATAGGATAGTGCAAAAGAGCTGGCTGTTCATCTTCTCACGTGCACTTTTTAACGATTAACAATTTGGTTGTAATGACAAAGAAATATAGTATTCTGCAAAATGTGGACTTGACAGCCCAGAAGATCATAATCCTTTTAAGCACAGAACAGGCAATGCAAGCAGAGGCCAACTCAAACATTGTTGCTACTGTGACCTTGTCCCCAGACCTGCACTTCAGTGTCTTCCCTAGTGGTGCATCTGGCTGCAGCTCAGGCTCAGTCAGCAGTGCCCACACACAGATGCCAAGCCACGGATAACAATCCCATCACTGCAGCCTGTGCTGGGTCAGTGCTCAGGGCAGCCTGTCTCTCTGGAGGTTCACATGCTCATGACACCAGCTTTGCTCTGAAGATCACCAGCTTTTTCCTCCTCCATGGAGCATTTCATTGTGAATTTATTATTTTTTTGCACTCATCTGACACTGGCAACCTACTGATCAGAACTCTGGTCACTTTGGACCAACACAACTGTACAGACAACCAAGAGTAGGTTCCACATTGCCCCATCAGATCATTTATAAGATGTGGGGATGGCTGTACAAGGCCACACTCTGAAAAGGCTAGATGGCTCTCCTGGATCATCCAGTCTCCAGTACGTGCTGCTTGGGTGGCTCCTCCTGGACAGCAGCACAAAGGACAAGCTTCCTCTAATATCCCTCTTAGCAGAGATCTGCCACTACACTTCAGATAGAAACTGAAAATCAATCTTAGATTATAACACTTCAACCTAAGAGAGTCTTGGAAACACTCATTCCTAACCTATTCTCTGGACATACACATACAGAGTTCATAAACCAAAACTGCCTTCAATTATTTGAGAAGAGAGTATAGTCTAGACAGTCTAAAAGTCTAAAAGACAAACAACACTGAAAAAAACTAATGAAACAAATTACAGAACTGTAATTACAGAGCACTCCACAAGAGAACCACAGAAGGGCTGAGGTTGGCAGTGACCTCAGGAGATCATGTGATCCAAGCCCCTGCTCAAGCTCAGCAATCAAGAACACAGGCTGCCCAAAACAATGTCCAGGCAGCTTTCTATTATCTCGAAGGATCAAGACTCAAAAATCTCTTTGGGAAATATGTGCCAGTGCTCAGTCCCTCTCACAGGAAACACCTTTTTTTTTGACTGATGTCCAGAGAATTTCAGTTTGTGCCTGTTGTCTCTGGTTCTGTGACAAGGCATCACTGAAAACCACTGTCTCCCTTTTCTTTGTGCCCTACCTGCAGGTATTTATATATATTGAAAAGCTCTCCCTGGCTCCTTCAATCTCTCTTCACAGCAAAGGTGCTCCAATTTCTTCATCCTTTTTGTGGCCCTTCACTGAGTTGACCATCTTCAGTCGCTCCAACTTCCTCTTGTACCAAGGAGCCCAAAACTGAACACAATCCTGTGGCACATCAGCCCTTCCTCACAGTTTTGTGTCGTATGCAAACTTGTTGTGGGCAAGGTCTGCCCCATCACCTGGATCATCAATGAAGATGTTGAAGAGGATTGGACCAGATCCAGTACTGACCCCAGGGATACAGTGCTAATAACTGGTCTCTAACTAGACTTCCTTTAAATGATCAGTTCTCTGGCCATGGCTATTCAAGCAGTTTTCAACTGACCTCACTCTGCTCATCAAGCCCATGCTTCATCAGATCCTCTCCATGGAGTTCTTTCAGCAGAGAGCTTTGAAGGCCTTTCTGAGACCTAGGTAGAAAACATCCAACGCTCTCCCCTTGTCGATCAAGCTGGTATTTTCACTGCAGAAGTTTATTAAGTTTATCAAATATGACTTCCCTTTGATGCATCTATGTGGACTTTTCCATCACTTTCATGTCCTTCTAGTACCTGAAAGTAGTTTCCCTGATTGCCTGCTCTATCAGGAAGTGAGGTAAGGCTGACCAGCCTGTAGCTCCCTAGCTCTTCCTGACTGCCTTTTCTGAAGTGCTTCTAAACACTGGGAAATTTTTTAATATTCCAAGAGTTTCTGTTAGGTACTTCAAGAAAACAAAAAAGCTATTGTAAGGGTGGGACTGAAAAGTCAAAATTATGAATAAGGTATTTGATTCTTCAAAAGATTTTAACTTAGCTGAATCTTTTAACTGTCAAATACAGTTCCATATAAAGCATTCAACACTTTTAAAGTTGAGGCACAGACATCAGATTATGCAGTGATTATTCTGAATTAAATACCAAACATAATTACAGAACTATGAACTCATGAAGTGATCAAGATACTCACATTTGCATTTTATAGTTTAGAATTAACCATGTACATTCCTCTAGGAAATACAGATTGGTGAATTTCAGCTGTATTATTATTGTATTTTGCTATAGACATGGTTATTATCTACCAAAATAGTTTTTTATGTAGTGCTATTGCACAGTTAAATTCAATTTCCTCCTTTCCTGCATTTATGAAGTCAAGTTCTGCATAAAGCAATTCAACAATTCTAATATAATCATCTAACAACTGAGAGACTTCTGGGGTATGGAAACTTCAGGAATTATTATATGAAGACATATTTAAATTAAGCAGAACATGTAACACTAAAAATATACTGTAGCACTGATACAAAGTCTAGACAAATCATGAGCTCCTAAAAATGGAAGATTCATGTAAAATTTCTAGAACGTAGACAATATGGAAAACAATGGGCCTCTGCAGTCAATGCAATTCCTCTTCACAGAAAATGTGTGGATTAAGAGACATTAAAAACTTAACAGAAGACTGGTGAACTTTTGACTCAGCAGCAACTTAGTCAAATCCCATGAAAGTTAACTTGTAAACTGCTTTTTTTCCCCCATTAGCCTTTTTACCCTAAAATAAAGCTGTCCAAAGGTTGGCTGGTTGCTGTTTAATCCCCTTTTGTGTGAGACCAGAATCATGACAGAGGAAGCAAAGTCTCTATCAGAGTTACCACAGTAAAATTTAAGTAAAATGACTTTAAAAGTCCAGTTCTGAGAGCAGAGAATAGGGAACCACTGATAAAAATGACACCCCAAAAATAATTCTCTAACTGCAATATGTAAACAAAGGCAAACAAATGAAATTAGATCCTAGGAACTGCCTTTTATTTTGGTGGGCCTGAGATGCTTCATCCTGTCCAAGCTTGGGCACAAGAACCTACAACATCCCCTTTAAAAGGAATACCTAATACCCTTCACAGCACAGTTGGCTTTGGCTGACGTGAATTCCACAGCCAGGAAGAAATGCACATTTCATATATAAGGCTGATATCAAAACTTCAAGTAACAGGTTTATCTTACTTTAAGACACAGGGCCAATGTTTTTCCTATTGAAAACACAAAGCTTGTAACAAACATTTCTTTCCATTTTACCATGGTATAGATATCTGGACTTTAGGCTTTCCACTTGTCTGTGAGCCCAGGTCTATAAATCTAATTTTAAAAAAATCCAATGCATATCTAGATGGCCATTCCTGTGCTGTAATTTGACAGCATTACTTCATTCATTGCAGACAATTTCAACTATGAGAGCTTCATCCAAGATAATGTCTCTCTCAGTACGAATGAACCCCTTATCCATGGCAAGAAGTGCTCTCCAAATGCTGAGCTGTTTGGTTGCAGCAGACTGATGAGAATCTTACATGTTCTATATTATTATCCTTTGAATTAAAAAAAAAACAAACAGCAAAATTACCTCAGTTTCTCCCAGGATACCTTAAGACCAGCAAGCTGATTAGGTAAGGGTTGTTTTCTGGGATCAACTGGCTCTTGCAATCCAGCTATAAATGCAAATGAAGATCTTGAAGAGATGCACAGCAGAAGTCACAAGGTGGGACTCAGATGACATTACTTACTTGAACAACACCTATATGTAATTCAGAATATATTACCTCTTAGCTTATTAAAAATTCATCCTGATACTTCTTGAAATATTCCTGTGTGATAGATAGCTGAATTAAAACAGTTCCATCCAGGACTTGACTTCCTCCACAGCAACAAGGCTGTCCACCCTCTGCAGGTAGAAGTATCTACTCTCATAAAGTGCAGATCCTCTGGAAAACAGGGATATAGCCTAAGTCTCTGAATAACTATCTTCAAGGAAGATCAGCTGCTCTGCCATACTGAGAATGAAAGCAACTTTAAGAAGATATGGCAATGCCCCGGCTTACCAGGGACTCTCAATTGCCACTTGTTTGTCAGGAACATTCTCTGTGGCATTTGTGCATGTGGCAAAAAATGAGGCATAGAGGACACAGTCCCAATAATGGGACCACACTGTTCCAATGATGTGACACAAGTAAAGCAAGATGTGTAGGAATCTTCAGGCATGAAACAGAAGTCTGAGTATTTCAAATATATAAAGGTTCACAAGACCAAGAGGTCATCCAAATTTTCAGCTCTGTGAGTAGGTCTAATGAGATACACCATCTGTGCTTGCAGATAAGGCATTTCTGCTTGCAGGTATCTGCTCTGCATGGCTAAGGCCAAGAAAATACAGCTTCACCTGCACAAGATTTTCAAAGCTTCATGAGCCAAATGAGACTGTCCTGCAATTTTGGCAGACAGCAATATCCCCAAAAACAACACATAAAACACCAGCTACTCTTTATCACCACTGCTTCTATTTGTTGTCCCTACTATACACAGTTACAAAGGAAAGTCCCAGGAGATCCAAGGGCAGAAAATATGAGCTTCACAGGCCAGGCAGGCACAGATGCAGACAAAAAAGACAAAAGATTGAGATTTGTGAAAACAGAGGTAAATACACCTAAAGCTAATCTGGAGAGAAACTTGACATAGAGTGATAAGTTATGAAACACAGGCTATAGACGATGAGGCTGATGAGATCAGACTAAATTTTACAACTAATATAACTAATTTCTCTCTTGGATTCCTGGTGAACAGCAAGCTGAACATGAGCCAGCAGCATTTTCTAGTAGCCTAAAAGCTGGCTTTATTTTGTGCTGAAGATTAACCCGCTCTGCTGAGTGCTCACTAGACCATGTTTGGAAAAATGTGTCCAGTTCTGGGCTCCCAAAACATCAATAAAGTAGTGTGAGCTCAGGGAGGGCCATCAGGATGCTCCCATGGTTGGATCATTTATCCTCTGAGGAAAGGCTCAGGGAACTGGGTTTGTTCAACCTGCCGGAACAAAGGCTTTGGGAAAACCTAACAGCAGCTTGTCAATGCCTGCAAGGATGTTACCAAGAAGCCAGGCTTTAAACAGTGATGCATGGCTGCAGGATGGGACAGCAGGGAAAAGCTGAAAAAAGGGAGGTTCTGCGCAGACAAAGTTGCCATGAGGACAGTGGAGCAGAAGAACAGGTTGCTTGTAGGGATTTCACAGCCTCCATCTCTGGAGATTTACAAGACCTGGGTCAATAAGGCCACGGGTATTCATTCTGGTCTGAGCTCTGCTCATCCCTGCTTTGAGCCTACACTACAGATCTCTCAGGCCATCTCCACCCTGAGTTATCTCATGATCCAGAGCCTGGACTGTGTCCATAGATGCTATGGCTTATAAGAAGCTCAGAAATTTAACCCAGGCAATCTGCACCTAGCAATTAGTTTCTAATAGTGACCAATTGCAAAAGTTTAGCAAAAGTGCTAATGACTAAATTAAGTTCAAAGTGATCATTTCCCTGCTATTCATCTCATAAACAGCTCATTGTCTTAATCTGCTCCCATCCATTTTGGCAATTGGATGAGAGATTTCCAAAGTCTCACCATGGTCTGCACACATCTGAAATCATCTTCAATTAGTGCACACTCCCATCTAGCATGTAACCAGTAGAAAACAAAATTCTGCTAATGGTATGTAAATTGTTTTAAAATGAAAGAGGCTGAGAAAGCAAAAGAAAAGTAGCATGAAGGTGTGGATGAACCAGATGTTACTTACTGGAATTTAGATGATTCTACACAGTTTGTCTACTAATAAACAGAACTCACAAATTGCACTGAATGCTCCACTAATTTCTTTTACGTTACCCTCACATAAACCCTTTCTTCAGCAAACAGAACAGACCTCTGGTTATCAATGAGGATTACACAAGAGGTGCCCTTGCTGTAACAGCTGGAAAGGATTTAGGAAAAAAGCTAGGGAATGCTCAAGAAAGAAGACATCTAGAACTAAAGGAGTCTAGTAATTTCCCAGAAAATATTCAAAAGCTATACTTAGCAAATCACATAATCACGCTTTTCACAGATTAAACTTTCTTTTTTTTTTTTTTTTTATAGCATCCAACTTGAGATGTTAAATTCAATGCAGGAAAGACCAACGCAAATAAAGGCAATAGGAGCTATAGCTGGAAAATACCAAGTGCTACATGCAAAGTAAGTATTCTAATATGACTGCACCTTAGGGTCAAGCTGGCCAGCCCATTAATTATACTTTAACTTCAAACTTGGCTTCCTTATACCTGAAGAACATTTTAAAAATAAACTCATTCTGAAAGCACCACTTATAAGCACCATCAAAAAGCCCATAAGGAAATTATTCAGAGACTGCTGTGAAAAAAGATTTTTAAAGTGTAATAAATAGGAACTAGACCCACAGGAAATTCAATAGGTATTATAAAAAGTTGGGCAAGCACCTTCTTAATGGCATAAATTCTGGAGAATAAAGTAAGTTCTGAAGAAAACCTGGAGAGTTGATCAGGCAACTAAAGTTTCTCAGTGAATATATAGATGGAACAGATTTGACCCCAATCCTTAGGTTTGAGGGGATTTGTTCGCTTTAATGAAGTCATACTGTTATTTTAAGACAACTATTGCACATATGGAGCTTCTGATTGGTATAATTTCAGTGTGATGGTCTAATAATTAAGAGAAGTTAAATCTGAAACAGTTGTTATTGAATTCTCAAGTCTGAAAGAACTGACAGGTTTTTTGCAGCCCCCATTTCATTTAAAAGAAAACACCAAAACAAAGATCAGTGAAGGTCAAGTTGATTTCTTTTTTTTTAAGCTTGGCTTAGCCTACCCTAGTAATATCATTTAGGCTGAAATCTTTCTTGCAGCGGGGTAAGGAAAAGGGAGAAAGCTTTTTTTGCTCTTCCGAAGATGGCTTTCACAAGGGGTGCAGGGCTGCACACAGCTCATTAGATGGTAAGCCTGCATGGGACTAAATCTCCTAGTCTGTCTTTAACAAGTGAAGTTGGAAAACAGAGTTCATCATGCTAATCATCACACTGATGAAGGTTAGCCACTTAAGCCAGAAGGGTGATAATAGTAATGAGCCCTCTGCACTGGCTAGCACTGCATGAGGTAAGGACACTGCTGACATCTTGTGTCTAGTTCCTGGCCACAAAGGAGAATGAGCAGAAGTATTAGGAGCAAATCCATTTTCCTGCACTGAACTCCCTTCTGTTTCTCAAGTTTAATCCCTTCTGCCATTCTAGTAAGTCTTGATTTTGATCTCTTCCTTCCTCTCCCTCTTTCTATCCAGCTCTTTATTAATTTCAGTAAGCCTATCACTGAGTTTTCTGCCCTATCTAGTACAGTTCAGGGGTCTCTTTCACACTCAAGACAATCACCTTCACATTATCTTTCCAGAAAATAGTAATCTTTTCTTCCAAGAGTCTCCTATTCCTTGACCCTCCCTTCTTTGTCCTAGAAAGATAGTCATCCCCTCAGGATCTTTAATTCCTTTCCCTTATTATCTAGCTCTGATAAATTACTGCTCGGAGACATTAGTCCCTGGATGTTTCTACAGCAAGGATCCTCTGCTGATTTACATCTTGTTGCAGGATCAAAAAGGAACTTCAGAAAACAGAACATTTCCCTGCTGCCACTAACCAGTACCCCTCCAGAGATGACAGCAGACTGCAAAACAAGAGAAAAAACCCAATTCCTTAAGAAAGAAACAAATGCTTACACATATTTAGGAGTCAATTCAACTTGAAAGCTGCGCTGAAAATCTTTCTGGTACTGTTGCACAGTTTTGGCTACTGTCACAAGGCAATGTTAAGTGACTTCTTCAGAAAATCAAAACAACTGCTGGAACAAAGCAAAGAGAAGAAACTGGTGGCAGCAGTAAAGACAGCTGCCTACAAAGACAGTACTTAGCCCAGATTTGTGCCTGAAGTCCTACCTTCCTGACAAACCACTGCCTTTTCTATTTCAAAGCCAGTCTCACAGCAAGCTGCTTTTAATTTTTGAGAGGGAGACTACATTCTGTGTCTGCCCAAAAGGTAATGCCTAATTACACCAGTCTGAAGCCATAACAATAAAACTTTGATGATTCATACAATTGGTTCCAAGTTTATCTATGTGATTTGCCAGGCAGTTATTTTCAGTCTTCACTTTGATCAGAGAAAGTGACCTTGCTGTCCTTTTAATACCAGCTGTAAAATAAGCTTGCAATTAGTTCTTTAAAGTTCAAGTGATTCTAATGAAATCTCTTATGACCAAAAATGCAAATTAATTCTTTAGTTCTACATCTCAGTAGTTTAGGGAATTCAGATTGCTCTCTATCCTGGATATGCTTGAGTAGGGAAGAAAAACAGGATAAACATACTGATGTTACCAGAGCTAGCAATATTTTTATGCCTATGTTAATTAGCAAAGATTATGAAACAAGAGTACAACAGTTTTTAAAAGCATTTGATGAAAAGAGCCCAAAAATCTTGCATTATTTCTACGTAAGCAAAACTTATAGGCAGCTGTTCCTAAAAACATTCATGTTTCAGCTCTTCCTTTCTCATTAAGTCAAACAACAGTTAGATAATAGAGCTGAAAACGATTTTTGGTACCAATGTATTTATCACGTTTCCCAGCACATCAAGCTGTCAGACTAACAATTAGTTTCATTTCAAATTAGACCTGACAGGCAATCCCTTGGTGACAGAACACGCACTAATTTAACTAAAACACATACCTCTTCTCTTTCAAAATACTGCTTCCATCAAGCACACAGCTTTCTTGATACTCCTCCTGCTAGGTGGGACTGCTCTTCCTGTCATTCCACAAATTCTTACAGTGAATACAGCAAACCTCTTAGTTACCCTTAGGTGGTAAACAAAACAGAAGTATTCTCTGCCCCCTAAAGAAGCATACATGAAATCCAGACTTAGGTGTCACCATCATACACTAGTGACCCTGCTGCTAATGTACAGAAAACAAGACAACTGCTCCTGTATTACCCTGTTAAATAAGGATGGCAGCCCCTCTGAGGAACTGACATTCACTAAGCCAAATACCCTCTACACTTCATTGCTTCTCCTCAGACAGATTCTTCATCTGTCCATGCCCTTATCCTTTTGCAGCTGAGGTCTACAAGGTGCCTCCAGGCCTAAGGAACAATAGCCAAAGTCACGCAATGGGAACCCTTGATGTTTAACTACCAGAAACCAAAGGACACTGAAGGACAGCTGTCTTCCCACATCAAATGAAAAGAAATACTCAAAGAAATGCCAGGAAAATCAGCCTTGAAGACTTGGTATTTTTAATTCATTATCAGTCAGTGTTCCCTTTCCTTCACAGCCTCATCTTGCCTCAGGAAGAGGTGTCAGACATACAACAGCAAGCAAACTGTACCAGAATCTGCTTATAAGGAAACTTCTTTCTACTGTATCATATGGAGGCTGGTATTTTTTAACGAAAATGGTTTATACATAAATGAGGCTATAAACATTGCTACTCCAAGTCTTTCTTTTTCAAATCTTCCACAGCTCTTGTTTGCAATAACACCAAATCTCTGCATCAAATGTGCTTCAGTTAAACATTTGTTTTTTGCCTGGACTTTTAAAAATACAGTCATAAGTCAATGTCTGAAATCCCCTCCTCTCAAAATATTAAACAACATAGGCACTACCTGTAGATACAGAACCACCAAATGGTTTGGGTTGTAAGGGTTGTTAGACATGATCTAGTCATGTTTAAACATGACTCTCTGCCATGGGCAGGGACATCTTTAAGGTTGCCTTGAGCAGTCTGCTCAAGGTCCCATCCAACCTGATTTTGAGTACTTCCAACAACAGAGCACCCGCTACTTCCCCGGGGAACCTCTTCCAGCACCTGATGACTCTCACAGTAAAGAATTTCTTCTTAACATCTAATTTAAATCTACCTTCTTTCAGCTTAAACCATTGCCCCTTGTGGTAGTTGGTCCTATTAAAAAGTCTGTCCCCATCTCTCTTGTCAAATCCCTTTAGAAGATGAAAAGCCACAAAGAGGTATCCTGTGAACCTGCTCTTCTCCAGGCTTAATAACCAAAACTCTCTCAGCCTTTCCTCATGGGAGAGGTGCTCCAATCCTCTCACCATTTTTGTGGCCTTCCTCTAGACCAACTCCAACAGGTCCACATCCTTTTTACCTTGAGAGTCCTCAGAGCTGGATAATACTCCAGGTGGGTGCAGACTGAGGTACAGCTTGCCTTCTGGGCAGCAAGTGCACATGTTCAGCCCCTCATCCACCAGAATCCCCACAAGTTTTTCTCTGCAGGGCTGCTCTCAATCCATTGATCACACAGCCTGTGTGATGGCAATTGTCCCAGCCTAGGTGCAGGACTTTGCACCTGGCCATGCCATGCTGCACTTCACCATGTTCACAATGGCTCTCCTCTCCAGCCTGTAAAGCCTGCCAACCAACCTCAACTCCGTCCTTCTGCTCACTCAGGCAGGAAGTGCCAACTTATCTGGCAAAGCTGATTCTTTTTTTAAGAGACTTGGAGCATGTCAGATTTTCATAACCTACTCACAACACTCTTGCAACATGTTTTGCTGAGGAAACTCAAGTTCCAGCAGCTGTGTTTATTGCATGCCAGGTAATGAAGAACAAATAAGAAGGACTTGCATTTAAATCCCAAAACTCCACAACTGATTAATGAACTTCAATAAGAACAAGCAGAGATCTCAGCAGTGGCACAGATGCAGAAGATTATTTCATAAATATTTTAAGGACCTATGCACTGGATACAGCTTCTCAGTGAGTGCTGATAGAGCACACAGCACCACCTGCACCAGGGGTCAAAGATCCCATGTTTAAAGGCAGGTAAAAAAAGGAAGATTTTAAAGCTGATGCCTCCACACCTTTGCTTACCCCAGGAGTGCAACACCAACCTGACTGCCTTGCAGGGCTCCTCAATAATATCTTTTCTTATCTCTGCTGGCCTGAGTACAACCCGGCTTGCAGTCTTTAAAACGTGCCTTAGGCCCTGAAGAATTTTTCCATATATTACCCAGAGCAGGAAACAGATACCCATAGATAGCAGCTCAGGTGGCCTCTAGGGCAAATACTCAATTGCCTGCAATTTCTCTTGGATGATCACAGACAGGTGGGAACACAATCCAACAGTTTCCACAACCATTTGTTTTTTCAGAGATTGCTTACAGAAATGAACACTTATGCGGCATCATTTTTTTACTATGACAAGATCATAAATTTACAGTTTGTAATTTCTAACTCACAATTGGGCTCATATAAAGCAAATCATTCACCTCTACAGAAACGTGAGAGAAGTAGTAGCCAACTTTGTTGCCTCACAAATTTATTTCTCCTCAAGAAGGTATTTCAAATTGAAGTTAGAGGGTTAGCAGTATAGTCTGCAAACCCAAAACCACTACAAGCTTGTTCCTGGCTAAGCTGAAAAGTAAGCACAGAGCTCAAATGCTCTGTAGATAACCTCAGGCAACAGATTATTCCTCCTCGCTGGTGCAATTAGGGGAAGTAGGTTATTTCTCACTCCGGCTGCAGCCTAGACTTCAGATATTTTATTTGTTAACCAGCACAAAACTGTATTAGCCCATGGCCAGGGCTTGCAACAGCAGCAGAGCTCCCACTGCAGAGGAGATGCTTAACTGTTTTACTGTCTGACCTCGCTGACAGCATGCTGCCCCCACCTCCACTCTTCCGTCTCTCCCTACCATCATGCCAGAGACAGGAATCTAGTCAAGATGCAAAGGTGCCACATGAATATTTCAGACAGTAACAAGACTGCCAGCAGCCTGAAAGTGTTCCAATCTGCAAGGCAAAGCAGGGACGACAGTGCAACTGAAGGGATTTTCATCTTCTGTTTCTCATGCTGTTGTGGTACTTGATCATAAAAAAATCCCTCCCTATCCATAACTCCTGGATTAAGACTGGGGGAGATTAGCAAAACCAAAATAATGCAGGTTCTTGCTTATCATGAACCTTATAGGAAAGGGCTCCAAACCAGGGCGCTCCAAGAGTGGAAGTGAACAGGAAGGACAGGTCTTTCTTGAGCTCAGACTGGTCTTCCAGCTTCAAGTTGGGTTTACACTGGGTGCTTGTGACCTTGTTCCCAAAACACAGTACCACCCACAGCCCAGGCACCAATGCCACTCACCAGCCTACCTGACAGCCCTTCAGATAAACGCCCTACCAGTGGAGAGGAATTCCAGAATGGCATCAAACTCTGCAAAAAAGTTTGGATTACAAAGGCCACTGAAAAATTAATAGAAAATGGTTGGTTGAAGGATGCTATATACAGGGATACAAGAAGACTTGTATCATGCTTTCAGAAGACTCCTCTTGCCTCAGGAAATGCTGCTGTTGCTCCAGTTTGAAGAGATTTACTTTTGAATGCTGCTGAAGAAGTGTCTCTGCGCGGGCACGTGACAGATGTCAGTTCTGATCATCTCTGGCTTGCCTGTAATTACCAGCTGATGAGTGCCGCAGACAAGCACCACAAAAGTCAATATTTATGCTGCCAATAGCACTCCCACCAAATGTGAACCCTTCCAGGACATTGTACCTAAAGGAACATCTCCTACGAATGAAATATTTCAAGATGCCTAGCAGCAGATGGACAACAGACTTACATCCAAAATGAAAACCACCAGGGCTGCAGGGGCAGGTGAGTGAAGAGAAGTTTATTACTGAATATGAAAAGTCATGAACATCAAGTACTACACACTGAATTAAAGCAACTCAATTCTGCATAAAGATTTTCCAGGCTTCTTTCCATAAAGCAGTATTTCATATCTTCCAATGGTTTACTTTAGGGAAGTGAAAGTAAAAGATGTATGCACAGAATCAAATTAAACTTTAACATCAAAACCATCCATATCTTGATATTCATCCAAAGATTGATTGATCTTACTAGAACTTATTTGCAGAGACTGTGCTAGTTAGACTAACATGTGGTACTTAAATTTTTCATCTCTATTTACCAGGTTGTTTTCTCAATTTTCATCTGCAGAAACACACACATTTCTCCACAAAAATATCTGCCAAGTTTGTGGTAAAATCCTTTTTTTGTGAGAACACTTATATTTCCTTCCTTTTCCATATTTTGAAAGCTAAAACATGACTTTTGGGTGGGCTATTTTTCCCCTCCTCTTTTAGTCAAGCTTATTTTGGCAGATCATGAATCACCCACTAACACTGCAACTCTTACCTTCCTTAATCTTATGAAAGAAAAAATCAAACTGAAAAATGTATAAATTGAGGCTCTTTTCCTCTCTTCGCTTTTCATTCCTTTCTTGTATCCGCTAGAAAAGCTCAGTGCATATTTACATCTGTGACTACAGTCTGAAGAAACCAGAGAAGAATTACCCATTGAATTTATACCACATGTTAAAGATAATGGATACAAATCTAAGGAAAGCCTAGGAAAATCCAGGTGCTAATTCATACACTGTTATGCCAAAACTGAACCTCTGGAAGCACTTCTTGGCAATGACATCTTAAAAAGAAACCAAAACAAACAAACATATGTATGCCTTGAATTCACCCTCCCCCAAACTAATTCTCAGAGTCTAGCCAGGAGACACGCTCTGAGGTACTCTAAACAGTATCAGTGTTATGTCTGAGCAATTAAGATTTAAATTTTTTTCTAGCCCTTTTCGCCTAGGGAATCTTGCAAGATTAAAGGTATTATTAATATGTGCAGCAGTGGTGAATCCAGAGAGCAACACTGCTTTTGAGTTGTTCTGTGAATTTGCTCTATGTAGAGCCTACAGACAGCGCACACAACATAGGATACAGAGACTCAATCCTCATGTAAGGCTATGGAGGCAGGCCTGTCACTGCCTGAGACTCTAGCCTATTTATCCTACATCCAGCAGGGCTAAGAAAAGCAGCAGGTTATTAGAATAACTTAGAATCAGTTTTAAAATGCCTTCCTAGAAGGTGCTTCTGATTTTTCAAGTCCCTAAAAATCCAGTGCAAATGTTTTGCAGCCCAATACAGCAGTACCAGGTGACCTCTGTAACCAACCAATACCACCACAGCTACTGAGAAGAAATTCCCAAACATTTCCCTTACTCAGTTTAACTACATAAAGCTTTCATGAGATCATCACTTCTTCCCAACACATCTCTCTATTGAAACAGCAACTCATGTTAACATGAACTCAGCCTACAATCAGCGGGACCACATGCTCCCCTCAGTGCCCCTGAGATGAAGATGGAGCATGCAGAAGCGAGCTCCTGAGAGCACTCTCCAGAAATCTGCAACTCAGAACTTCCCAAGCCAGAGGCTGTGTCCTTGTATCGTCCTATAGTACCAACTGCATTCCAAGGATTTTGTAATCCAAAATTGTTTTTTTGCAGACTTTACTGATGCACTTCTGGAGTTCCTCACCATTGGTGTGGCATTTAACTAAGCAAAACAGCTATTTACTATTAGCACACTTGAAGATTCACTGTTTACTTCCAAGGTCACTGACAACAATCAACCCTGCTACTGTTGCATAGATCAAGTAATATGCCCACCATTCCCATAAACACAGCTTTTGTTTATTTATTCAAATCCTAATGCATGACTGTTTGCCCAGAAGCTTGGCTCAGCACTGCCTTCTCTACTGAAAGGTGGGACACACCACGGAATCTCATGGCTGTAAACACTCCCTGAAATTATGGCAGACTAAACATCAACTGTGATGATTCAGTAACTCCAATGTTAGAAAAACATCACTAAAAAGGCTGGGAAAACCCAAGGCGATGTCTGATGGAAATTTTGCTGCTAGGTTCTTTGCACAGACACTTTGTCCCATTTGATGATATTTTCACCACATTTGTAGTAACATAATTAAGTTCAAATAAAAACAAATGATTAAGTTCAAATAAAAACAAATGAATGCCACTTATCTCACAGAAGCTATTTATTTGCCAAGGTTTCTCTCAAGTATGTACATAAAGACAGCTTAGAAAAGGAAATACTAAAAACAAGCAAATAAAGATTTCTTTTTTTTTCAGCAATATGAATGCTATTTTAGATTCAGCAGATGAATCTATTACTTAATAGCTTTGTTTGCATATTTTTGCATGCTATCTAACAATGTAGTAGTATTAGGAAATCTTAGCTGAGGATTTTCTAGCAAGAGAATGAGTGTTTAAGGTAAAGTTACTGTAAAATACCCCCAAACAGAGTTTATATTTGTTGGCTAAATATTTAACAGGATTGGTATTAAAATTTGAATCAATGATCAAGTGAAAAAAAAAAAAGTCAGTCTATTTGGTATGCACAGAATTCCAAAAAATGCAAACAAGGCTCCTCAGTAGATAAACTGAGTTATCGTGGGATATGGCAGAAGACACTCTGGAGAATCACAAACTGAAAATAGAGCAGAGGAATAAATCAAATATCATAATGATGGAGGTTAACAGTGGGATCCTGCAAGAAACTTGAAAACAGGTCTAAATAGATGACAATATATGCTAATGTTAGTGAATTATTCAAGACAAAAAAAGCCTGAATGTAAACAGTTACAAGAGATCTCAGAGGAATGACAGAACAATAAAGGGAAAGAAGAAAGATGGCACCATGATAAATGCAGAAAACACACACTGAGAAAAACAATCTTAACTGAACCTACATGATGATAGCCTCTACCACAGTTATTAAACTCAATAACAAATGTTATCGCCGGGAAAAGATTTTTGAAATCGGCAGTTTAATATCTAAAAGGCATTTAAAAAGACAACTGTAACACAAGAACAATTAAGAGAAGGAAAACAAGCAGAAAAATAGAACTTTTTCAGTGCATATGTCTGGGGCAGGCTTTTACCCTCCACACTGCAGTTCTAGTTATGACCCCAAAAAACCAAACAAACTGATAAAAGAGAACTCAAGAAAAATATACAATAAAGAGGAGAATGTAAATTATTCAGTATTTCTTAGTATGTAATACTTGAGGGACACAGGAAAAAGTTACCAGGCATGCAAAAAGAAAAACTTTTTGCAGCACGCACTACTTGGAGTGTGATCATCAAGGTGAGAAATGTCCATATGGTCGAAAGAGGGATAGAAAAACAGGAACTAGGATGAATGTCAGTACTTTGATTAGCAAGTTCCTCAGGAGTAATTTGGATTGCTAGATGCTGGGGGAATTTATGGGGCTCGTTGTACACAAATTCGCCTTGCACACTGCCCCGAAGGACCATCTGCTGGGGAGTGCTGCACAGGCAGATATTTGTGCTGGCCCTGCAGAGACATCCAAACTCTCTAAAACAGAAGAGAAAGATAGAGACTATAACAAGGTTATTACTCCCTCTTTCCTTCATTGTATTGCTACTTATTTATTGTTTTAGAAGACATGGGAACAGGCAGGGATCCAGTGTCTTAAAAAGTCATTGTGTAATTAACCTACAAAAATTTTTAAAAAGGTAGAAAGAAAGACAAAATCTGGCGCATTAACTGTGAGCAGTTATCTTCCCTTTTCTCCTCCCACAGCAGAGGACAACAATGTGCATTAATTTGGCAAGTTTCTCTTCCCAGTAAAAGGTATTAAAACCTGAGGGGAATTATCAAAGCAAAAAAACACCCAAAAATCTTCTAGCCTACTGGGTATGCAGAGATTTCCAAAAACACCAGTAAGACCTCTCACTAAACTGAGTTAGCATGGGATAAAGCAGAGAGAAATGGCAATAGTCAAATACAGAAATGACACATAAATGGCCTTAAAACATATGACTATTACCATCTAGTTCTGTTAGAACTTCACAGCTCCTAAACAGCAGATTTATTTATTTCTCAGTCTGACACATAAAATTTTAATATAAGAGCCAAGTCCTGATCATCAGACCAGCTAATGTGCTAGCTCTGCATAGGAGGATGAAAAGTATACAGGTCTCTCAACATTAAAACTCTTCTCAGGAGTTAAAACAAAAAGGTGATTTAGGAAAATACAACAGGATGACAATAACTGGTGATCACTAACTAATAAAGAAATCACTTAAAGAGTCAGACACAACACAAAATAAGAATTTGAACTAGGAAACAAGGTGTTATAAAGAGAGATCTTCAAAGGAACTGCAGAAGGAATAGATAATACATTATCAGCAGGAATTCAAATTTTCGCTAATAGCAATTGTTCGTAAGATATGAAGGAAAAATGTAATATTAAACTTCGAAGCCATACAGAGGTAATCCAAACCATCCCAATACAGGGAAGGAACCAAACCAACCAATGTCATCAACCAGAAAGCCTATGCTTGGAGAAAACAGCAGAATACAAAGCTCCACTCCTCTGAAGCTTTTTTTTGTTCTGGACTTTTTTCCCTATTGTAAACTGGAAGGAGAATAAAATCTTTCAAACACACCAGCAGAAACAGAATCGTGTAACCTCTGAAAACAGGAAATTAATTCTACAGCCGTTTTCAAAGAAAAAATAAGAAGGCTAAATTTCATTTAGTCACAAGCCTTCTAAACAGCCTTATGTGGAAGAATTTGTGGTAATGCTATTAGTGTCACTGTTGATATAAAACAGCATACACATGGCTAAATACACTTTTCCTCTAGAATCACTGGGTAGCATGATACCAGAAATAAAGGAAGAATTACAGAAGTGAAAAATACTCAGTTCAACTTAGAATTTCATTCCATCACCACCCATACAAAAGCAACATTTGAACAAGCAAGCCAAATGGGGCTGTCACTTAACTGATTGATTAATTCCTTAGTGCTCCACAAAACAATTTTACATTACAAGCAAAAGAAATTTGCTTATTAGCAACAATAACATGTTGCACATGAGCACATATGTTAATAAGCTGCATGGAAAAATAAAATATTTAAACACAAATAAAAATCTAGCAATTTTTAACTAGCAACCACTAAACAGTAAACACAGTTTACAACTGCATGTTCTAAACACTCATATGAGGTTGCAGTCTCAGGAAAGTGATCATCAGCACTGGAATGCAGTCAAGCTTATTAGCAACATCCAAGGTGTACAAGGATGGACACAGTGAGTAATGAGATTTTGGTTACTGAATTATTTTGCACATTTTTGGTAGTTTAAATACTCTCATAAGAGACACTTCAACTTAAACTGTTCTAGCAAAAAGTCCAGCCTAGCTCTTCCACTGTAACACCCAGAGCTCTGCACTGATTTATTTATTTAAAGTAAAAAAGAAGGCTTTAGAATAGGGTTTGGAAAGCAATGGGCAAACACTCAGCACTCAAAAGTACCTGGATCTCAAGGACTGTTTGATTCAGTACTGCAGTGTGAGGTGCTAGATGAAGCTAGACATAACTGAGAGCTAGCCTAGTATTTAATTATAGCTCTAACAAGCTGGGGGAAAAAAAGAAGAAGAAAACAGTTAAATTTCAAGATTATTAGGGAAAAGAACTAACCACTTTGGTTGTACCCAGCAGCAACAAAGCCAGCTGCCCTGTGAATACAGTACCAGCTCCAGGCACTACATATATTCTAAGGAATAAGTCCCAGAGAAACTGAAATTTTCCAGAACTAAGATTTGTGTGAATGTTGCTAAAGTATTTTTACTAACTGCCATCTATTTAACATGATGTCTGTGACCAAGATGTGGTGATTAAAATGTTACAGTAATATCAGAAGGCTGCAAGCCTACTGCAGTGAACACTCCCCCAACAAGCAACGACAAGCAGCCACAGCAGACTAAATAAAACTCTAATGATGACAATGTAACAAATGTTTTCAGTGTTGTTCTTATCAATCTCCCATGTATCTCTTGCTTCTTTTACCAGTGTTCTGGGAGCAGCTGGGAGTGAAATAAATTCCCTCCTGTTTGGAACAGTGACAGTTAAGAAACGATAATTCAAAGTTTATTTTAATATTAAACTACTTCAAAGTTTGGTGCCTGATGCAGCTGAGGCAGAAGAAACTTAAAGGAGAGAAAGGTGCTACTGGAAAAAGACCCCCCTCCTTGGCACACAGTGACAATCGCACGGACCGCCTACTCATTTTCAGCTCTTGGTGACTTCACTTCAAACACAGGGCTGTGATGCTAAATAAATGAGTAGCATCTGGTCCTCTGCAAGCTTTTGCTAGGAGAAATTAATACCTTTAGCTTTAGAAATACTCTTAGTGTTGTTGAACACTTAAATAATAGAGATTTGGGCTCAGTTAGCATAGTGAAATGGATTTGACTGTACTTCTGGGTTTGAAAATTTTTGTGCTTTATAATACCTGTGCTTTTAGACAGACTGGCATAGTCACCTTCATCCCATGCATTCCAATACTTCAGAAAGATATCAAGAGAAAAGAACTAGAAAATACCACACAAGCTATTAGTTCAAGATCATTGACTTTTCTGTGGTGACATGGAATGCTGTGCTAACTAAGCTGTGCCACAATAAAGACAGTGCTTCTCATCCATTTTCTTCTCATATATGACTAAGCTGTTCTCACCTTTCTCATCACACAGAATACAAATTAAAGACTTTCATTCTTTCAAAATCTTTTTTCTTACACCAGCTTGGCTGACAATTCAACTCAGCTTTCCAGATAATTTCATAAGGCAGCATATGTTTTTCAGGACAGAACCTGGCTCTCGCTGAGCTGGATGGCGTTATCTTCTATTCACTTTGAGGGGGAGAAATATCAGATCTTTTTTAGTTCTTTTACACATGCACACAGTACTTTAGGAATGTGAAAAGAACTATCCATATAATGTCATAACTGGCACTTATACTGATGGATTTATCAACTTACTGCTTCAATCATCAAGAAATACTGGAAGCATAAAACAGTCTTTCAGAAGACTCTCATCTTCCTGTATGAGAATGCTTCATTCATAATCTTGCTTAGCTTTTTCCCCATTTCCTACATTCACAGATATTTTCAGTTCTTAAATGGAGATATTCACAGCCTATTTTCTTGCTTTACAGTAGCTCTGCATTTAAAAATCAGTATTACACATTCTATTCTCTGTACATACACTTAAGTCTGTTACTGCAAAGGCGTTTGATAGAGGTGAACAGAGGTCATAGCAATTACTCTGCTACTTCTCAAAGTAACTGGTCATCTGCAGAAGGTATTGTCCTGAAAAATCACATGAACACAGCTAATATTGTTTTCAGGTTTTATAACTAATCAAATTATGTATGTATAAACTTTAGCAGACTTGAGCATCTGCTAATCATAAAAACCCTAGGCAAAAGATTGAGACACAAAGATGAATAATAAAGTAGAAAAATGCATTGAAGGCAATGCCACTTATGTAAAGGAGAATGGTATAACACTATTAAGAAGCTATTCCCTTAACTGTGAAGTAAATTTAAGTCCAAAATAATAAAGATAAGAATGGGGAAGGGATTAAAAAAAAAGCCAAGCACTAAGCACTGTATTTTTTTTTTTTGAAATAAAGATATTTTGGAAGCTATCTCCCTAACTCTGCTATGTTGCTTAATAATGCTTATTATTATGCTTAATAATATTACAAAATTATAGTTGCAGTTCTTTGACAGCATTTTTCCAGCAGAACCTTCTTTTAACCTTTGGAATATTGAGCCAAGTAAAGAAAGAGTTAGTCACACAAAGCTCTAATATGACCATGGGGTAACACCCAGCATTTGCTGCAATTCCCAGAAACCACAAGTATTCACAGCCAGGCTGCTTTTCCATTGCATCTCCACCAGACATTTCATTTTCAAGGCCAGTTGCCTCCAAAGCTCCATATCTGAGTAACAAGAGTTCAAAAGCCAAAGACAGGAATAAATACCTCTCAGTCATACCCATTATATCCATATGTTTAATCAAATTTCATTTTTTATGTGGTCAAATGTAAAATGACTATACAATCTATGAACATAACCTCTTTTGTGCAACCATATCAGCTCATGGAGGTAACATAATCAGGCCACAAAGATGGGAAAAAAGAGATGGTTAGAAATATGGTGGAAGAAATTGGAATTTTGTCCAAGAAGAGGATGACAGATGCTTTTACAGAGTACTAGTTCACTCCTTCAAGGCTGCCTCCACTGACACAGTAGCCCAAGGGACCTTTGAAGCAAAAGGGGACTCAGTCAGTCCTCTACCCACCAAAGTTGCACATTTCCTCTCCAGAAACTTACACAGAGAGTGTAGCACTCTGTCTGTCCTGACCTGTCTCTTTCTTTTAACCTTAAATATTCACCACACTGAGTCAACGCCTGCTTACATTTCCATAACTTTGGTTTTACAGATACATGAACATAGGTAATGAGGTCTTTTTCAGCTTTACGTCAGTGCACTTCATGGGAGGAACACCAATGGGTTATTCACTCCGAGTATTTATGGAAGTTCATTGCTACCTGTTCACATTTATATGGGTTTGCTTTCCATGTTTAACAAGCTGAAAAGTTTTGGGAGGGATTTTGTTTGTTTACACATAACTATACAATATTTCCCTCTGTCAAACACCTGTTGACTCTACAACAAACTACATCAGAACCACCTGGACTAGGACATCTTCATACATGATGGAAACTACCTCCTAAAAGATGTGCATGCAAGTGGACTGAACACTACACATCATTTCCCAGGTCTCAGCTGTCCTGAATAGCAGTTATTCCCAAGCTAAAGGGTCAGAAATTTGACTCTACACTTTCTACCCCAGCTAAAACAACCAGAACAATAAAGTACAAAGAACAGAAACAGTTCCAAACACTTCCATATTCAGGAAGTAAACAGACATATAGACCTTCTCTAATGGCTTAATTATAAAGCCAATTTATATTTTTTTAATTCTGTCAGAAGTTTGGTCAACGTGGGTCATGATAAGGCAAAAACTAAGAATATTTTAATGACAGGAGAATCTTCAGTGGCAAATAAAAAAACAGAAATGCCTGAGACTTATTTCTTGTCAGTTGCAGCAGAGCAAAGTGAGGAAAAGGAAAAACAAATTTGCTCTTGAATGAAAGTATATACCCACACCCAAGTTTTTGAGATTTTCACTGCACTTCCGAAAGAAAAAAACAGTTTTAGCTCAACTTGCATATTCAGACTTAACAAGTAACACTGAAGGATAACAGGGGCCTTTGACAACTCCTCTCTCACCATGTAACTAAGTTTTGAGAGTACTCTTTGACATACAAACACCCATATGCTTCATTAGCATAATTTTGCTTTTGAGTCAACATTCTAAATTACTCTCTTGGCTTTTTTCCTTTCACCCGATGGATGAAAGGCAAATATCCACAACCTAAAAGTCAGGCATAATGTTGGGTTCACAATCTCCAGGTAGGCTTAAGATACAAAACACATACAATTTAAACATATATAAAGAAACTACACTACTGCATTTATCTTGAGTAATTAAATCATGGTAATTACCCACTTTATTTCACAAATACAACAAAAGAGAAGGCAAGAGTCTTTAAGACATAAAAGCCTTTGCAGTTTACCCTGTTTGTTAAAAACAAGCCAGATACTTTAAATATTTTTTTAAATCCAGATCCTGATAGATAATTACAGTTTCTTTTTCTTGAGATCCCAGAGTGACAATTAAAGAATCTCTTGTGCAAAACTGAACATGCAGCTCTCAATTCAAATTATCTGTCTTTCAGGAGTATTTATTACGTCTAGAGTCAGC
This sequence comes from Melospiza georgiana, assembly GCF_028018845.1. NCBI lineage: Eukaryota > Metazoa > Chordata > Aves > Passeriformes > Passerellidae > Melospiza > Melospiza georgiana. The sequence continues at coordinate 82,996,817 of NC_080430.1, read as the reverse complement.
TGCTGGCACGGGAATGCACATGATACTGCAAATCTCAGTAAAACAGGCATTAACGGGATTTTAATAAAGACTAGGACTGTGAGTAGCCTATTTATTCCAAATAATTTCTATGATAACATACAGTCCTGAAAAATGATGGTTTTGATTCATATCCATACTTCTATTTATATGGTTCACCCTCCTCTAGCATCACAAAAAAAGCTTCCAGCAGCAATCAGTATGACTGTCAATCAATAAAAACTGCAACCATATCCAAAAAATCAAACCAACACAAATGTTAAGAAATTATACCCAGGGTTATATAACCCTGAGAAAAATCAGTAATTCATCAGTATAGAAGTTCAGCCAGACAGCATCCTAGGTCTAAACAAGTTGATCAAAATAATTCATCTTGAAAAGAATATGGGCCAAGGATCCTACCACACAGCACAGTTTGACATGGACACCCTAACCACGGGGGTGCCACTGGTTTTGATGCCACACATACCTTTAGTTCACCTAAATCAAACTGTGCAACTTTCTTCCATTGAGCCTTCTCCACCATATAATCATATCCAGACATTCCTTTTTTAAGTAAAACTGTATTTATACTAAAGACATGAAATTATTTCTGCTACAACTCAAGGCTGAGATTGGCCCTGCAGGAAAAGTTTAAATTTGTGCAAAACGGTCTTTATCACATATTGTTTTAAGGGATTGCAAATCACCACCCTGACAAGTCTCCCTACAATTTCATGAAATGGGAGGTTGCCATAACAATTTTATTTTATTTTGGGAAACAGAATTGAGTAAAATACTTTGCAGAGTAAATGACAGTAACTGACTTCAAGTAGCTAAACAACTGAGAAAAAGAAACATCAAAGACCTACCTGGTGAATGTTAAAGTCACCTTTATCACAGCACAGTTAGCTATGTCAGGGGTGTTTACCTATGTCAGCTTCGTTTACATTAAGACTAGAAACACTGATCCAATTCTTTTCCTGCAAACTGCAAAAACAATGCCAGCTGTCTCCAAAGCCACAAATAGTTCTATGAACTGAAGCCTTCTTGCTCAGCAACTGCTCAGATCTGTGCCATTATGGGGAGGTCATGTGCTCTCAGAGTTCCCAGAGAACTCTGAATTCTTCTGCTTCCATTTACTGCCAGTTCCACTAATCTGTCTTCAGATATGTTTATAATGGGATTGAAATAATGACTCATCCTAGCCTCCCTCTTCACACACAAATTACTCTTCTCTGTTTTCTTATTTTCTCACCCCATTGTCAGCTGCCCATATCAGCTGACAGAAATTTCCTGAAGGGCTGTTTGCTTCTTTTGACTTCAGATGCAATGGGAGTAGAGATTGCATCATATCAACAATACTGCCTTAAAATGGCAAAGACTAAAACCACGGCTAGTACAAAGTTAAAAACACAGATGTTTCCACACTTGCCTAACAAAGGGACATAAAATACCAGCTAACTAAGCCACAAAAGTACATATATATTGGTGCTGGAGAGCAATGCTCACTTCACCCCTCCTAACAAATCCATGTCCTGATAAACCACCCCTCATGCACAATCAGGAATCCAAGAGTTTTCAAACAGCACCATGAATCATTGGGAGCAGACACAAACTCTGGGGGACTGCACCTTCCAGCACAAAAGCAGCCGATGTACTGCAAACCTAATTTAATTTTGACTAGCTTATTCTGTCTACGGCTAAATACCTTCTTGCTCACATAGATTGTACTGCCACCAGAGCTGTGCAAGTATTCCCAAAGGAGCCTACAACAGACACATTAAATCCTTTCCCTTACATACACAAAAAGCCATCAGTTCTACCAGGAAAACAACTTCTCTTGACTTGTAAACAAACTTATAATTTACATTAATTCCCACCTAATTATGCTTACGTCCTCCTGCTGCTTTCTTTCTCAAGAGGATCAGATCAAAGAAATAAAATAGTTCAACTCAATGCTTTCAGTCTGATACACAGACTCAGAATAACTATATGTACAAGTCCCTAATACGAACCAATAATGTATCCTCCAAATGAAAACCAAAGCAAAGGGCACACTCAAAGTGCATGTTTTGACAATCAGGTCATGATTGTCAAAACATGACGAAGGAATGGATTTTGATGTACCACAGTTAGTTAATAGGATAGCTCTAGAAGTCTTTAAACTTTCTCCTCTGTCTTAAAAGCATTACCTTTGCTCACAGTATTAAAATACAGTTTATTTTTGTTAGCATCTACAGATCAAGAGTTCACCTCTCGCCCAATCATTCCAACCTAGCTGTCTAGGCTTTGTTTCTGGGGGACTGGTCTCAGGTCACCTCACCTAGACTCCCTGAGGTGATGCTAAACTGACACACACATTTCAAGGAGACACCTAACACATGCCAGCTAGGATTGGTCCTTCAGTCCAGATGACCAAACTAATTTATCTCTAAAACAAACACAGTGTGAACATGAAGTCCTCAGCACCCACTGCTTACCTCTATCGATGTGCTTCTACTGTGTCACAGCACCTGCTACAGCAGACACAACCACAAAAATCAAGGTTAAATTTTAACTTTTCCCTGCACCATTTGAGTGAAACAGGGAAAACATAATCTTGTTTGAAGAAGGGAATAAAGCAGGTGCTGTGTTGTAAGAGAGGCTTAGATCTGTGAACAGGCACAAGTAGTCTGGTCATTTGGATCCTAATGAGGCTCCTTGCCACGAGGCTGGCGTGCCAGTGAAAGATAAGCAGATGTACAACACTGTGCAGGGTCTGGCTGAGGTGGTAGATTCTTGCCACAGCAGCCCTCCCAGTGCCCTGCTTGGCACTGGTAGCTAGGAACACCACATGACATAAAACACACCAGCTTTCCCTACTGCCGAGCAGCACTTCCACAGAACCTAAGCTGCTTCTCCAACGTTATCCTCTCACCCTCAGGCAGTGGGTACACAAGATCTTGGGGGGGACACAGCCAGGACAGCTGACCCCAACTGACCAAGGGAATATTCCAGACCACCCACTCAGCAATACAAACTAGGAGAAAGGAGGAGGAGGAGGAGGAGGAGGCAGGGAGAATTCATTACTATGACATTTGTCTTCCAGAGCAATCCCCAACACATACTGAAGCCCTACTTCCCAGGAAGTGATGGACATCATCTGTGGATGGGACATAGTGGATACATATTTTATTTTCCTTTGCTCCCATGCATGGCCTTTGCTTTTCCTTTATTAAACTGCTCTTATCTTGACAGATGTGTTTTTTCATCTTACTTTCTCCCTCCTTGTCCTGCCGAGCAGGGGAATAATAGGGCAGCTTGGTGGACACTGGCTGCCCAGTCAAGGTCAACACACCTCAAATAAAATGAAGTATTCCCCACACAAAGTTTAAATTGACCCCAAGATAAAATTTCTTACTTTAGACAAAACTTGACTGCAATACAGACACTTTCAACTGATGTGTCATAGTGCAGAATTACAAGATGACCAACTTGGCTGATGAAGAAAGGACACAAATTTTAATTCTCCTGACTGGTACTTGAATTTATTAATTAAAATTACTTTTCCCTTCTCAAAAAGGTGTTTCCTATTCAAGTAAATGAACACATTTGGGTTTATTTCTAGACATTTTCACAATGCTTATTTATTACCACTATTTTACGTGTAAAATAAATATCATCTAAGTCAGTCTACTTACCAAAACACAGGAATGGTTCTCTAGTTTGTTTTTTTAACTTAAGCAAATAGCAAGGACAAACCCATGCCCTAAGTTAGTAGATAAACATTTCAGGTAAATATAGTCTTGGCTGGAAAGAAAAACAGCTAGCTGAGGAAAGCAGCACAAAACCAGGTGGCTTTTGTAAGAACAGAAAAACAGCGATAGTCCATCGAACCTCCCTGCTTTCATTTCTAAACAGCAGTAATCCCACAAATCTAGTTAAAACTGCTAAGCAACTGCAGTCTTAGTATCCTCCACCACTAAAACTGATAGATTCCCATCTAAAAATAAAAGCAGATAATATTAGTACCACATATTTTTACTTGTCTATTCAAAAGCACCATACCATCAAAGACCTCACAGACAGAATTAGGGGCCAAGGGGTAAAAGGAAACACCCAGCACACCAAAAGATCACCTCATATACGGACTGCCAGCCTGATACCTGTGTCCAAGTATGCCCAGCCTCTATGCTTCTGCACAGTCTGAACTGAAACATCTTAGGAAAGCTGAGGTTTTACTTCTATTGTACTTTTTTTCTCCAGCCTTGTCTCACATGACAGGATCATTTAAAGAAGGCTCAGCAATATGAAAATTCCCAAATTCCCCAATTGCCTTGAAGGAGTGTCCAACTTGCTACTGCTTTATGATACAAAAACAACTGCATCTTTGGTCTGCTAGTCACAAGGAAAACAAACTGGTGATAAGGTTCAAGGTCATGGAAATTCACTGTACCACATGCACCAAATCAAAGTGCTCACCTGCTAGTTTCCCAGTCTTGGTCATCCTTATCTTTTTCTTCTTTGGCATCTGAATTGTGTGGGTGTTTCTGCACAATCCGCATCCCACCAGCTTTCACTGGAATGAAAATTAAATAGATAACAACAAACCTCAGTCAAATCAATGCTAAGTGAAGAATGTAAGGAATTCCTTACACTCTGCTTCCCTCCTGATACTTTTCATAGCAATTTAACAGTAACCACAGTTTGAAAAAGAGGCACAAAGGGTTAAAAAGTGGCAGGCCTAAAGAACAGCTCCTTCAGGACCACATCTGCCATTCTCCTTCACATGACGCCATCTTTGCTTATCCTGAGAACCTGTAGCTCATTTTACCGCCTGCTTCCAATGACATTTTAGAAAACTCAGTTCTGTTTTAATTCCTCCTTCACCCCACACCAACTTGCAGCAGTCAGAAGAAACTGAGGCAATGACTTGCATAATACTACACAAAAGACCACAAACCAAAGAAACTGACTTGCCATTTCATGTTAAAAGCTACATCTATAATAATGGTATTTATACAAAGAAGTACTTCACAAATGGTGTAATAAAAAGCAAAATTTAGGAGAACCGTTAACTTGGATTTAGAAGAGAGTTTTTTGGTTTGTAAAACATATGAGCATTTACAACATTTCAAATCCTTGCATCATTTAAGTTTTAGAAGTGATGCAAACATGAAAGCAGCCCTCTGAAACACAAAACAAGAAGTGAAAGCAGATCCACTTATGCGCATCACTTATCCACTCCAAAGTGCAATCTAAAACAGGAAGCAAGCCAGGCGTACGTAGCACTGCAGCTACTAAGCAGAGCAACAGACAGGCTGCTCTCGATCTGCTTTCTGGTTCAATAGTGTACTTTTCTTTTTCTTCAACAATTGCTACACATGCTTACAGGACAGCACAGGATAAGATGATGCATCTCATTAGCTAATTGGATAGGTTACACTACCATCAGCAACCACATCAGGAAACCACTGTAGTGGTCAGAAGTCAATAAAACCACTCAGAGACGCGCTGGTGTGTGTCTCACAGTGCCTGACACAGCGTCTGTGGTGAGCCTCGGCAGAGGTGCCACAGCTGGAGCGAGCAGGACGCCAGAGCAGCACTCGGAGAAGCTGAAGCTGGCAGGGACAGGGCGGCTGTGCTTCTGACAGCCCTCCTGTGTCCTGCCACAGAGGGAGCAGGGCACTCACAGCTGCTCCGTGCTACCCCAGAAACCTAGACACAGGTCTAATTCCCAATTCTTAACCAGGACAGCAACGGAAAGGCCACTGCTGTGCATAAATTTTACAGCCTGGGTGAAGGAAAGCAGGAAAGAGAAAGTGACCTGCACCAGGAGAAAGCAAAAGCTTTGGCCCTGTCTTTTAAAAACAATTTTACGTTCTGAGTGATATTTGATTGATAAACTTCTAATTCAATAAAGGTCATTAACTAAAGACAGGCAATCAACAGACAAACTCAAAGAAATATCTTTTAAAACCTGTCAAAACTGTGGCCATGCACTAAAAAAACCCCAACCCCCCCCGAACAAATAATTTGTGTTCCCTCTTCAGTGTAAAACTTAAATCGGTAAGAAATGCTTCACATGGGACAAAGAAAGAAAGACTACATTTCTTTGCAGAAAACTACATTTCTTTGTTGCCTGAAGTGAAGCAAAAATTAAAATTCCAATTAATTTGTCTTGATTCAAGCTCCTTAGAAATTTAAATTTGTTTGCAAAAGCAAACACCGAGTTTTGTCAAGTGCAGACTTCTTTTAACATCTCAGTTAATCACAGTATTGCCATGCTTTATTTACATTTATTTATAAATTATTGATTTATTTTAATTAATTTCTAAATTTAACATCATTGGACAGTCAGGACCTTTTACTTATTTGTTTCAAATGACTCTTCATGGAAGACACTGTCTCCACAGCAACATCTGCCAGGGTTACAAACAACAGTTCTGAGCAATACACACACTTCCATGTCCTTCAACATCTAACAGAAAACTAGAGAAAATGATACCTGAAGATTTGGTGCTAATTTAGATCTAAAATGTCTCTCCTCTCACATTGTATATCATCAGGCCACCAGCCACTCCTTTTCTCTTTATCTGTCACTGGAAAAAATACACAGCTAACACATTCAGATTTGCCTGTATTAAAAAGCAGGGATTAAAAAGCAAATAACCAGACAACTAAAAAGGGTAAGAGTGACTAATGCAGTAACTTAGAATTTTAAATGTGATTTTTTTGAACTAATATCGTCAGGCGTAGTACATACAGCTTAGAGTACTTTGGTGCATAATCAAATTATATTTAGCAATCCAAGGTTACTGTGCAGACACAACCAGCAAACAGCTGCAATAATCCTGTGTATTTGTGAGACCAGAAGTGAAATAAATAGACAGCATTCTGTACATATCTGCCACCCATGACACAGCATGCTCATACCCAACCCAGTTTTAGGAGATTTAGCTTAAGATGATAAATACTCTTGCAGCATAACTCACCTTCCTTTTCAAAAGGTATCAGCTAAGCTACATTACCTCAGGGTGTGACAAGAGAAGAACTGATTACATCCACAAAGCTAATGAAAAACCCACTCAACACTTGGAGATTTTTTTTCTCAGGAATTATGAGGAATCAGCTACTTCCTACTTGCCTAGCATTTACTACATAATTCGACAGATGCTTACCATGGTGATTTTGTCACTTAAAAATTATCCTTAAAAGAGCTCAGATTTCCTTATCCTGCAAACAAAGGATTTAAATAACTGATAAACCACCTTCCAGAACACTGTCAGACAGCCGTGTCCAGAAGTGGATGGTGTCAACGACCCTGTGCTGGGATTAGGAAGAAAACAGCTCCTGAGCTGAAGAGCAAGTGCAGAGCTCAGGTGCTAAGGCAGGAGAGGACAGGAAATGGCTCCCTGGAGAGGTGACAGCCAAGTGGCCCTAAGCCTTTACTAAAGTGTGAAATAAAGAAGGGATCATTTGCCAGCACACTCAGAAGAGCAACAAGTCTATCTGCTTCACTACTGAATACAAGTTTTGGATTTTAATTATCACACATCATGTTTCCCCCCCTTGAGAGGTAGACAGGACTACCTTGTCAGTCCTGTGAATGCCAGCCTGTGTTCCTCATAAGGGAATGGCTACTCCTTCTGGAAATGTATTAAATAACTGTGTTAATCAATTACCACTCAAGCTGATCTGCAGTCAGGAAGCATGCTACTTTTTCCTCCCTGCCCCCACTGCTGGACTGCTCTCTGTTTCTGAGACTGAATTCTGAAATAAACCCCAGTGAGTTGGAGCAAGTACCGAGAGCCTAGAGAAGCACCACAGGTCAGGGACAGGGCTGGCCCCATCTGGCTCAGGGTGCAGACCATAGCAGCTTTCCTATTCCTTGAGGTTGTATTCCATATGAACATAAAACTTTATTTCTTATGTAGTGTGTAGTAACAGATTCCATTACAATGATAAGATGTATGAAAAGGGAAACACAAAATATGCCGTTGTACATTATATTAAGGGAGCATACATTAGTGTTCAGCAAAGTAAGGAGTTATTATGGCTTCATTTCACAGAAATCTCAGCTCAGAGCTGTTTGTTTCAATGTACAAAAAAAGCATATAACTATTTTCGCAAATCTATCATAAAACTTCATAAATACACTATTAACACAATCACCTTCCTTTATCCCTCCATAGCATGTACCAGATGAACAGCTAAAGCATAATTACACAGATCTCTTCAGAGGAACTGTACAAACCTACTCAGCAATGTATTATGGGCACACTTGAGCTCAATGACAGGTGGATATTTAATAAAGATTAAGTTAGGGCCCTCTTAAATTTCAGAGGGGAGGTCAAAGTCACTTCCTGCACTGAGGTCTTGAGGTTTCTTTCCATTTCATTATCCTTTGTCTTTTCAAGAGCCTTTTCTTTTCCCCCTATGTGAAAGATCAGTGCAGAGGAATGCAATGCAGTCAGTAAGCAAGGGCAAACGGAGCACTTGAAACACAACAGATTTGTCAATTTTGCTTTTAATTTGATGACCCAAATCCTTCTAAACTTACATGTCCAACATACTCAGTAGGGTAAGACACATCTGTAATTACAGGTAGAGCTCTTTATAGAACTGTATGCAGCAAAACCTGGGCTTTTAAGCCATTTATCAAAAAAGATCACACCTTTTCTTTGAAAGAAATTTGCCTTGTTATTTATGAGTAAAATTCCACCTGTATTAACTTTTTAAAAGAATTTCTTACTTTCATTTTATTAAAACTTGTTTGCAGACTGATCTATTGCGCTATTCTAATATTCAGGGATCTAAACAAGCTTGAGATAGAGGATTAAAACCTATCTTCAACTACTAGAGTAAATATATACTCTTGCTAGTCATAACACTTCTTGTGGGTTTTCCAAGTCGTAAATGACCAAAGGGCCAAACAGTTTAGAAAAATCTTCTTAACAAAGTGACCTGGAGATATGGTAAAGCATTAGGGTTTTTTTTGCCTCAAAGACAGGCTGAGTGATTACCTTTCTTCCAAAGATAAATTTTGTGCGCATGTTCACAAAGATAGAAAAAAAACCAAAACAGGTATGCCTTAGATGGCACATAGGTGAAGGTGCTCTTCAATTCATGTGTGGGCCCATGTTTTAAAAAGTCAAAAGCTCAAACTGAAACATTCTGACGGCAAAGGAAACCTGTACTGTACTCCAGCTGAGCTTTTACATTGTGCATTGCTAGTTTCTCATGTGGCCTAGAGAGGCTCACTTCAGGTCTTTAAAATTTTTTCGCCAGTTTCAAAAGACAGGTTTTGAAGCAAAACCTTCAAACAAGGAACAACACCAGAAAATACAGCTGCAAAGCATATTTGTTTCCTCAATGTTGTAGCTGGAAGACAGAGCTAAACCAATGTAAGATCTTAATGATCCCTGCACTCTGAAGCTGACATATACCTCAAGACAAGCCAGCTCCAGGAGCTAGGGCAACAAAAGCTGTCAGCACTGGAAGATGATGCTTTGGTTTGCTCCCTGAAGCAGCTCAGCAAGAAGCCAGGTAAGAGCTAATGCCATGACAAGGGAGGCTGCAGGACTGGAATGACTGCTCAGCCAAGAGACTGACTTACCTGCACTGCTGAACTGTACCTGCCATGCAAAAAGCAAAGCCATTATTTCTCACTTCTATTTCGAGGAATTTCAGGTCCTCATTATAAAGAGCACAGAATTCAATTACGGTTCAACAGCTGTTTACAAATTTAGCTTTAAATCTCACTAACTGATTTGAATGTAAAACCAGCGACCTTGGGATTTTTTACTGAAATACTTAAAATAAAAAGCTCACCAACTACTCCACAGGGAAACATTAGATGACATATGTAAAGCTGCTGATGCAGGGACCAAAGTTCCCCTTTCTAAGAAAACTGTAAGAAGCAAAACTAACAGTACTTGACACAACACAACTTCGATATTGTAAGGAATTGAACCCCACTTGCGCATAGAGAGGCGCTACCGTCTATGGACACTGGCAGGTGAGTTTCCCATTGGAGGTGACACACAGCTCCTGCCATGACTGTCCACTGGCATACAGCAGCAGGACGGAAGGCGATGGAGCTCCTTTGCTGGGCACTTTTCAAGCAGCTTTACCTGTTTCCTATCCTGCCAGGCTCCAGAATCGCAGCCAGGAGCGCGCAGGATGCTCTGGCACTCACTCCTTGATGCCCACAGGCAAAATGGATGCACAGAGCACTCCTGGTCTGCAGTGTCTGTTCACACTCAGCGTACACTCTGCTGGAACAGCCCCGCAAGCTGCGTGGGGCCGAGACCGCTCCGCTCCCCTCCCCACCCCACCACCAGCCCCAGGCGGGGTTCCGGAGGCCTCCGCCGCCTTTCGAGGGCGGGATGCCGGAGCAGACAACGCAGCTCGGCTGCCGGGTGGGAGCCTGGAGATGCCAAGCTGCGCACACCCGAGGAGGGTTTGGCCATAAGCGGAGCTCTCCTCGGGGCGAGGCAGGGTACGGAGCGTGGCCCGTCACCGGGAGAGGCTGCCGGAGGGCAGAGAGCGCCGCGGGCGCCCAGGGCTCAGGCGGGGATCCCAGCGCACCTCCCGCGCCCGGAGCGCAGTGGAGAGCGAGGAAACCCACCGGGGCTCGCACCCTCGGGGTCTCGGACCTACCGGGGCTCACACCCCCGGGCTCGCATCCCCGGCAGTGGCGGGAACCGCCCGAGGCCGCCCTGGCCCTCCTCAGCCCCGGCGCGCACAGGAGGGGACCTGGCGGGGAACCGGCGCCCGGCCCCGCCGGCCCGAGGCCGCCCCGGCCCCCCCGCCCCGTCCCCCGGCGTGGCAAGAGAAAGAGCGGAGAGACGGGAACCGGCGGCCGTACCAGCAGGAGGGTGTCCGGCCCGCGTCTCTGCTTTCTCTTTGGGAGGCGAAGACATTTTTACTGTGGCAGCTGCCCCGCTCCCGCACCGGCTACCCCGACACGGCCCGGCGAACACGGCCCACGCCCGCCCTGTCAACGTGGCCGCCGGGGGGGCGGCGCCGCGCCGGGCGCCGGGCCCTGCCCCGGCCGGGCGGGCGGGGACGTGGCGCCTGCAACAGGCGGCGTCTGCCGTGCCGTGCCGTGCCGGGCTGTGCCGTGAGGGCAGCGCACGCAGCTCCTACGGCCTGATCCGCCCTGCTGGTTTTATGTGCTGAGGGGAAACGGCGCGGGCAGTTAACGGCGTGGTTTTGAATCGTCTGCCCTTCTAATAGTACTTGTAATTAGTGACTAATTGGCAGTGCGCGCCTTGCGCTTGGTTGTGTTCTGCCAAACCGCGTTGTGCGAAGCGGCATAAAGAGCTGTGCAGTTTTTGGCTGAGGTGGAGTTAATTTTCTTCGAGATTGCCGGTATGGACCATATTTTGGAATCGTGCTGGAGACCCTGTTAATAACTCGGAGCAATAAGTGCCCACCTTGCCTTTGCTTCAGACCTTACTGCCTTGCTGTTTCAAATTACAGACCTGATTCACATAGTTTTAAACATTTTTTAAACACTTGAGTTAGCTTTTCCAAGTCATGTGGAAAGGCACAGAGCATAGTATCTGAATGAATTATATTTGCAGCAAGGTGTAAACCATGCAGGCCATTCTTATTTTCTTTTACAGTTTGAAATAAGAAAGACAGTGCCCCAAAAGATGAGTGTATGATGTTTGAAAGTTGACCCTCCCTGCCTCCAAAGTGGTATAGAAATATTTCATCACACATTTGTTATAGAGAAATTAGTGTAATAATATTTTATTTATTTGCTATAATTTTATGTAACAATCATATTATCATTGCAAAAATACATGTGATGTGTAAATCAAAATACATTTTGGGGTTTTATTTTGCAACAGTCCAAAATATATTCACGTCATGGCATCCTTAACAGCTTGAATGAACACATGTAAAAATACTGTAACTAAGTTCTTACATTTTGCTGCTGGGTTATTTCAATTTCTTACACATGCAGCGTGTTAGAGTCTGAGATTAAATTTTCAGCTCTGTCACCTTCCGTGTAGCCTAACACAAATTACTCCAATTTCCTTTCTAGTCTCTGTCAAAGTCTATCCAGATTATAATTTTTTTCTGGAGTAGTATTATGAGATTTTAATGCTTTTTTGTCTACTGTCCTCTGAATTTGAATTCATTTTCACTTTTTCTTGGTTTTCCCAGGTTTATTTGCCTTGGATTTCCCTATGCTGATTACCAAAGTTGATAGAAATTTTTGCCATCACAGATTTAATCTAAGCCAGCTGTTATAGAAATGAGATTAAAGAAAAATGTGCTATATTAAATTGAAACATCTGCAAGTTAATGATTTTTCTCTAAGAAAAAATTTAATAATTTCCTATTTAAGCACAAAGTTTTAGTACATGAAGGTGCACTGGGTGGAATTATTACATCAAAGATGTGCTTTGGCTGTTCTTGCTACAGCCAGCAACATTTCTTTATGTTATGAGAATTCATGTTGCCATTAACACAAGTATTTGTGTGAAGGCTTGCTGTGGCTTTGCAGCTAAACTACAACGTCCACCCTGAATATTTCTCAGAGACACAGGGCTGAAATTTCCTGAAAGCGCAGCTGTGGGTGAGGTTTGGAAGCTGGGATCTCAAGGCAAACCATAATAGTGCAGAAGGAGCAAGAACTGCAAGAGGGGAAGACAGATTGAAACAGAATGAAATGAGGGACAGGAGGACTTAGCCTTAGTGGACCAGGAGACAAGGTCAAAAAGTTGAGTAGGGGGTGCTGGAGGGGTAACATGAGAATTGTGAAGCAGGGTAAACACCATGGCAGAAGGAAAGACGTTTTCCTCAAACAATGAAGTAGGAGCTAGAGCTGGTTGAGTGAGATGAGGATGAGGACCCCAGGGAGGAGGGAAAGAGGACTGAAGGTAGGTCAGGCAGGAGCAAGCACGCAGAGCATCAGGCTTGTGGGAGGCAGAGGGGAGGATCTCTGCTGCTTTCCATGGTCTGGGGCTTCTCAGACCGACCTCTCTGTAGCTGTCAGTGCACATAATTACTGCTTTGCTCAAGAGACGGGACTGTGCCAATGCTAAGTTTCTATGCTTGCAGAAGAGTTATAGAGGTGTCAGTATGATACCATAGGATAGAATTTAATTTTCAGATATTGTTCTTAAATTGTTGCAAGAAAAGCAACAAGAAGACAAAAATCCAAAATTAAAACAAATGCATAAGTAAATAAATTGAGACTTGTAGAATCAAGCACCTAAATGAGGAGATGCCATAAAGTTTTTAAGTGGTACTTCTGTTTTGTGAAACACTGTGATGGTTTCTTTGGCAAATGTAAGGCAACATGCATTTTTCCAGCTATGGTAGTGCCATAATATTAGTAACAATCACAGTATCAGAGAGTCATTAGGGATGGAAAAGACCCTGAAGATCATCAAGTCCGACCATCAACTTGGAAGTGTTCAAACGTGTGGATATGGCAATTGAGGACACGGTTTAATAGTTTGCCCTGAGCAGTCTGTTCCAGTCCTTTACAACCCCTTCCATGAAGACACTTTTCCTAATATCCAATGTAAACCCCCACCCTGGCAGAACTTGAGGCCATTTCCTCTCATCCTGTTAGTTGTTACCTGGGAGAAGAGACTGGCACACACCTGGCTACAGCCTCCCTTCACAGGTACCTGTAGAGAGCAGTAAGGTCTGCCTCCTTTTCCCGAGGCTAAACAATGTCCTGCTCAATTATGCCGACCTACAAGAAACAGAGAGGCATTCTTAGTGACTGGCAGTGAAATGCCAGGATTTTTCACTCACTTAGTCATTTCCAGCAGGCCGGTTGTTTGTACCAGCACGCACAAATGGCAGCAACAGTGGGAAACTTTGTCGGAAAACAGGCAGAGTTTTTACAAAAAGCTGGCTGTGGAGTCGCTTCCTTTGCCAATTCAGCCACGCCTGGTGCTGACACACTTTCCCCAGAGACTGTAGCAAAGTCAAGTCTCTACTGGAAAATGAGTGAATGACAGCATTACAGGGCACTGAAATGTAGCAGCACACTGAGGGAAGAGTAAATAAAACATGTTGTTTAGGATATTTCATGTTTTGACGTGTTTTGAAGACTGCTGGATGTTTTAGAGTATAAGTGTTTTTGTACAGGAATCCACCACTTACCTCTTCAGTTCATGGGTAAGAGCTGCTAATAGACATCTTAAATCCCTGTGACATTATCCAGCACAATCAAGAAAGAGAACCCTCCAGTTGCTACAAATTTTAACTAAAATAGAGAGCAGAAAGAAGCTATGTCTCTATGTCTTTTGTGGTGATGGTGCAGGCAAAAAAAAAAAAAAAAAAAAAGCCAGCCAAAAATAGGAAAAAGTCCTTTACAAATTCCAAAGGCTAAGTTAAAAAAACAACCTGAAGAGAATAGTTAGGGAAGTTTGCAAAAGCATGTATGTAGCAGCTATTTGTAGTGGCAGTTGGGCATTCACAGCACTTTTGACAGTAATACCAGGTTCTTATTTTTGGTCCTATATAGCCTAAAGTATGTTCAGTAAGCAGTCTTTTTTAAACATAAACAGTCTGTTGAACTATGATTAGGACACCATTTTTTGTCAGTTTTGAAAATGCTCACCAGTACTAAACAGATGGCTGTAGTTTTGGTGCTTTTGCTTGGGCCCTGCAGCAGAATTTTGTGTTCTTTCTGAAAATACTGCCACGCATAGAAAAGCAATTTTTGGGTTCAAGTCAATGGGAAATTATAATAGTGCAACCTAGGGTCACTCAGCATTTAAAAGGCAGCTAACTGCTTTGCCACACGACTTCTGCTGTCATTTCCAGCACACATATGCACATACATGCTGTAAATCTGGGAAGTACAATAATCTGCTCTGTTTGGCTACAGGGTATGCAAAAATCTCTCAGTGAACAGGGTTTTGCCCAAGCTATAGACAGACATCAAGTCAATGAAAACTATCAGCTGATTTTGATAATCCACCCAAGATAGTTTTGCCTCAAAGCAGTTAGTTGTTTTGAAATTTTGTTTTATTTCAACAATATGTTTTAAAATTTTGCTATTTTTAAACCTGAAAAACCATGGGGAAATAAAATAATTTTCTCTTTTATCTTCTTATTTTTCTTTTTTCTCCCCTGCTAGTTCATAAAAATATCAGTTATCCATAGAGTTCCAATCCTTTGTGACATTTTTAGGGTGCCTTAATTTCTGAGAAATTATAAAACAAACTTAAAGGTTTACTTAGAAATTTGATCCTTCACTTAGACTTTCTGAGTTTGCAGATCTTTATTTGTATATGTTGCCGCCCACTACTTAAGAGAATGGGCTTAGTTTGATGCAGCCGGTTGGGAAAATTCCTTCTTTTTTTACCTATGTGGAAAAATGTAAAGCCTTTAGCAAAAGCCAAATAATGCCATTTCAGTTCTGTCTCACTTTTATGCCAGCCTGAGAAAAGGGTGCTGGGTTTAGGATTGTGCTTTGTTAGGAAATTTTCAGAGTTGTGTGGGATGCACCCAAAAAGGTGATTTTATTTTAATGTGCAGACTTGGGAAAATCATTTGTGTAAGTGAATAAGCAAATAAATTTGGAGCAAGGAGTAATTTGCTTTAGAAATTATTTTCTACCCTTCCCTTACCAATTGTCATTGCATTGACTCATTAAAGTCACTTGGGTTGCAGTGTTTGCTGGTTTCTCTGTATCTGGATGATCTGATTAATTCCATTTTGTTACTCTAACTGTACTCTTATTCTGACAAGGAACTCAAATTTATTTGCTTTTTTTAATTACTAATTCAATTTTCCAGGAAAACCTATATAATTAATTTTTTTTCTTTAGGGTTTGAATAAGTTTCCATTGGGTCAAACATAAATTTGTTGAGTGTTAAAAGTTTCTGAATTGAATCACAATGTAATTGTAAGACTCAAATACTCTTTTTTCTTAGTGTTTTACTAGATTTCCTTGGACATATTTCTGATAAAAAGTATGCTATGGGTCTTTCTCATGAGAAAGGTAGAATGATGATGTTTTCAGAAAGAAATGTTGCAATCTTACATTGCCACTCTTATATTATATTGCCATGAAGTTCAGACTTCTAAGCTGTTATCAAATATTAAATCAGCATGAAAAGCAATTTCTCAATATGATGGATTACTACTGAGATATGAATCAAATTCAGGAGACTTGTAGCAAATTAAGAAATTGTTCTGTATGCCTTTTTCAGAAAAACAGTCTGTTACTCTGCTAATATCGATCTTAGCTATGACTGGTTTTTACATTTGCTTCTCCCCACTCTACAATATTATTTTAACCATTAAGTTTTAGACATGGTGCATGCTAGAGTGACACAATTTGTTGTAGGTTTCTTTTCTTTCAAGAACAGGTTGCTGGTTGCCATACAGCTGAAGTAAAAATTTATATTGAGTTCACATGAGAATCCTGCCTTTAAGGAATACCCAAATGGAAACTGCTATCACCATACATCCTCACATTAAGCTAAAATTTATTGCTTTTCATTAAATGAAAATAAAATTATATAAAAATGGCTTTACCGCTATATACTGAAAGGAAAATAAAGAGAATAAATGTGTGTGAGTTTCCAGAGTCTTTGCCTTGCAAAATATTAATTCTTCCTCCAATGCAGTGCACTGCAGTTCTGCTTTAAAATGCTACTCATTGTGATGCTGCCATAGAAGTATTCTGATATGGAAGATTACCAAAGCAATTTATAGATTCAATGGAAGAAAGGTAGAAAGGGGGAAGGAGGAAGAAGGAAGAAGAAAGAGAGCGGGGAAGAGAAAAAAAGAAGGAAAGTAGGGAGGAATATGTCTCTTCAACAGAGAAAGTAAATTTCATCTTTTGGAGGTTTTTTATCCAAAAAGACCAATGTTCTGTGTAAAGGCCATAATTTCCTTTGTCCACTGCCTTAGAATGGATAAGCAGAAATACAGAAAATTAAGTTGCCAAGACTGAACTAGTGGTGGAGATGAAAACAGAAGGCTCTGCTAGTGCCCCTTGGGGCACGGTTCTCTCTCGATTGTCTCATTAATCTGGGACTTACTGAAGAAACAGTGTATTTTATCATGATAGAAAATGGGCTCATCAGTGCTGCCCACTTAGAGAGGTCTTGTTGTTCTAGCTCTGTAGAAGACAAGGCCTCCCTCCGCTTGAGATAAATGTGCAAAACCTCTTGCAATTATGGACTTCCATCACAGCCTCAGGATCAGTGTGAGTGGGGGCTGTGATTGCTCCTGGGAGTTAGTGGTGTTCATACCAAATGAGACTCAAGAGAATTAGATTTTGCGCTCAGCAAGTGAGTCTTACCCACTCCTTTCTTCCTTTCTTTGCCATCCCATTCTCTCTTACTGATTTGTACCTGTGCAAGCTGTGCTTTTTCATAAAAAGGAAGGAATTAATGTTGGCTCAAAAGTGAAAATGAAAAAAGTCAAGCTGATTTAACTTCTTAGTGTTTACAAACACGTTGGATTTGGTGGGGGTTTTTTCTACATTTTTTTTCTGAAAACAGTTATCATCTATGTGGGGGTTTTGTGGTTGTGATGGAAACTAAGAACCTGACTAACAACAAGCCTTGCAGTAAGCACTTAGTACAGAACTGATGGTTGCTTACTGTCCATATTTCATATTTAAAGTCAGATAACATGGTAAATAACATCAAATGTAATTGATTTCAGTATCTTCAGGTTCTTTCTAATTTTTCACAAAAGCTTTGTTGGCTTGAGGGGGAGTTTTTTATGTACACAAGTAAGTTGCCTTTAGCTTCTAGGAAATAACTTCTTAAGTTGTAGTGTGACTGCTGCAGGTGCTAAAGAGCACAACCTCATCATAGGTCAGCACCTTTCAGTACCTGACAGTGTGGTGTCTTTTAGCTTAGATACAACCACTCCTAAGGCAGGAGTGAAGTTGGTACTCAGCTTCCCCCAGCACCAGTACCTGACACAGGCTTTTCCTGGCTCTGCATTACCCTTCTCATGCATCCAGACCTATTCCAAAAGACACTTTTTCTTCTGGAAGAGCCTTAGTGCCTTGGTTTCAGACCTAAGATTTCTGTTAACTTTGCAGCAAACATATCAATTGCAAAGTTCTGGTCTTTACACTCTGCATTATTTATTTATGTTTCTTCCAGAGAATGTTAAGTAATATGCAACAAGAAATTATATATTGTGGTGTATATTTAGTCCAAATGTGTCTTTGTCTAGAGTAATGTAGTCATTTTTTAATCTTTGAACTGATCTGAACACATACCTCAATTGTAAATGTACCCAATAATTTTCCTTTAGAAACACTACTTTATGTTTCAGAGAGAACTAATTGCTAAACAGCAAAATCCCTTTTCAGTTGAATTCTAGATGCCAGATTTCCAACCATAATTCTTCACTCTTATTAGAAGGAGTCTCGGTGTGTCAACATTCTTATTGATGTTTTCTGCTGAATGCTTTGTTATAAACTGAACATAATTAAATGTAAGTAGACTGGTATTTCATCACAGCTCAAGGGTATAAGGCTAACACATTTTTTCTCCTGTTATCTCTCCAGTCCTCTTTCTTCTTACATGAAAAGAATGCAAAGTATCAGCATTCTTTAAGTTTGGGAAGTTTTATGACCTCTCCTTAGGAAGCTGCAGCATTTGAACAGTGGTGGAAGGGCTGTTTTGCTTTTCAGTTGTGTCTCGGAATTATGTCAGTTTTAATGAGTATATTTTCAAAGTACTTGCTGGCTGACAGATAAAGGTTATAAGATGTTTTTAGAGTATGTATCTATATTTTATTTTTTCTTTGCACAAATATTCAGCTTGTTTAGCAGTTTTCATTTTTTCCTGCTGTCCAGATTACATAATTTAAATTCTTCTTTATTTTTCTTTATTTTTTGTTGTTGCTAATATTACAATTTTTTATACTTTCCACAGAAATCTAGTTTTATGTTCACCAATTAACCTGTGTTAAGAATTTATCAAAATATCATTGGAATGTTTTTCATACTTGTGCTGTGTCAGTCGGGGATGGTGGTGATTCTCATCATAACTGCCCTTATGGTCCTGTGTTTTGGATTTGTGAGCAAAGCAGTGTTAACAGTGTTTGGGCTGTGCTGAGCAGTGCTTGCACAGCATCGAGGCTTTCTCTATTTCCCACTCTGTGCCCCTCAGTAAGAGGGAGAAAGTGGGTGTCTGCCCTTTACCATGAGTATAATTGCATGGACTATTATTAAGTTCCTGGCATACCTGAGAGAAGAACATGTCAGTAAAAACTGAAGCAAAAAGGACATAAAGTACCTCACCTTCTCTATATTCTTTGTTAGTGCCTGCCACCACATTTTTGCGTAGTACTGTTCTTTCTTCCCTCCCTTTCCAGCTAAAACCTGAGGACAATTAGATGCCAGAAGCTTTCCACTTCCCATTTCATTGCCTGTAGTGCACTGAGATGAATTACCAGAGGCAGTACCAGCCACCAGGCAACACACTGACATTGCTTTCTTGAAGAAATACTGTCCCTGGATCTTGAATCCCAGCAAATTTGGAATAATAGTGTTGGTCTGGTATTAGCTGAACTACCAATTTGGTGTTGCAATTTGCAAGCCATGTTACAAGGCCATGGGGAAAAATGTCAGATACTGGCGGGTCAAGGAAAATGTGTATCAACAAGCACATTGAGGGTCACCACCATCATTTATGGACACTGTGCAAGGGTAAGATGTGGGCTGAATGGATCATTCTGAATTCATCACATTCTACTGTCAATATCTGTGCTAGAGGACTAAAGGGTCCTATAGTCCTCTTTTCAGAGACCTCATTTATTATTTTTATAGGCCATTTCTTTCCAATTCTACTGATTTTAAATTCTTGGCTGTTACAGTATTCCAGGTTCCCCCTGAAGGACAAGTCTGCCTGAAACAGCCTTAAGTTTATACAGGTTACCTGGGGAAGTTCTGCCTCTGCAAACTACCTCATCCTTCTGTACAAAGGTTAGTGCTTCTTCCTTGCCCTTATCATCTACTCCTTATCATCCTGCTTCCCCTCTTCCATGGCACAAACTTATCTTGGTTTCCAAAGCTGTGTCTAACACAGGTTTGAGAGTTTATAACCCTAAAAGACAGTGCTCTGCACTGAAACTGAGCTGCACTTCTTCTGTCATTAGCAGCAGCCCTAAGTCATGTTCATGCTACCATCCCCTGTACATCAGTTAATTCCTGTTTAAAGTCAATTGCAGGTTCAAAATGCAGTCTTCAAAACAGTCTAATAGGCATGCCTCTCCTTCTGTAATACTTGTTGTTGCCTCTAGCCTCTCCTTTCTCCTCTGTTGCTATGTTTCCAGTGCAACAATGAAAATAGCTCCATGTGGTCCTCTTTCAAATGCCTTTACAGAAGATTAGCCAGTCTCCCATGTTGCTACTAGTTCCAAACACCTGATGAAAATCCCTTCACTAACAGGTTGTTCAGGAAGAAATGCCCTGTTTCTTTGCCCTTCTCAGCCCCATATGTCAGTTAAATGCATGCTGTTTTGCATGCTTCTGCTCTTGGATTTTGGAGACAATCCTGGAACAAGGCCCTGCTGCATCAAACTCACCTTCAGCAAATGAAATATATATGATAATATAGATACTTTTTAGTCTCATGGGAATTTGTCATATCTCATGACTCCCAAGTCTAAGGAAAATTAAAAACCCAATATTAGAAATACCAAACAAAAAATCTCACACAATCCCCAAATGCTTGCACTCTGTCTCTTGGAAGTGGTTTTTATGGCCTGTTGCTCATACTCCTTGTCCCACATGGATATTTCTGCTGTCTCTTCAGCTCTGCAAATGCTGAGAATCCAGCAAAGGTAACCTATGCCTGGGGAGGCTTCATCTGTTCCTGTAGTGGCTTTGGAGTGCTGTGGCAATGTCTCAGAAGTGCTGTGTGAGAGCCTGCATGCTGCACTGACCACAGTTAGCCACAGCATGGACCTGAAATGAATCAAACCCTGTGCTACAAATATGTGTCAGCTGGGGAAACTCTTCACACATCCCATGCCTGACTTATTCTGTGACTTGCCTGAGCTCAGTTGCGTCAGGGATAATATCTGACAGACAGATGTGGCATAGTCCATTGTTATGTTTGTATAAAACATGGACAAAGCCTTAGGTGAAATGAAACTTTCTTATTAAAATGATAATATACACTGACTTCCAGAAGTTTTTTCAGTTTTGGTCAGGTAGGAAGAGATGTGCATCATCTGGTTATAAACTTATTAACAGTTTGCTAATACTCAAGCCAATGAGACAACTATGTCTGGTTTGCCAGAAAGACAGCAGCATTATCACAGGGGCATGGGAAATTAATACTCAAGAAAAAGGTCCAAAGTGAAGGAGCACTTTTCATTTAGGAAGTTAAAGTTAAAAATGTTGTGGGAAGATGTGAGGAAATCACTGAGGTTAAAAAGATAATGGCATGGAAGTTCTAGGGAAATATGCAGTTGCTACTCCCTGTATGGAATACAGTCAGTGTGTCCAGCTTCCCCCACACAATGCAGTCCAAGGGGGACTAAACAGATGATGGAGCAGAGTGAAGCCACCGTGACCAGGCTCTGCCAAAACCCTTGCAGAGGAGAGAACTCAGTGGTACTTTCCAGCTGATAAACCACACAGCAGCTGAAAACCAAGGGAGCTAAAGGAAGATGTCCTGCTGTTGCATCAGCAACAGCGCCAAAACTTTGGACTGACCCATGTCCCCTTCCCAAGGTTATCCTGAGATACCCAGCCCCAAATATGACGTGGTCATACTTACTTACTAGTCATACTAGGAAGATGTATGACTAAAGTCACCCAAATTCCACCTAAATGTAAAGATATAGTGTAAAATATAAGATAGGGAAGTGGGGAAGACTCCAGCTGGAATCAGTTGAAGGGATGAACCTGTCTTCTCCCCCACAGAGATGCCTTTCTGGTAAAGAACTGTGTTCTCTGCATGCTGAATGATCATCTTCAGCCAGCTTTTACTGGGGATTAGAGTGTCTTGGTATATTGGTTTGAATTACTATATAGCATTGAGTATATATTTGCAGTCAGGTACTATCACCAGCAATTTTAGAACCTTAAACTCTCACAATTTCATTTATGAAGAGTTTTATTCTGTAAACTGTTAATGTGAGTATTTCAAGGGTTCTGGCAGTCACTGGGAGTGGGTAAAGGTGTGGAGACCCAAGAGGGGTTTCTCTGCTTGGTGTGTGACCCTGAACAAGTCAGTCTCTGATCTAGTGAACTGCTCACTGAAGGGAACCCCTAAAGGGATGCTAGCAGGCTGGTTGGGCACAAGAGTCTCAGCATTCCTGGGTCTTGGCTTTCCTTGACTAATCAAACACAAAGGGTTTGGGTAAATCTCTCTTTTTCATCTGGTAGAAAAGAAATTTCATCCTTAAAATGTGTTTAAGTCAACATGTTATGAAAGGTAACATTCTTTCCTGAGCCAAGATCCCCTTGCATGACCTCAGCCTGAGGATGTTTTCAGATTTTTCAAGACTGAATCCTCTCTCAAGAAGATGTGAATTTCTAGTCTCAGCTGCCTCATAATGGGCGAGAAGAAACTTTAGAGCCAACATAAATAATGACTAAAGATCTGCATGCATTTTCTGTTTCCTTTTAGCACTTAGACATCAGAAAATTCTGCAAGCACCTATTTTAAATTCTGTAAGCAAACATTTTTTTGTCTTTAGTTTAGGCTTCAGTTAAGGGTGATTTCAAGGTAAATAGCTAATGACTTGATCCCATAGGTGCAGCTAACCTTAGAACCAGTTTAGTGTAATATCCTTGCAATACCCAGCAGCCTGTACTTTTTTTTTGCCATTTTAGAGCTTGTCAGATGGGGATTTAAGTGGAAGAAACATTGCCTGGCTACTTCAGCTAGTCAGAAAAGCACCAGAATAATGGAGGAGAATGTTTAACCTACGAATTCTGCCAGTTTTGGTGTCAAAGCATTTCCTAATACTGAATGAAAAGATTTTTTAAAATGTCGAGTTTCATAAAGTGAAAGGCATGCAGCCCTGGGAGAAGCAGTAGGAAAATGGTCTGTTATAAATATTTGAACTCTTGCTGAGTTATCTTTTCTCCTTTGTCCTCCCTGGTATAGCTAAAACTAACATCTCTATTCAACTTAAAGAACCAGGTCAATCAACTATTGAACACAGAGTGTTTGTCACCTAGGGAAATGAATAATTAATGCAACCTCACTAATCTGATATCAAAGGGAAGGAAATGTAATAGCAAATAGGCCTATGTGTAAGGGGGGGAAAAAGGAAAAAGCAACATTCTATCAGCTCTGCTCAAGTGATTCGCACACATGAACCTGAGCTGAGGATGCAAACTGAAATGCTGAGTGAAAAGAGGCTGACTGAAAAACCAGAATAATTTCTTTTGCTGGGAAGAAAAGTGAGATGAAGGAAGAAAAGGTTTCTCAGCCTGTTCAAAAGAAAGCAAGGAAAGTATTTTCAGCTGGAGATTTTGGACTTAAAGATGAAATCACTGCTGCTAAGCTTGGCTATTCTCTAAGGTAATGAAAGATTCAGCCTGCTTGTATTTCTGTAACTTCTTCAGTATATCCTGCCTCTGAATGTAACTTAACCAAATTGAGAGGTATAAATCCATTTCATTTTCTATTCAGTGTCAGAATATTTCTTTTTAATGGTTCTTTTTCTATTAAAAGGTAAGAATGTGTTGGGGGGATGGGGGGAGAATATTCTGAAGATATTCCTAGAAGCTTGGTTAAATTTTTGAAAGGCGATGCTGTAGTCCAAATGTTCAAAATTGTTTTAGAGCCTGTACAATTCACAGAGAAAGTGTGGAAAAAGAAGGGTAAAAAAGGAAACAGGAGCTGGTGAACAGGAAGTGTCACCACAAGAACATTTCTTGAGATTGTTGAGGTCCCCAGAAGCTGCAGTGAAATTTATGCAAGTTTCTGTTTTCTGAAACAGCTGAAAAGCTGAGCTTCCAATCAGAAGTGTGGAAAGGATGGGGAACTCAGAGTACAGTGGGAAGAATACTCTAGGGGACTGAATATATTTTTTTCTCATCTTGCTGTGTATATTTTAAAGCCTTTTCTGCATGAGAAAGTTGCACCAGTCTGTTTAGGTGTGCAGTTTTAAATAAATATGATAGACATTCCTAATTAAGCTGAAACCATTTTCTCTCTTTAATTCAGGACAATGAAAAACTTGCATAAGCTGTATAGAGTAAGAAGGTCTACACAAGAACCTACATTTATTAAACAAGGTTGGTTTAAAACCTAGTTTAAATTGAATTAATGTATTTTTCTGTTGTGAGGAAGGCTTCCTGCATGTGTATTGTCCCCATCAGAGGCCAACCTGCTACAAGTATTTCACAGCTGTTGAGAGACAACTGAAGATTCACCATTATTCAGAGAAGTACTTTGAAAAAGAAGCTGGAAATAATAAAATTTGTCTGTCTCATAAAACAATGACAACAAAAAGAAGTCAAATACCAGCACCTCAAACAAACAGGAAATTCCAAATACAGCACAAAATTGGATGACAAAGTCAGAAACAAAATATATTGAAAGACAAAAGGGCCTGTTCACCAAACAGCTTTAAGGAAAGCAGGATCATTCATAGAGTGAGAGGAGCATCACATTTAGCTTGGTGAAGGAACCAGCTGACAAATTCAGAGAATCCAAATCATGTCATATTTAACTCCCAGAAAGGTGACAGAAGAGTTGGTGACACATATTTGTTTTTAACAGGCTGAAGCTAAGTCAGAAAGGCTGCTGTGTTTGCACGTCGTAGGCAAAGGGCACACGCAAAGTCACGTTCGTCCCTGCCCTGTTCAGCACAGAAGAGAACTGCAATCTGGACTTAAAAAAGATCACTGTTGCATTCTGCTGCAAGGTGGGTGGACCATAGGAAATCTGTTATGAGGGAAGGAAACTGAACTCCTTTCTCAAAAGGTTGATATGGAGATTTTCTCTTCTCCAGTGGTTCGTATATCTTTGTGAAAGCATAGTAAGCAGTAAAAGGGAGTCTGGGTAGTAGACAGACTGCTCAGATCTAGGAAATAAAGCAAAATACAGAATTTGAGGAGAAGTAAATTACAATTTTTGCAGTATTTTTAATGAAAAATTTCCTCCTTTTACAACCATCTGTATGTTGCAATGAGGTGACCATGAGAGAATTATGAAAAGATAAAGTATATGAGATTCTTTCAATAACACAGAGTGGCAGTGAAGGGAGAAAAGCAATTCTGGTAATAAATGTAAGCTAGGGAAAGAAAGAAGGCATAGCTGAGAAATAAGAGAATCCATGGACTAAAAATACCTAGTGGTAGTAGTAGGAGACCATTACATGGCTGACTGCAGACTAATTGCATTTGTTCAGTCATTGTGAAAATGGATACAGATGGGATGCACAAGTTTGGAAATATCTTACTGCTAAAGAGAAAATAAAGCACATGTTACGTGATAAGCCATTACCTAAGATGATGTTGGAGAGAACTCAGAAGATCATATGACTAAAGTATTCTTTTCTGCTTTAGCAGCTCTTTTAATTAAATTTGCTAGTTCTTTTTTCCCAACAAAAAGAAATGGAGGATGGTGATTGGGTGAGAAAAAGGAGGCCAATCTTAACTAGTGAAATAGGATTTTTTAGTCTGCCACTAAGTAAAGCTTCCTTGCTTGAAACTGAACTTAGTTTTGTTGAAGTGCTAGAATTGGTTGTAGTTATTCAGTGTCTCAATGAGTGTTTTGCATTTTCTTCACTGCTGTGGTAATGCAAGTTCTTAGTGGGATGCCATTGGAGGCACAGTCCAGATTTTATGAGCTTTTTCTAAGTAGAAACAGCTGGGGATGCAGCTGATATCAAACTTAACAATTCCTCAGAGTTCTGAATACATTCCAGATTAAAAAGGAGAAAAAGAAAAGCCCTATCTATCTTTTGTATCTGATTTTCGTATACTGATAATACAGCTAGTGGCAACTGAAACTCACAGCTGTTACTCCTGACTGCTCTGATTTTATTAAATGGTTCCTGGAAAGTTATTTTGAGTCCCAGCAAATTTTGTATTGGTCAGAGGGAAAGCATAAAGTATAAAAACTCTGTCTCCAGCTGCATAAACAATACAGTGGAGTCTTAGTTGTCAAATTAATAGAGATGGCTGATGTAAGCCAGGGAGGAAATCTGCCTTGCCAGTTAGTGTCCATCATGTCCCGCAGTTGAGACAGATTTGCCACTCAGAGCCACCAGGCAGCCTTTGGGCCAGCTGGCTGGCGCATCCTGCTCTGCAGCTGGGGAGGGACACGTGGCACCCTTCTCTGGAGCAATCCTGAGCGGTACAGGGCGCTGTGCTCCTCTGAGCAGGGTGACTGAGACATTTAGCGAGAGCCTCTCAGAGAGCTACTTCACTCTGCATCACTGCACCGCAGGTAGGTCAGCTTTACTGCAAGCACTTTTCACTTTATTTGTCTCTTAAAACGCTCTTAAAAAACTGGTATATGGTTTTGTGTTTTCTTTTTTTTTTTTTTTTTTTTTTTTCAAAATTCTTAATTCTTTGAGGCTGTTGGATAAAAGCAGAAAGAAAATGCAAAAGATATTTTGTGAATAGATTTAAGTCGGAAGATTAAAATACTCTGCGTGATGAGCAACTCTGGGGTATTTATGGTACTTCTTTAGGCTCTCTCAATTACCCAAATAAAGAGGAAGTGTAAGCCCTTGATCTCTGGTAATTTAGCACAAATTTTCGTTAATTTTGACTAAATTGCTACAAACTTACACAAGCCACATTAAGCCTGAAGAGCAGGAAACAGCAGCAGGAAGGACCTGTCAGAGAAGACCTTATGGCCTTTGAAAAAAATCCTAGAAAACTGTAGAAAAGATTAAAATTGCACCACAGAAACTCAGAAAATTGAATTGCCAGGGGGAAAAAGAGCTTGTGAGGAAGAGAACAATAGGGAGGGGAGACTGAGCCAGTGATAGTAGATTCAATGTTATTTAGAAGAAAGAGGAGGTCAGGCAGAGCAGTATACACCAAAGAATTGTGTCTGGAACTTCACAAATCAGAAGGAAGAGCACACATACTTACTAGCTATAATCCACTTTTTTCACATTTAGCTGACAGCAACAGGGAAGACTGAAAAAGCACTCCTGTGGGTACATAACTAAGAAAGTTTAGAGAGTATTGCTATTCACTCTGAGAAAGATGGATATTAAATATTTAAATAAATTTAAATGCAACTGTTCTATTCTAAGTCAGAGAAAATACGCAAGTGCATCAAAGATGCGTGTGGGTTTTGGAAGCAGGCTTTCCAAGGAAAGGACCTGAAATGCCATTACCTGAGATGTAATACCTAAGCATCTGTCATGTCTGAAAATAGGGTGCTTAACTGGTATGACAAAGCCATTTTCCAAATATGTGGGTTGTGGCTGCAAAGGAGAGGCTCTCATTAGTATTCACTGATGTGTGTCCTGTGGACTCCCAGCCTCCCATCTGAGCCTACAAGAGACCAAGCAGGGATGCCTGTAACAGGTACATTTCTAACATGACTCCAGAACCATGGCTGGTCAGGCCAAACAAGAGCCACGCTCCCTGGTTAGAAGCAGGAGAGGTTAGAGCAGGTTAGAGAGGCTAGAGGTTAGAGCAGCTGTGTGGATGGCAGATGTGCCTATAAGCATGGTTCTCTGTACCTTGGTATCAGAGGTGGCGCTAAGCAAGTACTTAAAAATAAGAATTTGGAGAGAATCAGATGAACCATAATGCCTAATGTCACAGCTCTGAAGTTTGACTTATGCAGTTGGACATATTAACCTGAGTGGAAGCTTTTGCTTGGTAACAGAAATCAAAGATCCCATTTCCTCTGAAAAAACAAATTGGAGATTCAAATCCACATCAGTGGTTTTCTAGGAGAACATTCTCAACAATGAACCGATCATTATCCCAGTGAAAGGGAGTAGGAGAGTGCTCCTGCTAGGACTTTCCTCTTGGCTATACTGGCTGGAGCACACTTGACCAAAGGGTCCATGTTATATTTAGACACAATTGTTCACCTGCAGCTATGTCTCTACCAATATATTAAACAGCACTAAAGAGTCTTCTGTGGCCATGAGCTTTGTACATCTGGCATGGCTGGCTTGACCTGTTCATGACAGGTCCTCTGTGGGCCTTTCTGTGACTCCAGAATGTAAATACCAGGTTTCTGCCTACCTTTTACTTCCTAGTGTCTGAGGCAAGCAGAGTGCTGAAAGACAGCTGGTTATTGCTGAAACAGAAATCATGTATTGCATGCATGCATTATGATGGGGCTTGAGAGTGTATAAAAATTGTTTTGGTTGCACAGTCCCCTGCAAGTGCACTGAAGGACAGTGCAGGTTAAGCAAGTGTGCTACAGTCCTGTCCATGCTTCCTGGTGTTCTTGGTCTTTGGTTCAGACTGTGGGCAGGTGTGGGCAAACCTGTGTTAGGCACCATGCTAAGCAATGTGGCACAGAGTCAGGCTGGCACAGAGCATTCTTGAATGAGCCTCCAAATCTTGTTCTAGTAAGGTACACAAGTACAGTCAAAAAAGGATCAGTCCATGTACAAGAGCAAAACTTCAAGTATCAAAGTAGCTTGACTGCTGGAAACAAAAATGCTCAATGGAATAAAAAGGAGCTTTTAAGACTCAGGTGCTTAAATTGTTTTCTAGCCTTTGTGTACCTCAGCATGTCAGTAGTGAGGGTAACCACATGTCCTTCTGCTCAATGTTGTGAGGATGAATAATATAATGATTTTGCAGGATTCAAATAAAAGAAAAATGAGGGCCAAACAAGGACTTTGAACAGTTTGGCCATGAAACACAGTTCGACCACAGTAATTTCCCTCAGTGTTGAAGATTCTCTCAACTCTGTCAACTGTAATTGACTGCACAGTTTTAAATTGGCCATAGTATTGTGTTGAAATTTTCCAATTCCAGATGCCTCTGTAGCCATTTGAATAACCACTGAGGCAGTAGCATGTGCTTAAGCCAGGTTCCTCTGATCCACACTGCTGATGAGGATACCAAAAATTGATGTATGTAATTATTCTTGCACTCCCTCTTTTCATGTGAATCTCCTACATCACTCACCAAAGCCCTCAAACTACAGCAAGTCAGCCTCCAAGGTGCACTGAAATCCCAGGTGGGCTGGGCTGTCTCTGTTTCATGCTATAAGCTCAATGATAGCACTATGATGTAGAACCCTGTTCACCCTCCAGAAATTGGAGATTCATTGCATAGTATGTCCTTCCCAGGCTGGGCTTAGTTCATGCTATTATAGGCTGCATAGCAATCTCTCTGATGTCAGCATTTGAGTTCTGTCAGAAATCCCAGTTATTTGTTTTTCCCTTTGTAGATCAGAGAAAGTATTTTAGATGCCCTTTAGTGTTGCTTTTGCAGTGCCTTGAAATCTTCTGAATTTTACGGATCCCTTCTCCTTCAGAATTTGGTGCAGTTCATGTAATCTGTTGCTGCTTCCAAGCACCATTCCCTGGGAAGGACATGCTGTAGAAGAACTGGGTCTTTTGCCCCAGCACATAGCATGGAAAGCCCTTTCCTATAAGGACAGGCTGAGAGATCTGGGTCTGCTCAGCCTGGAGAAGAGAAAGCTCCAGGGAGGCCTTAGAGCACCTTCCAGTACCTAAAGGGCCTGTAAAAAAAGATGGGAAAAAATTTTAGTAAGGCCTGTTGGGATTGGGCAAGGAGCAATAATTTTTATACTAAAAGAGGGTTGGCCTAAACTAGATATAAGGAAAACATTTTTTACAATGAGGAGGATAAAACAGGGGTGCAGGTTGACCAGAGAAGTTGCAGGTGCCCTATCCTTGGAAATATTCAAGGCCAGATTGGACAGGGCTCTGAGCAACCTCATCTACTTGAAGAAATCCCTCCTCATTGCAGGGGGGTTGGACTAGATGACCTTTACTGGTCCCTTCCAACCCAGATTATTAAGGGTTCATAACTTTAGCGTTGGATCTGGAGTGAGCGGACTAAGTTGCAGGGAAATGGAAGCTCTGGTTTTGAGAGCTGCAAGCTCATTTCCAAGGTGTTGTACAGTTTACTTCATTTGTAAGAGTACTCTGTCCTGTTCCCTGGGCGCCCTGGGCCTGTTAGGAAGAACATTGCCAGCAGGTTTCCTCCTGCTCAGCACTAGTGAGGCTGGGTCTGGAGTGGTGGCTTTCCCAGTATGAGACATTGGCATACTGGGGCAAGAGTGAAGAGCCACAAAGATGATGAAGGGACTGGAGTGTGTGTCACATGGGGAAAGGGTGAGAGAACTGGTACTGTTCAACCTGAAGAAGACAAGGCGCAAAGAGGATGTAGATTAAATGGAGCCATATTTTTCTCAGTAGTGCCCAGGAACAGGACAAGAGGCAATGGGTAGAAACTGGCACACAGGAAATTCTACTTAAACCTGTGAAGAACACTTCTTTTACTGTGAAGCTGAGTGAGCACTGGAATGGGCAGTCCAGAAAGATTGTGGAGTGTCCATCCACTGAGATATCTGGACATGACCCTGTGTAACTTGCTGTGGGTGACTTTGTTTTGAGCAGAGGGTTTGGACTGGAGAGTCTTCAGAGGTCCTTCCAGTTTCAGTGATTGTCTGATGCTGTGATTCTGTTTTATCTGTTTCCTAGGTAGAACAGGGACTCTACAAGAGATAATGGCAGCTGTGAACTGCTTGAATACTTCAGTAATAATGTGAAAAAATTACCTATAAAGCCAAGCTTTGAAAATATAGTTTTCCCTGGAGAATACTGACGAAAGGCTAGTGATGTCTTCATGCCTAAATACATTGCTCTCTACAGCCTGTGCAGTTTCAGGTGTTTTAATACAGTCATTTGCTATTTGCTCAATTACAGAAATACAGTTCAGACTTCCCAGGCACATTTAAGAGCTGTATCAGGAACTTAAAATGAGTCAGTGCTGTAACTAAGGGTTTTCCATCTTTGTTTTTGTCTTGCTTTAGCAATCATATTGCAGGCTGCACTGCCTAGATTCAATTCTGGTACAAAGGGAATTTATTTATTCATTTATTTATTGTAAGAGGAAATTGACTTTGGTGTATATGCTAAATAGCCCAATAGAAATATTCTACAGCTGGAAAAGCCTAATGTTAAGATGCATTGTTCCATTGTTTTCCTGTCGTGGCATATTTAATCGTTGCCAAGCATTCTGGTACATTTTTGTAATGCCAAGGCAGATTCTCAGTGGAATGGAGTTTTTATCTATCATGTTAATGAATGGTTTAATAATACAGTAAGAAAGACTACTCACATAAAATGCTTTAATGATGGATGTCAGAACAGTATCTAGAATGGATTTGTTTTAACAAAGGCAAATGTGCTTCTTCAGGCATCTGTGGGATTGCTACTAATAAAAATAAGAAACGTCATTGAACTGGTAACATCATGTGCCTACACTTTTATCACCCTTACTTTTTTCTTTTATTACATTTTACTAGATGTTTTTGGAACATAAATTGTAAAATATTTTTTGTCACATTGATCAGTGGAGTTGAAGAACCAGTGTTCATTGCAGTGTTCCCCACAGCATGTTCCTCTTGTAGCATGTCTTTAAATATGTTTAAGCCTCACACACACAGAAGTTATAACACTGCCACTCTGTCTATTGGATTGATGTTCCTTGGGAATAATCAATAGCCAATGATGATGCTATAAAAAATGCAATCAGTGTTCTGTATTTGAGAGAGTGTTATAAGCATTTTTTTCTTTGTTTAATTAGCAAGTCATGGCTGCATTTTAAACCTAACAGGAATAAAGTCTCTAACAGGTAATTCAGATTATTACCCTAAAGTAGTAAACACCAAATCTTTATTCCTAGTATTTCTGTAAAGATATAATTAGAAAAGTTGTGTTAATTTTTTCTGATACCAGGAACAGAAACAAGACAGGTATGGAAAGGAGAAGTCCTGAGTAAAAGCAGAAAAAGAAGAACAGAATTAAAGACACAACAGATTTCTTTTCAATACTGAAACTGTTTATATTATAAAATAGCAATTCTTGTTGAATGTTTTATCCTGTAATATCATACTAATCTCTAGTATCATGTAGGAAACTGTTTTATTTAACAACCAATACCTGCAAAATTTGTACTGCTTTCAGAGGTAGAAAAAAAGTTGTAAATCACATGTCTCTTTTATAAAAATATATCCATGCTTTTCATGTCTTGTGTATATCCTAGGTAATACACTGGGGAGACAGTCTTTTCTCCATGCATGAAACTCTCATTTAGCGGCATAGTAAACCTCAAATTAAATTATTTATTCAATCTCTGTGTTTTTGCTGCACTGGAACCATAGAGTTGCAAGCTTATGTTAAGTATATTTTAATTCAAGTTGGAAACTCTGCCAGTGGCCAGCACTTGGTGCATCAGATGGGAGAAGCAAACCAACAAACCAAAATCTGATTGTGTACTACTAACCACCTAGGGTAGAAATTTCATCCTCACTCTTGCTAAGATCATTATTATACGTGAAGCAAGTGACATAAGGGCTTCTGTACATTTGTGTCCTATTTTTGTCCAAAAGGAATTTTTGGAAAGCTACTGCAGGTAAAAAAATTATCTAATGTAGTATATATATATAACGTGTACATGTATCAGGTACACATATCAGTTAAATTTGTATTTGTGTATGTATATATATGTAGATATATCAAATAATACACAAGCAGAATATGATATCCTTTTAGTCAGACATAAGAGATTTTTCTGAGAATTTTCCAAATTTTTCATTTCATGATAAAAATAACATTTAAAGGTCAATTGCAAATTGTTTGTATTCTTTTTCTGTGTTTTTGCCTTGACAGCTGTACTCTAAAGCTTTGACAAGTTTCCAGGGGAACTAATGTCTGCAAATGTGACTGATAATTGAATAACACAATTTTATTTCCTAATGGTACTACTAAATCTAATTGGCATAATGCACTTTTCTGAAATTTTTGTGTCTTTAAAAAGTGAGTCTTCTGTTGTCAATTCTATAAAAATATATATAATTAGTGTTCATTATTGCACAATTTATGATTTGTTCTTTTTTCTACCCCTCTAGAAAGCTGGAAAAAGATGTTTGCATACAGGTCCACATGACTGTTTGGAAAGGATTTAGATATCTAACACCAACCTTACAACCAACATTATAAAGTTGCCTTTTTTTTTTTTTTTTTTTTTAAATATATTACTGGTGTATTTGTGCTTATGAACAAACTTAGAAGAGTTTGAGTCATTTCAGGGCAAAGCCTCTACAAACCTATTTATGCATAGTCTCGGGTAGACATACTTTGCCAGAGGGACCTTGTCACAGGCACTGCCTTAAAATTGTTATGCAAGAAAATTACTGATAGATATGCATTTTCTCTGGTGTTGTGTTCATCTGGCTGGTGTCCCTCTAGGTGTCAAAATTAAGATTAGAGTCTTCCTCAAGATGAATGATGAGTCAGAACAAATCATCAGCATCCTCAGCTCTCAGTTGGGCACAGTAATGGGGGTATCCCTCTTTCACTCCTGCAGTTTTCCTATCACAGCCTGCCTCCTCCTTTCTGCTTCCCAGCCACACAATGTGCCCTCCCCATTGCCCCACAGGTCCTATTTGTCCCACGGAGACTAAGTAGGGGTGCCAGCCTCCTGTCCTGGGTGCTCTCAGAGTGAAATCAGAGCAGGGGAGGCCACAGGTACGTGGCCATTGAATGACTGCTGACACCTCGTGCCATAGCAGGAAACACACATCCTGGGACCCTGCACTCTCTAAAGCACAAGCCTCTGGCCATTTGTTTGATAGCAAACCCAAAATTTAGTGAGTTGCAATGTGCTCGTCCTGTTTTGATCAGGTTTTCCCAGTTTTGGTCATTGCCAAATGGAAAAGGCTGCCCAGGGAAGTGCTGGAGTCACCATCCCTGGAAGTATTTAAAAGACACATCTATGTGGCTTTTAGGGGCATGGTTTTGTGGTAGGCTTAGCAGTGCTGGATTAACAGTTGGATTCAATGATCTATAAGGTCTTTCTCCAACCTAAAATATCCCATGATTTTGTGACTGCTTCTGCAAAGCCTCAAGCCAGCTCTGCCTCAGGTTAGAAGTGTGGGATGCACATTATATCTTTAGTCAACAGTCATAATTTTTTTCTACTCAAACAAATTCCCTTAGAAATCAATTGATTGAAAGCTTTGGAATTTGCAATGGTTGCAATAAAAATTTTGGTTTCTAAATAAGTCTCCAGGCCATCTACAGTGCTTTCAAAAAAGGTGTGTCTTTCCTCACAATTTTAAACTTGCAGAAATCTATGCTATGGTACAGAGGGGCATATGTCAAAACAAGACTGCAGCCTGCCAAACTACTTCATGAGTAAAACTTTCAGAACATTAAATTTTACTAGTGCAAGAAATTAGAGAAGGTAGGAAAGAGGCATCTGCCTCCTCAAATGTGCAGGACAAGTCACCAGGTCATGGTGAAATATGCTTCTGCCAGACCTCATTCAAAATTGTCAGTGCTCCAATTTTTCTCCTGTTTAGTGTCTTTCGTCATTTTGTTTATATTCAATCAGCACAGTATGTTGAATTGTCTAGGTGCAGAGAGATCTATAGGCACATGTTCACTACTGTTCCTGCAGGCCTCCCAGGATTCTAAGCCATAAACAACATAATGCTGCTTTGATACTATGCTTTAACTTCAGTAGATTGCTACATTTTTCTCCAATCTTTGCTATCCTTTTTAAAAATCAAATTTAAATTAAAAGTGAGGGAAAAGAATAGCTGAACCTTTTAGTTATTCCTGGACTGTTGTCCAGAGTTACGCTGTCAGACTCAGATCAATAATCACATCTGACAGCTTCAAGTAAAGGTTTATTCTTGACTAAGGGGAAATAAAATAAAAGTTGGTGTAGACGAAGTTTATTTCTAGAATGACCATTTTTCTCTATTACCCCATATAGAGGTGTCACAGAGATAGACTGCATAGAAGACTCTGAAGATACTAAAAAGTCCACAAAGTGACAAAGTGCTTATTTATAGAGAGTTGAAATATTTCCCAGCGGTCTATCTTAACTGCAGCACCCTTTTTATCCCAGTGTAAACAGACTCTGATTTTAAAGGTAGAAGCCACTAATATGCATTTAAGTGATCTTGACTTGTCACAGCAGAAAACGTCTCGTTTTCCTTTTTTTTTTTAATTTTTTTTTTAAATTTTGTTTTATCAGCCAACAAATACATTTCATTTCAACCCACAGTGTGGGCAGAAGAAAGGCTCGGGGCACAGGTGCACCTGGCAGAAAGGACAGAATTTTGCTTTAGTAGTTAAAATTGTACCCTATATTTAACAGTACTGAGTAAAGCTCAGCAGTGAACTTCCATAAGGACAAAACTCTTTTAATCTGTCTAGACAATTTCCCAGTCTACAAGGGATGTGGAGAAATTAAAGTAGAATTTGAAGTGGTCTTTAGATTCTTTTCATACAGTTAATCTGTAAATTTTCCACAATAATATTCCAACAAGTCCTGCATTTTGCTAACTACAAGACATAGGAATACTACAATTACTATAACTCCCACTATTCAAGTGTTTTAGCAGTTGAAAAATGAAAATAGTAATCCATACTCCCCAAGGGGATGGTTTTGCAATGAAGAGTAGTGGTTAGGTTAAAGAGATGGTTAATGCATCTCTGGAATCAACATCTTCCTAAACGTTTTGAAACAGCAAACACAGATACATTTATTTTAACTGATCTTTATGTTTGCTGAAAGTGATGTCTTGTGAAGGCTGACCTAGAGGAGAGTCTAGACAGAGCTAAAGAATAAAGCAGGGATTTATTAGAAGGCCTCAATGGATCCACCTTGGGCAGCCCAAGGGCCCAGCCAGGGCTACACTCAAGATGAACCCAAAATGAACCCAAAATGAACGACTGGTCATGGGGTCTCACAATTTTATAGGTTCTGATCCATTTGCATATTGGAGTTAATTGTCCAATTACAGCTTTAGCTTATGAAGTTGCATCCTTCTTGTTTTTCTCTCTTCAGTCCACCATTGTTTATGCTCTTGGGCCTGAAATTTGGATCAGTTCTGTTTGGTCCTCAGCTAGAGAAGGAATTGTTCTATAACCTCTCTGTGAAGGGAGGTTATTATCCCCTAACATGAAGCTCAGAAGTACACACTAAAGCAGTACAGAATCTGAAAAATATAAAAGCTAAAACCCAAGGCATCAAAAGCCATATATATTTTTATTTTTGTTGAAAGCATTTTAAAGTTTTTCTGTAGTTATTTGATGTTTGTATAAACATTAATGTTTAAAATCCCTTCCTCATTTCCAATGCATCTACATAAAACCTTTTTAGAGCAAGTCCAATCTGTGAAATTTCCTGCTTTTCCCATTGAACATGGTGAGAACCAGCTACTTTTATTGGGCACTCTGCTTGGTAACTGAGAAAAGCAGTCCCTATATCAGGAAGCAGGCAAGAATTCTTTCTTCTTTTGAGGTTATTTAGAAAACAATTTATTTTTCAATCACATGCAGGCACTCAAGTTAGAGTGAGGCTCCACTTTAAGGGAAAGCTTATGAAGCAGAAATAGATCCTATATCCTAAAAATATTTCTAGTCTAATGCTTTAGCCACATTGAGACTTATGTTTCTACTTTAGGAGGGCCCTAATGTCATGCAGATGGAGGAGCTCTTGCAGGATTGGACAGAGCTAAGATTAATGCCAAAAAAACTCATCATGATCAACAGAAAGGTGGGGAAGACTGGCAGAACAAAACTGTAATCATGTGGTAAAAGAAAACATCTGTGAGAAGTAAAATGACTGGTGTTTATTTTCATTTTAATTGAAAAATACCAGATAAAACCTATAGAAAATGCTACAACAGGGAAAAATAAAACTTTACTAATGAAAGGCATATGTCTGCTATGAGTTTTGTCAAAAGTTGTTACAAATACCTGTCTTTCCTCTAACATAATTAATAGTTTTGGTTTTATTTTTTTGAGTCCTGGCAGGTACACAAAGCAAATCACAACCACACTGAAACTTTATCCATTCAGGAAACCTCTTGCAAAGCAGATGACATTGGAGGTGCCCCAGCTAAAAGGCAGCCAGTTCAATGATTGCAGCACATTCCAATATCTGAGGCAGTCCAACTGGAAATAAACAACGTGCTGATTCTCCATCTAAAGAATAGACTCGCATCAGAAGAAAACACTTGTGTTGATAAGGCCTCACTTTTGCTTACCTGTGGTAGAGAAAATTTTAATTCAGTCTGGAACTGATGCTGGAGAGAAGGTCTATTAGAATTATGAGAAAAGGAGGGGCTAACATATGGAAGATTATTCAGACCCTTCTTAGGAAAAGGAGTTCAAATGCTGTCTAAAGACTTCAGGGTTCAGCATGCATTATCAGGTGGGAAAAAGAGCTGCTTGAAATATTGGACATGTAGGAGAGATATTCCCTGGAGCACTTCACCTGGATTCAAAAGACAGCTTCAACTGCATCCCAGCACAGTCTGGATAGTGACCTGCACGTTTTTCTGCCCAAGCAGGCAGTCAAATCAATAGGTAAGAGGTATGTTTATCCTCTCTCCAGTAGTTTCATGTGAAGTAGAGCTACTGTCACAGAAGAAACAAAATCTCCTTCACGATATTGTAAACCAGAATGCTGCAGCCTGACATCTCTCAAATTGTGGTATGCCCAAAAAATATGAATGCTCCATCTTCTTCCCAAGGAAAAGGTGCAAAAATGTTGCTACAGCAAAATTTATTTTTACACAGCCATCATCTCCAATGCAACACACTTTGTTTTGGTAAGGCTGGTACTTCTTTTAGGATTTCTGGAGCTAGATGGTTGTTGAAGTGAGGGGAGAACGACTATTTTGTGATGCATCGAACTTGATTTATTGATCGATTAGTCAGCTTAAATAATAGTGTTAACGAACTTCATGCATATTCTGTAATACAGGTTTATGATAGGCTAACAGAGAAAACTCTAACTACACTTTTTGTTTTACTACACTGTTGATTGTTTACACAAAACAAAACCAGTGTTCTCACTGTGATGCGAACGGTTCTCAAAACTTCTACATCTGTTCTCAGGGTGCTATCTTTTCTCAGAGAGAGTGTTACACTTGTTATGAAAAGACTGCTTAAAAACTTTATTGTTTATACAGTGATGCTCGAAAGAATCTAATTGTTTATAAAAGTCAAACTGAAAACTGCTTCACAGCTACTTATTACTTTTCTCTCAATTGTATAGCTTCATAACCTTTTTCTTTTAAGCCATGTTCATAGCTTTTTTCTTTAAGCCATGCTTAAACTAAACTCTCGACAGATGGTCAAAACATTTTCCTTCATAAGAGGTATTTCAAGAGAAAGCTGAACTGGAAGATGCCTTTTTTTTTTCTTCTTCCCCTTCCTTTTTGGTTAGGTAAACTCTCTGCCTGGCAGAGCCAGCCTGCTGTCTTGTGTGGATTCTTTAGGCATGTATCTCTCTGTCTTCATGGTTTATACAGAGAAACCAAGCCTGAAAATAACTTCTGCATTCTGCCTCATTGATGGCTTCATGTCAAGTGTGCAAGATTTAAGCGTATGAGAAAAAGGTTGTGACAGGCAGATGTTAGTGAAATTGCTTCAGGCTCTACTGGAAGTTCCTCTGATGACAAAAATGTAGCCTAGTTAAAAATTTCTAGATATTCATGGTACAAATTATACAAAGCTTTGGTTTTCCTTGCTTACATAAATCTACCTAGAAATCTTAAAGTCCAGTTGAGTTTATTGTGCAGAATAAATCTTTATTCTATTTTGCAATCCTTTATATTTTTAGCATATATATCTTGTAAATTCAGTGCAGGATTTTTAATGCATCAGTGTTCAGATGACTAGAGGCCAAGATGTTCTGATCTCAGTATAAACTTTTCATTATTTTGTCACAAAAAACTTGTTAATCTAAAAAGAAGACACTGAATACAGTAACACTAGCTTTGCCTTGCTTCTTTTTTTACCCCTACGTCCCATTTTTCCAAAACACACAGCAAAGTTATAAAAAATTGAAAAGTAGAACTATTAATGAGTCTCAACCATCATGATGGGGTTTTTTCTTTTCTGTTTATCAAAGAACAACACTTTTTTTTTTCTTTTTTCAGCATAGCACAGTTCCTTAAGGCATCTAATCACAAAAATGTTGGCTTCAATCAAGGAAAGGGAATGAAATGTTTAGCCCAACCTGAGTCAAAACCTATTGAAAAATCCCTGCCAAAAACACAGGGATTCTTTGACCACAATTTCTTTCTGAGCAGTCAGCCTGTGGAGTTATCATTTCCAGCCAGCCAGATCTCACAATTCCCAGAAGATGGCTGCAGGAACTGGTGAGCAGCTAAAATGAGCATCAAAGATAAAATTACTAACACTATAGTTGAAATGATGTGTGAAAGACTGGAAAAAAAAAAGGTAATTAACTTTGAGACTACTGCCAGAGCAAAGGCTTCATAACGAGCAGATTACTCAGAATTGGGGGATTTAGTTTTTTTTCTAAAACAGAATGCAGATTACCTTTTAAGTGTCTCCTTTTTACAGTCTTGTTTATGAGTAATCCTGTGAACAGCTGTTTAGCCCAACACTTTGAGCAAAGAGCCCAAGTGACTGACCTGATGTAACCTCTCTGCAGCTACTGCTGCTCATCTAGACTGCCACCAGAGACTCCCGCTGCAATGCAACCACTGCGGCTAATTAATAGATTATTTTCTTCCCCCAATTTTAAGACTTCAATAAAAAAATATAGTGAATAGCCAGGCTGCTGCCAAAAGTAAAAAAAAGATCTTGCTTCATGAAAGGACAAACAGGAATTGACTCATTATGCCTGAGATGCGCAGGACAACATTGCAAATTAAACACAAAGGATTTTACTATATGATATTTCACACACGTTTGACTCTTACATTTATACACGTAATTAAAACCTTTGGACGTTGCAATTGTGTCCTTACAGTTAAATCAGTTTTCTAGATGTTGGATTGTAAGGACATAGGCAGTAGCTGCACATGTATATTTCAGAATTAATTTTGCTTTTACTGTCCAAGTCAAGCTGGAATTTGAGAGCAGTTCCAGTTTGTACTATTGCCACACCCCATTATTAGATTTACTGATGTAACAACAAATTCGGGCTTCTGAAAAGAAGCAAGTTTTACTCTATTTATGATACAGGTAAAGGCTTTTGAAGTGTACCAATTTCTGCCACCAAGGTAAATAGGGTATGAATATATAGACAAAGACAGACATTCCCTGGTAAGCAGACATTTTTTAGATGGATCTGCCCAGCTGTTAAGCATCTTAGCAGTGGAAGGTGTATATAGTTGCTCAAGAGACATGAACAATTATAATGTGAAGACACAGCTCCCTCAGAATCCTCTTCACCTTCTACATGTGTGTGTGCTGAGCTCTCAGTCATTGCTGCATGATCTGGTTTTTGTATATGGAAAGTTGGTACAGAAGTCTGACTTGAGTGTCATGTAATTTCTCCTGACATGCAAAGGCCAAAATGAGAATGATGTGACATTTGTATTAATAAGGACTGGGAAATAATTATTCTGGTTTTGCAGTTATTCAACCTTCTGCCCTGCTCTTCGAGTGAGTGAGTGAGTGAGTGAGTGAGTGAGTGAGTGAGTGAGTGAGTGAGTGAGTGAGTGAGTGAGTGAGACTTTGAGGAGCTTACAAACAGCTCCATTTAGCTGAGGACCTGATCCATGAAACAGGTTTCTGAATTAGCCCAGGCTAAGAAAGAACAGATGAAAGATGAATGGATGGAACAGAACAGTTGTGAAATTCTCCTTTTCCTTCATTGACTTAATAATGGGTAATGACTTCCCAGTCTGTTCCTGAACCTTTTAGTAGGGTAAATACGATGGCATATGTCTAGTTAATCAGTAATTATTATCTTAATATTAATTGCAGTTTGTGAAATGTAGTGAAAAACCTCAGTGTGTTGATGTGTTGAAGAAACAAGGCCAAAACACTTTTTGAGTTTGAAGCTTCAATTATTTCCATATGTATTTGGCATAGTATTTTCAGACTAGGCATATAAAACAAAAAAATAATAGCATGGATTGATATGGCTCATCCAGGACAGCAAAGCCCACAGTATAACCAAATTTTGACACTAAATACATAATATCCTAGTAATAGCCACAATTGGTGTAAAAACAAAAAAACAAAAAAACAAAAAAAAAAGGAGAAGTGTCTTGCCAGAAAAGGAAGGAACACAGAGTAATTGCTAACTTGTTCTACCTCCAGCATCTAAATGGTTTTTGTTTTCAGCCTTGATAACTTATTATGAAAAATCAAGTATATATTTAATAATTCATTGATATTGAAATTAAAGTATTTTGAAATGTATCGTTAGTTGGATATTTAATATGTTGTACATACATGAGGTTGAAGGCAGACACATACATGCTAGAAGAACAAAGAACAAAACAGATATTAACACTTTCTAGAATCACTCCCATGCATCAAAATCATAAAAAGGCAAAGTTGAAATACTCTGTAAGCTAAAATAATTTATTTTATAGCTGAAGTAATACTTGAAAGATAAAAATATTGTACTGCAGTGACAAAGTCTTCTTTTCTGATAAGAATTCTTTCGAGGCAATAGTTTGTCATAGGAGATACCAGCCACTTCAACGGCACTGTGCTGACTGCTTCCTTATTTCAGATGAAATAAGTCACTGAGGTCTGACCAAGCCTGCCTGCACTCTCA
Source organism: Melospiza georgiana (assembly GCF_028018845.1). Lineage (NCBI taxonomy): Eukaryota > Metazoa > Chordata > Aves > Passeriformes > Passerellidae > Melospiza > Melospiza georgiana. Next base: position 82,955,113 of record NC_080430.1, on the reverse strand, counting down.
GGACTTGAAAGGATGAAATATGCTGTTTAGCTAGAGTAGCCCCTGGCATTTACAGTTTTTGCAATCAACAAAGGCTGCTTCTGCCAAAAAGATTACTTTCTGTAGCCTAGCTAATGCCTGGGAGCCTGTGTAGAACAATCTACATCCTGCAGTACACACACAAGTCGTGACTGCAATAACCCAGAGAAAGCCTCTAGCACTCATGACTTAGTGAAATCTTGTTTCAAGCTAATCTGCAACCAGAATGAGATCATCGTTTTCACTCTCAGATGCCCTGTTCCTGATAGAGAGTGCTAGGGACCAGACGTGCACAGCTGAGGCAGCTTCAGGCCAATGTGCAAAACTCTACTGCAGAGAATCCCTGTAATGAGAATTTAGAGACTTGCTGGACTTTCTGCTTGGAGGGATATGTTCTCTTGAAAGAACTAATTCCTTCCTTTTGAAACACTGAAGCCTCTATAATGAAGTAATCATCAGAGCTGTAAGTCACAGTGACAGATGGTCTCAGCTGCTATGACCCTATAAGTGATATATTCAAGGATATCAATGAATGGGTCTTATTAAATGCAAAACTTAGAAACTGAAAATTCCTATTGAGTTGATCCATTTGCTGTAGTTTTCAGAGGTTTCAAAATGGAAATTCCACTCTTCTCTTTTGAGACCCCATCTGGAGTGCTGCATCCAGCCCGGGCCCCCCAATATAAGAAGGACGTGGACCTGCTGGAGCAAGTCCAAAGGAAGGCCACAGAGATGATCAGAGGGCTGGAGCACCTCTCCTATGAAGACAGGCTGAGAGAGTTGGGGATGTTCTACGTGGAGAAGAGAAGTTCAAGAGAGAACTTTGAGCATTATCCAGTACCTAAAAGAGCTGACAGGAAAGCTTGAGAGGGACATTTCACACAGGCAATTTTTATGATCTGATTATGAAGAGATGCCTCTGCAAGGTTAAAGTGCAAACAAGATCATATGTCAAAGTCAATAATATGGATTCTATTCAACATAGAATGTGAATAGAGATAGAAAGATATAGGAAAGGGGGGTTGGGAGAGAAAAAGAGTCAGAGATACAGAATAAGCAGAAAGTTATCAGTTATTATTACAGAATAATACAGAAAGTTATCCCCACCCCATGGATCCAGGTGATATCCTGTTGGTCTTTCTTTTTCTGCCCTTCTCAGGGGTGGGGGTCCCCAGGTTGTTCTGGGTATCACCTTCATACAGTCCAAGTTTGGTGTCCACAGGGCATAGATGCCATGCCCATAACTTGGCATAGCATGTCTTTAAGCAGTTGCTTCCTTTCCCTCAGTCTGTCACAGTGAGAATTTTTTCTGGATGCATTACCTAGGAGGTGATAAGCAAAGCTCACCTCTGCTAGGCCTGGAATCAGTGCCTTCTTGTTGCACTTCCCTCTCCTCTGTGCTTATCTGAAGTTCCTGCTGTGGTGGTTTTTCCTATACCAAATTCCTTCTGTGGCCTTGATAATGTTTAAAGGCAATTGTGATCTTTAAGTGTCTTACAGCATGTAGTGACAGAACAAGTGGCAATGGCTTTAAACAGAAAGAGTGCTGGTTTATATTAGATTAGAGTAGGAAGAAATTTTTGCCATAAGGGTGGTGAGACACCGAAAGAAGTGGCCAGAGAAATTGTGGATGTCCATCCCTGGAGGTATTTAAAGGAAAGTTGACTGGGACTCTGAGTAACCTGGTCTAATGGTAGATTCCCTGCCCACAGCAGTAGAACTTGAACTAGATGTTCTTTTAAGGTCCATTCCAGCCCAAGTGATTCTATGATTATGTTTAAAAATGCCTTCTTACACAGTACATTCTAACTCAGCATAACTGAGGAACTGTCTTGTGATTCTGGAAGCTACAGTTTTTGAGGAAGTTTAGCTGTGGCACAGGGTCTTTCAGGAGCATTATTTTGTAGGATTATGGTTTTACTGATCTGTCACTGATCAGAAAGATTTGAACAGCAGTGCAAATGATATCAGAAAAATCTCATGTTCTTTTCTAGGGTACTGAGATTTTATTTTTGTGCTCATTGCTTAGAGGCCACATTTTTAGTGCTCTTTGATTTGCCTGGATTTTGTCTTGCTACACAAATCTTTGCTCACAAACTCCGGAGAATTCTCTTGGAGAAAAGATCTACCTAGCAAAAAGCCATCAGACCCTTGTTGCAGTTTAACTGTGAATTTATATCCTTGTGCTGACAGTTTTATTTAGTAGGCATTCATATATGAAGGTCTCAAAGTAACTTAAGAGTAAACCTAAGAGAAGCCTAAAGAGAAATAAAAACCTAAGAGAATAAATCTAAGAGAATGTGCCTACCAAATCGGACAAACCCATTGTAAGGAAAGGAAATATTTTTTATCCCTTTAGCTAGAAAACTCCCCCTCCCATTTCTCTTTTTTGGTCTGAGTCAATCTTCCTTTTGTAGTTTAGGAATGGTATTCCCCAACTTAATATTGCCGCTAAAACACTCCCAACCATGCACTGCTTGCTCACTTCCCCTTGCCCTGCCCCATTCTCCTTCCCACTGAGGAAGGACGGAGAGGAGAATTAGAGGCACAAAAAGTAAAGATCACGGGTTGAGGTAAGAACAATTTATTGGAAACAGCAATGAGATAAGAAAGCAAATGGTATCAGCTACAACATCCATAACAAGTGTACAGGATAGTCAAATGATTCACACACAGTTGCTTGGAAACTGTGGTACCCAACCACTCCCTTTGCCACCCTTGACTCATTACACTTCCCCTGGCCTGGCTCAGTGGCTTCCAGGGAGAGAACAAGCTTTTACTCTGTCCAGAGATTTCTTCTGACTCAGCCTGCAGCAGCCAGGGCAAGGCTGTGGGGTAGTGTAAGGCGCGTTACGTAGTAAACCACAGACACAGCAGATGTCAACGGCCAAAGCCACTCACTTCCTTCTCTTCTCTCTCTGTTGGCTTTCCAGGTCTTTGCACAAGAAATGGCATTCATTAATAGATTCATAGAATCTTTTAGGTTTGAAAAGACCTCTAAAACTATAGAGTCCAAACAATATTTTGGGAAAACGAAGCCTGCCATTCCAAACACTTGCGCTGAATGTCACATCAAAGCATCTTTTAAATGCCTCCAGGGATGGTGGCCACCACTTCCTTGGGCAGTGTGGTCCAGTACTTATAAATACTAACAGTGTCTGTTAGAAAAAGGGATTCTATGAACAAGGGACACCTATGCTAACGCATCTGCAACAGAGACTTCACTCACAGAAAAAGAGAGGAGCAAATGATCAAGCAAACTGTACATAAGCATCTAGAAAAAAATGAAGTGACACATCCAGAGTGGACTTCTTAATCCATCCAGAATTACAAATCTGTGTATATGGAGGAAGCATCAGAGTTCATATATCTTGTGTTTCAATAGGCATTGCCTTCCATTCTTCTATAATTAAGTTAAAAAAACATGAACTACTACATGAATTCATTTTATGCAGGGGAAAAACTGTCTAGAAAATAAGACACTGTCAGAATGGGAGGTATGCAAAGCAGCATTCCAGTAAGAGTTGATCTGCATACAGTGTTTAATAAAATTTTCATTATTAACTTGAGTCAGGAAGTTTGGGGACAGAAAGTGAGACAGTGGAAGCAACAGAGGGGAAAGTATGACTACTGAATCTGCAGATGATGTCAGACTAGGAAGGACCTTAGAGAGCAAGCTTAGGATTCTGGATAATTTTGTTGAATTGGATGAATATTCTTCAAAGAAGGCTGCTTACCATTAGGAATAAGAAGAAATACACTTAGTCAGGAACAGTCCTTTATGTTAACAGTGCAAGAGTAAAAATTGGCAAGAAATCCTTCGGTGGGGAAAAGAATTATAGTGAAGGATATAAGTCAGCAATGTCATGTTATTGCTAAAAAAAAAAAAAAAAGCAACCCTAAACCCTCTATACTGAAAGATAATTTATATTTTTATATCCCTATATATGGTTAGAGAAAGAAGGGATTATATCTTAAAAGACTGAATTCCACTGCAGTCAGCATTGCCAGGGTCTCAGCAGGACATCTATGTCCACTTTCGATGACATGCTTCAAAAAGGCTGAGCAAAAAGGCATTGCAGAGAGAACAATGAGAGCACTATAAAATATCACCTATGGGGAAAAGTTAAGTCAACTGAGGCTATTTAATCTGGAGAGAAAAATGTCAAGGAGAGACTTAATAACAGTCTTTGGATGTTTAAAGACATTGCTGCTAAAAGCAAGTGAATAAGCTCTTCTCTATGTCTGTAATTCGCAGGGGGATAAAGTAATAGGTTTAAACTCAGGAGGAAAGATTCAGGTTCGACATCTGGATATCAGGCATACTCCATGTTCCCAGTGAAAGAAGAAAATTTAAGACAATGGAGCTTGATTTATCTCAGCAAGGTGACTGCACATAATAGGGACTCAGGGAATGATCAAAACTTTCCCGACGATTACGGAATTTGATGCTACTCCAAGCTGTGATGTGGAGAGAGGAAAGGTGAAGAGTACGGTGTAAATAACATTGCAGAAGAAAGATTAAAGAGGAGAATTAGGAGAAAGTAGGTGAAAGGAAGCAAAGGGAAATAAATTAGGTGGTGAGGGGAAAGTAAGGATGCGCTGAGAAGATAAAAGGTGAGGACGGGTGTGAGAAAGAGAGAATCTTGCACAGAAGATCCAGTCCTAGATGGATCCATTTAGAGCTCTGGGGTAGTGACATAGAAAAGTGGTCCAAAATATTTATTGCCTCCCAGATTTTTCTAGGTAACAGTGCTTTCCAAACTCTTCCACAAAGCCCTCTGTTTGCATTCTTCTCTGCTCAGGAATGACTGTAAAACCACCTGGCAGTTTCATCACTTTCTTCTTCCTAGTTTTCTCGCAGCAGTTCTTTGCACAGCCCCAAGATTTCTCAGTCAGTATTCTCAGAGGGTGACACTTTGGCAAACCCAGCCCTTTCTGTGCTTGACTTTGGGTACCAGGAACTAATTACTTTGGAAAGTAACTTTAGTAATGGGCATCGTGTAGGAATTCTCCAGCAGGAGTCTGGGGGATAAAGTACTTTTCTCCATGGCACCATTCTGCTGGCTCATACCTTCTTTTTGTTCCTGCAGGCTCCTTCTTTACTCACCCCATACTTCCCAAAGGCTGCAACATGGGAATCGAGGGAGCTGTAGGAAACAATGTAATTTGATGCTTGACTACCTCTTCCATCTGCAGCCTTCAGACATTGCACAGCAACCAAAGCCCAGGAGTTAGACATCCAAATAATACTTCTGAGGGTCTGGCAGTAACATGCTGGTATCTTTTACTGTTCCTGTAGTATAAATATAAAATAATCATCATAAACCTACAAAGTATAGCTAACACTGCTTGAAGTGAGGATGTATAAACAGCACAGAGATGGTTGCCCCTTTTGGGCAGAGTGTTATATGCTACCACTTTTTCTGTGGCAATGGAAGGGAATCACTAGCCATGATGATTTATTTGTGAATGCTAGTGTCAGTGACAAAATAAGAGGGAGGAGAACCATCAAACAGCACACAAGAGGGGAAAAATGTCTGAGCAATTTGCTTCCCATGGCACAAAGTGTAGTGTTGCATCTTTAAACAGCCAAATATTTAAGATCACACAGAGGAGGCATTTAGAATTGGAAAAAACCCCAAGTTCATTTTAAAAATGTGTTTCCCCATTAATGTTTTCAGCCACATGTCTGTAAATAATTTATCAGCTAATTCTCTGCAGGTGCATTGCCTTGGAAGTATAACTTTTTCCCCTCTCAGCAACACTGCTTAATTTGATGAAAAGTGTTGTCATGATGAGCTTCAATAATTTTCCCCTAGCCCATAATTCATTGAATTACAGCCTGACTAGTGCAACTTTATGACATTAGAAAGAGCCCCCAACAAATTCTTCTGTGAGAGAAGGAACTGAACGCTCTGGTGTTTAATTGCCTGAGAAAGGGGCATGATGGCTGTGACACCAATTTAAACAAGTCACAGACCTGCTGCAGTTCTTGGGAGGTGGGGGAGTGTTGCTGTAAGCCAGAGTTTTTCACCATCTTAGTAAAGAAATTTTACATGAAAAATTCAGAAGGCTCCAGTTTTTATCAAGCCTTCTACATCATGACTTTTTTCCCTTTAGGGAATGTTTTCTAACTGGGTTATAATTAGGATCAGTATATATTTTTAAATGTAGGTTGTTTGGATTGGTAGCAATATTCATAGGAAAAAAAATCCCAATGATATTAAGATCCCAATGATATCTGTCAAGCTGAAGAGAAAGTCATGAACAAAAACCAAACAAGGTAAAAAGGTCAAACTAATAGCAAACAAGTAGTTTCCAGATCTTGTGTGCAATAATGTTTTCAAAGTCTGAACACAAAGCTCCACTTCTATAATTTCTGCCCTTTTTAGCCTGCTATATCCTCACTTTTAAAACTATTTCCTTGTTGTATTCACATTGCTGTACAATTATATTTCCTGAGTCCCATACCTTCTCTCGATGGTCTTCTCACGGCAGATCTTCACAGCAGTGGTGTTGTTGCTTCTCGGTCAGGGCTCCTCTCCCAGGCTCTCCCTGACCACCCCGCCCCCTTTTATCTCAGCTACCTCCATGGGCTACAGCTGCTGCCCAATCAAGGACATCACAGCTGCAGCCCATTTACAATAACCAGAATCAGGGCAGGGTCACTAATACAATAGAGAGATCTTTAACTGCCATACATATATTTACAATACATAAGTTAACTCAGGCCCCCACATTTCCCCCTTTACTTTTACCAATTTTACAATTACCATAGACATTTTGTCCCAGCTCTCAGGCTGCCACAGCTCGCAGCTGTCTTTACTTCTATAGTCCCAGCTCTCAGCTGTCTTTTCTTCTATAGTCCCAGCTCTCAGCTGTCTTTACTTCTATAGTCCCAGCTCTCAGGCTGCCACAGCTCGCAGCTGTCTTTACTTCTATAGTCCCAGCTCTCAGGCTGCCACACACATATCTGTCCCAGCTCTCAGGCTGCCACAGCTCATACATAGAATATATACATATCCTCCTTTTTTTTTTTTTTTCTTTTTTTTTTTTTTTTCTTTTTTTTTTCTTTTTTTTCTTTTTTTCTCTTTTTTTCTTTTTTCTCTTTTACTTCTAGCAACTCTACAACTATAATACACATATCTGTCCCAACTCTCAGGCTGCCATACACATATCTGTCCCAGCTCTCAGGCTGCCACACACACATATCTGTCCCAGCTCTCAGGCTGCCACAGCTCGCAGCTGTCCGGGGGATTCCACACCTTCTTTCCTTGGCTGCATGTTCTTAATCACGTCGGGGTCACCAGATGTTGTATTCACATTGCTGTACAATTATATTTCCTGAGTCCCATACCTTCTCTCGATGGTCTTCTCACGGCAGATCTTCACAGCAGTGGTGTTGTTGCTTCTCAGTCAGGGCTCCTCTCCCAGGCTCTCCCTGACCACCCCGCCCCCTTTTATCTCAGCTACCTCCATGGGCTACAGCTGCTGCCCAATCAAGGACATCACAGAGCAGCCCATTTACAATAACCAGAATCAGGGCAGGGTCACTAATACAATAGAGAGATCTTTAACTGCCATACATATATTTACAATACATAAGTTAACTCAGGCCCCCACATTTCCTAATCACAAAGAAAGAGAAAATTAAACTGGACAACCCTTAGCTCCCAGGAACTGTGCCTCTCACCACATCCTGAACTGAAACAGAAGAGCATCCCTAGTGTACAAAGAAATTGTTCTAATTAACTTATTTTCTCCCCCACTCAGACATAAAAGATAGTTTTCCTGAAGTGAAGCTGCTGTTAGAAGGTGCCATTGAAGTAAAGCAGCAGCAGGCAGCCATTATTTCTGTATTCTACTGAGACAAGAAGAAATTATTTTCTTGTTTTAAACAACAAACAAAATTCAGAATTTGAAAACAAATTTCAGAAGTCTTGCAGTATAAACCTATGCTCCTTTCACTTCATTCAGAAGGTTCTCTCTGTTTTCATTTCTCTCCTAAAGAACAAACACTATTTTGATAAGGTTTCCTCACACAGGGATTTTGAAATCTTAGTTCACAGTCCTCCTTCACCTTTTCAGAAGGAATTTTCAAAACAGATGAAAGTTCTAGACATCTTTTGTTGGATGTCCCAGGGTATTTCCTTCATATCAGAAAGTGGGCAGTCTCCAGTGAGAACAAAATGTGTCTTGCTTTCAACAGAATCATTAATGGATACAATTAATTACATCCAATGCTACATTTTCTTTTTTTCTTTATGTTTTAACAGTGATTTGTGTTTACTTTATGCAGATTGAGCAATCCTTAAAAAACAAGCCATGTCTTCTACCCTTCCCTGCAATAGAGCACTGTGCTCCATGGCTGGACAAAACCAAATTACTCAAGGCTCATTGCACATAGGTGAAAAGAGCAGATTTTTGAAATCCCTCAACACAGTGCTTTTCATGTAATCAGACAGATTTTTATAAAAAGATTGTTTTTGAGGAAATAAATGTGAAATAACAGTACAGCAGCAACAAAATTTTTGGAAGGATGGCTAAGAGGGGCTATCCTGCATAACTGGCCACTTAAAAGATGGGAAGGTGAGCAGTGTTGCAGGACTGGACAGTGGTACTGGACAGGAGAGTGCTACATGCCAATGGAAAGAGAAAAGTAGGAGATGGATGAAGCGACCTTGAGTTCTGTGCCCTCTTGCTTGCCTTGGTCCTCCCAGAGGGTTCCCTGGGTAAGCAGCATCCAAGAGCTCCACCATTGGTCCTGGATTTTCTGAAAGCTGGTGACAAGGCTGTGCTCTCAGCGCGGCTTCACTATCCCTGCAGTGCACACTGGGTAGTTCCTGCAGTTCCTGTGACTGGATCGGGGTGTTTGGAATTATACCCTTGCTGCTAGTGCAAAAGAGCTTTCTGAAGTGTGCAGGTATGGATCACTTATGTACTGCCTTGGAGCAGCAGGCTGGCTTGCACTCTATGTGCTTCTCTTTAGAGAACAAAAAAGGCATATCAGGATGGCTTCAGATCACTAAGCCAGTGTTGGAATTGAGTCAGTCATTTCTGTGCACATTTGAATCTGTTGTCCCACAGTTCTTTTAGATTTTGTCACTTTTTGACCTGTATTATTACATGGTTGGTTGCCTGCACTGTCTTTTGTTATGTATCATGTAGATGCTGAATCCTGTCTATATTACATAGCTGTACTCCTGTGCTGGACAGAGATTTGCTGGATGCACTTAATATGACAAAAGCAATTGATGCCCTATCTCAATACTACTAAAACCCATTAAAATGCAAACTGCAGTTTCAGTTATTACAGGAGACAGTACTGTGAAGGTTCTTGTTTGTACAGAGATGGCTAGAAGTTCAGGATAACATGGTTTTCATGTGAAAACGAGAAATTCCTCTGATTTTGTGTAAGAGATTAAAAATATTTTAAAGTTTTGCTTTCTGGTTGGGTGGGAATTTCTGATTGGCTTTTTTGTTGTTGTTGTTGTTGTTGTTTTTCTCCCCTAGGCTTCACTAGAAGGCAATTAAGGTAATTTCATTCATTTAGGAGAACCAAACAAAGCAATGATGCTGACAGCCTTTCACTATCTGGGCAGGTCAGGCTGCAGTTAGAAAGAATTGAGCTTTTGTAGTCTGCAGGAGAAGAAAATAAGGAGCCATGTAATAGCTGCCCACAGTACTTCAGGGAAATCACAAAGATGAGGAGACAAGTTCTGCATAGCAGTCACAGATTGTGCAGCAGGGTGCAAAGGGCACCAGTTGTACCTTGGTAGCTTCAGATGGAATTTGAAGAAAAGCTTTCCCACTAAGAGGTCAGTGCAGCACAGGAACTGCTTACCTGGGATCATGGGAAACCTTGAAGGTTTTCAATAAGTGGCCCAGCAAAGCCATAGCTGACCTGAAAATGAGTTGCTGATACTTGTGCTTTGAATGACATAGTGGACTCAATAATTTTTAGAGGTCCCTTCCTGACATGACCATGATGCTTTGATTGCTTACCAACCTGTAGTGCAAATGAGAATTTTTGTATTATTAGCAATTGAAAAGCCATTCTAGATAACCTATCCACAGGAGGTACAAGCACAATATTAATTTCCCAGAAGAACTATATTATATTTTTCCTGTTAAGAAACAGTTCCAACAGTTCATTTTTCAATTTTACCTTCCACTTTGGGCACAAGATGTCCACAATAAGGGTGTTTTCCTGAAATAAGGACATACATCATAACATTTCTGTCTTCCCGAAACAGAAAAGTTAATATTGGCCTTCCTTTGATTGTTGTTGTATTGAACAAGATTAACTTAGCACTGTTGTTTTTTGCATAATGATAACTGCTAGCAGTGCCAAAACATCTTTCACCACTGTGTCTGTTGCTACCCATAGTAAGAGTGAATCATTGCCATAATGAATGGGCAGCCTAGAGCAAATAATGGAAGAAAGGGAGTATACATAGTGGAAAACAGAGCAAGGGACATAAGCCATGATTCACCAAACATTGCAGAGGATGGGGAAAGATGAGCTGTTAGATAAATAATGTTCCTTTAAGGTCTAAGTCAGTATTACCAGAACACAAACATCTTCCAATAATTGTTAAAACTGGCGTTGGTTTTGTTTTTTCCACTAATGAACAGAGTGGAGTTTTCAGAAAATCACATTCTTCAGCCTCCCAGGGAACTAGACACTTTCATAATGCTTTTGATGAAGTGTCCTGGGTCTCTGCCCCTGTTGCTTGCTGCACAGGCAGAGAAGTTCCCAGTTCTTCTTTCAGAAAGAACTTCAGACAGGTTTTTGTGGCAGGGCAGTTTTATTTCATTAACTGCCTTTGAGAGTATATACGTATTGCTCAGGGCAGAGGCTCAGCTCAGTAGCAAATTACTGAAGTCACAATTCATGTTTGGATTTTCTAACAGCAGAGTCATGTCTGTCTCATTTATAAGCGGAGGCAGAAATGATATCATGAGCAAACAAACCTGTGGATGTAAAGCTTTCTTGCAGCTTACAAATACAGGAAAGAGTCCCCGGTGAGTCCTGAACTGGTTTGTTCCTTGGGTTTAGCTGATCTAACAGATTATTTGTGTGCTGTTCTGTAGTTCCTGTCAGCCAAGGGTGAACATCAAGGCCAGATATCTCAAATATTGTTTCCTCTAGGAATTCCAGATTGTGTTCAAAGCTGACCTCTTCACTTCTACATGTTGAGCCAAAGTGCTGCCTACAAGGCACAGAAGTAAGAGCATGTCAGCTACAATGGTAGGTGCATTACAAAATCATCCCACACAGCTGAAGAACAGCACAGACAAAGAGTTTTGGACATTAGGAAGATGTTGGTATATAATATGAAGCAGAGCAAAATATATTTTACAAAATACATGTGCCTCAAAGCCCTTCTTCAAATTGCCAGTTCCCTGAGATAATATATAATGTGTGTCCAGATTTGCAAGACAAGTGATCTGCATTGGTCAAAAAAGTGACTGGAAAAAGCCATGGTAGGAATAAGCCATTCATGGCTACTAAATCCAGAGACACCTGTTCTGGTTCAGCAAGTCCCTAGAGGGACGGCAATTTAGTTGGGTGTGCTTGCACTCAGAATCTATTTACACTCCAAGCCTTGTTATTGGCATAAAGGAATAATTTAACATCAGCCCTACTAATATTTTAACAGCCCAATAGTCCAAATTACTAGTGCATTTACAGTAAAATGCACTCTAAGTCCAAATTTAATATAGAGAAACCTCATGAGTAATGCAGTTAAAATTGTTTACAAGAAGATGTATTGATATCACCTTCTTTTCTCTGATGCTCTGAAGAGCCTTCCAAGGGCTCTCTCAGGCTCTCTCCTCCAAGGTAATGGAGCTGAGTTTCCCTTATAAAAGGTGGAGTGGGATTCAAACAAATAATCAGTGTCCTTATGTATTTGCTGTGAGCAGTGTGAGGATGACCAGGAATCTTCTTCTACTTAGCCTTGGGTCTCTTTGGAGATATTTTTATATAAGGTTTTATCACAGCCTACCTCCTTCTCCCTGTTTCCCAGACAAGGTTTGGAGAAGCTGTTTGTCCCACAGTGACTACATCCTGCCCTGGGAACACCCAGAGCAGAGGAAATGCAGGGATGCAACAGGTACATGGCCACCAATCAGTTTGATGCCCCAGCTAAAACCCATGTGTCAAAAATCTTATTTACAGGGTTACAACTATGAGAAAATTTTAACAAAATACTGTCATTGCTGTAAGTTATCTTACTTTATAGCCTCTTCTGTGTATGTTTGCTGTTGTCTGCTCCTGAATTGAGGGCCCCAGAGTAGACAGATGCTTGGCTTGCCCCACTGCAGCCCTCTTTATGTCTCTGTATACAGAGGTGGAGCCAAAAGCCACTATCCTGTCAGCTGTACATAGTGCCAGTGCCTCTTAGCCTTCTGAATTTTTAAAAGCACCACCTAAAAAGCACATCTTTAGCAAGGATGCATCATAGTTTGTGCTTCCTTGAGTATGAGAGTCTGACAGAACACAGAACACTGGTAGATCTTAAGGAAGAAGGGCAGAATCAGTGAGAAGTGGGAGAGAGTTTGCAGAGCTGTGGGCATTCTTTCACAGGAGCATGATGTGATGCTGAACATGAGAAGAGAGGCCAGGGAAGGTGAGATTAGCACAAGAGTACTGGTAGGAAATATGGGAGAGCTGAAAGGGTGATGATTCCTCATGCAAGCATCATCTGATATCAAGAAGAGATCCATTACACATTTTAGTTAAGTCTTCATTGAATGCCTGATTGACTCATCATAGAGTTTCTATTTGGGGACCCAACAAGAGTTTACATCTCTCAGCTGAAGACAGATAAATGCAATCCTAAATTATGTAATAAAATTATCAACTGAAAAAAGAGACTACATTATGTCCCAACTGAGTTCTTTCTTGGTGCCTGCTGAAACATGAAGGTTTTTGCTTAGGAGCAATGAGTAGTTTCAATGGTACAGGTAATGGTTTTTCTTCATTATTTGCACCTTTGTTGTTGCAGTTGTAATGGACTTTTTAAAGCATATGCTTTAGAAGGTGATGACAACGCTTGTTCCAAAACCTGAATCTTCTTATCATCTCTCTCCTTTCTTCTATGACAACATTACCAGAGTGCCCAGGCATTTTTGTCCTGCTCCATAAACAGGAGTAAACTTCTTTATGGAGTAAGTGCTGACAAGTTATTACTCATTCCTTTGCTAATCTAGTCATTTCTCCACAGAGAATGATTTTCATGTTTCATTTTTTCCTCTTCTACAATGCATTGTCTGGGGATGCATCCATCACAAGAATGAGCTGGAGTAGCTCCTGTGAGATCAATGATACAGATTTTGTGAATTTTTATTAATCTGACCCATACTGACTTTTTGACACATTGTATATTAAAATTGTGTATTGAATGCAAACATTTATTTTCACAAAACAGAATGATAGAGAAACTTATGTCTGAATGCTTTATATGAAACATGTTATTAGGAACTTGTTGAGGTTATTGATCCAAAAAGAGCAGCGTGATAGATCTGCATTTTTATATACTGCATATTGGATTCATAAGCCAGTTCATCTAAACAATCTGCTTCAACACGGAAGCAGTGTTAACTGTTACTTTACCTCTCTTATTAAATTACTTTCTAAATGAAGTATGTCTGATTAAATCATTTTAAAGACCAAACAAACAGTTCCAAATTTGATTAATTTGCTATTTATGAGCCACACTGAAGTCAGAAGAGACTTTGTTTAGCAATAAATTGGTATTAAACAATGCAGGTTCATGTTCCTTCAGTATCACTGAAAACCCAATAGAAAATATGCCTTACTTGAATAGTTTATTTAAACTGACATAGACTGACAAAGGATTAATAATCGCATTTATCAGCTTCTTCTTGCTTTACTGTAAAAAGTTAGGAATATTTACACTGAAACAATTGTTCTTGCTGAGATGGAAATTTGTAATCAATAGACAAAGAGGGCCCATATTTGTGACAGTGACACTCAGTGGTGCTTTCCACTCTCACTTCAATGTCTTTGTGTTTGCCTGGTGTTGGCCATAATTTTGTCCTTTTCTCCCTGCATGAATTTAGCAACATTTCTTTTTGGATGTCTCTATCTAGGGCAAGTATCACCCTTCATTTTATTAGCCCTCTAGGGTAAGATACAACATCATGGCTACTGACTTCACTGGCACTGGATATCACTAAACACCATCATGGAATTCACACTTTACCATTCTAAAATACAGATCCTTGGTTTAAGGACAGCTGTTTCAGCTCCCTTCATAGTTAACTGGAAAGAAAATAGGTAGGTCCAGAAGTCAATTAATTTGATACCAAGATGAATCCCTCTTTTATACAAATATACAATACATGGAAGACTTAAATAACTACCTTAAACTAGATGCCTCATAGTGGCTGCAGCTTGATGGGATATGTCTCATCCCTTTGTCTAAAGAAGGAAAACAGCTACAACCTCTACAGTCTGACGTTCAATATGATGCATGTTTTTCTTAATGGTGAATACTTGAAAATGCATCACTGATAACTCACCCAGAATTGCAACAGCAGGTCACTGAGGCTGCTATTTACAGCGAAGCTTATTATCATTTATCCTCCTCGGGTTGAGTGACCTTGGAATTTTTGCACATCAGACCCTTGAAATTTCATTTCTTGCCTGGGATCTGACAAGGGAAGGAGACCATCTACATGCTCTGATTGTTAATGTGAGCAGATACAGTGCTCAGCCTCTTCATTTGGCTTTTTGCCCTTGCCCTGTGGTGACAGCAAAGTGTTATGACAGTTCCACTTTGTAAAGAAGGGAGGAGTTAATGAGCTTCAGCCTAGCACAGGTGCTTCTGTCTGGAGTGTCTTCTGTCTTTTATCCCCCTTCTTTTTAGTTATTTCCATCACAGGCACCATGAGCAAAGCTTTCAAGGCAGGGTGCCACAATTCAGAATATGGATATGAAGAATACAAGCATGGAAAACATAAAACCATGGACAGTGCTGTGAACTCCCTTTATTCTGATCAAACACTCATAACCTCCCCCTCTGTTCCACAGAGATTAACTTTTGTTGTTTTCTATCCAGAAGAGTTTTTTTCCTGTAAAATCATGCAATTTCCCACTCAGTGGAAAATCAGACTCCCAGGCAGTTGCACACGTAGATGAACACATTGACACAATGGTACAACCTAAGGTGACATGGCAGTCTGGCTGTGGTTTGTTTATGCTGCCCTGACCTTGCAGCTGCAATAACACCTTTCTTGAGAAGGCATTTTGTGTACAACTGCCTAAAGTTCTTAAAATGCCAACGTAAACATAAGAAAACCAACATAAATATTTCTGCCAGTGAACCACCTGTAGCATCAGGAGGTTAGACCTATTTTATCCTAAAGTTTCCCTACTTTGAGGCAATTTTTAAATTGAATTTATAATTTCTGGGCATTCTGTAGTCATTGATGTCTGTAGTCTCAACACACCAGTGCACAAGATGAAGTCATTCAAGCCAATTTCACATTTATATTTGATCTCCAAGTGATATATCACTTTTATCCAGAACTGCAGCTTGCAACTGCAAAATATCCAGTTAATTATTTTCAGGCTTATGTAGCGCTTATGATTAAAACCTAAGTCTGAAAGTCAGGCTTTACATACAAAGAGGAAGCTTTGATTCCCAGAAGTGATTCTGATTCTCACAATCTGAATGATCAGGGCACAAAAAGCAGTTTGTTTCCTGAGTTCCACTGTCTGATTTAAATGCTTCCAGCTTGTACACTGCTGAGGAGAACAGTCACTTCTGAGAAAAAAGGGACAAAAGGTTGTTCTGTAGGGTAACCTAAGGCTGCATGTAGCTACTTTTCACAAAGCTTTCTGCAGGACCCTCAGCAGAAGACCCTTATGTTAAAAAAAAAAAAAAAAAAAAAAAAAAAGAAAAGGAAGAAACAATATTCTTCCCAGCTGGCTCTTGGGTATGTGAACCCAAATCCTTGCAAATACTCCAGAGAAGTTATCTGAAAACTTGCTTGCTGTGAAAAGCCACTGTCTGTCCCACAGCTCTGATGTCAGGATATCTGAAAGGACAACCTTGCACAGGCTCTCTCCAGCCACATCATTCACCTCATTGTGCCCCCCAGAGAGAAGGGGAATCTGTCCATCATCTTGTGTCTCCTGCTTTCCTTCCACACCACTAGTATTCCTAGGAAGTGGTGTTAATATCTACACTTGCTCTCTACTCTTCACACAAATACACAGGTTAGAACACTAGAGGATTAAAAATAATACTAAAAGTTTATATTTAGAAGGGTTTTTAGTCTATTTCACACATCACTCAATTATTTAATACCTCAAAATTATCACTTTTCTTCCCTTTTCTTCAATTTGGAATAGATACTGTAAAAGAAACCCTTGGTAGCTCCAGATCAACTCTCCACATTTTCCTTTGTTGCTTTAAATGGTATCCATTTCTTTGTCTTGTGCACTGTGTAATACACAGTATCTGCAGACTCCACAAATTATTTTCTGTAATCTCTGCTGAAAGGTAAACTGCTCAAAGTGCAGCATAATCTTTCCAAGACTGACTATTTCATTTTAGAAAGACATATGTATAGATAACCAAATGGTAGGTAGCATGGGGCCTATTCATAATATAATCAGGCAGTTTCAATTTTGAAACACATTATTCCAACAGCAGCTTCCATCGTTAATAAAAAAGATATTCCAGTTGCTGCTGGACATTATGCTAGCCACGTTCTCTCTGCTTTGTGGATCAGTGGAGAATTCCTGACTCCAGGCACTTCTCTCCTGTCCTGTGTAGTTTAAGAAGGTCTCTGTCAGCAGCTTGTAGGCTGCATACAGAGAACCAAATCTTCAGATGTTGTGGTTGCTGTGTGTTCTGAGGGAAGTCCTCTTGCTTTCTGCCTCTCAGGAGATCCACCCAGGACCTGGGTAGGCTGCTTCATATGTATGAGCTGAACTAGACAGATAACAAAGCTTCCATATCTCTGGATGCTCTTCAGGTATAATTATATCTAATTCCTCTGATCATTATTTTGAAGGTTTCTATTATTTTCAAACACCCTGCAGTTATGCTCCTCTGCATCTGGAAATATGTTTCATAACAACTTCAAATGCACAGCCATGCTGGGAAGGAACTGTGACCCTGCATGGTTCTCTGTTTTCCAATGTACCATATTCAATGACAGCTTTGAATTTTTCAGTGAGAGCTCAGATCTTTGATTTTTAAAATGTCAGGAGTCGTGATTTGAGATGAAAGGAAATCAGTATTATAGGTTGGCTTTATAAATGTAGCAGACCATTGTATTCTGTCTGCTGTAATACATATGAAAAGTGTATCCTTGTCCATCTTGTATGACAGCAAACATGCACCAAATGGCATAAATGCATAAATACATAAAAAACATTTCTTCACTTTTTTCCTCAGTCCTTATAACATGTCCTATTTTTACCCAGTTCCCAATAATTCACTATAATCAGAAAAGGTCTGTGCATTGTTTGGTGTGCACCAACCAAGCATGATATTAAGAGTAATAAATGTATAAATATTACAATATATTAAAATAAATATTAAATATATATAAAATATTAAATATCTAAGGCTTTGTGCCTCCTGCTGCCTCATGTGAAAGGGAGTTTCAAATTCCAAACAATATGATAATGCTACAAGGAGATATAGAAGAAAATATCCCAAGTGGAAAAAAATTATAAAAGGAATCCTGAGAGATTTATTATTTTTTTTATTAATCAAAATCTGTGCTCTGTTCATTTTGGCTTTGCATTAGGGGCAAAGATAGGTAATTTCTCATTAGACTTTTTAAACTCTTAAACTTATTTAGAAGGAGTTTGATGATACTAATTTGCTTTAAATGTACATTTGATGCTATTAAGAGCTGGATGGTTACTGCTTGATACATGGTCCTAAAATTTCCTGTAAAGATCAGTGTAGGCGTAGTTCCAACATTAGGAGGTGAGAGGGGGCATGTTTGAGAGATGTATTAGTCACATCTTGGTGTCCTGGAATCTACATCAGCAAATCTTGTTCTGGGCTTTGGGCTTCTTCGTAGCATTATAAGCTAATTATTTTTTGTACTGCCGAAAGACATTTTTTTACTTTTTGTTCATTTGCTTTTCTCAAGAAAGGTGGCATCTTTCAACAAATAGACCTACAACCACAGAGCACTTTAAAGAGAAAATATGCTACACATCACCTAGGCAGAATGCTTAGCAGTAATGACAGTAGGTTACTAGCAGCCTGCAAAAACATTCCCATATAACAATCTGTCCAAAGACCACAAAACAGTGACATTTCACTTGAAAGTAGACCTTTCAACTCTAACTATGTTAATCATACAGAGGAAGATTGATTGGACTTATTGTGAGTAAATTTACAGACTGACTTAACCAGTTTCCCTGTCCAGCAATCTGTTGTTCCATATGTCCAAATCTACGGCAGAGTTGTTTTCAGAAGAGAGCAAAACGCAGTTTGTACTCTGAGGCATCTATCACAGCTGGGTCTGAGCTTTGCCTCCTGAAATATTTGCACCAGTGCCCACAACTGCCTTCTTCATCAGCTGTGGGCACTTCCTCATCAAATGAGCCTACCTACCAGAGCTGTTTTGCAGCTCCAGCTGAAGGGAAAATGCGGAGTGGTAGTCAGAGGTCTTACAATTTGTAAGCCTTCCTCCAAAGCCAGCCAGTTGCCAGGGAGATGATGGAAGGCACACAGCCCAGGAGCTACCCTAGACACGCTATTAGAAAGCACTTAATGGTACTGGAGCTGCTGCAGTCTCAACAAACATCATATGTCATGCCTTGGTCTGTTCTCTAAGAATGAAGATGTGATAAATGAGCAGAAGATCACTGAGACGCAGCAGTGCCATTTGCCTTGCTTTTTCAAGGCACTGAATGAAAGTTTAGACAAGTAGCTTCCTTGGAAGTGGATAGATGTCGTTCCAAATATTCACAGAGCTGCCAAGGGCTTTGATTTGTGTGTCTATTTGGTCCATGGTTAAGAGGCCTGTATTTGGCAGAAATACACATCATTCTTTGGTTCTTCCCCAGAAAACTGATTAAAAACCACCAAACCTTCCTAAAATAGTCTAAAATATCAATAAAAATACCTTTGTCCCTGTAATAGGAACAGGCCATTCTTTAATAGATTGTGGGGTTTAAAGCCAATCCCCAGCGTGCTCCATGATGTGGCTTCTTTGATGCAACAGATGTTTAAAAATGCCACAGGCAAGCTAGGGAAGGAAAACCAACTGCTCATCAAAGAGCAGTCTCAAAACAAACAAAAAAAGTCCAACTAACTGGACTGGTAACTAATTTTAGAGAATTCTTTTGGTTTTGGCCATTGCTATTTAGTTAGAAGAAGACTATCAGTATTGCCTCCACTCAAAGACTCCTTCAAACAAAAGAGCAGCCAGATGAGTGGAAGTCAATTTGGAGAAAAAGCACTGTGATATGATGTGACTAGTTTGCTTCTGAAGCAGGTAGAAAATCTCTCTTGCTCAGTACCTCTTGCAAAACTGCTGCCTAAATAATGACTTGGCATATCTTTTTCAGTTTTTATGAAATTTAGATTTTGAATATATAATTCAAAAATTTGGATGCTGAGCTTTATTTATACTAATAAACAATATATAGTTCACGAATATGTGATATACCACATATACATGATAAGAAATTACACAGCTTGACAGAAGAACAAAAAAAACCCTCAAAAACAACCACCCAACTCACCAAAAAGACTCCAGCAAAACCCCAAACACCTTTTGTTATATAAAATAAAAATAAAGCATATTTTTCTGCTTTTCAGGTTAGCATTTATCAGTGCTTTTATTGCTTTCCACTTTCCTTGGAAAACAACAGTTAAAGTTCACTACAGACCATGATTTCTAAGACTCCAATAAATTATCCTGACATTATTCTGTGTGGCTTTGTAATTCCATCTTCCAAAAATTTATATGGATCCCTAGCCCTTAAAAAAGTTCCTTACTTTCTTAGATACAAAAGTTGCTGCTAGGCACACCTTTCTTTTTAAAAATCACTTTTGCATGTTCCTACTCTGTCTTAGTATACATGTTGTAGCTGGGCCAGGCTGGAACTTCTTGGGGCAATATTTATTGAAACCTACTCATAAATTTCATGTACTTGTTCCTGCACATAATTATTTCAAGAGATACCTGCTGTGATGAGTGGTACAGTGTTCGTGAGAAGCCCTACCATCTACAAAACCACTTCTACAAGTAAAGAACAAGATAGAAATACATAGACATATGTGCAGCTCATCCTGACAGACCTGCTTGAGGTCTAGATTGGCTTGGAAGAGGAGTGTGAATGAGTAAAAGAGTGCAGCATGTTGCTCCGTACTTTAGAAATACCTGTGAAGAACGTCAAACTCTAAAAAAAAGTAATCATTGTGTGACACCTGAATAAGACAATACTTCATAGTTTCTGGATATGCTGAAATTTCTTTAAAATTGGGAATAATTTTGAGCTATAAAATGAAAAAGCTGCTTAGGCTATATTTTGTATGTCAAACAATGCATAGTTTCAATGCCAAATAAAATTTCAGATTGGGAAGTTAAAGTTAAAGGAAAATGAAGAGTGCAATAGAAAAAATATTTCAGAAATTCCACATTGCAACACAGAAAGTATTTCAGAAATGCCATATCTTTCTCTCCTTGCCTTGGATATCCCAATCAGACTTTACTACTTCGTTTCAAAAGGGACATAAGTGAAGCAGAAGCAGTTGGCTTGAGAAGAGCGGCAGATCAACAGAGAGTTGGAGCTGCTGCTTATGTGAAGGGAGTTGCAAATGATCATGGCTATGACTGGAAAGAGCATTAAGAGAAGATATGATAAGGGAACCTAAAATGCTGTTGCAACTCAGGCCAGACAGCTAAAACCCAGGAAAGAAATATTGGAGCCATTGCTGACTGTCTTCTAAACTCACTGATCTGTTGTGAAACAGCAGCCAGAAAAGTCAGTGAGGCTCTGGGCATCATCAGGAAAAGTATTGGGAATGCCACATCTCCAGAAGAGCATGGTGGTCTCAGAGAAGTTACAGAGAAGAAAAACTGCAGCAATCAAAGGGATGTGATGCAGGGGTTTCTTCACAAGGAATGACTAAAGAGGCTGTGGCTCATGTGTGATTGGAGGAGGAGATGGATGGGGCATAAGACCGAGGTCACAAATCACAGAGGCAGAAGATGAACTAAATATGTAACTGGGCTGTTAACGGGATCCCATGAAGTACTGGCCCTGGGTGTGCTCAGGGACACTGGTAGGAGACTGAATTAAGATGGAGAAATGAAAGCACCTTTCTGGGCTGTGGGTGGTGAGCACCTGGTGTTCTTTGCTGTGGGATGTTGTGGAGGCACACATGGTCAGCAGGTCCCATGAGGAGGGCAGTAGTCAAATTCAGGGTCTGCAGGTGCACACAAACCTGTCAAACAGAACAAGCAGGGCTGCACACCCTCTGGCATCCCTCACACCGTCCTCATTGATGGAGGGGCACGAGCAGGGTGGGCTGTAGATAGTGGCAGCCATATCCCACCTCTGTGAGATTGTTAATCTGCACCCATCGGGCATTTTGTATATTCTTAATACATAATGTAGTAGAAACAATGAGGAGATCTCAGTACCACCAGTCTATAAAACATAGGCAAAGAGACACTTCATTTATTGTATATTCAACGAAGTGTAAACAAAAAAATAGAAATTGTCTTGAATACTCTGAATTCACGGAAATCATTGTGAGTGACACGGAGTTAAGTAGGTCATCCAGCTCAGACATGAGCCTATCCACCAATTAGGGTAACATCAAGAGGAATACTTGTCAGGGAATCCCTGAAGACAGGAAGATATTAATTCTGTATGTAATTTGTTAATCACAATATGACTTGGGTTGGTTTGCTTGTTTTCTGGCATTGTTTCTCTTGGCCATGTAGAAGAAGGTAATTAATTCACTGTGTATTTCTGTCACTTTCTACAAGGGCAAAGACTTTAAAGGGGGGGCAGAAGAAGGTAACTTCCATAATGTAAGTGCTTTTACTTCTCCTTCCATAACCGTGGCAGTTAAGAACTCAGGAAAGGCGGCTGTGTTCAGCTACTTCAATACACAGAATTTGGCTCACAAAAGAAAGCAGGTTTGTTCATGAACTTCCTGCATGTAAACATTTTCTTAAGTTGTCTCTCCACTGGTCATGTCTGCCAACTATTGCTCTTTCTTGTTATTGCCTGGCACTGTAGGCAGTAATTTTTCTTTTGCTTTTATATTAGACCAGTTTGAGGGCCCAGAGCTGAGCTCTGTGCTCCTGAGAGACAATGAACCATGGCCAGTGAAATCTCCAGTAGCACACGTGGAGTCCTTAATCCAATGATTGGAAAATATGTTGTAATTTCAAAACAGGAGTGAAACCCCAGGGTATGATGGTGTAGATGGCTTTGTATGAGTACACTGATTTTTCAGCTTTTTACCCTAATAGAAAATTAGGCTTTCAGTAGCCAAATTGTTAGGAGTTATAGGTATTTATTGCTATTTTCTTTATGGTTCTAGATGTCACATTTATCAAGTTAAGTTATAAATGGCACTTCTAGCCATTGCATGAAAGAGAGGTATTTAGGGTGAGTTTGGTTTTTTGGTTGTTGGTTTTTTCTCTTTTCTTTTCTTTTCTTTTCTTTTCTTTTCTTTTCTTTTCTTTTCTTTTCTTTTCTTTTCTTTTCTTTTCTTTTCTTTTCTTTTCTTTTCTTTTCTTTTCTTTTCTTTTCTTTTCTTTTCTTTTCTTTTCTCTTTTATTTTCTTTTCTTTTTTCTTTTTTCTTTTTTTAACTTTCAATTTCTAATTTTAGAAAGTCTTGAAGATTTAGACATGTTTCGCTGTTCTGGTTTTCCTCCTCTCTGTGTCCCTCCTATTAAACATGGACACTGTACTATGAGAGTTTCTTGATGTGGGCTTTAGAGGTTATTGCACAGTAATGCTGCTGATAGTTATTTCTAGTGCTGAAACTCCACATTAAAAGGCAGTGACTGAAAACTAACTTAACATATTGCTTCCACATGAAGTCACAACTATAAGAAATGTTTTGATGGAACTTTGTGCTATAAACCTACTCTCCTACCCTAGTCAGCATCCAAAATTCTTGGGAATCTGACATGCTTTTGTGTCAGGTCACGCTTAAATCATGCAACAAGACAGTTCACACATCCTTGCAGCCCTTTGTAGATGCAGGTGCCTTGGATTACAGGATTAGCTGCATCTACAATATCCGTGTTTTGTGGTGTCTGTGTTCAGCTCATGTCTCAGGATCTGACTGACAGCAGGAAGGGTCAGCAGTAAGTTCAAGTTTCAGCATTACTAATAAAACACCGGCTTTAATTCCTATCCAGAAACTGGGGGAAATTAAATTAAACTTATAGTTCCTCAATGATGTAATCTTCCTCATTTGTGAATGAATTCGCTTTATGAAAGAGCAGAGCATAAAGGAAGAATATGAAGAATATCCCCTCAGATACACTTATACAAGCATGCTCCATGGATCTCTTTTATTAATCTCTTCTTTCCATCAGGTGTCAAGAGGAGAGGCTGTTCTGCCTTTCAAGACATCACCAACTTCAAGCTCCTGTGCACAGGATCTGTCTGCATTGACAAGAAAGGGGACTGTAGCGGCAAATGTAAGGAAAAAACAGTGGAATCATGTTCTTTAAATGGAAATAAATGGGGTTTTATCAGTGTTATACTGCTAGCTTTGTCCTGCTGGGAAAAAAAGGAGACAGGAAACTTTCCTGCAAATCTTTCAGGGTATTTGCGGCAGAAAAAAAAGTATCCATCGTAACTGTGGTCCCATCAGCAGGGGAGCATGTGGTAAATATGCCTGACCTGGTAATGATGGATGGCTCCTCTGTGTAATGCTCAGGTACAACTGAAACATTTCAGGCAGCTCACCTCTGTCAGATCTCCCCAGCAATCACTGAACTCAGAGTGCAACTAGGGGAAAAAAACCCAAAACAACAACACAAAAAAAAAAAAAAAAAAAAAAAAAAAAAAAAAAAAAAAGTCTCCCTGGAAAGTATGAGTAAGCACTTAAAATCTGAGGAAAACTGAAAACTGAATCAAGCCAGGAGGACACCTTGGAGACTGAAAGCTGCCCCTTGCTTGGGTTCTGCAAGCAGCACCTGCCGACATGAATGACACAGAGGGTGCCTCAGTTTTTAATTCTGATGGTTTTACTACTTTTCAGGTAACTAGGTAGGTTTTACTGACATGGGACTGGTATTGTCTGTGTTTACAGGGAGTACCAAAGGAGATGAAAACAAATAATTTGAGAGTGGCTTAAGGCTAAGGGATGTATTCTGCAATTTTGGCAGCAACACCAAACAGCAGAAAAAGAAGTTTACCTTGGCATCCCAGCTACTGTCATCAGCCAAGGAAAGCAACAGAGCATACGGGCAGCACGAGCACTGCAAGGGTTCAGCCCACATGCAGCTGAGAGAATCACATCAGACAAATCCATTTCACAATGCCACAAACAATGTCACCTCCAAATTCCTGAAAGAGGGGGGAGTAAAGGTGGCTGGTTTTGCCTGACGGGATTTTATCAACGGCTGTTGTTTTGAAATTAGAAACCCAGAACCTACTGATGTCAAAGCAGAGACCATGAAGTTCACAACAGGCTACTGCACAGATTAGCCATTAGACTCTAGGTAATGCAAATATGTAAAGACTTCAATTTTGCAGTGTGTGACAGTTTTTTTTAATTTCAAATGCTGCTGTTGGATTTGTTTCAGAGAAAAAATGAGAAGGTCTTGTCATGACTCAGTGGGAATAGGTCACTGAGTTGTGGGGCCGCTCAGGATCTGGGTGCAGTGCTGTGAAAGAGAGATAGTGTGCTCCTTAATCATCCTTCAATGGAGTGCAAGGCTGGGGACAGGCAGTGGGATGAATGTGCCTGAGAGAAAGGCTGGAGACCTCCAAATATGTTTCTTGGAAGCAATGCTGCCCAGAGACACTTACAGAGCAAGGACATGTAAATTGAAATCTAATGGGACAAAGGCCCTTCAGCATTTACCACCTTATGCTCAAAAATGCATGTGACAGGTCTCCAGATGGTGCACAAATGTGAAGAGGATTTGCCTGGACCTTTTCCTGCAGTGAATTCCCCAAGCAGCTCTTAAACTCAGAAAAGCCCAGGTTCATTGCAATACTCCACTGCTCACATTTGTGAATGGAGACAGCAAAAAGCCACAGATAGGGCTGCAATCCCAGACAAGGCAGAGCCAAGAAGATAGAGAAGGGTAAAGTCCTGGCAGGATTAGTGAGTATTCTATCAAATTTGTGCCGTGTTTTCAAATACCTGTAAGATTTTAACTGTCATAATTGAGTTGGGAATATTCCCCCAGCTACTTCTCAATGTATCAGTAGTGGAGTTGATTTTTTACGGACAAAATTTTCTTGCTTTAATTAGTCTTGAAATGTTGGCTTCATTACTGTTTTTTGACTCCTGCCTTCATTCCATATTGACTTTCTAACAAGCTCTTCCTCCAAGCAGCCTTCATCTCCACATTGTAAGACTGTGATAATTAGCTGGAGCTTTGCTGAATTTATGAAAATCTTGTAAAGTGAAGTCATTATAATAGACTTCAGTGTTTCAGCCTCTTGCTTTTATTTGCAAATTATTGTCTTGATAAAAGAAACAGATTTTGACTACGTGATGGCTGTGGATACTTGAAAATTTGTCTCCAAAATGGTCTCTTAGTTAAGTGTAGGGTACAATCCCTTATTTAAGGGTTACAGTGATGTTGTGGGCAGGACATCCAGGGATATGGCGACAAGTGGGTGCCATTCAGCTTACATAATAAAGCAACACTGTCATTAGTTACCAGTCCCCACGGCAGTTAAACACTTATATTTGCATCTTGTTACCACTTTTTGTGGGTTCAAAATTGTCTTTAGTCTAAAAACACACAAACGAAAAATTATTTGCCTTCTCTAGTTTATTCAGTAGTGATTCTGGCAGTGTAAGGCAAGTGGTGTATTTGAAAACTGAAGAAATTCAGTGTCATTAATAAAAGCATGAACTGACAGACCTCTAGAAATGACATCTCCTACAAAAGTTCTATCTCAGTAAGAAAAATCCCTCCAAGGCAAACTGGGCATCCAGCAATGCAGCTGTCTTTGTAGACTATTTAAAAGGAAATGGTTTGATAGAACAGATAATAAAGGAAGGGGCACAATGAAACCAAAGAAAAAACGGGTATGTTTGCAATGACAGCCAGCTGATGGAAAAGCCAAACAAGTGCTGAGTGAGTCAGAGTCTGGCTGGGAGGCACAGCAGGTGTTAATGGGCTCCAGTGACTGAAGGGGCTTTTGAACTGAAAGGTATGGAAAAGTCAGGCCAGGATAAGAATGGCCAAGTGCTAAACTTCCACCTTAACGATCAGCTGATGTGGAAAGAAAATGAAAGTTCAGCTCAGGCTCCATATTGGAACAGGAATTGAAAATTAATATCTTGTGACTCCCAGTAATGCTATCCAAGGATATGTAATGGTGTTTAAATAAGGGAATCTGTAGAGCCAGCTTGTTCATCTGTCTTACTAAGAGGCCAAAGGCAATTAATCAGTGCATCTTCCAAACCTGTTTATTTCCCGTGGGAGTCGATTTCAGACTTGAAAGTCTGAGAGTCCTTATGGCTAAATAAAATAACTCAGTGCAACATTTGAAGTATGCAAATGGTTCTATGACAATTGTAGCTCTTTTCCTTCCAGCAAAGCATTTGCCAACAGGCTATGAATCTGAATTTGTTCCCAAACCAATTTCAACATAATTTTAGCATAATTTTTGTCAGCTTGCCATGATGAGTATTCATTGTTTATTTGCACTGTATGAATATTCATTCAAGTTTGCAATGATGTTTCTCTCTACTGATTTGGCAACAATCACATAAGCAAATAATTCATTGAATACATGTAATTTTTAAATACATCTTTGGTCTGAAGTCTACCAAGAGCATTGCAGCACTGAGAAAGTTTTTCATCCAGACACTCTCAAAAGTATTTGTGTTAGTGGATTTGATGTTTGGCTTTTGACAAAACTTCATGAACCCGTCATCCTCAACTTGCCACCTCAGTGCTGCAGCACAGACTGCAGTCACAGATTTGCATAACTGCTGAAGTTTGAACTACTGATTTAATAGTTTATTCATGGAGTGAATAACCTACAATATACATAATTTAAGATTTTGTAAACCATCTTGTGGTGCCTATAGGCATGGCTGTGTCAAGTGTTATGCTTATGTAATATACAAGTTTTCATCTAAGGCTCTTAAAGGCAAGGTTAGCAAAAGGGATATCAATATAATATAGCATAATGAGGATTATTTGTTGGTTATGTTTAATGCTGATTATTTGAACTAACCAATTTTCTGACAGAAAAGAAATTGATTTTCTAATGGAAATGAGAACTTTTCAATTTTCTATTCACTTTTATTTCCTCCCATATTTCATTTTATATTTTAAAACAAGAGAAAAAACTAACTAAAAGAGTATTTGAGTGGAATATTTTTCTGGCTGCCATCACATTTTTTAATGTCTCCCAAGCCCACAAAGTAATCATGAGGTAATTGTGGCACTTTTCTTCCGGCTATAAATTGATAATTATATGCAGAGGCTCTGTCTTAGGGTAATCTTTTCAAAAATATTTTTAATCTCAAAAATATGTTGATAAAAAGATAGTACAAGCAATCCATAGGCGCTGTCAAGGGCTAGTGAAGTTTCTTTGATAAAATTCTCAGGCACCATATTGTGAACTTCTCTGCAGTGATTCATTCCACAGCTATTTTCCAGTTTACAGTTTCTCTGATTGTTTGAGTAGAATAAAACCTGAGAACAGAATAAAAATAAAGGAACAGTAAAAGTTTTCCACCTTGGATTATATTTAGTGTTTGGAAAATTGAGAAATTGATCATGCAACTGGAATGGCGTATTTCTCTTTTCATAATTGCTCTGTATGAGGTATTTCTAAAATAGAACATTTTGGGTGCAAACCAACTCCATTACTGTTACTGTGTTATTTTTTGTCTTTTGCCCACTTTGTTGGTTGTTTGGTAAAAGGAAAAATCAGTAAGCCTTGTGTTCATGTTCATTGCCATACTCTGAAGATAAAAATGGGGCAATAGGCATGGTTTTACTAATTGTTTATCTTGATTTGCCTTTCACTTGGATTAATGGAACGCATTGCTTAAATTCCTGCTCAATATCCCACTTTATTCTTAAAGCAGGTGGCAACTGGTACTCAAAGTATGCAGTAGGTCTGGAAATGGCAATCAGACATCTGCTGTGTGTGGAAATGAAGGGAGGGGTGTGTCTGTATATACACAAATACCTAAATATACACACATATGTATAAAAATGTGCATTCATATTTGCACCTATCTGTTACACATGCATGCAAAAGCAAACATACGTGCATATTCTAGATTTTCAAAATAAACCCTCAAATTAACCAGGTAACACATTCTGCTTAAGAGTTTTTCTCTGATTTCACCGCTAATATTTCCATGTGGGATTTTTTGTTTTGAAAATAAACAAGTAAATATTTTTCTGTCTCAACCTCCCCCACTCACATTATCTTCCCAGACAACACAATTTCTCTTCTTTATTTTCCATTTCATGTTTTCTCTCAAAGAAGCACCTCTGACTCCTTCTCCAAAATCACAGGGCTCTGACAGCTGTCTGCTCTTAACTGGTTTTTTTTTTTTCTCTTTGAAATACAGCATTCCTGGCAGTCCAACGCCCTGTACTGTAGCTGCATTGTAGTTTTAAATTCTTCTCCACCCTCCACACCCATTAGTCACATTCTCTTCCCCACGGTGGATCTCTGTGTTTATCTTGCTCACCATGATGAATTTACCCTGTGCTGGTTAACGATGTACTCACAGAGCCAATTCATAAAACTAAGTTAGGTATTTATTAAGAGCAGTGATGGAGAGGTGCAATTGCACCTGCCTTTTAGCAATGTGTACACAGCCTTCAAATCATGCCTTCCTCAGGCTTGGACTCACCAATTCCCATGCAGCCTAGTAGTAGATTTGAAAAATAGCTTGTAATGGCTTGGATTTCTCAGTTATTCCGCTATCAGTTTATCACTGCCGTATCTGTATGGCACTGCTATAAAGCCACCTGTGAAGGCATGTCTATTTCATATTTTGCATTGGGGCAGTTGGCCTTGAGACATCATCTCAAAAGCATTTTATTGACCTGTGCAACTGGAAGGGTGTTTGCAAGCTAATTTTCTAGTTAATTAGCTCTGCTAGAAATCCCATTGATGCTCTTCCTTCCAAAGTAAAGTAAAATGTCTTGGAGGGAAGTCTTCCATCTGCTTTCCAACAGAACCAGGGAACATTTGGGCAATATTTTATGCATTGTTGTATGTGTAGGAAATGTGTCCTGGAGGAATTGATTGTAAAATCTGAGGAAAAGCTTGCCTGAAACAGTGGCCTCCCACTTATTTCACGACAGGTACAAGTTAATAAGGAAAAATACAACTGCACTCCTGAACTTAATTTAGTCAGCAGTGTTTGAGCTCATGCATGGAGCAATTAGCAATACCCAAGCTCTTCCTTTCACCAAAAAGAAAAGGAAAAACCCCATCTATTTGAAGTGGTCTGAGACAATTCACTGAGGATAGGAAGTGAGTGACTTCTCCCAGTTGTCCCCCATGATTGTACCAAAAGGGACAGCAAACTGGCAGCCTGCTCAGATGAATCTTTCAGTTAAAAACCATGTAGGTTTTTTTTTCTGAAAATATAAATTATTATCTTTTACACAGTAGTTAATTCTTCAAAGTGAGTGTTCAGAGCAGTTACTATAATCTATTTCTGTGCAAATGATGTGAGACTTTCGCAAAGTGCTGAAAAAATATTTAATTACAAAAGAAATCTGAGAACTCTGTCTTCTCACAATTATATCAGAGCCTTTAGAATTTCATTTACTTAATTACTGTCAAGAAATGTTTCAATGGTTTTGAGTGTAGGGTAGAAACTAGAGATGATAATTGCCCTGTTTTACATGTGATACCTTGCAATAACCAGCAAATTTAAGTTATGGAGAATAAATGAGCAAGAGAAACTGAGGCTGTGTCCTTTGTCAAGCAAAGGCACTTTCTGGAGCGTGCCTCTCACCTCTTCTTTTGCTCCCATCAGAGGTTGTTCAGAAACTGATGGTGGATTTCCCCTGCCTTTGTGTGGCCCTTGTTTGGAAGGGGACACCAGAATGGGACAAACCAGGATGTTGAAGCATCTCTGTGCTGTGGAACAGGAATGTGACCCAGGCCAGCAGGACTGGGGCAGAGCAGAGGGTTTGTAGGTTATATTTAGTGCTGTGTCCATTATTCTCTTGTTCTAGAATTGATTTTTGAAATCTTTATGGTCCAAATTTCAATCTGTGATGTTATCATGAATCTGTAGATGACATGCTTTAAGATCAAATTGGATTGGTTCATTACCAATGTCAGAATTGTGCTAAGCCTCTTGCTGAAATAAACCCTCATGTATCAAATATGGCTACACACACACACATACACACACAAACCATGAATATATATATAATCTATATGACTGACAATGCACAATACTTTAATAGCACTCTTTAACATTCTGTTAATTTTATTTTCACTTTAACTCTGCAGGCCAGCTTTAACTTTTTATTTCAATGTTTTGGCTTTTTTTTTTTTCAAAAAAACCTACAACTTTGTTGTAATATTAACAGAGTTGGGTTTGGGGGCTATATTTATTTCTGCTTTTTTTTTTTTTTTTTTACTTTAGAAAAGAAATTTTGCCTTGAAAGTGAATTTAATATTTATAGATTCCAAGCCAGGTGTTGTAAATAGATGGCTAGATGATGATATAAAATGGAAATAAAATCTGAGAGACCAGAAACAGTTCTTAGAGAAGTAGAACTAAATCTTTTAAATATCTCAGAATTTTTTTTTTTTGAGTAATAGTAAACAAAGTTATGTGTTTGTATG
This sequence comes from Melospiza georgiana, assembly GCF_028018845.1. Taxonomy (NCBI): domain Eukaryota; kingdom Metazoa; phylum Chordata; class Aves; order Passeriformes; family Passerellidae; genus Melospiza; species Melospiza georgiana. The sequence continues at coordinate 82,924,043 of NC_080430.1, read as the reverse complement.
TTGGTTATATAGTCAAGTTAGGACTGACTTTATGAGGAACCTGACTAATTTTTCTGAAATTTCATCCCCTAATAATGAAAATACAGTATTTCTGCTATTTGTGGGGTTTTTTATAACGAAAAAGCATTAGGTTTAAGACATCATTATTACTTAAGAAGCTCTGAAATGATTGTTTCCCAGTCAGGAGTGAAGGTGGCAAAGAACCCTGCAGTTGCACAAGAGCACAACAACCTCTCTGCTGAGGCAGATGTCCTTTAATGGAACTCACTGAGTGGTGCTAACTACACAATACTTACCCAAGCCTTATCAGGAAACAGCCAAACCATCTCTGGGTGACTGGGCAGAATCAGTGTCCTTCCCAGCAAGGTTCTTATGGCTTTGATTCAGGTGGCTGATGGCAACTTTAGTGGAAAAGTCAGCAGGCCCATACCTAGAGCTGAGCAAAGTCCTTTCTGCCATACACAGAAAACAGGAATGTCAACCCACCCTAACCACATGAGTCTCACAAAGTGTGAACAATTTGGAGCAAAATATTTTCTTGAGCTCTGTATAAAATAAATTCCCATCCTGTGGTCAAATATGTGAGAAGTTTAAAATTTCAGACAAGCAGAACTTGTGCCAAGAGGACATTATCTGTTTTAGTATAATATACATCAGATGTCAGAGAAGGGCCTGCTTGGTGAGCTTGAAAGCTATAAAGATCTCAACAGAGAAAATTACAAGGTTCTCTATGGGACAATGTCCAATATTACAACTAAGGTAGCAGAGAAGCAACTCAGGAAACCTCCACTACCTCCATGTGCTCTCAGCTGAGCCCTGGTGCCCTGAATTACTCCAAGCTGGATTTCTGTTGTTGTCTCATCTCCTGCTCATGCTCATGCTCACTGTTAGTCAGAAGAACATTACAAAACAGGATTGTCTTACAAAAGTTTTTCAGGTCTTAAATATAATATCTGGCATTTGGGCTCCAGGGAATGTACAAAATCAGATCAACTTAAGGGAAAATAAAATAGTTTTAAGCAGAATTTCCACTGATTTACCTGGAAGTGACAGAGGAAACTGAGGCCTCTGTTCACCCTCAGGGCATGGAGGAACATTTTGCACTCCAAAGCCCAAGTGGGAAGTTAGGACTCTGATCTTGAAAAGAATGCACAGTCCTGTGCAGCTTAGCACCTACAAATGGTCTGGTAAAACCTTGGGTCTATTCATGGAGGCTGTGGTGCTCACATGCAGAAATGTCTGCAGCATCAAGCCCAAATGAGAAGTGGCAGTCCTAGATGTAGTATTCGTAATTCCCATTTCTCAGGGCCAGCTCTAACCACCATAAGATTTAAAATAAGAAGGCCTGCTGTCCTAATTTTACAGTGATTTGTGATCTTAAATATTATAAATATGCTTAAATCATAATAAAAATAAAATCAGATTTATAAAGCTTCCCCCTGCCCCTGAAATCCATCTTATTTTTTTACCTCACTGACCCTGAAAAATGTTTAATTTTTGTGTTTTATCACAGTCACTCTCTTTCAGAGAATAATGTGTGTTTTCAAATTAGGAAGATTTGGACAGTCCTTTCTTGCTAAAACTGAAAAAGGTCAGTCTTGGCTTGGGTTCTTTAAAATTTAAGCTCTTGTCCATTTCTATTGTTGGTGTTGTTAAAATATTGTAAGTATACATCCAAAATCTCCTAGAGGTGAAACAAACATCTGGTGCAGGAACTTCCATGCCAACAGTTAGCCTCATGGCAATGCAAATTTTAGCCCAAATTTCAACTCAAAATGTAAAGGCAGAGGGACTGCAGGGATTCAGGACCTGTCAGGTTATGCTTACCTGTCAGGTTTCTTTCTATCATCTGCCAACTAATTAAAGTAACCTTGTCAAAAAATTAAATCAATACTCAAGTGACATGACAGAGCTTTAGATGTTCTGGTTAGAGGTTATCCCATTTCTCTCTTCTTGGCTGCAAGTTGCTGTTGCACACAGCTTTCTGCTGCCCCACTGATGTTATTTTACATTGCACCACTGAGATATTGCAGAGATGATTAATCTTTCTTCTTCACAAAGCCAACTTCTTTTTTCTGTCTGCTTTCTTGTTGAATTTTATGCACAGCAGTCAGACAAAACAAGGGTTGCACAGTGGAAGGGTTTTGGGCTGTAGAAACACAACATAAAGAGTGAGGACATGGTGCCCATTTTTGCTGGCATTACTGCAAACACACTGTGCAGCCCATCAGCTCTTTGGTAGGAGATGTATTTTATGAAAGAGGGTCAGGGAAAAAGTTTTCAAAAGAAACTCATGTTTACTAATGAGATCTTCTGAAAAAATATCAGTCCATGAAAATTATGTCTGAAGATTTAAAGTGCTGAGAATTATATAATTTTTTTAATGCTTGTTAGGTTTATCTCTATTGCATTACTTTGATTCTTCATCCGTGTAAAAGTGCTTTGCCTCTTACAGACATTTGGGGTAAAGGACTTTATTCCTGTCTGGAACACCATCACCACCTGAGAAAAATCACTGAAAAAGGCCCATTGGGTGGGCAGGAGAGCATCCTACTGCATACACCTAATCCACATTTTCCATCTCTGACATTTGTAATCTGTTAAATTCAATCAACATAAATGAGGCACAGTTGGAACTACAGGTAGGTTTTCTTCAGAAAGCCCCCAGTATGAATATCAGAACTGAACAGGATTATAAAGTAGATTGTTTATGAAAAACTCAAGTAAAGAGCCTGTTGAATTGGAAAGATTGGAACAATCACTTAAATTAGTGAAAATATGACAAGGAAAAAAGAAGCTGAAGCAGCAGTGTCAGCTAAAAGTAGAGTTATCAGTGAATTTAATAGCTCTCCAGGGAGGGGAAAGACTCAAGACATAGAAATAAAAATTTGCAAGCTCATTGAGGCAGGAGAACAAATGCTAAAGGATACAAATATACTTGCTTTTATAAGAGGTAAATAAGGAATATTGGAAATGAATACTGAATTAATAAGCAATGCTTGGAGCAATTATTTTGCAAGAATACCACATGAAGAAAAAGCAAGAGAGGAATTAAATAATATAAATCCAACTGGGATGAGATAGGCTGTATTTAGAAGGAGCAAGTCATAAAACCAGGTAGGAATGTCAAAGTGAGGAAAGTCTCTTGATGAAGTGCCAATACATTTGCTGAGGTGACTTGTTATGGAAGATATGTTTGATTGTTTTCCTAAGTCTGAGAAAGTACTAAACCAATGCTGTGAAAGCTTTGCAGGGTATTTATTTAAATGTGGAAAAGTGTTAAGCTCAGCACAAATTATTCAAGTGAAATGGTGCTGCAGAATATGAAGCCTTGGCATAGATTACTGGAAGCATCTGTAGAGAGACTGAAATTTAGATGTGTTAGACAATTTCATGACAGGAGAGAGTGGAAAACTTGCTGTATTTATTTTCTTGAAAATTAAGATTAAAAAGACAGCTACTGAAATGGTTCTTGTAGAAATGGAAAAGGCACATGTAAGAGAATGAGAACAAGCAAGCTGGTTTGGAGAGCTTTGTATGTGTCACCTTCACCAGAAAAGGTGCTCAAAAGAGACAAAATATGAGGGGGACTACCACAGAACATGTTATCACATAATGAGATGCAAAAGCTTGTGATGGCATTTCAGCTAAATGTTAGCTATGGCAGCACTTTCTTACTCAAGCATGAGTGAGGGTGATTGTTGGCAAGAATGAAGCCTTGGCAGGACTTGAAAAGCATCCTCCACAAATCACAGCAAAGGACAAGACTTTAGAGGATGCAGTTCTAATACCTCTTTCTGATCACCTTTTCATTGCACTTTAGCTCTATAGTGTTAGTGTCGCTCAGATTTGCTCTATTTTTTAAAGACAGTGTAGAAAATCAGTGTGCTTTAATTTCTGGAAATGATGCTTTAATTTCTGGAAGTTATAGTTGGTCAAATGCTTGGCTACTCTGTGAAAATGAAAAAAAAAAGAAATAAAAATTTTAGTTCAGCTCCAGATAAGCAGGGGGATTAAAAGAAAAAAAAGGCACAATTTTGTCTGGGTTGTACAAATGCACCTCAGGACTGTATTAGTAGGACAGTCCTAAAATAACAGAGACAATTGAGAGAGGGAGGCCATAGACTTCACATTCAGACAGGATTTAGAAGCAAGAAAATTTTTAAGAGATAGTTGGTTACAGGCATGGTAAAGAACAATGCAAATATTGCTGACTTCAACCAAGGAGAATTGTACAACAGAAGAACAGCTAGGAATTTTGCCTCTTTTCTAAAAACCTGTCATAATCCAAAAATGCTGTGTTTGGAACACAAAACACAGGGGAAATCTATTTGGCATCTCAAGCACAGGCAAATAACCTGTATTATAGACTATTATAGACATGTTCAGTTTCCTCTTCCTCTCACAGGACAAATGCAGTCTCCACATATGCGAAGAATATGTCTAGACAGACAGCAGGGTATTGGTGTCTGGCTCTCCTACCAGCCTTTGGAAGCCATCAAAAAGATTTGATCCAAAATCTTCAGTGCCCAAGTTTATGATCATCACATCGATCTAGTTATGGCCATCAGTCAGGTTGCATGTTAAATTCTTCATAAGACTGACATCATATTGCCTACTTTAGCACTTTTATGACTGGACAAAAAAGGGGCTGCAAGCTGATTGTGAAAGCTGGACTTTGCAAATGAAGAGTCCACAGCACTTACCAAATCCTCAATTTGTTCTGCATACTGCCACCAAGTCTTGGCTTTGGGATTCCTGTTTGTTTTGGGATGTGGTTTGGTGTGTGGGTAATCCAGGCCCTCCCAGCTCTGCTCTACAGACACAGCATGGCATTCTCGTGATGCTTTCCTTCCACAGACATCTGCTGGCAGACAAAAGCCTTTTGAAGCAGAGCTCTCTCTTCAAGCTGTTAACCCCGTGACTAGCTACTGCCTTGTTAGCTCTCCAGTATGTTCTGTATTACTTTGGGTTCTGTAATTATTTTCTCTAACATTAATCTAGCTTACAGTTGGCATCAAAAGCCATGGATTTTGCTCACACTGTTTTTCTGCAAGAAGAAACAATTTTTTAATATGCAAATCAGAGCAGCAAAATTAGATGAATGTAGTCAGCATGCCCTTGAAGGAAAGAAAGGCTTTCATGGAAGACTCAAGGTTGCAGTTATGTTCCTAAGAGTGATGAAAAAGCTACTTAACCCTTTAGAACAGATAAGGGGGAAATTGTTTTCTCATGAAAAAGAAATTATTCTTGTGTAAGATATAAACAAAAAATGGGAGCTAATTAGTGGAAGGGATGATATGAGGAAACTGAACTGTCATTTTGACAAATGCTGTAGTCTTCTCTTTCTTATTTTATTGGACAGAATGGACATTCAAGCTCTAGTTAGCATCCTAAAACAACCTGTCCTCATACACACACGTCAGGAATCCATCTGGAAAATATCTTGACAAAAGAAGTCTTCTTATGCTAACAGGTGTTGGATTAGGCAAATACAATTTAATTTGATTACATCACTATAAAGTGATTGTGAGCTGTAAGATTTGAAGCCTGTCATGCAATATGGTCATACCGACTCTTCAGGAAGATTTTTCTGATGAGTGCAGTTTCCCTTCAGGACTGAAAAGAAATATTGACTTACCGAAATGTATGAAACCCTCTTCAACAAGTCCCTGTGCATGTGTTTTTCAGAAAGCACATATCTAGATGAAAAACGCAGCTAAAATGTATGTTTGTCCTATATTCAGAACTTCTCTTTCCTCCAGCCTACATCACATCTGTGAGTCCAAAACAAGAGATGTTCCCTGCAACATAAAATGTTTATTGACTTTGATGGGATGAGTAAAGGAATTCTGGAACTAAACTTGACCCAGGACAAAAAGCTCTAGGCACCCTCTGATCTAAATCCAGTGTTAGGATCTCATTTATGCTTTTATGAAGACCCTTCAGACAGTTTTATAAAGGACAAAACTCCAATGTCTATTGAACTCAATGACTTGATCACTCTTTGTTCTTGATGCCTCCTGAAAGCAATAGAAAGCCAGTTATGCATTATTTGATTATCACTGTAAGGCTTCAGTGAATTAATAGAAATTGCAGATAAATAGTCTGTTTCCAGAAAAATCAATATAATCCATATTGTTCTACTTGGCTCTATCAACATTAAGGAAATTCAATAATAATGCAAATCAATTATCAAGCACATAAAAAGAACATTCATCATCCTTTCAGGAGACAGTAATAACAGCATAAAGAACATGGATGAGAACACCAGTATTTGATTTCTTCTATCTACACTGAATTCTGTCTATATTTTAAAGCATCTGTACTAATCAGAGTCAGCTTCATCAGGCCATGGGAAAAGGATATTCCATTCTGCCTTCAGAAAACTGACCTCAGGAAGAAAGATTGAATATAGCAAAATCACCACCTTATCAAGTACAACATTTGAATTGTCATGTGGACATCCCCTCTGATGCAATTATTCTTCAACAGGCTTCAACAGGACTTTTGTTCCACAAAAGCTACTGAGTCCTCTCCCATGACATTCCAGCAGGCAGGAATGCCATGTGGCATTTTTCTCTCCTGAAAGCTTTTGATTTTTTAATTGCCCAAAAGAATGTTTCTTTTCCAGCAAAATGAAACAAAACCAGAATTGAGCAGTTCTGTGACTTTGACAGTTGAGGACTGACTGAAGCAGTACCTTATTAGAATAATTTTTGAGGTCCTCACCTATAAATTCACAGTTGTAAATGTGCTAGGAAAGATTCGCTCCCCTTCTGTTTTTCATGCTGGGACAGACGTGGATGCCGCACTGATTTACAGGTCTTAGATACTTGGTGCTGCACACCAACAACTTGGCAACTCTTCCTGATTTTTGATGTAGCTTTAGCATGATCTCACACATGTGAAGAACAGACACACATTCAGACCTAAGCTCATTTTCCTTGCCTAGGCTTTCCAGGCTTGAGAAATGTCAGACTAGAGCTCCTTCTGCCCAGAGCATCCTCTTCTGGTACCCCTGCCCTGAGAGGAAAATGCAGCCTCTCCCTTACATATCTGCTGCTCACCAGTTAACATCCAGTTCCTGTTACAGGTTGCTTGGTTTGTGGGCACAGCCATGCTCTTTAAGTGCTGTTAGCTTGGCCTTGGATGCAGCTCGTCCTCCTTTCCTCACCCATCACGTGCTGTTCATGCCTTAAATCTGCAACTCTTTAATTGGTTATACTTTATCCCTCTGGTATTTGGATGAGTATTTTTGCTCATGCTGACTGCTGACACCACACAATTGTGCAAGGCTAAGCAAAACCTCAGCTAAGACATACAAATACTGAGACAGCCAAAGAAAGATGGATAGCAGAGCTGCTGCTACAAAAGTTTCCAGCACAATTTTTCCATATACTGCTAAAATGGGTTAAACCCCAGACAAATCCAGACAAGGCTTAAAAAATTCTGTTATTGTTATAAAGATCAGAATTTACTGTAACTGTAGAAATGCATGATTGCCATTAATATAACTTTTGTTTGACAGCCTTGCAGACCTTGGTGAGTCTCTTTCCCACTGCCTGAGTTCAGTGAAGCCTTGGTTCCCCATGGCTCTCCTCAGCTCTTGTACCTCTGCCAGTGCCCCCCAAGCATGGGACAAGCTCTGCTGCTGTCCTGCTGTGGCCACTCAGACTGTGCCAGAGGAAAAGCTGCTGCAAACCCCCTGGCAGTGCCATCTGCTCTGGGGAAGAGTGACTGGTGCCTGCTGTCCTGAGCAAAGGCACCGAAACGCACGTGCAGCAAACTGGGTCCAGCTTGGCAGGCAGCTGTGCAAGGGCCTGGCAGACTCAGGGCTCCTCTGCCTCTTCTGTTGCCTTTCATCCCTTTCTGCGACGAGGGGACCCCTTTGACCTCTTTTTTCAGGGGACACTTTAAACCATCTCAGGGTCTTGCAAGTCTCCTCCATTATCTCAGGGCTGAGAGTGACCCTGAGATGCATTGGAAAGTCTCTTTTCCCTGCTCGGCGCTCAAAGAAGGAGTCAAAGCTCTTCATTTCTCAGTCTCAAGGTTCATTGTTCCTTATCTATAAAATTCTTTCTCCTGTCCAGCCAAGGTCTGCTCAGCAGGACACTCTGCCTGTCCCCGGGGCGGTGTATCTTTTTATACTAAAAACTACATGTACAGTGTTTAAATTACTTTACAATACCTATCACCTATGTTAGACAGTGAGCTTCTACTCTAGACCAATCTGTAAGGGCCAACATCACAGCAGAAGATGGAGGCCAAGAAGAAGAAGAAGTAGAAGAAGGAGAAAGGCTGGACTCACCCAGATTCCACCATCTTGTCCCCTGAACCCCCATTCTAAAAACTCTAAAAAATCTATTTTTCACCCTGTGACTATCATTCTACTTAAACTTTCGTGGCTTGTAATTCTTCATGCAAGGTTGGTAATTGTTTTTTCCAAGGGCTTAATCAAAGGCACAGGGGTCTTGGGCTCTGTGCCAAGGTCTCTGAGCCCCCCAGACAGGGGCTCGAGTCCTCCAGGGCAGCCAGAGGAATTTCCTGGGTTCTGACACCATTACATCAAACTGCTTTGACTTTTTAAGCCTCAGCTCACTTCACTTCCCAGTGTCACTATTTCATAACTTGCTATTGAACCAGGTACAGGAACTAAGCAAGCCTGCAAGGGTGTGGGTGTCAGTAAGGGGAGCAGTGGGTACATTTAAGGAGGTTGCTAATAAAACATTGGCTTTAGCACCCTTAGAGGTGCTGAGGGGAAGAAAATTAGGCTGAAAGTTTTTCTGCATACAATAAGCTGGATTTCTCCCTTCGCCATGGGGCACCCTTTGCCACTTAAGTACCCACACCAAAAAAAAAAAAAAAAAAGAGCTGTGGGTTCATTAGAGAGTTTTAGATGCTCCTAGTCCCACGTGGTGATTTATTTCAAATATTCAATAGGGCAGTGATGTCCCCTTTCTGCTCTTCTAGCCCTGTGCGGGATGGACAAAGGTCTCGGAGCAAGGATCAGGAATTCAGTTGTGACAAGATGCAAAGCTGCTGATTTGCTTTCCAAGCACCTACTGCTCTGCTGGCATGTCAGGAAAATATTGTTGGCCTTTCTCTGGGGTTCCAGCAGTGCCTTGACAGATGGTCTTGTGAGAGGCAGTAAGTGCCATCAGCAAGGGACAGAGTAAATCCCTGGAAGTAAAAGAGTCCCGGTTTTTCTGGGATAATTCATGATCTCTGGACATGGTATTGGAAACACAATAAAAGACTACATCGTTCATTTCCTACTTTTTACATCCCTCAGTCCAGCAGGTCAGGCTTAGTTGTGACTGAAGGTGTTCTGGTTTATAAAACTACTTTTATTTTCAAAGTTAAAGTTAATACAGCAGACAAACATCATACTTAAACTGTGGCATGTCAGAGACAAGATTCATGACAGCCATCATCTGTCACTTTATGAAGCAGCTACACAATCTTCCTGTCTTTTACCATTTTAACCTTAATTTTGCTGATTTGAGCAGTCGTTAATTAACTATGTATAGGATACACTGCTGATAGACCTGGAATTTCACAGTCTATTAGAGTATTACATAATTTGCATTTACATCACAGTGTTGTTGAACCAAATCATTATCTTAAACTACACATATACATCAAACTTTAGGAAATCAAACCAACTTGTCTTCGGCTGGCTTTTTTTCAGTTGCATTTATTAATGTCATTTTCTTTTTGCTTATTCAAAACGTATTCCACAGATGGTTGCATCAAAAATGTTTTTGTCCTAAACCATACTAATAAAAACAAAAAAACAAAAAAACAAAAAAACCACCCCAAAAACAACAAAAAAAAAAACAAACCCCAAAACAAACCACAACAAAACCCAAAAAAGCCCAAATCCCCAAACTACAGACCTTAGCAGTGGGAAGGATTGCTCACACTTCACGTAGCAAACAACTGTAGTGTTAAATCTCCTGGTGTCTGGTTCCCAACTTTACATTTCCCTCCTGAAAGCTTTAAAAGCCACTTCAGATGTCCACATGCTTTTCCCCTCTGTGGGGACTGTGGAGTAAGCCATGGTCAGGGTGTCCCCACTGGGGTCAGATTTCCCCTACTGTGGGGCAGGCTGTCCCCACTTTGGGCAGTCTCCTTGCCTGCCCAACATCCCCGTGCCGTGCCGTGCCGTGTGCCCGGCCAGCTCAGGGCTGGGAGCTCTGCCCAGGCTTTAGTGCACCAGCAAGCCATGCATACTTAAACACCCCTTTGTTTTGCTCAGAACATATCATCTAGGAGCTGAGATTTTATTTTTTCACTACATTACAGATAAACTGGGAGTGCAAGAGCAGATTGAGCTGCTGATATGCAAGCATTGGCTCTGCACCTGGGTTTTGGCAATCGGAGTGGACACTAACAACTGCTTCACTCTTACAAAGAAACTGAAGAGAACAAAACAAACCCAAAAGGTAAGCTCTTAAACCATTCTGACTAAAGGCAGATAGTGATGGGACAAGTGGAGTGGTTAAACTAAAAGACAGGAGATTTAGATTAGATGTTAGGACGAAATTCTTCACTGTGAGGCTGGTGAGACACTGGAACACATTGCCCAGAGAAGTTGTGGATGTCGCATCCCTGGAAGTGTTTAAGGTCAGGCTGGATAGGGCTCTGAGAAACCTGGTCCAGTGGTAGGTGCCCCTGCCCACAAGAGGGAATTTAGACTAAATTATCTTTAAGGTCCCTTCAACCATTCCATGATTTTATGAAGTGTTGCATTGCTAGAAAAAGGGCCAGAAGAAAAAAAAAAAGAAAAAAAAGAGAATAAACAGGTTACCTCTTAAACCATTCTAACTGAAAGTAAAGCAAAAATCCGGAGAGGAAAGTCCGTGGTGGAGCTGCAGGAGCAGAGTAAGGCAGCAGTGCCTGGTCAGCTCTGAGTCTCTTGAAGCTGCAGCACCCTCAGCACTCTCAGGCCAGCACCAGCTCCTTGGCCCCAGCGTTTGTGCCCTGCCGAGGTCCGAGATGCTTCTGCCCAATTTTGCCCTCTGTGCCTGCCCTTTAGCCCCACATCCTCGTGCCCGTGGTGCTCCCACAGGCTGTGGCTGCCCCACACTCTGTCCCAGCCTGTCCTGCTCAGCCCTGTGGCAGGGACAGCCGCAGGCAGTCTGTCTGTCCCGAGCAGCTTGGCACAGCTCACTCCTTTGCTCTCGGCTGTGCCTGTGGAACAGGAGGCTGACACTCTCTTTTTTCCTTCCCACGATGACAAGCCTGCAGTGGTAGCCAGGGTATTGGAAGTGGTGGCTGTCACATTTGGCAATGCAGCTGCTATTTGGCATACTTTGATTTAATTTTTGCTTAATGCGGCTACAGCACTACAGTGGGTGGTGCTCTTGCCCACGTCCACAGACCTTAGGCAGAAACAAAAGCAACACAATATATTGTTCAAATATTGCATAGAGTGCAAATTCTCCTCCCTTCCTGTCACCCCAATACAAACTCAAACCCAGGGTAGCTTAAGGAAAAGGCTGAGAAATTTTGGGGTGGTGGTTTTTTGTTTGTTTGTTTTTGGTGCTGTTTTTCTGAAGGAAAGAGTAGAAGTCTTTTTCAAAATGGACTTATATTTGCTAAAGAAGATGTTAGGCCTGAAATGGTGGAAGAGGCTTCTTTTCTCTCTCTCTCCCTTGATGACAGAGGTAATAATTGATATTGCCTGCACACAGTAGCCTGAATTCCATGGCACAAATTTTCTCTCTTCTCTTGATGTTATTAAACAAGTTACTGTCTTGATGTTTAGCTATCAACATTTTCTGCCTGTGTAACATTAACGTAAAATAAATAAATTTTGTAAAAATCAGCCCCCACAGCCAGAGTTACTATTTTAATTGAATTTGTGAAAAAAAAAAAAAAAAAAGAATCAGCAAACCACTGTCATTTTGCTTTCCTAGATTTAGTGGCAAGTTTCAGATTTTACCTGCTTGGAAAAAGAAAGATATTTCAGCATTTGAAACTACTCATCCAACTACTGAAATTAACTGCAACTATCAGTCACTGTGAGTACCTTTTATCTATGTCACTCTCTGAAAGCAGTGAAAGTAAAAGTCCAGAAAGGCGAAGGCTCTAGAGTAAATTTTGACAGATGGGTACTAGCAAATAACCTTTTGCTCCTGTTAGCTATTAGAAGGTTGCAGCCTTTGATGTGCCGACAAGAGTGACCGTGATGAGGAGGTACTCCTTTGAGAAGGTTGGATCAATTCTTCACCTGTTCTCACTTGGGCCTGCTGAAGCTGATGGAAATCTTTCCAGGGAATTCCATAGGCTTTGAAATTGGGTGGAAGCTTAAACATTTCCAGGTTGTAAGAGTTTAGCATGTGCTTTCTTCTGGCAAAGCAGTACCGATGCTCACAGAGGAAGGAAACTGCTTTTAAAATTGCATTAAAATACTAAAGTGAGTTTGACTGAGAATTATGTTTAAGAACAATGAATTGGCATGGTGTCCTGCTAGAGCAGTGCACCTGACTAGCACCAGTACCCATGCATGTGCCTTGCTGGACTTGCAGAGAACTGTGGTGTGCTGCTCTTTGGACTGATGTGTCCCAGGTGAGAGGGTGCAGAACCCAGGGGCAGCACTGGCAAGGAATAAGCAGAAATGTTTGTGTTGTGTGGAGCTGTTCGGTTTGGCCCTCAGAAGAGCAGAGCACAAGTTAGAAGCAAGTGCTCCTAACACAGGTTGTCAGAAGGTGTGCAATAGTCAGTACAGCTCTTCTCTTCTCTTCCTGTGTTTCAGAACAGCCTGGAAGGAGGGGATGCCCTTCTCCTTACAGTTACCAACCACAGGCTTCAGCCCCCTTGCCTAGGGATGAAACTCAAATCTCTCCTTTCAGCCTAAATGTCTGAAACTGGCTTTGGGCCACTATTTAGAAACTGTCTCATCCCTGGGAAAGAGCCAGGATTGCACAGCTCTTTGGCAGATGTTGGTGCCCATCTGTCCTCCAGGGAAAATGCTGGACTTCAAATTGAAAGTGGCTGCAGCTGCTCAACAGCCCTGGCTCTGGCAGCAGTCAGACACACACCTGCACCAGGTATTTTCCAGCTGAGAGAAAAGAGCCTTTGCAAGGCCCTTGATAGGATTGCCCCCCATGTGCACATGTGCACCATGTGTCTGCCAGGGGGAACCTCACTCTGCCACTGAGGATGGTGGGGCAAGGGGCAGGTCTGCAAAAAGTGGCCTCTGTTTCAGCTAATGTTGTTTTGACTGAATCTGAAAGGCTTGGACCTAAAGCTATTCCTCGAGAGTCATCCCTCTCCCTCACAGCAGTAAGCAGCCTCTGCCCTCACGCCCAACACCTGCTGGCTGAAACTGGGAGTGCCCAGTGGTGACCTGTGTCTCCTCTCTGCCACCCCCTCCCACTTTTCTAGCATAAAGCTTTGTGTGCATCACACTGCTACTATTAAATGTTCATTACATTAACTTGATGGTAATATTTGAAGCTCTTGCTGCATAAAATCTCCTGTTGGGTCAGTTCCACTGTTAGTAATTATGAGTGAGGATCTGTCTTCATGCACACACTCTGAGTGTATTTTTAGGCCCTTCTGTTTCCTCCCCATGGTTCAGATTGCTGTCTCCATCTCTCCCACTCATGATACAAGCAATAACTCTAAACTCAGGGCTCTTTCTGTCTGCTGGCAGGAGAAGATGAGTAACAGTGACAGAGGAGATGAGAAAGCCTTCCTTGCCATGCACTGGCGTGCACAGCCTGTGCTGTGCCAAGGTACAAAAAGATTCAGCATTTCTGATTTGAGTTGCAAGTCTCCTGGCGAGACACGTCTGCAAGCTCATGGAACCTGGGAAACAATTATTCCAGAGCCTTTATATGCACTGTGTGCTGGGTCTTCCAGCAATGCACAAGTAAATTAATGTTCTGCTCTTTGTTTCTTGGCTGTGGTCGATGCAACCTGTGGCCAAGATCATATATTTTACAGCATGTTTCCTATCCAGTGGCACCAGCCTTGAGCTTTTCAGGGTTTTTCTAGGGGTGCAGATAAACTCTCTCTACTAGTGGTGGCAGCTGAACCCTTGCAGACATAATTAGGGGTGAACTGGGTGCTCTCAAAAATATCTTTCCCCTTGGCTGGTTGATGTAGAGCAGCTTGTGCTCATCAACCTTGTGGAGAGGGAGAGGGCAGTGACTGACTTCAGAGCTGAAAGTTAGGTTTCTGATCAATATTTAAAATACTTAAATCACAAGGATCTGTTTGCTGTGTGAAGCTGGGCAGCTTCTACAGAGTCAACTTCTGAGTTTAAACATACTGCACTATGACCAGCAATTCTCCACAATACAGTAGGATTTATTAATAGAAAATACGTCAATATGAGTTTGTCTTTGTACATGTTAGCAACATGTACAGTGAAACACTTTTTTTTTTACTCAATCTATATTGTTATAGTTCTTTTGTGTTATCTGACATAACCATTTATATTTTGGGCTTAAATATGTTATTTGTCAAAATGTACTTTCAGTGTTAATATACCTTTAAAATCATAGTTTATCTTTCAAATATTGAATTCATATTTTTTTTTTCAAATCAATATTGCTCATGTTAGTGCAAATTTGTTAAATCTTGAGATAGGTTAACCATTCCTTCCAGACCATAAACAGCATTTAATAAAACAGTGAGATTTATATAGCTCTACACAGCTGAACAAGATTCTAATACGAAGCTTGTTAAAAAAAAAATCCGACATTTTACAGTACATCAATTGCATTTTATACATTTTTTTTGAACAATTTTGTTTCATCTCTATTTTTGTGTGTGATCTAGTACAAGAATGAAGGGAACAGCAATAGGTAATGATACTTTCCTCAGTATTAAAAAGAATGCATCATATATATCTTGCTCTGTATGGCAGCAGTGTTGTATTTCCAAACCTGGAAAAGAAGCCGGGAAATTCAACACCTTCTCAAAACCCAGTACAGCAAGAGTGAACGTTACCAGTCGGAGCACTTGCCACTACAGAAAAATGGAAACAAACCAACACAAAGTATAGACAAAAGGTATTTTATGCCACGTCATCAATCCAGAATCTCTCACTTGAGCAATGGTCAACATTTGACTCCAAGTAATTCCTAAGAGGAGCTGAAAGAGGGCAATGTGGGCATTTCAGTAGTTTGAAGAATGGAAATATATCCAACTTACAATGATCTCCTGTCCTAAGAGCTTCAAACAGAACGATGCATCCCCTCGGCCTGTTGGCAAACCTGTGCCTGGAGAGCTGCACCAGCCTGCTGCTTGTCAGGCAGTCAAGAAGAACTTCCAGCTGCGAGTGACATTCTTTATTAAAAAAAAGTTTTTATACTGAAAATGTGCTTTGTTCAAAAGAGCACTGCAAATGTCACTTATTAAAATCAATGTAATAAATAAAATATAAACAACCTGTGTCCAAAACTATGAATAGTATTTTTATCTACCTCACTATACATCTGGCCCACTGTGCCCCTCCCACCCACCCTTTCTGAAATTTTTTAAAAAGTTTTTTGCATGCTATTTTTGTTCCCCTTGTTTACTACAAAGAGCAAAGGTTACATATCGTACACTGGGAAAAGCTGCCCAAAAGATTAAACTATAGTCCTAGATTACCAATAAACCAATTCTACATCACAATACCCGCCTGCATGAACTACTTGGGCTGCATCCTATAGAGCAGGTGATGACTTGTGAGAGACTTCTCCCCCTGGGCACAGCCAGAAGTGCGCCAGGTGATGTTAAAACTATTACAGTGACTAACCACAGAAATGTTTGCAACCTAAAACAAATTCCTTATTGGCAATTGAAGCAATTTACAACTACTCCATTAGTTGTGGGTCTTATGCTCTGAAAACTGTATGCTGAACTGTTTGTTGCCTGAATCATGGAAATGAAGAAATGCTTCTATTTTCCCTTCCAGCATTACAAGTGCTAGGATGAATATGCCAGCTCTTCTGGCCTCCTAGACTATACAGCTGTTGTTTACTTTTAAAATTAAAAAAAAAATAAAAATTCTCTGTCCCTTACATTTTTTAGAATTTCACTTTAAATGCACAGAAATGGTCCTTATTATCATATTTGAGGAATGTGTTCTGGGTGTTGGGTTTTATTTTTGGTATGGGTTAAAATAAATGATTGTCCTAATGGTTCAAGAATTGGACCCTTCTGTAGTCAAAAGAGTTTGGAGAGTCCAGATTAAAGTCTGATGGGTCTCAGTTTTTCATTCCCTCAGGGAGATGGCAAGATCAAACTCTGCCTTCCTTGAGCACTTACTGGTTGGTGGCTGGAGAGTAATGAAATTTCCTCAAGAGGAGATCGAAAGATGTTATTTTAAAGGAAATGGCATCTAAGGGTGATGGAGTTGGTGATAAAAAATCAGCTACCCCTTCTTTTGTGAGCATGTGGCCTAGCAATGTTGAATTGCTATCGATGGTTACGGAAGTGAGTAAGAGAAAGCACATACTGGAGTTTCCACTGTTTAAAAGAACTGAAAATCAAACAAAAACTGAAGCTTAACAAGGAGAACATTGGATGAAAAGAAGTCTTACGCCACACAAACACACACACTCAAACACACGCACACGGAATACTATGCATACATGGACACACACGAGTAAGAATGTGTATTTGTATGGTAGGCTCTTGGAAATAGACATTCTTAGCAAATATGGATGACAGATCAATTGTAATTTATTTTCTTTTAACACTGTATCATCATAAAGAAAACTGGTATAAATGAAAAAAAATCTATTTCAAATATCTACATCTAAAATTTTAGGCAGTGAAAAAGCACTTTGTTGACAAGGAGTGTGGAATGATGAATGTTAATTGTCAGAAACTGCTGAATGCCTTTTTTTTTTGAGTTGCCACAAACAAAGTCACATATCAGAACAAACAATACTGCTAAATATTCCTTTTTGCTTTTTTTTGATTTTTTTTTTTGATTTTTTTTTTGTTAAAACGCACCGGGGAAAAGAAAACAAAAAACTGGAAATTCATACATCTTTCAAAATTTGAAATTGAAGCAATATTTAGAACCATAGATGAAGAAACACTGTGGCATTGGTGTAATATACACAATGCACCTTTTTTTTTATCTGTAATGTACATCAAATACTTTACAACAATGCATTAACAAAAGGCAAGAAACATCTTGCTGTACAGAGGAAACCCCAAATGCAACTTGAAGCCTAGATTCACAATGAATGAGGATATTAAACAAGGTGTGAGAAGCTGTTCCCCATAAAGTATGTATGCTGCTCAGTAACTTGTGCTTAACTCTTGACCCAGATCCACTGTCATGTTCTTCCTCCTTCCTTCAGCCACGTTCAATATACAGCACTGAACTTTAGACTCTACAGGCCAACAGTAAAGTTGCCCCACACTGTAAAATATATATATGTATATATATATTTCTTTCTAATTACTCCCAGGTTTAGCTTTCATATCTTTTAGCCTTCTAAAAAAATCTCTTAATTTTCTCCATACTGGTTATCTGTGCCTTCCTATGGAACAGGCTTTAACAAACTAAATTTGCAGGAAAAAAAAATGTCTCGTGGTATGCATGCACATGCACAGTTCCTGGAGCTTTTGTATCTGCCCAAGTCTCAAACCCAGGAGTCGGGAGAGGCTGGATAGTGGCTTGTTTCATAGTTAAGTTCACTATAGGGACGAGCAGCTGAGTAGAAGTCGACGTAGTTGCCAGTTGACTTTAGTCCCAGGTGCATGTTGTATTCGCTTGCAGGCGGACGATGATGCACTTGGTCCTCAAAGAAGGACTCGTCATAGTTTCTTGTTGAATTCTGAAATGACTGATATGGTTCATAATCTTTTCTGCTGGGCTCCTGTGGAACTGGCTGTGTTGAAACCTGAAAGACAGCAACACCCACACCTTGTAAGACACAACTTGTTGTAGGCAACAGGATGGAAGGAGTTAATCTTGCTTACATTTCTCATGCTAAAAATACAAAATTGTGCATTATCTTAACTTCTGCTCAAAGACAGGCCTCTAACCTAAGGTTGCCATACTTTTTTTCCAACATCCCTAGTGAATCTCTGATTTTATAGCTGAGACTTTACTGAAATCTGAAATGTATAAACACATGCTTACTATCCTACAAGACTATCCCCTGCTTCATTCCACCTCTGTAAGGTGGGACAGACTTTGTGGCTGCAAAAGGAGGTAGCCTGTCATTCCTCAGATGGCTATCACTGGGAATACCAATGCTCAGACACCAATGTGAGAATACTTTGTGGATCCTGCTGCTCTGTACATGTTAGTAATGTTCCCTCAAGATGGCAGGAACAGTCGCACTGCTATGACCCAAACTCCTTGATATTTGTTCAGAACAAGTATCTGCATTGCACTCTAAGAAGGGATTGAAAAAGGCTGCCTAAGTTCACAACTTTTAGCAGTCCCACAAGTGATGTTACAAGTTTTGGTCTGATATTACAACTGCACAGGAGAGTGTAACTACTCTAGTTCCCATATTCAAACACAGTTGTTTGATTTGGACACATGAGCAAAATTCTACATGAAGCAATGTGTTTATCTGTGATGTTTTTAAATTTTTCCCATTTCCATATACAATGTTGCACCAGTCTTTTGCCATCTGGAACAGTAACATTTTAGTCTCTACTTACCTGGTTATGTTTGATATCTTCAGCAGGCGCACCATATGAATTCCTGTACAAAGTTGAGATTCCAGTGTTCTGAGCTGCAGAGAGAGAAAAAAGCAGGTTTACCGAACATGCCTCTTTGGCCTCAAACTGAATTCTTCATTAAGTACATCATACAAAGCTGTTTCCCACACACAAAAGTCTTTAAAAGCATCTGCAGGCTTTTCCTCCCACTGAATGGTCATCATCTTTGCTTTGGTGTACATACATCTCTTTGGTATTTATTTATTAATGGTAACAGGCTCCATGCCATGCTCATAACAATCTTGTGCACTTCTTATATGCATCAAAAAATAATTTCATATAAATCTAGCATTCAATAATAAATTTCAGGTTATAGATGGGCTTATATAACACATGTAACAAACAGCAGCTGTAAATATTAAGAAACATTTCAGTTCTTTCACTTCAGTTGCACAATGTGGATCATTAATCCTACAGTCATTTTGCTTTATTATGAAATTATTTAAGCATAAAGTGATTAAATATAAGTGACAAAATATATATATGCAAAAAGTAATATGCACTTATACTGAAGAGGTCTGGCCAAGACAGTCTCAAATACATGACTGCTGTCACTGCTGCCACTTTCTTCTCAGGTGTCCTACTACTCAAATCCACAGACAAAACTGAGCTATGAGTTTGAAACTGGAGTATTTCTAAAGAGGAGGATGATATACAGTCTTGCAAAAATTTATTTCTGACCCCACCCCAAAAAACTCCAAATGAAAAGCAAAGGATATTCCTTGCAAAGCTGACTCCACTGAGCCGTCTGATTTGGCAATGTAGCTGAAGCTTAGTTTGCTTGTAGGACTTGAAAGACTGTAGTTACTTCTCATATTTGAAAGACTGTGAAGATAGCATTTTGTGTGGCTGCTGCACACTTTTCATGCATTATTAACTTTCCAGACATTCTAACCAATGACTGAATGCTGTTATGAGGATTCTTACTATAAAAGAACAGGCCTGAAACTAAAAATTGAGTAGCTGTGAATCAGAGTCACGAGTGGAACTGAAACACCTCGCTCATGACTACTCTCAGGTGTCTGTGCAATGGCAAAAAACCTGGAGGCACCAAGAGTGGCCTTTAATACTTCCACAGCTCAAAACCTGTGACAACAAGTGCTGAGCATCAGAGCTGAAAGCTGGATCTGGATCCAAGTTAGTCACATCACTAGGAAGAACCATGTTACTGAAGATGTAAGCACTCTTTCTTCCTTTGGCAATGTACAAGCATGGACATATGCACGTGAAACTTCCTCTACCTTTCCTCCCACCACTGCACCCCTTCTGGAGAAAGAAATGGCATGGCCTTAAGGCAAAGCTGACTGGAATACATCAATTCTGGTCTTCACATCTGCCATGGGTTCCATGATGAGGGTATAATTTTTGTCAGTTTGATGCACTGCTCCATGTTGCTGCTTTCCTGATCTTAGATGGTTTTTCTTAAAGATCTTCACTGTTTGTGAAAACAGGATAAAGACAGGGCTTATATGGTGGCTTGATGAGCTCTAACAGCTGGAAAATGAGACTTTTCATTTCACAGCCATTAACTGATAGGGGTGAAACCCCTCTTGTTCCTTGAAGAGCTGGATGCAATAACTAAGAGAGTGCAGAGTCCTGTGTAGGAAATGGAGGAGAGCTCCAGAGCCAAGTGCAGCATGACCCCTTTTTTTAAGGTGGCAAGAATATGAACTCTAGTGACAGATGGTGGTTGGGCTCCTCCTGTGGTAGATACTCTTAATTCTATCTATATGCCAACAGGCTGTAACAGATAGAAAGAGGAAAAATGATGGAAAGTAGTGCTTGAATAGTTTTCTTTGGTTGTCAAAATTAATGCCAAAGATGTTGTCAACATTAATGCCAAAAGAGTTGCTCTGCAGAGGTTGTCACTGTTCAGGTTACATTTTGTCACTTAAGGGATTTTTGAGACTTGACTGTTATTTCAGTGGGTTTCTTTATATTCCACCTGCAGCCTCTGCTGTGGTGTTTGAAAATACCCCTCCTGATGATCTTTAGTATTAGAGAAGTTTGCATCAACGTTGCTCTTTATGGTGCATCTCATGACAACACAACTCTCAGTAGTACAGCTGCCAGATCTTTCCTTTATAGCAACTTTTTAATGCCATTTTTTTTGATTTTCTTGCTTGTCCCACAAAATGGCAGAAGTTTTGTTATACAAATTCCTCTTCTCAAGATCTAAAGATACTCAAGTATTTCAGACATCCATTTTGTGAAGTCTTAGTTCTTAAAAAAACATTAAAATGACATTCAATGTATTGGACTGGCTAGATGGAGGAAGAACTTCTTGTAACCATTTTGCTTTTATGAACATATGTGCCAAGACAAGTGGGTTGGAAGTTTCACACATGTGAGTTTCTACTCAGACATGACTGGACATACTGAGTTCAGACAGGTCAATGCTGTTCCTGGTTGTCTGATGTCAAGAGCAAAAGACTGGTACAAGGTGCAACTGTAATCTGAGGGTATTATGAAGAATCCGATGAAAATAGCAAACTGGACACATGCTAATTTGCTTGTTGTCCCTTCAGGCAATTAGACATTAGGAGGGAGGTCATGACCTTTCCATATTGAGATATACAAAGACATGTGTACATATGTTCTGCTATTAGCCATGACTATTATAAACCTAGAAATAGTTCAGAGTTGGTGTGTAGCTGTCCAGTGCACTACTGTGACATTTGCACTGATGTGCTCACAAATGTCACATACCAGACTGAAATTTTACGGTCTCTTGGATCACATATTCTGCAATGGAAAACTGATAATTTCAGCTTATGAAAACAGTTGCAAGCTCTGTGTGGCTGACTTCACTGCAGTGATGGGGATACAAATTCAAAAGTTAAAAATGAAAAAAAAAAAGCCTTCTCAAACCCTTAGTAATATTTTCTCAAAGCAATAAAAACAATGAGACATAAAATGCTTGACAATAAATCCCAGGAGTTCAAGAATAAGAAATCTTGTCTTAGGCTAGCTTGGAGGTTGAGGTAATTCTGATTCTGAAGGAAATGTAAGTCAAGAATGTAGCTGCTAGCAGTGAATGCAGCCCTGCTCCAGTATCTGCTTCTGAATATGCAGGTGGAATCCCTGGGAACTCCATTCCCACTCTGCCATGATAATGCGAGCAGTTGACTCTTGCTATCCAAAATCAGAGGACAAATATACAAGAAAGGAGAGAAAGAGCTAGATGAATGGACAGATAGTGTGGTTAACTTCTGATTTTTCCTGATAATATGTATTTATCAGTATAATAAAACTGTAGAACAAATGGAAAGAGAAGTCAATAAAGTATTTTTAAAAATAAAAAAGGCAAGAGAAGGGAAAGGAGGAAAAGGAGAAAGAAACAGAGATATTTCTGCAGCCCCATTTCTTCACAGAGAAGTGAGAACCAGCTGAAAATTAAATTAAGAGAGAAGTGATCAGCGTGTGTGTTTATGTGTGTATTTTATGCATCTCTAAACATCAGTCCATGATAACACTGAAGAGGCAAAATTGTGAACATTCTAAAATGAATACTATGATCAACCTGCAGTACTTTGTGGCTCAGTCGCATAGAGGGCATTATAGAAAAACAGCTTTCTTTCTCCCTTCTGTTCAGTCTTCTAGGTGATACTGGTTAAAAAAAAAAAAGTCACATAGTTGCCTATAGCAGTTTTCTTCAAAGAGGACAAAAATTGAAAATTATGTTACTCAGTGGTTTACATGACTAAGATGTCATTGACCAAATTCATCCCCATATATCCCAGTCACTTGATTAATGGTTTAACATTCGGCATTCAGATCTTGGAAGTGCTTATTCTGAACACATTTACAGACACTTTGGAATAACAAGATGCTAGCCTTCTGCCCTCAGGAACAAACTGATAGCAAGAAAGGACAGCTCTGCTGGACAGGTAGTCTTCCTCATCTGGTATCACACAACCTACTTTTTCTGCTATTAGCAGCAGGTCTCCATTTAAGAAAATTTAGTTCAACACAGTAAAGGAAAATGTTTCTGTGCCTCACAAATCTTAGGTAACAGAGATCATTACCTGTCACTACCACTGCCACCTTCCTGCACAGTGAAAAATGAGGTAAGGGCATGAGAAAATATTACAGTGCATTATTGTTTCTGAAAACAACAACAACAACAACAATAATAATAATAATAATAATCATCATCATCATCATCTGAGCACCTGTAGCACCTGATGGTGGTTTTTTTTGTGTTCCAAATATGCATGGACTTGCCAGTGAGTTTAAATAACCAAAGTATTCATGATTGATTCTCCACAACCAAAGGAAAAAGGAATTAATTAGATGTTTTTCTCTGCCGCTGGAAGAGAAGACACAGCATGTTGACTATGATGTACATATTAGTTCACTGAGGGAACTAAAAAAGTAAAAGAAACCTCAAAGAAGGAGTCCCATGATGGTCCACAGGGACCTTATCTTCCCTGTCCTGAAAGAAAACAATATGGCGTAAATAACATTATCATGTGCACTTACAGTTCCCATTTCCCTAAATGGAATATAATAGCTTTTGTCTTAAAAATATACTTTAGGTGACAAAATTTTGTAATTGGTTATTATTTTCTACAGAGAGGAGAAAATAGACAGTACATATAAAAGGCATCATAAACCTGTGAAGAGGGCAATGAAAACTTTGATATTGTGCCTCTTTTTTTTATCTATCCTCGTGAAATCAATGTAAGTTACCGTCTTCAGCCAAACTGTTTACTTCATAGATTCTCCATTTTCCCCAGAGGTTCCCTGACAAATCCTCAGGATGGCAGGAAGCCAACATTCCTACTTCGAGAATCCATCAAAAAACCTTCATTTCAGTCTCAGCTCAAAGGTCATAAAATTTTTCAACTATAAACTGAGAAGAGCTTTGGAGAAGAGCATGGAGACAGTCATAGATAAATTGGGACTACAGCTTTGGCTCTACGCTCTGTGTAAAATCCCTAAGTCAAAGCAAGCTTTGTGTAATACATCAGCTTGGCACAAAAGTACAAGAGCAGATCAAAATATGTGTGTGCCAGGTGGAACCTGAGAAAACATTCATCTAAGTCCCGTCCACGTGGATGTATCGGCTGCAATGCACTGTCAGATGCACAAAAGGAAACGCAGGCATCGTAAGAAATGTACTACGTGAACTTGTATTGGGCCACTCAAGCAAAGTCAAAATGTCTCACAAAATCACAAATACTGACTTTATATGTTTTTTAAAATCAAATATTTATTATTTAACGAGGTACAATTATGTTACATAAATTCCATGTTGAATATTGATGAGCAAAACTCCTTCTGTCATTTTCTTTTGTTCTTATAATGGTGCTTAATTTGAGCTTAGACGAAACGTGCAGAGATTTGGTGATCTGAAAGAGAGAAAGTTACTTGTTAATTCCATATTTATTTGTACATTGTTCATGTAAGATTGTGAAATATTACATTTTTTTATTTGAATTAGTTTGATTCTCTTTCCCCTCGCTGACCTCAGGAGCTGGAAAGACAGCTGATAGCTGAGTATGATGCTAACAGTTTCAAGTTTCCTTACTAAAAGCCCACCCAAATAATTGACCCATATAGACAAAATACAAGACAATATTAGAGGAAAACACAATGGAAAAATCAAAGTGGAGTAAAGGTTTCTGAAGCAGTATAAACCCCATGATCTGAAAATTATACTGTGAGAGAAAGGAATTAAGGGAAGTAGGAATCAGACAAGAAAAGCACCACATTCAAAAAGAAAGTGAAAAGGGGTGTGAAAAAAGAAGTCAATTTTCTTAACGTGTGGACAGAGGCAAGACTATATGCAAGGAAACCCACATATTCAGCATGGAGACACTGTATTTTGGTGAACTTCCTGATACAATTTGCTAATCTGAATTTACAGATACAGCTAGAACAAAATACTACTGGTTCTGCCTTTTCCTTTCCAGCCTGATGCTCTTATTCCCGAGATTCACCCTTTACGGGTCCTTGACAAATGGCTGAAAAACACATCAGTGCTTTCCTTCACAATCAGCCAAGCAGGGGCCACTGAACTCTTATGGAAAACTACCTCGTGCAGTGACTATGAAACACTCAAAACAAGACAGACACGTAAAATGCAGTACCTTGACTGAATCTTCTGTACTTGCCCGTAGTACCCTACAGAATTCATTCAAGACACTCCGAATTTCTGTGGTTTTCAAATGCTCTTCACTGTCATTCTTCTCTTCAGATTTCCACCTTCAGGCTAATTAACGCTCCATATTGCATTTTCACACAAGTTCCAAGGCTGTTCTTTAGGTTTTCATTACATAATCACATTTAACGTAGTAGATACAGTGTGAGTATCTTCATATCCTGAATACAGCCTTGAAAGATGGATCTTATGGATGGATTGATGGTGAGTCACCATGTTCCTGATGAGCAACTCATTCTGCCTCTGAGAAAGACCTCTACAGAGGGCATGGGAGAAGGTAACTGGCATTCAGACTTCTCACTGAGATTTTCTGCCTGCCCTGAGGCAGCATTTGGAGGAGACCGTGATGCTTGGTGCTGTATAAATGTGACAAAAAGTTCAATAATGGTTATACCAGCCCCATGATGGTGCAATGGTGATGGAAACCAACACGTATTTTGCAAGAGAATTCATGAAGAGGTACAGTGCCGGGAAAAACTCAAGATTTCCTAATTACTGAAATGGTAAGAGATTAATGAGCTCACTGGGGAAGAGAGGCCTTCAGAGAAACCTGCAACAGATGCTACAACATACACAGAAGTTACTGCGTTTAAATCAGCCCCACTAGGAAAGTAACATGGATAAACTTTACAAAGAGCTGCAAACTTCCTATGAATACTGACATACAAAATAAGGTAACTCATCCTGGAGAGCATTCCCTGCAAAAGACAGATGTTAGGGATCACTGCACATGCTCAAATATACCAGTTAATTCAAAGTGATCAACCAACTTCCTCCTGAAATGAAAACAAATGTAAAATTGAAAAAGACATGCAAGATTTGATTTAGAGCCTTTCTTCTGTGAAGAACCATGGTGTTCACAAATCATTTTCACATAGTCTTGTATTCATTCAAATATATCTTCAGTTGTATTTCTCAAGGTGGCTAAAACTTGGGAATTAATGAAAGCAGGTTGACCCTTTTCCACAGTGCAGCAAGTCCAGGCAATCCTATAAAATCAGTGTTCTATCACAGCTGATTTATATATATGCTATGCAAGCAAAATCTCACCTGTCATGGTGTCTTTCCTAGAAGTGTGTTCTCCCTTGCTTCCATGGTAAGTGGCGTTAGTTCCAGTTGATTCATAGTCTGTTTTTCTTTCTTTTAGGCTGATCATTTCCCGAGGTGAGGCTGGGGCACTTGCTAGATAACAAAAATGGATTTTTTCTTTTTTTAATCATACATGACTGAAAGTAGGGTTTAACTCTTGAGTAAGCACTCCTGTAAAGTTTACATCTGTTAGTTTTCTAACATGAAGCTGATCGAAGAAACACTACCACATTATGGAGGAAAAGAAGAGATGCTGTTATTTCAAGGACAAGGCAAATGTATTTATTGGACAATCAACTGCAAACATAATTTTATTTCTAAATGTTAAATTTCTTTTTACTTACATCCAACATCTAAGACGATTGCTATTAAAGAAAAAAAAAAGTTCAACAATATTTTTTTTCTCCTTTTGCTTTTCAGTTTCTTTAACTTGTCAAAACTTTCTGGTTATGGGCACTTCCATTTTTCCCTCAAAATGGTTACTTTATTTCCATTGAAAAGACTTAACTTTCAACTGTGTGGGAAAAACCCTTATAAAACTACCTTCTTCCCTTTTCTCTTGGAAGTAAATAAATTAAATTATTTGAATGGAAAAGGGAAGAAAAGAACACCTTTTTCCTCCTAGAAGACAGATATCAAAGAATGTCTAGCAGTTAAAGGTAACTCAAATAATTTCTCTGTCTTTAAATAGCTATATGTGTCAATAACTGCCATTAAAGCAACAACTGCTACATTAAGCTATTTTTATAAAAACTAAAGCCTTCATCACCTATACTCAAGGTACAGCTAAAAGGAGGAAAGCACAGGTAGCACAAAAGAGAACTGGGCTTTGTACTCAAGTCTCACACACTGGAGAATGTGGAAGTGATCACTGTCACTGATCATGAAGCCTTAGAGCTTGCAAAGCTTAGGAAAAGGAGAAAAGCAAAGGAAAAAAATGATGGCTTTCAAGTGAACTGACTTCAATATATTTAGGTACTGGTTAATAAAGTGCACTTTCCCTGTTGTAGGGGGCAGGAGGAGCACAGGGTGAGTGGCAGAGCTCCCCAGGGCCTCGTAAGGGCACAGTGGCACAAACATTACTTAAGTACTGGTGCTTGCCCCTGCACACTTCCCTGCCTCCATCCAGGTATTTGCTATGTAAAAAGAAGCTCAAAAACAGTAACAATCCCTTTGCTCATAAACAAAGAAAAGAAAAAAAATTAAAAATGTAATACAAACTCGTTGTGAAGACTGACCTTGTCCAGCATCTCTAAACTATGTTACATTTTTTAGTTGAGCAACAGTGAAGTACTTGCACTCAACTATGGAGTAGGGAAGCACAAGCGATGTTGAATTCTGCTTTGATTGGTTTTGTTGGTTCTGGCCTCTGAATTTACAGAGCAAATGCAGGACAGATGTTCTTTCTTATGAAGCCATTAGAATTGGGGATTGCTTTTAAACTGTTTGCCAATAGTGATGTAAATCTAAAGCTGATAATCCAGCAGATATAAAGAAACATGACGTTAAACCACCAAATCAGCTAATGGCAGCTTGAGTCTAATGGGGAGAGGGCCAGAATGCAAACCTTGAAAAAGCTGCTAGCAGAGAGACACATTTTGTTTCACATACTCTGGTAATGGTTATAAACACTGGTGTTTTGAACAAAATTGACTGATACAGATAAAATCATCTGTCTCTGTTCCCTGTGGGAATTTCCTCGCTCCTCCCATGAGAGGAAAACTACTTTCTGGAAAGCATTAAAATGCAGAATCAACCCTCTTTCAGAGCTTTTACTGGAAGCAAAGATGAAGAGTCTGGTTGATATTAGACTGAAAATTGATATAACGTTTTTCTGCTCTAATTCTTAAAGGACACAGAAAAGTCTTTTATCACCCAGTCCTAGGGATGGATGGGATGGTGTGAGTTCATTTACTTCAACTCTTTACCCCAAGGTAGGATCCAGCATACCAACATAATTCTTGACAGATTTTAATCTGGAACTAAAGATCTCTAATGACAGAGATCACATAACTGCTCCAAGCACTCTGTTCCAGTGCTTTCTTTCTGCACTGCTAGGAAATGTCTAGCCTGACTCCTTGCTGCTCATTATTTCCATTTGTCTGCTATGAAAGCAGAAAAAGTTCACACCATTCCTCTTCATGGCTGGCTGTTACATGCTTGAAGACTTGGTGTGTACCTCTTCCCACTGACTCCTTCTCATGTCTCTTTTACCTGAGTTAAACAATTTCAGTCCTTTCAGTATATTCTCATACCCTAATTTTTCCACCTTCCAATTAATGTGTGCAACTGACAAAAATTGCCAGATAATTTCTAAAGAACTTTAGAAATTAGGAACGTCACCTAGTCAGACATTCTCCTTATAACTTATTTTTAAAGGACTGGTTAATTTTTTCCCTTTGAACATTACCTCAAATTTCTCAGGATCACTCTGAATTTCAATGATGCCCATCAAAGAACACGAGTGTCTCCCAGGTTTACGTCACCCACAAAGTTAATAGGTAACTTTTGCAAATTACTAAAACCACTGAAGGGTACTGGACCCAAGCTAGGCTCTAAGCACAGCATTCTGCCATTTTGGCAATAAACAATACCCTTTCCTTGTGAATGGTTTTCAGTAAGTTTTTTATTTACCACATAGGATGTTTTCTGAACTGTTGGCTAGCTTGCCTTAGGCTTTTCCATAAAAATGTTGTGTGAAAGAGTCTTACTGATCATAGGGTATTGTACTTACTGACTTTTCTTTCTGCAAATTCTTGTAGCAGGAATTCAGATGGATTTAATAAGAGAAATTGGTATTGAATCGATGGTTGAATTTGATATGGATACTACCAGACATACAGCAACTTATGTTATTATGTAGAAATAGATACTCCTAGAACTAAGTAATATCTTATGTTCCTACTACCTCTGAGCTATTCAGGTTCTGATTATTTGTTCCAGCAATTTTCTAGACTGACATTGAGCTGACTGGTATGTAATGACATGGGCTCTTCCTTCAGAAACAGCCACTATTATTTGTGCTTTTCCAGTCTTATGATAACTGAGGATGGCAGTAAAATTTCATCCAAAATTTAGAGTAACAGAAGTGAGAAGATGGCTCTGGCAAGAGAAAGAACTAAGATCTCAGGGCCAGACATTTCAAGTACCTTGCACATACAGTCAAGATGAGCTCTTTATGGACTTGTGTAAGGGCAGATTTTCAAAACAGAGTAGCAGCTTTTGCTGTACTTCTGGCTACATTTTCACATCTCCTCAATTGTTGCTCTGCAGGACTAAGATACAGCTTCTAGATAATTAACAAAACAATTTTCTTGAAAAAAACCTATAGCATGATGGTAATAATAAGTTTGGCAATTTTAATCCTAAACCCTTTGTGTACCTATGGAATGACAGCATTTGACTGAACAAGCAGCAGAAAGGCCACTGAAAGACTGTCAGTGCACTCTGTTTATCTTGAAAATTTTTCACTGGGAATGATTTTATCTAATGAAGGTATGTTTTACCTTAGAGTAAAGTGAGGGAAAGATTACCCGATTTCTAGATAGAAAAATTAATTTGCACTATGGCATTAGTTGAGATACTTACATTAGTTCATTGTGCAGATCACATAAAATTGATAATAGCTGGTGTAAATATACTATCAGTGTTAGGAAGACGTGTAGACAAATTTATGGAACTTACATTTGTTTATGTATACATACATACCCAGAATAAAAGCTGACAAAAAAAGTAATGTGGGTGTTTAAAATTCTGCTAAGTATGCAAAATGGTCATAAACCACATAGTGGCTTTCATGACTAGCAAAGTGAGCAACAGAATTTCCTGGTGGTACCAATGGATGCCATTGCCCTGGGATCTAAACAGGTAATCCCCATCAAGAAAACATTTTGGGAGAATTTATGACAAAATGTTATGGAAAAATCTTTCTTCCGTAAAACTTTACGAGGTGCTAATGAAAAAAAATTAAATCCTGTTTTGACCTAATAATTTGGTGACAGTAAAGAATACACTTTGTGCCCTTTCCCCAGAGTGAACAACAATCCAGATGTTAGGGAAAATGACGGTGATGGATTTTTACCTGTGCCTTTGCCTGGGCCTGGCCTTACCTGAGCGGTTGTTGGGAGACATGCGCACGGGAGAGATGGAGGGCGTGCGGGATGAGGAGTACGGTCTTTGCCGATCCCTTTCTATTGTTGAAGATGAGGCTACAAAGTGATACTGTGACCATCCATCCTGCAACACCAAGAAGGGTGACAACGGTCAGTGAAAACGCCACACGGCTCCCTGCTTTAAGCAGAGTATTCTTCTCTGGCGTTTTCACTATGGATACACTGGTAGGCTGCTGTCTTCTTCCTGCCACTGGGTGGTAAGGGTAGTTAGTGGTACAGGATAGGATGTGCTGACTGTGCTGACACAGCAAGATTGAAAATAAATGGAGAAAGTTCTATAAAATGACAAATCTCAGAATGACTCAAATTATTAACACTGTTTTAGGATATTTGTTTAATAGTTCTGCCTTTTTTTCCAAACCTAAATTTTCACATTGCAAGCAGCATTGGCTTGAAATATTTTTGTTTGCTTGTTGCTTGAAACATTTCATTCTGGCTTGAAATATTTTTCATTTATATGGAGTTTTGGAATAAGAAGATTGGGAAGTTCCAGGATTATCAGTCTTCTTTTTCTCTCATGCTTGCATATGAGAGAAAAAGAATCAATGCATTTTGTTCCAGCTTTGATCAAGGCATATAGAATGAAATTATATTCCTCCTATTTAAAACTGCGTTCATGGTGATGTATTAAAAAACTGCAACAAAGTAATACAAATACTAAAACCAGCTAGTTCAAAAATAAAAAAGGAAATGGTTTATTCCTGCACCATAACATAATGCAATAAACCAAAATAATGTACTTCACATTTTTAAAAACGTATTATGTATAGTCTGAAACTATCGTGAGAGCATAAACTGATTTCTGGTAGTGTTCTTATTAAATGACAGTATTTCATTTAATTATTCATTTAGTATTTCATCTGCCTTCAGTATTGATAGATTGCAACTGTCTTTATTAGTTCTTAATGTTAAATCTAAATCAGTAACACTGAGATTTCCAGTCTCACACAGTTTTAAAAATGCCCACTTTCTGTTGGACTCAGGGGAAATCGAGTCACGCACCAGGCATGGTGCTAAACACAAGTTTCGCAACAAAATGCTTAAAGAAATAAACACAATAAAACATTACCAAAAACCAGCTGGAATTCTCCTCATGCTCACAGAAGAATAATTCATGGTTGGGGTAGTAAAGACTATTCTCATCCCCTAACTCAGCTATTCCACACATCCAGCAATGAATCCCACACATCCAGCAATGAATCCCACACATCCAGCAAAATGTCTTTGCTCAAGGTATCTGACTTTGTTCCATCCACAGAAACCATGGGCACCTGGCTCTCAGAAGAGAAGATGGGTTGAAAATCCCCTTTCCACGAGACTCTTAGAAAAGAGGGCTCATCAAGACTGTGACACAGCAGGAGGAAAGAAGATACACTTCTTGTAGAGGAAAATTTTATAAACAACTTAGGACAGCCAGAGGTGACACCTAACTATGGGTGCTGAATGACTGTATTCCTCATGTAATGCATTTGTACTAACAGGGGTGCATCTCAGCTGCAATTTCAAAGACAAAAATGAGCAAGAATGAAATCTGGCCTACGGCATTTACAGTACAGTCAGGACTTTCCCTGGAGTCAGCAGTGACTGTTTGTCCTCTATTGCTCCTGTTTAAGACACATCACTGAACTGCACCTCAAAATTAATCACAGTCATATAAGAAAATATAAGGGAGAAATCTTGTTAATTAATAAAAATAAAAATAAAAATAAAAAATAAAAATTAAAAAAAAATTAAGAATAACTTGAAAAAAGAAATACTTGATCTTTAATACAACTTCTTCAAACGAAAATTTTCTATATACAACATTTCCAATCTATATCCCATCTCCAAAAAGAAGTTTCTACACAAACCACATCCTCCAAGCTAGAGGGAGGGTTCATGATAACAGAAGAAAAAAAATCTGTGAAGCCCTAACTCCTTAAATCAAATTGGAAATTACTATACATGATATGTATATATATATAAAATACATGCATTTTAAAGAAGACATAATAGTTTATAGTTAAAGCTGTAAGTCCATTAATCTTATCCAAGTTATTGGATAGTTAAGTCCAATAATCTTATCCAAGACTACAAGTAACACATATAGCCTTATTTTTTTGTCTCTGGTTGACAGTAACTTGTGCATTCATTTCTTTATTATGAAACTGAAGGAGCAAACATGTAAGAAGCCTATGCCTTTATCCTAATGAAGAAAAATTGTTCTTCTTTCTCCTTCTCTGGGGTTAAGAATTTCTTACAAGAAAGGTGACTATATCTCATGTTGTTGCAGTTTTCTACAAAAGAATTTATTTCTGTTAAAAATAAATTTTCTTTTAAACAGAAGGAAGAAAGGGAAGCGATGAAGAGGACAGAGTTCAGATCTGACAAAAGGAAAAGGGATGTACTCACTATTCATTACTCTCTGCCTGCAAAAGAAGAGACATCAACCATGCTTACATAGAGCAAGGTAGAAATGTTTCCAGTTTTGTGGATTTGCATACATCCATGGCCAAGTATACTCTCCTTTTGCACTCTTGTTTCCCTCAAGTAAAACCCTCGCATATTGTTCAGGAAAAAGTGACAAGAGTCTTTCCCTAAGTCTTTCTTACTGTTTCGTATTCCATTGATGTTGCATCCATTAATACCTGCAGCCTGTTTCTGAAAGGAAGCGGATGAAATAAATCCCTGGCACCTGCACTGTCCCACAGACTCTGCAGGATCAGCACATGGCACTGGTTTGGCTGTGCAGGATATCAACAGGCCCTTTGTCAGTGCTGCTTCCTCAGACACAGCCCTGTGAGGTGCCTGAGCAGCAAGGAGAGCTGCTTGGATGCTGGCACCAGCAGTCTTTTTCTGCAGCGGAGTTTTTCCCTTCTTCTCTTCCCTGCAAATTTTCATTTTTCTCTCTGGTGACAATAGTGCTTATAATGAGGCCTTTAAATAAATTCTGCTACAAACTCCTAAGCTGGCAAGCCAAATCAGCTCAATAAGACAAGTGAGGCAAACAATAAACTCTAAGGCAAGTTTTGTACTGGCTTGGCATTGCCTTTGACTAAACAAGGCACACACCTATCACTGTATGATGACTTCCATGGTGTTTTTCCACAGACTGCAGGCAGCTCCCAGACCTCACAGTATTTCAAAACCCTAATACTTTCAAGTTATTTATCCTTAGCTCTCTTCTGGAGCAAGCAACAAGCTTCTTTCCTTGAAAACATAAACAGTTTGTAACAAATTTATTAAAACTATACCATTAATGATTCCAAAAGCTATTAGTATTAAATATTGAAACTAATTTTTAAGAGCCTAAAGGGGGTATTTTCAATTTAATGGCTAGATAAATACCACCTGACATGATGGCTGCTTTCATTATTTTGTTTCAGGTCTACTGCCTGTAATGAAATTTAATTAAATTGACTTGGATACTTAAAGGTACAGTATACAGCAGTGTCCTGAAGAGAAGAAAGCTAACTCAAGAGCAAAGTATGTGAGGCTGAATTTAAGAAACCAATTTACTAGCCACAAATGTGATCTAGGAGAGGAAGAGGAAGACAAAAGGATGTGACAAATTGGAAAGCAATTCAATGCAATTCTGTTACAGAATGGATGTATTTTTTAAATGCAATGTTAAATGTATTTTGTTACATTAATTAATAGGTGACAACTGCACAGTACAGGAGGACAGAGAACAAACAGAGTACAGAAATATCACTATACATCCTTCCAAAACATCTTCTACTGGGCATTTGTCTATATTTTGACTATACTGAATATATTCATTGTACTATTATATCAATTATACTTTATAAATTCCAAATGCTAAAGCTTGTTTGGTAGTGACATGTTTCTGACAACATCCTCTTGGACAAGCTGCAGGATTAAAACTGGGAAGGGAGTTGGATGATCGTTATAGAAAATGAAAGTGATATTGTAGTCTCTCAGAACACCTTTTACTGGGCTTATGGGGTGAACAGGTTCTTTATCTCCCTGCTCAACTTTCAGTCATTTTGAAAATAAATCATTTTCATCAGGCCCATGTGAAAATAATTATTTTGCCAGGATGACTAATCTTATTGCACCAAACACCTATTGCATGTGTCTCATGAAAATATAATTTTCTTTCTTTCTTTCTTTCTTTCTTTCTTTCTTTCTTTCTTTCTTTCTTTCTTTCTTTCTTTCTTTCTTTCTTTCTTTCTTTCTTTCTTTCTTTCTTTCTTTCTTTCTTTCTTTCTCTCTCTTTCTCTCTTCCTTCCTTCCTTCCTTCCTTCCTTCCTTCCTTCCTTCCTTCCTTCCTTCCTTCCTTCCTTCCTTCCTTCCTTCCTTCCTTCCTTCCTTCCTTCCTTCCTTCCTTCCTTCCTTCCTTCCTTCCTTCCTTCCTTCCTTCCTTCCTTCCTTCCTTCCTTCCTTCCTTCCTTCCTTCCTTCCTTCCTTCCTTCCTTCCTTCCTTCCTTCCTTCCTTCCTTCCTTCCTTCCTTCCTTCATATTCTCTTTGTGTTTAAAATGTAAGGCCAAAATGGGAATCAGATTTCTATTGTGATTGCAAGAATTTCAAATCTTCAGAAGTCACTGGTAGGGGAGTCTGATTTGAGGAGAAGATTTGTGGAGGTGGATGATATCAGACACACCATTTTCTCTCTTGTAGTACAGTAACATTGTGAAGACTGAACTAAATTAAGTCCTGATGGGAACTGACAACATGGTGACTCAACAGTTCCCAACAGGAACAAGGAAATTCCAGGAGTCAGGAAGGGTACGGCGCCTAACCTGGACACCACACAGCATGCACTCAGAAAGAAATCCCACAACAGTCCATGTGCCAATAGTCATGCAGCAAAAGTGAAAACAAGCCCTATCTTCTGGCTGATTAACTTCTATAGGAAGACACTGCCTTGAAAAGCACTGAGTGCTCTAGAAGAACTGTACGAGGTATGATGGCTGTGTGATGGCTCAGTATCTTTCAGTGTTGAAGAGCACAGCCTGCTCTGACTCCTGGCCATAGGTGTTTGAACATTGTCAGGAACAGAGAAGAGCAACTTCCTGTAAATGGGAAATTTCTAGTAGAGAAAAAAAATTAAAACTAAGCAAAAAATCCCATATAAAACCAGCTAAAGCCTGAAAAACTATAGATAATGTTGTGTCCTACCTTCCTGAAATTTACAACCTTGCCAGCATGCTACTTCTTGCTTCAGGTCTGATCCTCTGGTAACCTAATTTAATAGACATTTTACAGACAACTTGAAGCACATAGAACCAGACTTGCTTCATCATCCTACTTCCTTATCCATAACTCAGCTTTTCACTGGTTCCAGGATATTAATTGAAGTAATAACTGCTCTCGTAATGGTTATAAGCTGAAGAAATGTGAAGTTTTGTTAGATAACCTCTTGCAGGTATCAGCAACTAGAAACCCACTGTGGTGTTAGAAGTAGGTGACACAGCAACAAGGCAAAGTGCCTGTAAGTGTGTAACTGAGGATCTACTCACTGAAACTCAGCCAGACACTGCTCTGAGTGCTGCTTCCTTCACCAGCCACAGCAGCACTGTCAGGTTCAATGAAACATCCCAACTGCTGTGCACCAGTGTGACGCCGTCTACAGCAAAGGATAAATCTGATGTGAATTAAGTCAAGGCTCATCACACTTACATAGGTCTGGGCAATTCCTCAGCGGGAATTTGCTGTCACAACTCTAATAGGACAAAGCAGAAATTACAACTGGATCAAATAATCTATATACATTGCCATCTGAAAATTATGTGTATGACTTGACTGTGGTGAGAAATCTGAAATGGTCACAAAGTTGGGGTAATCCACATAAATATCTCATGGAGCTCTCACATGGGATTTCCGAAATAATAAAATTTTACGATCAACAACAACCACCCTTACTTATTAGGATTTACAATCTGGAATCATATTATTTTGTTTTAATAAAAGAAAAAGAATAAATACATTTCCCAATGTTTCTCAAAAAAATACCAAGCCAGCCCCGTGGCAGCAAGGGAAGAAGCTAACTAGTCCCCACCAACAGAACCTGTGCACCACTGGAGGGGTGACAAGGAAATGTGAGCTGCTGAGGAAGAGATGGTTAGACAATTGCTCTCTAAAAAAAGCCCCTGCCTTTGTACTTGAAGAGTATTGGCTTTGGAAGAGAGATTTCAACTAAATTCTTACAGCTACAAAAACTCTAGAAACACTCCTGAAAAAAAAACCCAACTAGTTTTATATAAACTATATAATTTAAACCCAATGTTTTTTTTTTTTATTTTTTAATTTGAATTTACAAATTCAAATTGAATTTACACTGTCAAATCCTATGAACAGTAAATGACTCCTCAAAGTATTGTTTTTTTCTGGATTTGCTTGTGTAGTTTCCAGAAAAGAATTCCTGGGCATTGATCTGCTTTACTATGTATTATGAATAAACATTATTTTACTGCCATAAGTTACTCTACAATTCTAATGAGTATTACCATGTTTATTCCTAGGATTTTATCTTTTGCTTCTGAAGAGGTAAATCAAAATATGCTGCTCAAGACAAGAGTAGGGATTGAGCCTAGAAGGTCCTGGAGTTCTCCCAGTTCACATGTCCATTTGGCTTAAATCCTTTATTCTGGAGCAATTTCAATGGCTTCAGAAGGGCTGCTGACTCCAAATGTCATGTTTCTCCTCCTCTCCCAAGGAGTTATGAGCCAAGCACCCAAAATCAACAGACCCAAAGTGAAGACATGCATCACTGAAGCTCATCTTAATTTGAAGATTTTAGTATTTGTGCTTGTAGTCTCATTCCACAGCTTATGGAAGCCAGAAGATTATTTTTAGAAGAGAAATTATTCAAGTTTCAGGGCTTTAAAAATATTACTTTAATTTGGATAAAAGTTGGTGACAGGATGAGAAGTTAGACAAAGCGGTTAATGGAAAGCACAGCTTGCTTCCCATGCCTTTTCATGATGATGGTGAAGCCAGCTGTTTGCTGGCTGAAGGTCATGCTGGGAGTACCACTCCTGTGTGAGCCTCTGAGGAAGGCCACTCCCTCCTCCTCTGCACAGACCTAACTGGGGGGAGAGGATGGAGAACCCCGTGGAAGCAGTGCCATCACTTGAGCCAAGGCACAGAGCAGCATTAGCAGCAGGGCCAGGCAGGTGGCAGAGCTCCCCTGGAGCAGCCAGCCCTCCCAGGGACCCTCAGTCCCCCGAGCCAGCGCCACACGCTGGGGCTGCCACGTTGCTCCACAGCTGCTGCAGCTGTGTGACACACACAGTGCTTCTGTCTCCTAGCCGGTGCAGAGGGCTTGACCTCAGTGCTTCTCGTCTTCTCACTCTGAATTTCAGTGTACAAATGGCTTTTACTTACACGCGACCCTTTCTGCAGTCCAGACACAGCACAAGTTCAGTGCTTAAGAAGCCAAAAGACAAATAGATATTGAAATACGTATTTAGGGCAGCAGGAGGCTTAAAGAAGGGCTCCTAGTCAGACAGTCATTAACTGCAGCAAAATTGTCTGGAACTGGCTGAGGAT
Source organism: Melospiza georgiana (assembly GCF_028018845.1). Taxonomy (NCBI): domain Eukaryota; kingdom Metazoa; phylum Chordata; class Aves; order Passeriformes; family Passerellidae; genus Melospiza; species Melospiza georgiana. The sequence continues at coordinate 82,886,407 of NC_080430.1, read as the reverse complement.
TATTAAGTTTTCTGTAGGCTCTTTGAAGTGACATTTTCAGAATCGGTGGTTAAACTCATTTTTTTTGAAATGAGATATACACCTCCCAGCCTCCACCTCGGCTTCTCTGAAAGCAACACCATTATTCTCCCACTGTCAGCATTCCACCTCAAAATAATCTATAATATTTTCTCTTCCTGTTTTTCTCTTCCATTGCAGTGCAAGGGATACTATATGCTTCTGAGAGTATCATCCATTTTCTTTCTTTCAAAATACTGCAGATGGCCTTGGTGACTTTTCTCTTTTTTCTAATGCACTTTTTGATGTGCATTGTTATCATCTTCTAATCACAGATCTTGTACCTTAATTTTACACCTCATCCCTTGATTTTAGCTATGAAGAGACACACGATGAGGGAGAGATAAGTGCTAATTACTTGCCAAATCTATTCAAGTGAGAAACAGCAAGGAAACTATCCCCGGTGGTTTTATAAAGTGCAAGTCTTGGATGTTTTAGGCAATCAGTGAGGCATTGCTTTACCTATCCATAATTAATTATTGATTTCCTGTTGTGTGAATTGCAAAGATGACAAGACCTAATCTGATAAATAAAATAGCTGCAAGAAAAGAGAATTGTATGTGAGGCAAAGCATGAAGGACAGGACTTCAGATATGGCAGAGTTCATTATTCATTTTGCTAAGGTTATATGCAGCCAAAAAAAACCCCTTTCAAAACACTGCAATAAAATGAAATAAATTCATTTCTCAAAGCATCACTTTGCCTCTTATATGGGAAAAAAATTGTTTCCATATATTTTAGAAGAAATGAAGGCAGTACTTGGCCTTTCAGCTAGAATTTCTGTTCTTCTATTTTCTCCTGCACAATGTATATAAGCTATAATTTAAATTGTTAGAATCACAAAAGAGCTATTCTTGCTTGTATCTTGTATGTACAAAAAATATGTACAATGATTTTTTATTTGTATTGTAATTTTCATTCCAGTACTGCAATTCCATCTATCTTAACATGTATATGATCTAGAAATGTGAACTGTGGCTCTTGGCCACAAAATTTCAGGAGAGAGACAAGTACTACTTTATGTTCATGGTCAGTTTCTTAAATCTACTGTCCTTCCAAAGGCTAGAAACCAATCAACCTCTTACTCTTACTTTTCATGCATTAAATCATAAAATCAACCAGATACAACTATTATACCTATGAGTGTAAAATATGTAAAAAAAAATCATTAGCAAAGTGAAATTTGCACCATTCTCCCTTATGGTAAAGAACATGGTACACTAATGATACTAACTGTGATCAAGAGCCATTAGAAGTTTGTGCTTCTCAAACAGCAGCAGTGCAGCTGAAAACAGACAATCATTTTGTTCAAATGTGGAGCTGTCTGACACAATAGGAATCAGTGCCCCTTCAGAAAACTCACTGGAAGAACTCATGCTCTCCTTGGTTTCAGGTGAGAAGTTTGTGCATAACACACTTGGATCAGAGAGTTAGAGATCCCAGTTATTGCTGTTAACCTGTGTGAGTTTAAGGATATTCTGCTTTGAACATGTAGCTCACCAGCACACATGGACATTAATAATGAGAAATGCACATTGTTTTTTACTGATACCCCTTTAACAGTTTCCAATTCACGAAGTAAGGATTGTTAACTCAAAGAGAAACATTGCTATTGCACCAAAGATTACAACTCTCAATGTAGAGGATCCTCAACTTTCTCTAAAAGCACTCTGTTCAATTAGAAGTAATAAACCAATTCAGAAACTTCCAGTGAAACTTCTCATTTCTACTTTTTGCAGGAAGAAGTAGCTACAGCTTTTTCATCAAGACAAACTGTATCAGCAACTAAGGAAGTAAAACATGCAGAACAAAGCACACATACTACAAAAGAGACTCCTTTCAAAATATGAAGTTTCTTTCTTTTTTCAAGTCTGAAATGGCAGACATATTTAGGGTATTTTTGAATTTCTTTAGCAGTTCTAGGAAGAGAAGAAGAAAGAAATGAGAAGGACTTCCTAGTAGTTTTCCCCCCATCCATTATTAGATGATGTAGAACATCAAAGAGATGAAAGTAGGATGTTGATGCAGCAGCTTAATATTTCATTGACCTTTGACTGAATAAACATGTACCAGCCATACTGAACACACACTTTTGACCTCCTTGTAGAACCCAGAAGGACGAGGATGGTGATGGCGCCAGTACGGCAACACAGCTCAGGGTCACAAAGACACCCACTGCTCTGCACTGACTATCCCAGCTCAGCCATTTACCTCTGAGACAGAAATATGCTGTGACTGACACAGCAATTAACTGATTTCCCTCCCCTCTGTGCTCCATGAGTGTGCTACTACTGCAAGTAAGGGTTCTAGGGGTCTGATCCACTGTGAGCAGCCATCCAAAACCACCCAACAATCCTGCTCAAGTCTGCTGAGAGGAACCGAGTTCCCCACCCATACTCTTAACTGCACATCTACTCTTGATCTGTGCCTGGACCTAGATATGCAAATATTAAGCATATAAGTTAATTAAATATGACATTTTGTTCAGAATGGTAGAAATCATATTCCTTGAATGACTTTTGGAGAAAAATATTGACATCAATTAAAAATAGTTTCTCTTTGCATGTATCTATAAAACACCTTTGAAACTCTTTAGGAAGATGTCTGGATTTTTTTCAGTGTTGTGCATATGAATCCAGCTAAGCATTGTTTTCCATTAACTAATGGAAATTAGTTTTAAAACATTTAATACCTTATTTAAATGGACTAAAAATGCTCCCAGTGCCAAAAGATATGTAGTTAATTTTCTTAGGTCACTATATTCAATTCAAATATTAAAATCCAATTTTATTCTGAGGTACCATACTTTTGAAAAAACATCTGTAGATGTGACCTATGCATAACCTTCTGGATTCTGGATGCCTCCTCATAGCTCTACCCTAAGGATATTTCAGAAACTTCAGTTATACAATTCCCTTCAGAAAGAAAGCTTTAACTTAGAGATACTGACTCCTGGGCTGCATTTTAAATTTTCTTTTCTTCAGAAAAGTTCAAAGGGTGGAGTACTTTGGGGACAGACTTTACACAAGTATGAGATTAAATTTCTCTCTTCTAAATCTGTACTTAGCAACCTTAGAGTGGGCTTGAGTTTTTAAGTGAACAATACCTCATCATTGCCTTATGAATCAGCTAGAGCTTACCATGAGACCCAGCATCAATGCTGAGGATGCTTCAGTGTCACATATATATGGTGCATCCTAGAGGATTGTTTGGATAAACTTTGATTCTTTACTCATTTGTTTAGCACCTCTTGAATCTAGTAGATTTTGAATCAGAATGGTGCTAGCTTCCATGCTCTCCTTAGTGATTATCTGGAAGAATTACTGCGAAATTTGGTTGTTGAATTATTGCTTGCTACAATGCTCAATGCTAGAGGGAAGTACTATCATGCCCTTAGCACCCTCAGGGGAAAAGCAACAGTCAACTGCAGCTGTAGATACTTTCTAAGCACACAATTCGAACCATTAAGGTTTATTTCTTTAACATTCCCAAGGTCACTTTGTTTGGACATAGAATCACAAATCTCCTGAATCAGAAGGGACCCGTCTGTCGCAGACATCTTTTCATGAAAAATCCTTTCCTTAGGATTTTTCTTCCTGAGAAGCTGAGAGGCCTCAGGAACAAAATGTAAACAATGGTTATCTGCTGCTGTGGAATGCAACAGGTGCATCTGTGATTGGTCCATGTTGGATGTTTACAATTAATGGCCAATCACAGCCCAGTTAGCTTGGACTCTGTGTCCAAGACACAAACCTTTGTTATTCATTTCTTTCTAAGCTTAGCTTAGCTAGCCTTCTGAGATGAAACTTTTCTTTCTATTCTTTTTAGTACAGTTATAATATAATATATATATAATAAAATAATAAATCAAGCCTTCTGAAACATGGAGTCAACATTCTTGTCTCTTCCCTCATCTGAAAACTCCTGTGAACACAGTCACACCCATCAGAATCATCAATTCCAACTCTTGCTCCTGGCACAGGACACCCCAAAGGTCACACCCTGTGCTGAGAGCATTGTCCAAACCCTTCTTGAACTCTGCAGGCTGCTGCTGTGACCACTCCCCTGGGGAGCCTGTTCCAGTGCCCAGCCACCCTCTGGGTGAAGAACCTTTGCACAATATCCAACCTGTGGGTATTGTGGGCACCATAATTAAAGGCAGTGTCCTCTAAATCTACCCTGTGGTAGCCTTCAAGTTTTACATCAACACAGCCCATTTGTGTATACATGTACATGTATGTGCAGAGAGGTATTTACCACCAAACACACAGATACGTTGTCCAACAGATACACAAGTATTTGCAAAAAAAAAAAAAAAATCAATTAGTTTTGCTCTAATTCTGCTCAGTTGTCATACCTGATTTTTTAAAAATATCTCATTTATTATTGAAATAGTACAAGTAAGGGCAGGCCTGTTTTCATGAAAAATGATGGCTGGTATTGAATTTTCAGTTCAGCCCAGACTATCTTAGATTGCTGTTAATATTTTCAATATCATCATAGACATGGAAAATGTTTTAGAGAGAAACATGTATATGCTGAAAGATAACCAAAGGAATGGTAGGTGATACTTCATAGTAAAAAAATCTTTGTTGAGGGCATCACAAAAATTTTGACTATGTAAAATGCAAAATTATTAAAATAAATTATGATTATTAGTATATAGTAAATTATGAAATCCATTAGGATAAAAGAATTGAGAACATCTCCTTGCAACAACTGACGTTGAAACAAATAATTTGATACTTCTCCATGTGTTGCCATTGTGATATAAGTAAGAACATGAATAGTTTGCATTGCAAAATGTTTTTTACCCTCTCCAGGCCATGCAAAGTATATTTTTATAATAGTAATCACTTCCTATCTTTCAAGTACTGTTTGAAATAGTTAATAAACTGAAAATTAGAAGGACTAGAAAAAAAAATTGAGACGATGAAAGGCAAGGAAATCAGAACATATTCACTTGATGCCACTAGTGAAATGATAATTATAAGCATTAAAAGGAAATCAAAACAACATTTAGTTTGACTTAGCATTTTGTAATGTTTTTGTCTTTTTGTAAATTGCTCTTCTTAAAAAAGTATCCAAAAGATTTAGAATGGTAGCACAGATAGGTGAAAACAATACATGTTTTGACAAATGATGAAATTTTTCTTTCTCTATTTTTAAAAATTCAGGAGTGGTTTTTACATCACTTTTTTCCTGTGTGAATACCCCTGACTACTTCTGCATAAGCCAAAGAGTTTACCTCTATATGTCAGTTCAATTTATTTGCACAATTTCCCCTTTAGGATTCATGATTTTTCTCATGATATGTAAATTCCTATTGTGAAGACAAATAGGGTGCTATTCAAGCAGGCAATTGGCAATCAAAAACTCAGAAATGTTAAAATTTTCTTGCCAAAGGTTTGAATGATTCTTAAAAAAACAATCCCTGGGAAAGTTTATGCAATCAAAAGAGGAAGTAATTTAAATGGTGAGTTTATATGGTGATGCTGCCTAGGGAAAATTATGTTGAAAAAGTAACATCAAGGTAAAAATGAAATTCTAGACTCTCATATCACTGCTCACTGAAGAGGTTCTCGTGTCTCTAAGAAATAATGTGAAAAGATTATCATATTATTCTTTGCTCTGTAGCAACTACCGGTTATTTGCTGCAGAATACAAAATATGCCTTTGCTTTAATGATGAAATTCTTCATCTATTTGTGTGCATTGGGATAGGCAATCCTATCTGACATGAACATTGGAAAGTAATATTCAACATCAAATGTAGAATTAAGAATGCACACACACAAATCAGTAATGCTAACATTTTCTCTAGTAATGAATCCAGTGACAATTTCAGTATTCAGTAATTTGCAATACTGCCAGTTGATAAAAAGCCACATTTAAAATGCTTAACTAAAGGCAAATCACATGTTCCTTAAGAAAGAAAAAACCAAAAGTATACATTTGTAGACTCTAACTCTTTTGCTATATTGGTTATAGAATCTCTTTCTACTAAAACTAATCAGATGATAATTTAAAAAGGCCTGAGAGTATTTTACTTTGGCAAAAGATTTTCACATTTCCTTTATTTAAAGTCAAATTAGGACTTTGCCCAGTTCCTAATTAACAAAAGAAAGTACTGTAATATATCAGATGATGAAATGCTGGGTGTTTTAACTATATTCCTGTTAGCTAAAGATGAAAAGGATTTACCCTAACCTTGAAAGATATTTATGTCTGGAATATTTAAATGAGGTCTTCTCTGATGTCTTCTCTTTTCCAGGCAAACTTAGTACAAAAAACCAAAGAGATGAAAGAAATAGCATAGCTACTATGTTCTGTGGGGCCAGGAAAAACACGTAAATTCCAACTTCCTCTAAATATTTTATCAGAGATAATATACAGACATATATGTACGACTGCCTATATATGTCTATATATATGTATATATATATATATAAAAATAAATAAATAAAAATAAAAAATATATATATGTATATGTATATGTATATGTATATGTATATGTATACATACATGCATAATGCACAGACATAAACACAATCACAATCATTCATGGACTTACTAGGATGTTGTGCAAATGCAGAAGGCGATTTGGTTTTGCCATAATGCCACAAAGTAGTATTTTATTATGGAAAGAAATATTAAAAAAAAAAAAAAAAAGGCCAGTCCAGCTAATTCTCATCTATAATTCTGTCTGAAGGAAACATATATTATCACTCTTAATAAAGATTTTAAAATTAGTATTTTAAGAATCTCATTGACTCTTAGACACACTGATTTTTCTATAAATGTGCCATTTTACCAGTTTACCTGGGATCCCCTTATTGAAACGTTCAGCCATTGCTTTTTTTCTTAAGAGATGTTGTTGTGGCAGAAAACAAAGCAATGTGCTTGATAAATTTAAAATGCTGTTGCAACACAGTGCTTATCAGCCTCCTTTCTCTTTGGAAGGTTGAGACAATCAGGAAAGAGATCAGAGAAATGCTAGGAGGATTGTCAGGGAACTGGATTTAATGCACTTGTCCCTCTCATTGCTGTGTGCTGTCCTCAGAGAGAGCAGAGCTCTGCACACCTTCCTTGCAGGTACCCTTCTAAGTGAAGTGAGGCACTTTCCATCTAGAACCTACAGGGTTCAGTGAATTACACTGTGCAACTTAAGAACATATTCTCCAGTCAGGCTTTGTTACTTTTGATTCAAAGGCCTCCTGAAGAACAGCTTTGGGTACAAATCTCAGTATGCATGAAACACAACAATTCAAGACTGGTCAGCTGACAGCCAGAATACCTGGGTTGGGGAATAGATTCTGGTTTCTTGGCTCTGGGAGAGAGTATGCTGAGCGTGCCATGACCCAGAGTCGTGGGTTGGTGAAAATCCTCTGTCATCAGTCACACTGAAGCTTGGGGACGCCCACTGCCATAAATCAATCAATCAGTCAATCATTTATTAATCAGGTACTTGCATTTTCATAGTTAATATAAAAATGGGCTCTAGACAATGCCTTCTCTATAATGATACTTTAGTTCATGTTACAGAGGGGGGTTTATCTTAAATTAATTCATCCTTTTTCTAAGAGGGTGACATATTAATCTGAAAAAGCTTTTGCCAATTGTACAGAAATAAATTAAGCCCTGCTGAAAGATCAGCACTGCAAAGTACATATGCTCATGAATAATCTGAACACATGAATAGTTCCTTCAAGTCAAGCCACTATTTTTGAGGAATTATTATGCTCTGGATTTAGAATTTAGATCTTTAATGTAAGGTTTAAGTTCTGCACAGACCTTTTCACTAGATAAATTTAACCTGAACCAGCTTCCTTTTGGGGGATGTCTGACTGATGATAATAACCTTACCAGAAGAAAATCCAAATGATATGTCCCAAGTTTACATGATTGGACGTTGTAATTAACATTTTTAAAAGGTGAGTAGATATATTTTACTTAAGAAAAGACTTTAGACTCAAAAGTCCTTGAGACTAAGATTTTGAATTTTAATGCTGTCAATTTTCATGGAGCATTTATTCATAAAGGACTTCTCATAAAAGCCATCTTCTTCTTATTCTGAAAGTCACATGAAAAACAAGTCTTTTTCTATATCCACATGGCCTTAACTGTTAAGAAGACTTCAGGCAATTCTATGTATTTTTTCTAACCAATGACAGACGAGGCCATCTTCAGAGTGACTCCATTAAATGCCTATCACAAAAGTATGCCTGCTGTAAATGGCACAGTACAAGCTGAAGCCCTGCACAGCATCCCTGGTTTTCAACATTGGGTGCCATTTTTATTCAGCTGGCAGGCGAATGGGACAATCATTTCTAATATTCCGTGCAGAACAGAAACCTACCACAATAAATGGGAAAGAAAAATATTTTCTACAAATTCATCATGACCTCTACTTACACACTGGAAGACAGAGTAAGTGTAAACATAATGATAGAATGTAAACATATTTTGTTGGAGCCTGAGTGGTTAGGCAAAGGAAACCAATTACCAGAAAACATATTCTTCCTGACAGTTCCTCCAGCTCTTTAATACTACACACATTTAATGCTAATTGAAGCTTGTTTTTAGCTAATAAATTTTCTTTCATGTTAAGCTCATTTAGCACAACCCTTTTGCTCAAATTTCCTCATGTAATTTAACAAGCTATCTGTATTTAAGAATAGTTGGTTATTTTCTTGAATACTGACATAGAAAAGACTTTACCAGCTAATGGAAATTTGCCCTCTTACAGACACACCTGTATTTTCTCAGCTGTCCCCAAACATTCAACCAGTGAACACCCTAGAGACTGGAGCAGGGACAGTGATAGTGAGTCAAAAATAGGTGCCTTTAAAGAGGCCATGTAGCAGCTCTTAAGAGGCTAAGCATAAACAGGGCAGGATCTCTCTTTCTGGATGCTGTAAGCAGCACTTATTTCTCCTGCTAACTCTATAATACAGGTTACCAAGACACTTGAAGAGGAGGGGTGTACCAGGAGTCTGAAGCAAGGAACAAGCTGTGGGATACCTTCTGTACCTTGTTTTTCCGACATGTTGAGCCACTGATCCACCCATGAGGCTTTGGGCCATGGGACCATAAAAGGATGTGTGAAAATCAGATTTTAAGTAATTTGGATCAAACTCATGAAAACAAAGATAAATGATCATTTACGAATATATGTCTTGTTTGCCGAAAACAAAGTTTGAAAATGATGATATTGTCTTCGGGAGACCATATTTCCTATACCAATGAAAAATGTCATCATCTTTCTAGAAATTAATCACACTAAATAATCTAATCACTGTCTATATGTGACTAAACCTGAACATTGTTTTCCTCTTGGTGGACTTTTTCAGACTAGATTTCTGTACCAGCTATTGCTTGTAAATTAAGCAGTACTTCCGATGAGCTCTTGCATGATGAAGGACCTGCAACTTTTGGGGTGGCTGGCAACTCCTTCACTTCAAGACTAAATTAATTGCTTCCTCTTTGTCTGTTAAGCCTCCTTCTTTTTTTTTTTTCTCTACAGTTTTAGGACCAAGAATATTTATGCATTTTTGTAATTTTTCCTTGCTGTACTGTGTTAGGATAGTGCCAACTTAACCACGTCAGGGAGCAAAGTTGATTTTTTTTTCCTCAAAGCACAAGCCTACAGAGGACTTTCTAGGACTACTGCCTCACTCACAGATCTGAAGGCTGTTTACTTTCTATGTCTTTTCTATGCCAGCCCAGCCTAAAGAGTCTGTGTGTCCCAGTAAAGCCACAACACAGCTTCCATGACCTAGAAATCACCGGACACTGGATAGAACCTGCAAGTGCAGGGTACAGGTTGTGGCACAGCTTTGCAAACACAGTGCATGAGATATTGTGAACCTAAAGAGCATCCACACCAATCCCCAACTCTGGATTTCTGTCAGTGCAGTTTATCTTCTGCTGGCTGTAGGATGTTCCTCGCAATGTTGAGCAAAATTAGAAAAATGAAAGAGGTTTTTGTGTTTTGGGGATCCAGTCATACTTGGACGAAATATACTGACTGCTACTGTATCAGCAGTAAACATGTACTGCCTTCTTTGCCCATTAATACAAAGAATAATACTTCTATTCATTTTACAACTTCTTACTTTATTGAACATGTGAACATGTAGCTCTAAAATATGCCACGATTCAAACTATTTGGTTATATTGTTTCTCACACAGAAGATAAGTGTTGCTGCTTTCACTTAACTATAATGGGATGCTTGCAATTTCCTTGTATTACAATACAAAGTTGTATCACTGTTGGCCAATTCTTTGAAAGCAGTTGTATAGATACTTTGGTATATGGGAGCAAATTGCTGATGGTTATGCAATGGGATTTACCTGCACTTCAAAAAAAGGCTGTGCAAGTGCAAGATACTGCAAGTGCCGATCACATTACACTCAGCATTCATTTTTACTAGTACATATATATTTTAATGGGACAAAACAAAGATTGCAATAATCCAGTATCTTTATATTACATAAGTAGCAAACTATTAGTCTAATGCAAACTTCTCTAATTTTCCTATCATTAAACCATTGCCACTGCCTTCAAAACAATGGTTAAACTCAGACAGCCTGAGTCAGCCTATTACATGCAAGTTTAATAAATGTTATAATTTTATAAAGATTATTGTATGTATTTCAACAAAAAGGAGTATTTAAAATTAACTATCTGAACATTTTTATTAAAAGAAACCATATTTATACAAGGCTTAACAGCACATATAATAACATGTAATTAATATACAAATATGTAGCAGAGACTGATCTTCATTTTAAGATTTTGTGTAGGAGTTAAGTAATATAGATACTAATACAATTCTCTTCCTGATATTATAGGTGATCTGACTGCTATGAGTGTCGGGAAGCTACCTCTAAAGCTAGCCTGCCCTATTTTCCATATCACAATTATGCATTTGTGGCCATGAAAAATGCTGTTGTAAGCATGTAAGGTACTTAGCACCTGAGCATGCTTAGCATGTAAGTCCATCACCAGCAGTCACACCAGCAGCCAACAGTGTCCCTTAGGTAGCAGTAAACTCAGCAGCCACACAGCACAAACATTATTACCTCCTGCATAGAGCAACCCCAGAAACTGCTTTTCCATCACGGCACATATATACAGACAGAAGGTTGGACATGAGCCAGATATTGTAAGAACCTCTAAGTGATTATGGTGCAGAACAGCTCAGCCTCTACAGTGCAGCCACCCACAAGTACAGAAGTCAGGCTATGCACACTTCCACTGTGTTACTGCCTTGGATCAAGAAAAGCCTGCTCATGTTCGTTCCCACCTCTTAATGGGACAGTTGAGGACCAGCTTGTGACTTGGAACGTCTTCACATATGGTATCCCTAGGGCTGCCAAGGATGACTGAAAATACTGGAAGAACAATGGGAGAGACTCAACAATCATCTTCCTCACTCCTCAGACTTGACACAAGCAGGGCTGAGGCATGCAAAAGAACAGCATTTCACACAGAAGGTCAGCTTCTGCCAGCTTGAGATTTGCTGCATACATTTCATGTAACTAAGCTATTTTCTTGCGCAGAATACTGCAACACAGGCCACACCACTGTGAACCTTCCCTACTTCACAATCCTTATGACTCAGCCTTAACTAGGGCCTGAACTGAAGACGCCACATGAAGTCTTAGCTTTCTCTGATGGGATTCCAAATACAAGTATCACTTACATAAGATGTGGCATTCCAAGCAAGAAGACACAGAAGAACTAAATCTGCAGGCTGATACTCACACGGGCCATAATTCAGTTTGGAAATATTCAGCAAGAATTACTGTAAATGTTTCCATTTACTAAGTAGACACTTACATTAAAAAAGCTATAAGGAATGTTGTTTCACAGGGTTATATTACTCTACTGCAATTCATTTCCAAGATGTTAGCAGGCCTGTGGGAATGGCACAGTACTATGGACTCAACAGGCTGAAAACCAAGTATATGATGCCACTGTCTGCTGGCTGATTAGAAACAAAGCTACAGGTTTCTGCCCAGCTCCATATGGAGCTGGTCCCTAAGCACCTCTCCTTCAGATACTCTTGTTTACAATCTCATGAGGAAATTTGGGAGCTGAAGGGCTGGAAATCTGCTAATCTCCTCAGAAACACGAGGAGGCGTAAGAAAGACTGTTCTAGTAGGAGACCTTACATACGTTTGTTCAATGAACAGAGGATTTCACTCTCCAGGGCTGTCAGATCCAGCACCTTTTGTATGAATTTATTTCAAAATAAAATTCACATCCACTTTTCACCACCACATACATTTTCAAAGGGCATTTTAATGTTAAAAGTAGAAGTTAAGGAAAAAAAAGAATGCCAAGTATCTGAAACTTTAAACTCCAAGTGATTTTCCAGTCACATAAACAAATATTTTGGTCTAAAGTCTCTCAGCCCCCAAATTTGGATAACAGTATGAAAGATGATAAATCTAGAAAAAACCCAAGCCTTACCTTCTTGTAGAGACTTCTCAGGTCTCTGTACTGCCACATACTATTGAGGACCTGAGATGCTGCTTTCACCACTTTAGGCGAATGTCTGTTACACACGTACATTTAAAAAGGGAGAGAGAGAGAAAAAAAGAGTGAGAAAGAGATTGTTAAATAAAGGACACCATACATTCCAGTTTTCAGATGCATTGCTACAGATTTAAACTTTTCCATTTCTCACGAATGAAGTGTGTTTCAAGTATACTGTAAGATCTTTGCCTGGCATCTTGGAGACCAAGGTGTTTTTAGGCAAGGGCAAGATATCTTATCTCTATAGTATTAATCAATCAGTGAGGGGGAAAGAACTTTTGCATCTCAGTACACACAGGGATTTCTGCTGAGAGCATAGTAAGAGGAACAGGAGGTAACAATTGGCAAAATTGATGAGGACCCAACTGGCATTATGTACATCTAAGATATGCTACAACTTTTGGCATAAAGGACAATGAGACAGAACAGAATTTCTTTCTTTGCAAGCTGCTGAACTCTAGCTCAGGACAGTCTGCTCAACTCATTTAGCTCCTCTCAGTAGTGGCCAAAAGAAATTCCAGATGAGTGATAAGCACTGGTTTTGAAATGCAGAGCCAAGATGCAGAAATACAACTGATTACAAAGTTATGATAAATTTCATTAGGAATCCAAATGTGGACTAGGATTTTGCTCACACCATTATCCTTTAATGACAGGAATACAATGGGGTGTTGAAAACCATGTAACTTCACATGGTATTTCTCTTCAGAGAAGTTTTGAAAGAAGATCCAAACTATGGTTACAATCAGCGGATGTCATATAATCCTGCTGGAATAGGTAATTTAAAAATCTAAAAAAAAAACCCCAAAACAAAAAGGGGTCAAATAGAAAAGGACCAGGAAGCTAACCCAGCCCATTAAGGAAGCATACATTGTGCAGGATCAAAAATACACATGGAACAGTAGATTGCTAGAAAACCTTGCAAAGGCCAAAGTCCAGAGTGAGGATTGATGGAGTCTGAGGGAGTCATTGAGGTGATTTATGTTTTACTCAGAGGAGGTATATGGTTTGAAACATCAAAGACAAACCAGAAGACCAGCAACTGCTGGTTTGGGCAGAGGCCAGGCTTTGGTTCATTCTGTGACTTCTGAGAAGAATCACTGGTAGGCTGACGTGCAAGCTGGTAAAGCGTTTTTATGACACAACTAATTCATTAATACAATTCCCTAGTAATTTATTTGGTGCTTTTTTCCCACTTCTATTCCATTTCTCACCCAGAGTGGAGCAGTAGGTGGGTAATTGGTGAGCAAACGGGGTTTTGATAAGCCCTTTCAAGCATAATTGTTTTTATTATACTTCCAGCTGTACTGGCTAGTGGGGTGCTGATAAGCATGGAGTAACCAGGAAAATAACTGTGCCAACCACTCCATGAGTACTGAGGAGAGACAGGAGTTATGTGAAGCTGATATGGGCTTGGACAATATAAATAACCTTATGAACACCAGTTCTCTCATGTGGTCATACAGAGAGGCTGTTCAAGCCCCGGGCATATTCCAAAGGCTATCAGGGCTAGACTACTGGCACTGACACATACCAGGATGCATGGCCAGTTCAGTATCCTGCACATTCAGAAGCAGTTGCTTCATACTGGACAAAACAACTTCATACAGAAGTGATTTACTGTATTAAAGTGAGCATGTCAGAATTTTCTATCAGTCCAACAACTGGCAATTTTGGTTTTCAAACAATGAATTACCTGTAAGACACCAAACCAACAGCACACAGTACTGACACTTCTGAAAGCTGAAAAATTGAACTTTTACTTAAGATGGGCATTTGCAGCACTTTGGCTGACAGGTTTTCTTGTTCTAGAACTGTGTAACCTGTAAAAAGAATAATATGGGACTGCAGGTCTAAGTACTTGAGAGGAGGGATACATATCATGACTTGGAAGGGCATTTGGGAATTACTCTGCTCTAGATTAATTAGAAATAGATGTCTTTCACAGTTATGAGATATATTCAGACAAGTAATTTTGCCCTTGGATCCTCCTAAAACTGCCCATGATACTTCAAAAATACCAGACTCAACAGGTATTAGTATTCTTTACCAGATAATGAACAGGTAGACAGATGCATTATTCTGAGGAAATACATATTCAACTTAAGAGAAATGGATATGAACCTGCTTGCAATGTCAGTACATTTGATCTAGAAAACAGAAATAAAATATTCAGGTAGATTCAGTAATAACAAACTGCAAATATAAATAAATTGGCAGAGCATGGGGAGCTCCCAAAGCTGGAATCACAAACTTGGTCACACTACTTTTTACGCCTTACAATTTGAATGCAAGAATGTTTCAATAATGAATTTGGTATGAAAGGAAAAGGGTGACAATAGAGGAAAAGAAATGCAATTAAATTATATTGGCAATGCTCCGATCACAGAGGCGAGCATAAGTTCTCATACCAAATGTAGGGTGCATAAATCTTTCCTTCAGGTTGTGGCCTGGCTTTGTGGGGCTCTTTAAGAGCTCTGATGCTGCAGTAGGCTGTGTGATGACAGCTCCAAGTAGGTGGACTGATGGGTTTTGTACACTACAGTGAAGGCTTTTTGTTTTCAAACTGCCATAGTCCCATTGCACTATACTTCATCAGCTTGACAAATATGAGAACCAGGCTATCTGTTTTAGGCAAAAGAAGGATAAAGAGTGAACTCCTCATGAAGAGTGTGTACATAGCCAAACAGACAAGATGAAAATGTAGCTGTTCTGAAAATGTCACAGTTGTATGCAAGACATTTTTTTGCCTCACAAAGCAGCCTAAAGGCTCTCTCAGAAGCAACCAGTCAGAAAATCCATGGATCTACTACCAAGCTGGTGGCAGGGAAAAGGGTGCTGTGAAGAGGGACAGTGACTTTACATTCTTCAGTCCTAGATCAAGAGAAGCAGTACCAGAACTGTGGTGACGTCCTTCCTTTCAAAGGACCCCTCCACCTGCATGTCACACCTTGTACAGGGTGCAATCCAACCACTCTGATCCCTAATGTTTATTGGGATCTTCTGCAATTTCTTAGAGGTAGGGGTTACTGTAGATAATTACTTTTCCTGAAAATGCACATGGACTGCACTCCCTGCACTGAGGATGGCACATCAAAAATAAACCAAAGCAGAGGGAGACTTTTGGTATTGGCATTGTCTGTTTCTTGTCACCCTTTGCACTAGGCCACGTGATATCTGTTGAAACTAAAGGATTCAACTTGCGATTGCACAGAGAAGGCAAACACATTCAGGACTAGTAATAACTGCTGCAGAGGTTAAAAAGGTGCAAGGTGATTTGCAAAACATACTTGTCTCCTTTACTCTTAGATATGCCAACCAGTTTCTCAATGCCGCCTGCGTCCCGTAAGGCCTTGGCATTCTCCATGTTTTTAGTGATGACTTCGTGCAGAGTGCAGCAAATGGCAGTCACGGTGTCATCAGACATGGCCTTGCTCGCTGAGCTGTTGCTGTTGTTAGCGCCTGGCAGTCGGTGGACCAGATCCCTCATGGCATACTTGCCTTTGTTGAAAGAAAACGAAGGGACAATTCAGAAGATACAGCAATAAAGGGTGAGGGAGCAGTACAGGGAAAACACGCAAGACTAACAGCACCATTTGCATCATTGCAGGTAATTTAATTGGATACTGATGTCAATTTGGAGCAAGTGATATTTACATGATTGCACGTTCAAGCATTTCACACATTACAGACTCTGTTAATACTTCCATACTGCATCAGAGGCTTTGGATATGGCCACATCACCCCCGTAAGAGAACGGAACTGTGATGGTAAGGCCCAGTATCTGCACAAAGATAATCTGAATGCCACAACTCACAGAACTTGGCAAGTCCTCACCAAACATCTCACAGCTGGTTACCACAAAGTGAATGTGCATCAATTGTTAAAACCACAGCAGCGAATGCAAACCCAGTCATGTTGTTATTTGTGAAAAGGTCTTCTCTGAAGACTTCTCCCCTGTACAAGGTTAATTCTAATCTACATGCAACAATTTAAATGGGTTTAGTGGTGTTTCTTAGACTGTATTGCTCAAGAGGATGCCAGCTTTTTCACACATCCTTAGTTGTATGCACGGTACTGGCCAAAAAAGGAGTCTTTCTAACATTTATTCAATCTGGCCTTTTGCAAGGATTTCCTGAATAAAACACTAACCTCCAGAACTTAAAATCTCCTCAAATGAAAAGAATTTTTAAATGGTCACATCAAACATTTAAATAAAAAGAAATTCTGTATATTATGTTTAGGCTTGATGATCTTTTCAAGCTAAGTGATTCTAAGATTATTATAATTTTTTTCATGCTTAAATAAACAGATTTCTTTTTCAAAATTGCACTTAAAAGTCATGCAGTGCTTGTGAAAATAACAAAAAATCAGCTTCTGAGAATATATCTATCTATCTATCTATCTATCTATCTATCTATCTGTCTATCCATCTGGCAGGATTAGCAGCACAGATACACCAGATATATGGCAGCACAGATAGACCAGAAGCCTCACATCAGTTCTAGAAGATTGCTCTTATGGTGACTGCTCAATCCTTCAATGTGATAAAGAGAAGATCAGAGAAGGTGAAGGCCTGATGAAATTATTACTGAGGTCAGTGAAACAACTCTGAATCACCTTCAGTGCAGATGTGCTAAGAATTTGCATACAGCAATCACCATGAGTGTATCATGCAGGATGAAAAGGACAGGAAAATTGGGGAATATAAACATAATTAGTAATCTAATCTACATTACATTTTGTGAATGATCAGGTATGATTATTGTATATAATATGGTAATTTAATCAGATTTTTTTGATAACTTAAAAATGTTTACACTTAGTGTTTATGCATACTTATTAAAAATCTTATTTCTGAATTCATACATTCAGTTCTTTGTATCCATATTTGAAGCAGAGGCAAGAGGAAAATCACATCTTTTAACTACCAGACATTGAATCATTTTTATTTCTCACAGTTTTGCCTGATGTGGTGGAACTACAATCAGTCATTTGAACAGAATATTCATAATACATATAAAAACTTAAATCTCTGTACTGAACGGTTAAAGATAATCAAATAGATTTTTGTGGTAATGCAAAGTGTTAGAAAATACTCAGTCTATATTATGTAAAAACATTCCTGATTATAAAAAGCATTAGACTGTGTACAAAATGTGTACAGTAGGATTTGAATCTTTCCAGTGTGCTGCAATACAAATACAAATCCTGTCCTCAAATATTTTTATTTCTTTGAACTTAATATTTAATTTACTTGCACTGTAATGATTTTAAGCAATATTATTAATATCAGATGTAGAACAGTTGTTAGAACTTCTTTCTCTTTCAGAAATGATTCGTTTGAGCAAACTGAAAATCTTCCTTTTCCCCACACATTTATGAAATAAACTGCAGGAAAGTCTGAAATGCTATTTTCACCTGCATCTGTCAGTTCTGTGGAACATGAACACATTAATATCTGTATATCACTTACAGTGAGTACTTCAGTTTG
Source organism: Melospiza georgiana (assembly GCF_028018845.1). Classification (NCBI taxonomy): domain Eukaryota; kingdom Metazoa; phylum Chordata; class Aves; order Passeriformes; family Passerellidae; genus Melospiza; species Melospiza georgiana. The sequence goes on along the minus strand of NC_080430.1, from coordinate 82,868,307 downwards.
CAACACATATCAAATTAAGCTGGTGTTTCAAAAAATAAACTATCATTTGATGTAGCTTTTTCTCCTCTAGTGCAGTGTCTGCCACTGGTTGGGAGTAAGTACAAGTAGATAAATCAGATCAGTGAGACTTTTCTGCTTTACTCTGTGCACACACCCAGACTAGACCAATATTCCTTTTTCTTTTTAGACCTCACTTAAATTGAAAGAGAGCATCTCAGCACCTCAGTCCTCTAGTGGAATCAGTTCATGATGATAATTTCATTAGCAGCCAAAAATTACATCCCAGAACAGTGGATGTAAGGAAATCAGGATGGCTGCCCCAAGCAGATTTCTTTCCTGGAACTGGTCTAGTATTCCAGGCAGTAGTATTCACACCAGTACACATGCCTAGACATGCAAGATGGTTCTTACAACAAATAAAGGCTTTGGAGCTGTCAGGGAAAGCTCAGTTGGAAAAATTTAACAGACACAATCAAGCAGGTTATAAGCATTCTGGAAATGCCAATGCTGAGCAGTTCTAACATTTCAGCTGTGCACACCCTTCAGTAAGGCATGAGAAGAATAAGTCAGTATTAAATATTTTAAAACAATAAAACAGGCTTTTTATACATAATGTGTAACAGTGGGATAGTACAGCATTCCTTATTCTGAGCAGTTGTAGTAATTCTAGCCCAATATTACCATTCAATTCTTAAGCAGAAGCATATTTAAAGTAAAATATATTCTGAGTGGGTTTGGTAGGGTTTTTAAATTGCTTTACCCTTCTTTCTCCCCTAAGAATTGCATCGAATGTAGCCTTTGGATAGCAAGTAGAAGCAGAAGACTCACATTTTGTAGATCTAAAATCTAGAGGCTGTATTTCATCTGTGGCAGCTGCGCAAGCTGGTGCCCAGTTTGGAGACCTCCCTACCAGAAGCTGTAATGCCAATGCCAGCCTCCCTGCCAGGAGCTGCCTGTTGGGGATGCAGGCCTCCCTCCTCTCCCTGCCCTGTCCCCAGGATGCAGCAAAAGGCAGAACTGCTGCCTCCAACAAAGCTGCTCACCCATGTGGGTACAGCAACTGACCACAATCCAGCAGGCATCATGGTCAAGGACACCAAAATGTCCTTCCAGAGGTTCACCAAACACAGGTGGCACACCAGCTGGAAGAAGGAGGGAGTGACTGAGCTACAGAGTTGATCCAAGTCACTGTTTATGTTGGTCTTAGAACCTATTAAGGAGTGTAACTGTTAGCCCATTTTCTGTGGTTTAAGTACTTCAAACACTGTGTTAGCTATGTGAAAATGTACTGAAAAAGCAGGGAATTTGCTTTAATACAGAATTAAGCCATGGAATTTGAAAGTCAAGTATATATAAAGTACATTCTTTATATTGCAAGAAGTTTTTCTAAAACTATACATATAGTTAGTTAATAAATCTCTGTAGAACATGCACAGAAAAAAAACCTGTTAGTTATTGGTTAATTTCTCTTATCTCAGTTATTCTCCTACTTCTTCACTACAGACATGAAGAAGAGTCATGTTTTCTACCACCAGCTATAGAAGAAACCTTGCTCCACAGTGGTGTGAATGTGAAGTCCTCCCACAGGTATTGTTGCACCAGCCCAACACAACTGCGATCCCTGACTTCTGCACTGGTGTGTGCTACATTCTGCAGAGTTTTTGCACTTTGAATTTTGTTTGTCCGTGTTAAGAGCCTCTTCTGGAAGCAGACTGAAATGTGTAATGGAAACCAGTGTTGGAATGTCAGCAAAATGATATCTAGCACTACTGTTATCTAGCACCACTAGTAGAGAGCTGAGCAATTCAGCTTGCAATACAAGAAGCCTCCCTGAATGGAAGAAATGAGAACTGATGGGGATGCTGGGAAGAGAGGCAGATGTGTGTGAGGATTATATTAAAATTAAATAGCCTTGTTAATTTTCTTTAGGGTCCATGCAGAACTACTTTAATCTACAAACAAATTGATTTTTAAAATTTATTTTTTGTATTTGAACAACATTACACACTGTAAGACCCAAAATTGATTTGAAGCTTTTAAAGAGGATTTACATAATACGATTAAACATAGCCAACAACTCGACGAGGAAAAAAGAAAACATATTTATTTGTCCAATTTTACTTTTAAAGGAAGGAAGAAAGACATAGAATAGACATAATAGGAAAGCGGTTATCTTGTGGGTGCTTGGAAGAGCATTTTTCTGATACTATACATTTAAAAGTTATTTTTCTAAGATAAGACATCCATCATTTTCATATTAAGAAGGTGATTCATCTAGCATCATCCACTGTCTTTGACTGTAAGAGGATAGCATCTGCTTATTATTTCAACAATGAAGATTTAATGTCTTTTCCTTTGCATGATAAAAGCCTCAGCACCTTGATACCTGCCTCCATTACTTAATTCAGGAAAATTTTCACATCAGAGGATCAAAAAACTGTCCTAAGAATGATTCTGCCTTCAGAGCCAAACAGCACAGCAAACTATTCTTGTGGTAGATTAAACCAGAGCAAAATCATCACAGATAAGGTTCTACTTCTGGAAATACTTTCCTAGTATTGCCTTGAGACAAACTCGCTGCTGTTGTAACATTGTTGAAACCACTTCCATTTTCACTCATCTCTGAATAATGTCTTTGACACATTGGCAAATGTATTTAATAGTTGTGACATGGTTCCTAGTTTGAGAATACAAGATTAGGAAAATTGACCTATTAAAGAAACAAGACACCCCAAAAAGATATTAATTCCAACACAGACCCCTGTCCTAGAGATAGATCTTTTTCAGTAAAAGTAATTGTTCACTATTCCTCCCCTCCAAAGATATCCATTAATTCATATCATGTAGCTAGCTAATATAAAAATGGCAAAATGCCACCATACTTTGTTGTAAAGGCACAGATATCCTATCCCAGAACTACTGGTGCCTGTATGTCAGAATATATCTGAATTTTCTTCTCTTCATGATAACATGTGCACTCCACTTAGACTTACGTGGTTTTGGGCACTTTCACCACCCCTGTGTTTTTAATACTACTCAACTTCAGTGTTTCACAGACTTATGGAAAGAATATGACTGGGAGAGCTTTTATTATTACTTTCAATCATTACTTAAGAAATATGTCAAAACTGTCAACTTAATTTTTATGGAACCGATTTTGGTCTTAAGTCAGTGTATTATTCAACTGGTAGTCTAATAAATTAGAGTGTATTTATCACATGTCAGCAGTGGCAAAAACACAGCTATATTTGATGATTCATTCCTGCACTATGCTTTCCCTGTCAGATACCACTGTTCTAAGTGTAATATATTACCACTACTGGCACCTGTGGAGCACCTGGAACTCCCTCAGAGTCCAGCTGTCGGTGTTCCAGAGGAGCTCTGTGCGTACTCTGAACACTGGAAATTTTCTAGTACATACTGAGGTGCAAGAGTCCATAAAAAAAAGAAAGATTATGCTTATTGCAATATGTAGCAGACTCTGGTCTTGGACAATACAAGTTAAGTTATAGTGTAGGCATCAGAGCAGCAGTCAACCTTATAACATTCTGGAGGGTAAAGGTGTGTTAGTTTGCATAAGGAGATTTTCTATCACCAGTGAAAGACTCAAGGGAGAAAACTGCCTTGAATTTTAAAGACAAAATAGGCTAAGAGATAAGAAATGCTGTCACACTGGGTCTTAGAGCCAAACACGTGCTTTTTTTGGGGGCAGAGTTGGAAGAAGCCCAAAAAGATGAAGCAAGGTAATGCCAGAGCTGCTGAGCCAGGAGTAAAGGCAGCAGATGGAAGGAGACACAAACCTATATCTTTGAAAGCAAAAAAGACTGCAGTACTGAGGCTGAGAGACTCTTGACCCACTGAGTAAATGATTACTCCTCAGACTTTGGGGAGCAGCAGGAAAGGTGAGCGAAGAGTAAGAAAAAATCCACCTTATGAAGCAATGTTGGTTTATAAAGGTTTGTAACCTTTTGAAAGAAGGTTTATAAAAGAAGACAGAGCAGCACAATCTGAAATAAGGGTCATCAGCCAGCACAGAGTTTAATGCCCTCTTGCTCACTACTAAATGACATGACTGTCTCCAGACAGGCTTTCCACTGCAACCACTGAGCCAGTGACTTTGCTCTCCATCCGAATCTGTAAGACAGAGTCTGTGGCAGTGCCTGCTGCAGGGTACCCTGCATGTGAGGGACTGCAAGTCTGCATACAGCAATGGTCTCTTCCCTCTCTCTGGGGCCCCTCATTTGACATGACTTCAGCTGTGGACAGAGCAGGTTTGTGATACTCCAAGGTAATGTCCACTGTCAAACCCCCATGGCCTGGCCTGTGCTGGCTCATGGTCTGTGCTGCTGCTCAGCACAACACATCAGTTGCTTATTCCCAGGACCACTGTGCATGAATCGTTACTGGAAGATGAAAGTGGAAAAACCCTGGAGCAGTAGGACTGAAAAGCATGGCCCAAATAGCATGAGCCCCACCACTTCTGCAAGTGTCAGAGAATGGATGATTCTGGATCACTCTGGGATGGAAGTGTAAAAAAAGATCAAACCATTTTCAGGTAAACACAGGGAAATTTATGTGTCCAAATAGACGGGGGCAATGTGGTTTCAAATTCCCTTGGATACCTGAGATACCTGCACAGTTAGTAGACCTATGGAAGACACACAGCCTTCTGGAAAAGCACATGTAAACAACATTAGATACCCTTTGCTCTTTAAAGTTTAATGCTTATCTCTAGGCACCTAGATATCATTCTCAATGTTTGACCAAAAATGTTGATTAGGTATTCAGGTTCTTTTAAGTGACATGCACAAACATTTGTAACCTCTGGCACTTCAAAATAATTGCGTATTGCACTACATAATGGGAATTGACTATAGTACTGCAATTATCCATATCCAAAAAAACCTATCACCTCAGCTCAATCATTTATAAAGGAAAGAGTGATGAGTTAACTTAAACTGGTTTTAGTAAACAGCTTAAGCCTTATGGGCTGGAAGCCACTCTTTTAGCTGCTCCACATTAGGCATAACTTGCCAATTAAGTTGGGATAATGAGTACTTTGAGCTAGAGAACAATACCAGATATAATTTCCTTGCCATTTTTTTTTTTAAATTTTAAATTTTAAGCGTAGAGATACATTATTGTTTGAGAATAAAGAAAGAATAAAAACCATTACACACACATGCCCTCCCGTGCCCCCAAGGATCCAGGTGCACTCTGCTGATGGCTGCTGAGACTGAACAAAGAATCAGGTGGAGGTCTCAGATTCCCTCTTCACTTCAGATAAGTGATACACACTTTCAGGTTTTCACCATCTCTGATGACAAGCAGCAAGATTTCCAGACATAAGATTGGTATTTGGTATGGACCACAACAAAGAGGAACAGTATCTTCCCAGATGCATTATATGTGATGTGTCAGTCACTGGTTTTCTTTTTTAAAATCTTTTTTATTAAGAAGAAATTCAGCCATCAGCAGTGTAGCATATAAAGCCCTACAGGGAGCAGGAATAGTAATCTTTTACAGTTTTAGGGAAGAAACCCTTGAACTACCACAGAGCGATGAAAGCATGTAGAACACCAATAACTGCGTGGCAATGCCAGTTGAGATTTGCTTGTAAAAGAATCAAGTATCTAAAAGCGTAACCAATATAGAAGCTTTTATCTTTTGAAAAAGATTTTAGATGTTGGTAATATATTTTGCAAAAGGTATGAGGAGAACAAGGAATGACAAAGGGCACATCCATAACAAGGATGAAAGAGCAGCATGTATAGAAACTATTAGCATTGCACAAAGCAAAAGAGAAGCATTTTGGTATTTGGAACCTGAACATGCCACGGGGAAATCACAACTGGGTGCAGTGCAATCACTGCTTTTCAGCAATATGCTTTCTCAGACCCTTCACAGATTTTCTTTCCTGAAACAGCATTTTCACCCAGTTACCAGCTTCTCTGAAGCTTCTCTTTCTGCTCCCAGAAACATAACTTTTCCATTTCTTATGTTTCCTGCCTCCCTCTGGCTGATTACTTTTCTTGTGTTCAACTCATTTTCTCAGGGCTACACCCTCTTCCTTCTATTACATGACTAATAATTTTTCTTGAGCTTCATCTCCTCGAACCTTTGGGTCTTAACTGTGAAGTTTTCATTGTCCTTTGCCATCTTGTAAATCTCTGCATCTGCCTTGTTTGCTAAGCTTTTCCAATCTCTCCTCATTTTGGTTTAACTACCTACACTTTGATGATCAGCTGGATGTTGCTTTTGTCACACCCCTGCATTCCCAGTCCCACCCCAACCCAACACAGACTCACGCTTTTTAATGTTCTGAACTAAAGGACATTTTAGCTAGTTTGCAAGCACAGATTTTAGACTCAAAAGTGCCAGTATGTTCAAATACTATTGCTCTTGTACTACCCTTGCTGCCTCTCTTGTATATCTCAATTCCACAGGCAGCTATTTGATCTCCTGTTACTTTTAATACTGATTTTACTCCTTTCTCAACAGCACCCCATATTCTGGTTGTCTCCCACACAGTGAGACTACAGATATTCACACTTTATACCACCAGTTATTGTAAAAACTACAGACTGAAGATTTCCCAGGGCTCTTTGGCTGACCATAACCTGCTGATTCACACTCTAACATGTGCTTTAAAGGCTAGATGTATGTCTGCACTTTGCATGCAGAAGCCCTTCAGCTGGCTCTACCAGAGCTAATGCCAAAGGTCGAGTACTGCATTGAGACCCTGCTGAACATCTCTGCCTCCTCCATCTTTGCTGCTGTCCTTTTGGCAGTTTTCATGGGATGCATGCCGCCTGCCATGTGGATTTCTGGAGAAACCAGATGTCCTTCAGGGGCGTAAATGTCTGCAGCAAAACAGCCAGAAGACTAATCCTGAAATGGATTTATGTGTACCGTGGCCAAATGGATTTTCTGTTTCGTAACAACACCTCTCACCCAGCGCAGTGGATGGCTTCTGCTCTGAATGTTCACCCATGCATCAGCAACCCTCCCTCTCTCATGCTGGAGAAGTAAAGCAAACATCAAACACAACCCAACTCAAGGGTGTGCTCTCTGACTTGCAATCTGCTTTATGAAGATGAATTTGGGAAGAAGTGCAAGCATTAATTTGTTGACTGTCTCACCCATGCTGGGACTATAAAAATGAGTCAGTTCAAGTTCAGCATGACCTATCTAATTATCTGCTGACCTGGTATGCCAAACAACTGCTGGGTCCACAGAAGGAGAAAAATACCCACTAGTAAGATTCTATTTGTCACCCTCAGCAGTGAAGAAAGCAGCATTTTTTTAAGGCAATCAGAGGTATTGCTACTGTTGTGCTGCTTCTGGTCTCTTGGCCAGAAAAAAGGATTTGAGTGGTGGCTTTGGCTGTCTCCCTTGCAGACTTAGCTCTGGAGAGTTGTCTGAGAACAAAAATGACAACCTCAGGCTTAATTGTTGTTGGATCCAAGAAATTTATTCTTGCATGTTTGGGTTTTATACCCAGAATGGATGGAGTCCATGTGTGCAATAACTCAAATAATTTCCTTTCTAATTAATTTTGATTGCATTTCCTGCCAGGTATACAAACTAGAAAATGTGTGGAAAGGAGCTGTGAGCCTACCTATTGATTCAGGTAGTGCAAATACATCCAATTAACCAGCTCCTTTACACACCAAGAGAGCTATTTCTTGTTTAGACTGCACTGTCATCTTTCCTTTCATCTTTCCACTAGCCCAAGGTAAAAAAGATTCTGCAAGGGAAGTGATTCCTCAGTTTAATTGCTGCAGGCTAAGTTTTCTGATTACTGGAGCTGGTTTAAGTCCCTTGCTATGCTCTCCCCTGCTCCCTGCAGAGAAGAGAGCTTTTGGAAAGCTGAATTTTTAAAAAAATATAGTCATTTAATTAATGCAATGATTAATCAGTGATGCTAAAATGCTTTGAAGAGGAAAAGTACTATATGAGAGTTGAGCAGAATTTTAGTTTTATCTGCATTATTTTCAGAGATAGGATAATATTTTGTTAATAGTCTGATTCAAGGGACTTCAAATTAGGGCATAATGAAGAAATAAAAATGTTATCTATTTTTGGAAAAGTAAGTTTAGGCTTCCAGATCTATAGCCTGATCCAACACCCATTGAAATTAATGAGCCTGTCTACCAACGTTAAAAGGTATGAAATTGGATGCAGAAAAAAGTAGCTTTTCTTTTCCACTTTGGTTTCTATTTTGTGTCCAAAACAGAGCAAGATTCTGACAGGGGTAGGCAGAGGAAATTGCAACTAGACATTATCCTGCTTTAAGTGTCCATGAAGGAATTGCAATTTATTTGCTACTCTTTTCTGCTTCTTTACTTGTGCTAGAATATTGCCTGAAACTCAAGAAGAAATTTGTCCCCATGGTATGGTCTGAAAGACTGATTGTTTTTGCATGCTTTTACATACAACACCATGGTGAAAACATGCAGATTCTTTTACTTCACATTAAGAGAAATAAAAGGGATCCTTGTGATCTTCTCTGTTATTAAAGGTTAAATAAAAAGCATAGATGTAAATGAATTATCTCAATAAATAAAAATCTTGTCAAAGTAGTAGTGTCTTTTGAGAGCAACTCTTCCAACAGACATCAAAACCACTTCAAGTCATACTGCAATGTTCATCTATTTTGTAATTACTTCAGTGTTCAAATATTTCTTAAGTCATCACCATGAAAGCGCTACATGGAATAGTGAGGATAATTAATCATGATGGCATAACAAATCTGAGGATATTCATGAGCATTTCACATTGCTTTACTGTGCACCATAAAATAAAATAATTTATATTTCAGTTACAAAATACAGGTTTAGTTTCTAAGGCTCAGTGAAATCATACACTAACTTCACAGATTTCAGTGGCTGGTAGAAGGACATAAGGGAAAAGAACAAGTCACAAACAGCATCAGAAAAAGTGATGGGTGTTTAAAAATTATTTTTAAAAACTCTAAAAACAATGAATCCATGAATGGGTAAGAATATAATACAGTATTTGATTTTTTTTCCCCTGCAATTTGCAATTGTTAGCAAATACCTCATGGAAACAGTGTTCATCTGTTGAACTAATAATGTATCACTATAACTTAACCAGACCATCCAAAGGTCTGCTGGGGTAATGAAGCTATAAATACATTTATTAGAAACAGGGCCTCTCACATTACTCATGTAGAAAGTGGACATGCACTTGGTTCTACAGGTATTTTTTAGAGGTCAATTAATTTTGCAAATATTACTAATGTTCTGACTCAGTTAAATTCCTGTTCCCAACAGTGTTTTACTGCCACTGGAAAAGAGCAAACTATATTGTAGTTCTATATTTTAAATCACCTAAAGCTACTGCAATATAAGTACAGTAAGTGAATACAGTAATTATGTGAGAAAGGATATGTACAGTGTAGAGCCAAAGGAGGTTCTGTGTTCTCATAGGAAGGCCAAAAATGCATCCAATAACCTTCTTTAACAAATGAGCAGTATATTATTGTTTTGACTACAACACTAATAATTCTTACATTTCTCATAAAAAAGTTTCTCAGCTCTTCTAAGACATACAGCTCATTTTCAGTTGTGTTTAAAGAAATTGTGTCAAACAAATCCTAGTCCCAACTGATCCATCAGAGTATAGATCTACTGGAGCACAGTTCTGTTCGTGCTTCCTCAGGAGGTGGAAGTCAAACAGTTCATAACGTGACTTGCTTTTGGGTTGTGCTACTGCTGATCCTTTCAAAGTAACAGCTCCAGGCACCACCTTCAGGCTAGGAGCTGATCAAGCCTTCTCTCTAGTGGCCCACAAAGAAACCTTGCCTCCAGACACTCATTTGAGGTTGCTCAGTGTCATTAAACTGTTGCTTTTTTAACCCAAGTCACAGCTGCTCACCTATAGCTCAGTAACACATGGCAGGAGGATTCTCAGGACTGTGTACCTACTCAGTTTCCTTTTCCTACATCCATGGAGATGAGTTGGCCACATGGCAAGAGTTAGAGAGTCCATATGTTAAACTTGTTCTGCTGGGCTTCATCTCCTCCTTAGAGACAGGCTGGACAGAGGAGACCAGCTTAAGGCAAAGCGCAAAACCTCTGAGATCCTTCAGGTTCACTGACTTCTCCAACACTGGCTGACCTCAGTTACTTCCAAAGAGAGGGGGAGAACTGGGCAAGTATTGCAAAATACTTCTTCCCCCTTCAGATTTATGGAAAAGACAAATCTGGCAGAGACCAGCTGTCTCCCAGGCTCCAGTGCCTTATTTTAAATGATCAGAGTGCTCTGAAAAACTAGGGAGGAGTCAGAGTGAAAATTTTACATGTACCCAGCAGTCTTGCTACTTCCCTGAGATGTGGCAGAATATAAACTACACTCTGCATTGCAGGGGAGGGATGGGAGATTAGGCTGGAAAAGATTTGACAAAACAACAACAGATAAACAAGGCTGAAAAAGAAATGCTCTCAGCTAAATGAAACAGCTAACAGGTCAGATGCAATGCTGACTTCCTAATCACAGGAGATTCAGGGGACAATATTACCAAAGGTAAAATATTTATTGATAGACTGCTCCTCTGAAAACCATTAAGTCTGCAGAATGTCATGTTCCCTTTGTGAGAGCAATCTTTGTTGTCAGTTTCACCTTGGAAAACTTTATACACAAATATATGACTTTGCATATTCTGATGCTAATAGAAGCATTTTCCTCTACTTAAAATTAGCACTGATGATTTGCTAAAATAATCTTGAGTTATGAAATCCAAATAATGTATAAAACATATCACTTTAAGAGCACCCTGAGTAGCACACAATCTAAGAGATCCTGTAACTTTTCTCCTGAGAGGAGTAAGTAATGAGACAATTTAGTTTTCTCATATCGCACATTAGATCCACCAAACAGCAGGTGAACTCTGAACACCACCATGGCACATTCTTTTGGTACACAGAGCTCATGCTGCAAAATCTGTAAATCTGGACTAGGAGCATTTTTATCTCTCTTAAGGTTGCAGAGAACTTCTCAGAAGAAAAGGTTACAGCCTGTACCTTGAATAAAATACAGGAACAGCCATAAAACAGCAGGGTCACTGATTAAATTGACTAAGCTCCCTATGTTAGAAAGATTAGCCCATCTCTGTTTGTATTCCCCAAAGGACTAAGTGTGTAAAACTGAAACGCAACCACAAATGAATGAGGCTCCTAGCATAGTCATGCTTGATTGTGGACCTTGATACTTCTAGCAAAAATTAAATAAATATTTATGCAAATAATTTCCTTATAGATTATGGAACAGTTGAGGCTGACAGGGTTCTCTAGAGATAACCTAGTTTAACCCCTCTGTTCAATGTAAGTTCAGCTCAGGGTTCTCTTTTACTCAGGTGGAATTTCCTGTATTTCAATTTGTGCTGATGAACTCTTGTCCTGACAGCATCACATCAAGAAGAGTCTGGCTCTGTCCTCTTTACATCTTCCCATCAGGCATTTAAACACTGTGTAAGATCTCACTGAGCCTCCTCTTTGGGCTGAACAGTCCCTGCTCCTTGAGCCTCTCCTCACAGGAGAGATGCTCCAGGCCCATAATTATCCTTAGGACCCATAACTTTCTCCAGTATGTTTGCGCCTCTCCTGCACTGCTGAGCCTAGAACTGGACTTGATGTTCCATGTGTTGTCTCACCAGTGCTGAGCTGAGGGGCATGATCACCTTCACTGACCTGGAGCTAAACTCCTGACAGCCCAAGGGCTGCTGGCCCACTTTGCTGCTGGGGTGTGCTGCTGACTTCAGGACTTATTTAGTCTGATTTGTCTTGACAATGAAAGCGATGGCAGCATAGTGGGTACAGCAAACACAAGAGCACACTGCTGAAGCCCTTTTCCAACTCTGGCCACTAACACAAAGTCCATGTAACCTGACCCCTAAACCTTCACTAAACCCTAACTCACTATCCCAGCACCCTTCACTAAACCCCAACCCCAAGCTCTGTCACAAAGGCCAAAAGCAAACCTGAAACCCTTTCTTTTATCCCTACCCCAAATCCTTGTTCTGATGGCAGCCCTAATCTGCTGTCCCTAACCCTAATCCTAGTCCTCACTGTGACTCCACCTCCAACCTACATCCCAAGGGCTTACCAAAAACTCTTCAAGGAACTCCAAACTCTGACCCAAAGCCCTTCTGTAACTCTAAAGCCTCCCCAGAGGGCAGGCTCAACCCCCAGCCCTAGACCTAGGCATATTCCCAAAGCCTCAGCCCTCCTTCTTCACGCTGGACATTCAGCCTCTCTCCTGACCCCACTCTCGGGTGCCAGTGCCCAGGGAGGTGGGAGATGGGCAGGGGTCAAGGAGGACAGAATGCTTCAGCTGGATCCCAGGGGGTCCTCGTGCCTCAGCTCTTGAACAGGGAGGACTTGGAGGCTGCCATGTGAAGCTCACACAAAGGGTGTGGGAGAGCTGGGCCAGCAAGGAAGGGCTGATTTTGTGGCTGTGAGTGGGCTTTGGGTGTTAGACCATGCTTGTTAAGCCTTTACCCTAACTCTGACCACTAACCCCAAGCCTGACTCCTAGATCCTACCTCTCCCTCACCTCCTACCCCAATCCCAAACTCTAATCCTTGACCCCAACAGCACAAATGACGTCTGAATCTATAACAAAACCCAAGACCAAGTAAGCTGGTAAAAGTACAAAATAAGCTGACACAAATGTTTATAATTGCCAAAAAAGAAACCAGCTTTTTTGGCATGATCTTGCTCTCATAAAGCTGAGCAGGAGCAATGAGGTAAGGCTTCATTTATCACTGTCTCAAGCAAACATTAGTCTTCACTATGTGAGAAAATTAAAGATTTTACTCCTGTTAGCCCTGCTTTTCCTGCAGCTCAAGCTGGTTCCCAGCTTGATTTAGCAGAAAGACCCAATTAAAATTCCTGCCTATGAATCAAATATGATGCAATGCACTAGCAAGTGGCAGTGGTCTTCCCTTTAACAATTATGCTAAATACTCCATTTAAATGGCACCATTAAGCTAAATGGACATTAAATATCATAGTGCTACTCCCAAAAAAATCCACTCAGATAAAATGAAACTTTTGTGAAATACATGAGGGAAGGAGAATATTAGCATGGGCATATCAGCTTTTGAGTGAGACACAGTTAACAGCAATACTTTGCAGCCACACATTCATTTAAACAAGAGCTCCTTATCTAATATAAACAGCAATACAAAGCACATTTGCAGTCATGTTGCATCAAATTTATAGCAGACAAACCATACTGAAAAGATTCGTTAAAGATCATTAATATAAAGCACTCTCTTACCAATTATGAGATATTCTACTGGGTAGCTCTTAGCTTCCAGATTTATCCACACACATATCCTTATCTTTGAAAATGTCTGAAATACATCCTTAGAACATATTTATTTCAAACATTAAAAGTAAATATACTGAAGAATATCTTGGAACCTGGCCCACTTTTCAGCTACAAAATCTTCTCCTGAAAGCAAAAATAAGTAGATAGATCTGTCATTTATGTTCAATTCTCTTTATCCTGGAATTACTTCTCCTTTCAGAGACTGAGTCTGATAATGCTGTCCTTATAATTCATAGAAGTATTTTACTTAATGTAGATACACATAAAAAATGATTTTATTAATATCAAGTAAATTTAAAAATTACATGTAGAACCAGAATAACTGAGGTTGGAAAGGGCATTGGGAGCTTGTCTAACCTAACCTCCCTGCCCACAACAAATGCAAAACCAATGCAATGCAAATCCATCATGAGACAACTGCAGATCAATAGAAAAGTGCTAAAAAAATACATGTATTATATCTCATATAGTTGACATAACACACTAGATGGCACCTAATAGCCCCTCTGCTGCTCTACTGTCAAAAAGATTATTATTCATAATCAAAGAAACATTTAAATACAATGAATGTGTGTCTTCATGTGTGCACATTTGTTTAGTCTCTTCTCCCAGTACAAATTTTAACTATATAAAGATGATAATGGGCAGCATTCTTTTTGATATGAATATATTCTGGGATATGAAGGCAGCAAGAGTATGCAAGAAAGATTAAGTAATACAGAGGAGAAAATATGTATTTATTGACAGAATGGAGATGGAAACTAAGATGGAACTGGTGCAAATAGGATGAAAAAATGTTCACATGTTGTTAATCAGAACAGGTACTAATGGCTCATCAATGAAATATAAGCATTTATCAAAAAAAGAATTTGGTAGATAACATGAATTAATTTCTGTAGACAATACTCTATCCTGGATCTATGTCCATCCTGTGTGACAGTCTGTTGTATGGACAGAAAAAAGGACAGAGGGTGAAAAATGTTTGAGGACTGGTTCAGATTTCAGTTATCTTGATTTTGGAAGATGGAATTCATTAAAGTCAAATGGATAATATTATTACACAGAAGCAGGAGATGATTATCTGCACAAATACAGATGAAGAACAATTTAGTGAGTAGCAATTCTGAAGGAAAGGATCAGGAAGCCAGAGAAGATTGTAAGATAGGCATGTGTTACAGGATGGGTTGCCGTGACAAAGACAGCTATTCAGGAGTGTATTAACAACTATTCCTGGCAGAACATACAGATGGTAGGTTCTCTGTGTAGAGCTTATGAAGAAATACCACAATTCAATGGCAGACTTCAGAAAACACAGGGACCAACCAGACTGAGTCCAAATGAAAGCAACAAGAGTAGCTAGGAAGACAGACTGAACTGACTGCCATCTCAGCTTTGACTAGGTATTCAGCTACTTTACACCTTCAACCAGCAAACAAGGAACGATGCTGTGTTCCTTATGGTAATGTACTGCAGTGGCACCATTCTTACACACTGCCTTCATGCACAACATACATGGCAGAGGAGGCTGCTACTGGAGACTGCAGGTCACCAAGAGATGGCAGAAAAAGCAGAGTCCCTGGACATATTGCCCACTGTATGTTTAGGATCAGGTCTCCATATGATCTACTTAAAGAACTGGAACAAAGGAAATTGCAAGCCAAGCATCCAAAATGGGAGGAAAGAACTGGTTCATATGGAAAATGTTATTGCTTGCTTGCAATCTGCTCTTACTAGCCTTGAAATAGAGTGGTTCACCTTACATGTGAGGTCCATCTCAGTTTCCCATTTTTTATTTACTGAACTAACATCATATTTATAAAGGGTCAATTAGGACTGAGACAGTTTCCTTCAGTGAGATAGTCTGGATCTCCAGACTATCCCCTTCCCTTCCAGGAAGGCACTTGTTCTGACAGATTTTGGGGTCACAGTACATCAGGCACAGCACCACTGAATTCAGGAATGTTAATCCATGAGGCCCTGACATTACTGAGGGCCTAAGAAGCATTTTATATTCTCTTTGACTAAGAGTGGAAAGGTTGTTTTTTGCAGATTTTGAAACAGATTTCTCACTCTAGTCCATCTGGAATATACCCTGTGGTACAAAAACACTAGCACCAGATGCTATGGAGCTGAACACACCACCATAGCTGTTAAATACACCTCTTGCTGTGCTGCAACAGTGTGTCTGTGGTCTTCCCTCTCATCCTTGAGTGCTGAAGGGCTAATAGGAATGGCTTTAGGAACAGCATTAACATTATTGGGCTGATACTTAGGATTGTTGAACCTGTTCACTGAAGGTATTGTTGCCATTCCACTGTCAAACTTGGGAAGCTGCAATAAGCTGTGTGCTTTTGAAACAGCTTAGCGGGAATTGGGTTGGTGAGAACTGAGAGATTTTGATGGTGACTGTGATTTATGTTGAACTTCATTTGTCAAGAGATTGTGTTTGGGTTTAGGACTTCCAAACTTGTGCTCAAAGGGTCTTGCAGCACTGGGTAAGGTTTTATTGTAAAGCAGTTGTAAGGAGTGAGTGTTTTCTGAATCTGTTAGTTGCTTTAACAGGGCCTTTGTCAGGGAAGCTTTCCTGAGGATAAGAAGTGAACCGCACCATGTCCTCTCCAGAGGATCTGAAAATGGCTGGCTTATTCTGAGGTGGAGGAGGGTCAGGCACAGAGTTAACTTCAGAAAGTGGATGCTTGTAATGTGCTGGGAGAGACAGGACAGGACTATCAATTGACTGAAGTTGTGTGTGCTGTATGTTGGAAGAGTGAAAGGTGGAGCTGTAGCTTGATGGATCGGCTCATAGCGCTTTTTACTGACAGGCCTATCAACTGATTCAGCATCAGTTCTTTCCCTATAGAATAACTGGTGAATCTCAGCTGATTCTGCAAATGAATTGGTTTAGTGGGCTCAGACTGATGGCTGGCAGGAACCGGCACACAGAGCTTATTTTCAAAACTCCTGCAGTCAAAATATGATATCTGCTTTTGATAACACCCTGTATCTTCTTCAGGATCATAATGGCTCGAGACTTTTGCTTGAAGTCTCTGTGGTTCAGGGCCCTGTAAATATACTCCTCAGATGAAATACTCTTTTAGCTTGTGAATGAGTGCAATACTTGCTGGATGATAATATGATCTTTCAAAAGGAATGAACTGTTTAACTTCCTGGTACTTCGAATAAAGGGAAAAAAAGAGATCCAAGGCAAAAACCTAGATGAGAAATGGCAGATTCACAATATGAATCCCCAGATCTAGGTCTCTGAATATTTTCCTTACATTTTATAACTGCACAATTCCTTGAGTACATTTGACCACCATCATTCTTTCTTGCTCATTGCCGTCTGCTCCTTTTCTTTCAGAATCAGACAAGGCAGAATGGTGAGACATCTTATCTTCCTCCACTCCTCTTCATAATCCAGGGAATATTCTTCCTCTTTGTGCACAGCCTTCAGGTGACTTGGCTCCTGGGTCAGCTGCTGCCATGGCCAGATGGCCAAGTGCCTACTCTGGCTCACCCATCCTGCAAGAGTTGTGCACACACACTGATGGGTCCATACTCAAAAGCACTGCTCTTTCCAGGAAGATTAGTGTGTGAACAGCTCACCTTGGATGCTTTCTCCTGGGTTCCCACTGCAATCTAATCCAGGCTGTGCCCCAGGACTGGTTAAAAAGCCCATGCCATCCTAACTTTCAAATTAGTACCACTGCTTCTGGAAGTACTTCCATCTTTTTGTAATAATGATGTGCTTTTTAGAATTTCTTGTAGTGGGTGATGTCTACACAGTTTCTGCACACTAATTGTATCTGACAATGACAAAGCCACACATGGTTATTCACTCACAGTTACAGAAACAAAGGCAAAATAGGCCAAAGTCCAACTCAAGAAGCCACCTAAGACTTAGTGTTTTTCTCCTCAGGAATGATTGAAGCAAATGAATTCTTCCAGCTTCAAGATGAGGTTTTTTAGTATTTGCTTTATAAATAATTTCATTCTCTTACTTTGGCGGCAACTCTACAACTAATCTCTAGCCACAGGGCTCTAAAGTGCAGCTTGTTACGAATATTGCCAGACTAATAGTTACTGATCTCTTAAGTTTTAAGTAGATTTTAGAATAAAATGGGGAAGGAAAGAGACAACATTTAATTTTCATGAGAATGTGGGAAGGGTTACAGCGAAGTTAATCTCTGACTTTTAATCGATTTTTGTATTGTTTGAAGATTGAACTAGAGGTGCAGTTCTTTTCTCTCTCTCTTTTAATAACTTTGCCTCAGCTTTGAAGTTTCTGTAAGCTGAGCACAGCTTATCAGAAAAGTCCTAGTGAATGAAAGATGCTTGAAGAGGGCTACAACTGAACGAGATGAATTTCAGTCTCCCTAGGAAGAAGCTGAACCTTTCAGTATAAGGCATATACATATTGAATCCCAAGGCAAAAGAATGGATTTAACTACAGTGGATAATGCACAAAAATCCACCCTCAGAACACCCTGTCTCAAAGGCTTTGCTTGTGATGTACTTGGTATTTCAGATTGTTAGTGGCTCACAAGAGAAAAGGAGACATGGCCTTTTCTTTGGGGCTTGATTTAGACATTGTGGTACAGAATTGTACAGCACAGGATAACACCTTTAGCTGCTGAAGATTTAATACCAATGTAAAGAAATTATACATGCCAGTTTCCCAGCCTGCCTGATACCATTATATTCCAAAGGACCCTGCTTTTGTCTGTCCAAGGAACACACCTTCTTTGTTTTCCTATTCTAATTTTCCAGTAAGACATGAAGGAATTCCCAAAACTGGTTGTTTTGTTTTGTTTCATTTTGTTTTGGGAGGGATGGAAAGATGGAGGGAGGGAGGGAGGGGGAGGGCAGGTTTTTAGTAAAGCAACAGTTTACAGTAGTGCAATAATATTAAGATAGGCTTCATGGTGGCTGGATTCTAAGAAAATAAAACATCTTTCAGGCTGTGGGCAGACCTCCAGTATGCAAGTGTGAAAATTTATCATTTTGAGCCTCATAAGCACTAGTGGGGCAAGTCAGAGTTTTTCACATCTCAGGCTGGCTGCTCATCTGACTCATTTGAGTTTGTTGTGTTTAATGAAATTAGTCTGCAAGAGGAAACAGTAATCCTTTTGCTCCCCCAGTTCATTCTGACAGATTAGTCAGGCAGTGCTGACTCAATGTAGTGATGTGCTAATGAGGGGCTGAATAGAAGCCAGAAGCAGGAGGATATTGTGTCACTGACTGGGTCACAGTGAATTACCACGGGTTAGCTTAGGGAACTGTAGCCTCTTCAACAGGCTAACTCAATCAGCTGAGAACCTATAATTTTCAGAGTAAAAAGAAATTCCACTATTAAAAATTGAACTGTATTATAAAATATATTTAACATTAATTTATTTTTATTAAATATACTTAATGGTGTAAGTACAGTATTTTCAAAGGATCAAAGTGAATTAACTGGCTTGCAACTCTGGTTTTCATAATAAACTGTTAGTTCCTTAAAACAGTCCATTTAATGCCTATGTTATGACTGAAAACAGAAATTCAGTTCTTATTTTACCATCAGGCACCTAAGAATTTTATCCAGATGTTATTAACATGGTAAGAATAACTTGTACTTTCCTTTTACTCTCCTATTTAATTAAGTGATTTAAAGTAGACTTGAACATTGTTTGGCATTGTATGGTAATTAGTACCTATGCAGCCTACTCACTCTATCTTAATAATGCTGCTTTGTTACTCTGAGTTGAATCCTGCTTCTGAGGAACTTGATGGAAAAATTCCTTCTAGCTCCCATGAGATGATAAGGCTGACAGCAACAAGATTTTCTTCTAGTTGTTGCAATTGTATGCCATAATACAATGTGTGTTTTACATGAAGAGAGTAATTTTCTACATGCACGTGTACTCCTCAGCACAGCTTCTCTTCCTCTTTGGTGCAGCTTAAAGGCTGGAAGAGAACCCACCAAAATATATATGAACACACACTACCACATACATATATAGTGCTGCAGTGTGTACATATTAATGTAAATAAAGATTAGGTTAAAGGAACTCTACATCACTTTAATATGCGGGTACTTTTGCAGATTATATTAAGAGGTGAATTTGAATAAAGTTATTTTAAATGACAGAATAAAAATGCTTTTGTACATAAGAATGTTCTGATTACATTTCTTACAACCATTTTTTTCCATGAGTTTGAAATAACTTAAAATTCATGTTATTGCTACACAATGGAATAATGTATCAGATGAGAATGTATTAGTCTACATGTGGTTAGTTTAATAATAGGCATCACTGTTGAAGACTAGAGAAATTACATTTACTTCCACTGATTTGAAAGTAATTAATTCCAAAGACAAACTTAAATGTTAGGAAAAGGTTTTTCACCTAGAGGGTGGTTGGGCACTGGAATAAGCTCCCCAGGGAAGTGGTCACAGCATCAGCCTGACAAAATTCAAGAAGAGTTTGGACAATGCTCTCAGGCACATGGTGTCTCATGGGGATCATCCTGTTCAGGGCCAAGAGTTGGACTCGATGATCCTTGCAGGTCTCTTCTAACTTAGGACATTCTATGACATTCCACAGTATTTCCTTTTTAAAATCTGCAAGTATGGTGCCTTACTAAAAATGCAACAAATGGAGCTACTATTACAATTCCCTCTGGTAAATAAAGCAAACTTCTATGTTTGAGTGAATTTAGTTGCAATTATCCTATTATGGCCCTGATTCCACAATAACATGGTTATTCCCTGAAGCTTATATACACTGCCACACTGAATCTGTGGTTTAAAATTCAGTGAACCTTGTCCTGAAGTAACTTAAGTATCTGCAATGATGTCACTGAGGTTAAAGACATTTAAATTGCATTTATCCACTTCTAATTTAGGAATTAGAGACTTTACACTGCTTGAAATAACAAATGTGGCAGTTTACCCTTACTCCATATAGTGTCCTTACTGAGATTTTGACCAGATAAGTAGATGATGTGGTGGGCAGAAAACTGCTTGGACAAAAGGGTTTCATTGCCAGTATGAAACCCAGCTGGCAGCTGGTTACTTAGAGGTGCCCCGTAGATGGTGGTACTGGGGGCAAGATTCTTTCACATCTTCATTGCCAGCCTGAAGGACAGGACAGAAAGAAAGACTGTGGACCATGTATTTACTAGTTCTCCCATGTGCTGGGACAACTAGTCAATACGCTGAAGGGCAGGACTGCTATTCAGATGGACAGCTGAACAGCAAACTCAAAGTTCAACAAAGGCAAATGCACTCAAGATTAAACAAGCCCCTGTACCAGCACACAGATGGGTGCCAACTGGTTAGAAAGCAACTTTTAAAGAAAAAAACCCTGAAACCTAGAAGTGCTGGTAGAGAAGTTGAGCATGAATCCAGAATGTGCCCTTGCAGTGCAGAAGGCCAATGACATCCTGGGCTTTATTACATGGAGTTGGCCAACCCAACAAAAATATGATTCTTCCTCTCAAACAGTTCTGCACTCTACACCTAGAGTGTCACATGCAGTTTTTTTTCTGCCCAGTACAAAAAGGCATTGCAAAATACTGGAACAAATTCAGTGGAGCACCACAAAGTCAGCTGGGGACTTGAACACCTGGCAGACAATAACTGCATCATCAGGGCCTTAAAGGAAAGTTATGGAGAGATCTTGCTATTGTTTACTTCTACCTAATGGAATGGTGTGGAGAAGATGGGGCCAGAATTGTCTTAATGAGTTCCAGTTTAAGAAGAAGAAGAAGCAAAAGACACGCTGGAATACAGGAAATTCCAACTGATAGAAGGAAGACTAATTTTGCTATGGTGGTGGTCAAACAACAGAAGAGGTTGCCCAGGAAGGTTGAGGAATCTCCATCTCATCTGCTGGATAAAGTTTGAAGCAACTTTCTGTTACTGAACCAGCTTGACCTTTGGAGGCCCCTTCCAAGCCAAACAGATCCAGTAATACCAAATTTTGTCATTATTGCACTTGCAGACTGAAGCCTTCCCTACAACCTGAAAAAGTTACTTCATTTTTAAGTGTATTTTCCAAAGTTACCCAATTAACCTAATTTTCTAGGCTTATATGGACTAAAGGAAGTAAACTGGCACAATATCATCTAGTGACCAAAGGAATTTCATAGTACATGTATTCCAGACTGTTAGCAATTACTTAACAGCTGAGACCACAAAGACAAGCAATTTTGAAATTCATTGCTGTTTCCTTCCCTGCACATTTATCAAGGTTTATAAACCATCAGCAAGGTAGGTTTTATTTCTATTTCTTTTTGTAAGGTAAACAAGCTTGTCAATCTACTGACAATTCTCAAAACTATCTCTCTAAAGGTGTCTCTCTGATTATGTTTGCCTAAAATCTTGATTCTGGAATACTGGAATGATTGTATCAGTTATTTAGTCCATTTTTTTAAACAATAAAGGCCTTCAATTTTAAGTGCTAACAACATGCTATTTTCTTTTGTCTTAACCTGGTCTTTCAATTTGCACTGCTCATATTACACATCAATACAAAAAGCATGGATTTAAGCATTAATGCATCTTAATACTTTCTTAGGTCAATTCCTGAAGTCCAATCTATCATTATAAAATATCATATATTATACATATATCAAATTGCTAACTCTAGGGGGTAGTCATTGAATCTTTTTCACGTTCACACAACCTCTTGCATAATACAGCCACAAGAGGAAGCAAAAGGAAAATGGAAAACATAGTAACACAGAAGATTGTATCAGCAATACCAGATTTTATAGAGATGCCATGGAGAGATCAATGGGGCTTTGAAGCTGATTCTGAAGGTTCTCTAGGCTTTCCTTGGGAGCAAAACTACATTTCTTTACTTTTGTTTAATTGAGCCCATCGAGATATTAAGTAGAAGAATCACAGTCTTACCTTATGGAATTATGATAATAAGGCCCCTCAGCAAATTGATTATTCCCTCACTTATCTCAGATGATGAGAATTTGTTACCCTTTTAATATTTTGTAACTGTGTATTGCAAAACTGCTGCTGTTCAATTCCACCAGTTACAAGCATGAAACAGCAGATTTTGATTTTGTAAAATACTGCTTGTTAAGCAGGGGTGGAAGCAGATTTTTTCTAAGACTTGTTTAACCAATAAAGAAATATGAGTCCATAAATTACCAGAAACCTAAGATATAGTGACAGTGCTACCAGCCAGTCCCAGCCAGTGCCTTCTGAGAGGCTACATGTGCATAAAGGTACAATATTAATAGGAAATACAAGCATTCATTTGCAAAGGCTGCAGCAAAAGACCATTATTCTGCTTTCTGTAATAAAGAGGATATTTGAAGTTTTACTAGTGTTACCTGAAACAAGGGCCTTTAACACTGAAATCATAATAAATGATGGAAACAACCAGGGTATGACTTGGCTCTTACAAGTGAAAACATCCTACATTGAAGTACTTTATGAAGACAAATTAAACTGTCAGAAAACAGAAGCCTCTGAAGATGGCATGCAGAAGCCAACAAGTGTTGTGACTGACTGCCTTTTTTATATCCATCAATGACTAAACCAGCACATGCTCCACAGGTATTTTGGCACAGAGTACATATAACCCAACAAAGAACTACCATCACCTTCTGCCCATACTGGGCAAGTGCTACGAACCAGAATACTGTGTAAGCACCCAACAGTCAGGAATAGAAAGAATAACTAAATTCAAATTAATTGCACTGAGATTTAGTTAAAATGCCAGTTTTAAGAATCCAGACATTCACAATCTTTCCTAATCCTGCATTCTTTGAACACTAACTCTCTGGTATCTTCTACCTTTGCTGTTGTCCAAGTTTCAGTCAAGGACAGAGTTAATTTTCTGAGTAGCTGTGATGGGGCAGAGCCTGGAGCTGTGTAGGTGTGGCCAAGATATGGTGTTATTAAACATTATCATTGTCTCAGGCTTGAGGGAAAAAGAAAGCATGAATGTGGACAGTCTGTCCACTGTTTTGTTCACCGTCCTGGTTGGAGACCAATTTTTGCCTGTAGAACAGCCTCTTTTTGTACCAATTCTGTATCTTTTTGTTATCAACTTTGTTGCTGTTCCTGTTACTGTCTGTCTTCTTATCTCATTGTGGTTTCCAGTAAATTGTTCTTATCTCAGCTTGGTATGTCTGCCATTTGTCTCTCACTGGAGGGGATGGGGACAGGGAAGCAGCTTGTGGTTTTTCACTTCAGTGGGAGCACTAAATTAAGGAATACCATTTCTAAACCCTGACAGTTGCATTTTTATTCAGTGAAAATGAGACTTTCTATGGTGCATTTTTAAATCTAATAGACGATGACAAACACATGGGTTGCATATTTGCAGGTATTTTATTTCTGTGTTAGCCTACAATTAGTCCTCCTGTGCAAGGACATAGGTTAGGTCCCTGCAATCAGAATTTTCTACCAGTATTACCTTTGTGAATGAATGCTGTTCGGGTTTTGTCCTTAACATTTTTCCTTTTCAAACACTCTAAAACATGGAGAAAACTTTGGGGACACTAAAATACAAGTGGAAGTATCTCTTAAAAGCCACACGAGGTGAGGGGGACATTGTGTGCTGCCCACTTCACCTGTCAACATCTAACCTGGGAACTAGGATTGAATGAGATTTTGCAGGAACAACTGCACTAATTTAGAGAGTGCATGGATGTAGATGCACAGAGAAAATAACTGTTAATATGACTGAAAGCCATCTATAAGTGGTTTAAATTTAATCAATACACATTCATTCTTCCTTTTCTTACTGGTTTAAATTTTTTCCATTTCTCAGATTCCACCTTCAACATCTTTTGAAACTACAGTGGCCCAGACCCATTCTCAGGTTCTTCACACATGAGAAGAAAACAACATTCCTTTATCAAATGCTAATTCACCTGTCATGTTCTACTGTCTTGCACTGACATTTCATGAATGGGAATTTGAGTTACTTCAAAGAAAAGTGCTTTTAGTAAAAAATGCCATATATGTCACTTTTATCATTTAAAAGTCATTTAAGGTGATATGTATTTCAGGGCAAAACACTATTTTGAATCTTACAGAGAATAAAACTAGCTCGCTGTTTCATCAATTGAAGTTCATACAGAATAGGCTGGAAACATGTTTTGATACACTTATCTGTTACTGTAAGGCTGTCACAAAACCTGGATCTTCAAAGCTGTTTTTCCATTCTCATGGATTTAAAAGTGCTTTTAAAATTACTTTGGCAGTTTCTGAAATTTGCATTTCTACCTTTGTATATTTCATGTGACTAAATTATACGCACTTTTTAGATCAGAACTCCAAAAGGTAAGTGGCACTTCTCAGCACGAACGTACTGAGAAACAGAGATGAAAATTAATATTGCATTGCTTGAAATGTCAATTTTCTGAGTGAGAAAAGCAGATGCAGTTACAGTTTAATTGCTTGCTACCTTTTGCAGGAGAAGGGAAATGAACAGAAATTGTTTATCTCAAACAAAATGTAAGGTGCAGGTCAGGGCACTTTCTCATGTGTGAAATGCACATCAGTGAAGTGAAAAGGCACATCCCTCAGCTGGTTTTGGATGTGGTGGTGTTTTTGGCAGTCACAATTAGTCTAGGCTTTCTTGGGCCACCTCTACAAGATTTTGCAATTTTTATGACTTGCATTCAGAATTCAATCTTAAGTAATACTGAATGTAAATACAAAATGATAAAACCTCTAATAAAAACTTCAAGGTTTATAAACCTTAAAGCTCTATATGGCATCATTTAACATTACCATCATCACCTAGAGAAGCTGTCATGGTGCAATACTGAAGATGATTCTCTTGATTACAGCACTTAAAATAGAAATATAGGCATTTTACAGGCATTTCCCCACAGTTTACTCTTCTAGAAGGAACAGCTGACCTATGACTCGGCTGTGGTTACAATCTGTGAAGCATCTTGACCTTACTATGACAGAGATGAAATGATTCTCTGACCTGGCATTACAAGTAAAAACAGATCAGTGGAAGTAGTATTCCCCATTACCCTAGATTTGAATCTGCATGCAGTTATTTCTGCTGTTTTGGGTGACAATGAAAATTTGTAGAGCTTTTCCACTAATTGCCCTTGCCAAGTCTATTGACCTAATTAAAGGGGAGCAGGACAGTGCTTAGCCTGTATTATGAGAACAACTTCTGATGGAATACTACTTCCCTATCTTAGTGACACAAAAGTTGCCCACTCAGTCTCTGGCCACTTCTCTAGGTTCTCACACAGGACCCATTAGACTGTAAGATCAAACATTTTATGTGATAGAGATAAGTGGGATAAACACCTAGAGGTGCCATTTTCTTTCTACTGTTCAGAAGCCCAGCTGACTACATGAAACACCATTTTTTTCAGATATTTCATGGAAGAGAAAAATCCCTCCAAATCCAGACAGGTGTACTTAGGCAATAGGAAAGTTCAGATGTAGAAGTGTTGCTCGAATTCTGAAAGTGTTTGATCTTGAGTTTGATACTAAAAAAAAAAATTCAGTTTTACCAATGTTAGTTTTTCTCCTAAATCTTCACATGAGAGTATTACTTAATAAGAAATGACTGAGATTGAAAACCTTTTCTAACCTCTGTAATTACCAGGTCTGCTTGTCACAACTATATTTGAGGAAACAGAGAAAAAAAAGCAATATGCAAGCGGCTAAGGCACATGAAAAGTCAACGTCTCCTTGACACAAGGCTTTTACACCACAATGGAAAAAGTATTTAACATTTAAACATTCATCATGTTAAATTCTCAGCTAACTTATTTATACAACACTAAAAACCTAAAGGAGTTCTGATGTTGCTATACAGGTGCTATAAAACATCATAGTTTAATTAATCCTTTACTAACTTAAATAGCATCTTTCTCTTCACTGTGAAGAGTAAGGAGCACCAGTTATTAATGTATGAAAATATGTTTAATTTTGTAAATCAACTTCCTCAACTTCTTGATGACAGCCTGTTCTCATTCAGGTATCTGTTTATTTTTTTGCCCAGCTCAACTATCAAACACAAAAATGAAGTGCAATAAAAACGGACATACATTTAAAAATGGCAGGATATATTATATTGTCACCTTCTTCTGAATAAATGCCTGATTAGTGCTTTCTGGAATCTTCTGCATTGCAAATTTATGTCAATTTAGCATTCCAGTGACTACGATACTTTATATATCAATTAAAAATTCAATAGAAAACATCACTCTCTCTCACTGTCAGCAGATGCTTGTGTGAGAAATTCGGAAATGCTCACATCCAAAAATAAGAGAGCTGCATGTAGGCACTATTAAGGGGGATGAAAGCTGCATATTTGATTTAATCATCTCCCAATACATCCCCACATTCCCTATCAATGTACATTACTGGGACTCAGATGTTGTTCTTGTAACTCCAAAACTGGAAACTCTTTTCACTTAGAATTATTACTAATTCTAAAACAAAATGCAACCATGCTCTAAGATAGGAGGACTCCATGTAGCTGTTAATAAACCAGAAGAGCCATATTCTGCTCTGAGAATGCAAATACTTGATTCTGATCCATTTTCAGCCTCACAGCAAAAAAGCAGTCTTTCCAAACGTTGATATCACACTTTGAAATAAGATATCTGAACTTTCTTTGAGTGCAAAGCTAGGCAAGGTGACCCTGTGAGTTTCCTTCCAACATGAATTATTCTGCAAATCTAACAATTCATTAGAATTGTGAACTCCTGATACATCATTCAGTCAAACTTTCTCAAGTTTAGCAATAAAAATTTGAAACAAACACCAGGCACCCAAACAGACTCACACTGCTATGAGATCACAAGACATACACTGACAATTTACACACTTCTTAGTTGATTTTCATCACTAAACAACAGTGATATGGTAATACAGGGCAACTTCCATCTTCTCACAATAAGTAGTATCTTATTTTTAGACAAAATAAGTCACTTTCTGTGAGTCTCTCAGTCACCTATAAGGGCATCCAATACAGGCATCTTATTTATCTTAGACAATGAACTTCTGGACACCTAGCAAAAGTAAGCAGTTTCCAGCACCCATTAGGTAATAATTTCATTGATGTGCTACTGTTGATTTTTGCATGTATAACCGCATTACTGACAGACAAACAGTGAAAAGAGGATAATAATTCAGTACAGACACACAGTCCCCAACTCAGGAACCATTATTTAAAAATGAGCCCTGCTACAGGCTCTGTTTTGAAACCTAATTCAAAACTCTGTGAAGGCAGAAGAAATCATACCACTAACTTTACTTATCTGAATCAAGCTTTTACAATAACAGCTGTAACAAGAAAGTTTTAAATATTACAACACTTCAACTTATCCCATCAAACTTCATAGAATCTAGAGCCCTGAACAGACACCTGGATTCTCTAAACATTTTAAGGGCATAGATATGCAAGGACTTCTTTTCTACACAATATAAGAAGTCAACAAAAACTCTTAGGTGGAACTGTCCTCCTTTTTCCCAAGGGATTAAAATACTACCAGTCTCTAAAAAAGGAAAAAAAAAAGTCTTTTATTTAACTGCAAAAGTGCAGACCAAGAGGCCAAGAGAAAGAATGGTACTTTTCAATTACTAGTACAATATTCCTCCTAATCAGAATTCTGACCCAGAATGGCATTAGAAACCATTGTCAGGATAAAATGAAAGTGACAGCACAACTTAAATCACAAAACTGTGCATTGAAGTTTTATACATTTTACCTCCAGCTCTGCTTTCTCTCCAAAGCCCGTACTCTGTGGACTTACCACTGAACAGTACCAATACAAATTCCAAATTTTCCTTCAAGAGGAAAAATCCTATATTGTACATATTTTGCAGTACATGAATAGTGACAAATTTCTCATCTGGGGCAGCTAGAAAAATCAGCCTAACTTGTTTGAGAGACCACCTACTGCACTTCAAAATACCACAGTAATTGCCATTTAAAATAAAAGGTAACTGCCGTGCATACAGAAGAACAAGGAAAACGCAAATTCTGGGGATAGTCATCCTTCAAAAATTTCAGACAGGGATAGTCTGTACATTCTTGTTTAGGTAGAATAAAAAGTCACATTGTTTTTCAATTAACTGTATAATGCATAATCTCCTCTGTCAAAGAGGTCGTGGATAACAGCAGAGAGGAAAATGCAGTCTGTCTTTCAGATAAAGGAAAGATGAAGCTGGCTTGTTTCCCAGGACTGAATGGGGAATCCTGACTTGGAAACCTTCTCACATGCAGAGTGGGGAGAGAAGGGAGGCTGCTGCACCAGTGCTGGCTGGGAGAGTCCTAAGGACAAAAGTGTGCAGTGCAGGCTCAGGTAACCACAGAAAGTTCCCCAAAAGTCCAGAGGAGGACTTTTGAACCAGAAAGGTGTGGACGGCGTTTGAACCAGAAACCCATTGAAGGTTGCTGGGGCAGACTGCAAGAAAACAATTCATCCTGCAAAGATGCTGTTTACAGGAGATGGATTTATTTTTTACTTTCTGCCCTATCCAGCTGATCCAAGTTTCTTGTAATTGAAGAAAAGAAACTATATTGAGTTAGCAATTTCTGATAGCATGCCAACGAAATGTGGCTTTAGAAAATGGAAGTTTGCAGGTGCACTCACTGTAGGGAAGACAGTGGGACAGCTTTGGTGTGAGGTGCTGGCCTGACCAGCACTGCCAGAAGCAAGAGGTCTGCAGAAAATCCCCAAGTTAAAAACTGCATTCCCAGCAGAAAGATAATAATATCATATTCTCAATCTAAGGTGCCAGTATAGCTCTGAGGAACACAGAATGGTGGGTTTGTTATTCTACTTTCCTTTACTCACCTTTTTTTTTTTGAGAGAAAGGGACAGATGAAGAAGAGGGAATGAACATGGGAATAACATAACTGCACAAAGGTCATCAACATAGCTTTTACAGGACCTGTGGGATAAAAGTGATTTTCTTCTGCCTAAGTGAACAGTTGAAAACAAATAAAAGTGATTTTTGTCAACTCAGTGACATCTACAGGCGCTGGGGGTGAGAACGTAATGGACCCATGGAGAAGTTTAGCAGAGACAGAACCTGCTTCAAGGAAGGAAAGGAAGCCTTCCAAAACGCTGAGCACATGAATAGGAGTGGAAAGAAAAATGTGGCACCAGAGGGACACAGGGATGCTGTGCAGCCTAGATCACTGAAACCAAGGAAGAACAAAATGGGCAACATCAGTAGTGGATCTTCCCCTCAGCTGGGAGAGAGAAAAGGCTGAGAAACCTTTCCCTTGGGTGCTCTCTTGGGAACAACAAAGACTGCGTACTATTTTATGCAAACAAGGGTCCTGGGAAGTCAACTGAAAATGAATGTTGTCTAACCTGTGACCAGGAATGAACCTGGGCAGTGTGTTCAAGAAGAGAAAACTGGGTGTTGCATTATCTATTCCAGTACTAAGTAGGCCAGATTTACCATGTTTTTGAGGGCAGTTGAATTTTGGGAAGGAGGATGAATATGTCTGCTGTCTCAGCCAAGGGACACACGGCACAATGCAAATGCAACGAGGAAGGAGAAAAGAGCGGGTCCTTTTAAAGACATGGAGCATGCCTGAAATGAAACCCAGGAAGAAGACCTCAATATAAATAAAGAAAATGTTGCTATGGGGATGGCTCAGATAAATTATAAGAGAAGGCTCTCACCAGCCTTTAGCAATATAGCATCATAGTTGATAAATCTGTGTGGAAAACAAAACAGATTGGTCAATTCAATGAAGTCTAGTATGAAACTTCTGGCCTTTGAGAAAAGGGTCTTTTTGTTTCTTTTGTAGCACAGTACAGGTGAGCCTGGCTTTTAGCAAGCTTTCTAATATATTTTCCAGGTTCCTCAATACTGATTTATGGGCTGCTTGGCAGCAGCAGAATTAAATATATCATTCTCTGGCACATTTCAGTAAAAAAATGTCAGTCGAGAATGGAACGACGGCACCACTGAAAAGAAAGCTTTATAAAGGCACTAAAACTCCCCAACCAACTCAATCCTAGCTATGTAACTTTACTATATATACAGTTGAAAAATTCTCCTTTAGGAAAGATAACCTTTAGGAAAGGTTGTTTTATGGGGAAAATTCCAGCTTGTAAGGCAGTGTGTCACCACAAGAATATGATGCACTAACAACAATCAGAAAGAGAAAAGATAAATAGCATGTTGATTTTGCCTAGGCAGAAGGATGCTTGAGGAACTACCCCGATAAAGCACAAGCTCCTTTTGAGGCTTCCTTTGCATAGCAACAGCTAAGGCATCCTGCAATACATATACAATACACAGAAGTGCAATATCACAAACATGGATGGACTACAACATGAGTTGAAATCCTTGACCACTGCTGATGTTTAGCATTTCTAAAAATCAGCTCTAGCATAGGCCCTATTTGCTAAGAAATACTAGAGAACAAGAGCAGTAATGACCGCTATTACTGTTTCTTTGAAGTCCAATGATGAAAGTCGAAGAAATGAACGTACAAAGATCACAGCTGAAATGGTCCAAGAATTATAATCATAACTCCCCTGCCATATTGCCATGTTTGGACTGTTTTTAAGCTGCAGCAAATTACTATTGCAATTATGAAGTACAATTTCTCAGAATAACATTACAAATAACATAAAGCAGAGCAGCATCCTACAGCTATTATTAGCTGGCTACATAAATAAATATATTAGGCTATTATATTCACCAGACTCTTCCCACATTTTTTAAATTTATCTTTGCTTTTATGATGTGTTATTTAAGAATTTCATAAAATACTAAAATGTTGAGGTTGTGCAAATTTACTATCCATAATTTAACCAGTATTTTGAATGGCACACCAGAGTAAAACAGTCCAATTTTAAATGTATAGTGTTACATTCCTAAATGAAATTTGCAGATCCGGGAACATTAGTACAATAAGACACTCCTCCCAATATGAAAGGAGTGATTGCCCTGTTCTAGCAACTTGTGAGCACTGCTGTAAAGAAGCATTAACCCTAAGATAGCACTGGATGCAAATAATAAACATTATGATAACAGTATCTATTTACATAATTCTGTCATCAAAAGCAGAGAAGAAATATGCTGTAATGATAAAAAATTAACAAGTTAGGAAAAATTAACAGAAAATATGCTCTTAATGTACAGAAGTAGAAATAATCTGGTTATGATTGTTGAAATAGTTAAAAATCAAGGAAGTGATTATTTTTCAAAGACAGAACATGAAAATAAAAGCTCAATGACCCACAGTGTTTGGATGAATTTCAGCTAAAAAAACCCACTAAAAACCTGAACAAAATAAAACCCCCATATGTGTGCTTCCTGTATGATCAGAATTTGGGGCAATAACGATTTACATGAATTATTGTCCTATTCCTTAAGACCATATTTGCTTGTGAAGCAAGAGTCTCCCAGGTCTCTTGCTGGAGCTACTAATCTGCCCTGTAAATTCCTGTAACCTTCCTAAAATTTTTATGACTTGTTACTTTATGACTCCAAAGTTATTTGCAATAGGTAATCTGAGGATCAGGAGGGGTGCTCTGCTTAGATCCTTGATCTGGAAGATGCAAGTGCTACTGCCAGCCTAAGAATGAAATGCTAAAGCAGAACAAAGCCATTGCTTTTCTTACAGAGATTACAGCCTGAGAGATCAAGAAACATTGCATGATGTTTAATTAATTTAACAATTCCTTGATATATACTAGCAAACTGTCACATAAAATCTGAATATGACACACTAGAGAAAGAATTAAAGAAATTGTTCTAGAAATGTGAGAATAATTTTCATTGTGCTCATTCTGCTGCAAACTGGAAAAAAATAAAACCCCATCCCCAAGCCCACAGTATATATAGATTGTTTGGAAAGAACATACCTATTAACTCTTTATTTCTGACATCTAAGGCCATGTTTCGTAAAGCTGTAGCGACTGCACACACCACCCGGTCATTGTCTATCCGGAGCAGCTCCACCAGGATGGGCAATCCTTTCTCCTTGCGGACGGCAGCGCGGATGTACACCGACCACTGCGAACACACGGGACACAGAGAGGGGACACGGTGAGCAATGTGTCACAGTTCAGTTCACACCTGAACTCACAACACAGCAAGGGCTAACAGAAGCACCTGGATGCAAAATTCAAAGGAGTGGAAATAATTGCATTGATGATGCCAGGCAACCACTTGATTTGGCAATCAGCACTTTTTTTTTTTATGGTGACAGAGAAATTAAATGATGAATTGACTTCTTTCCCAGCACACCTGGTTACATTTTCACGGCCCAAGTCTGCAGACAACTTACTTTTCACCAGCGTTTTGTATGCAACATCTAATGATGCTTGTTTACTGCTAAACTAACAATATTTATTTTACAAAATATGTCTTTGTATTACAAAGCAAGTTCAAGAGGTCTGAGTATTTATTCTTTGTTGTTACCCTAAGAATTATTCAGTCTATAAACATGAAAACACTATTATCATTTCTCTTGTGATTGTTAACTTTTTCAGAAGGAGAACTGAGCATAATTTCATGCCTGGTTTTGGCAGCTGTAGTGATCCTAACTGGAATACTATTGTACATTGAAGGGCCAGCCCTTCCCTCAAGAGCTGACCTGAGGGCAGTGTGTGCCTGTGCTGTGCCTGACTGCAGGATAAAGCCAGTGGCTGATTCTATCAGAGAAGCCTGTAGGCATCTCCCACTTGACAGCTGGTCATGACACCACTGGCACGGCCCTGTCTTTGTATCAAAGTGAGCAGAATGTTCTCATGTAAACATCCTTTTCATTTGACAGCAGAAATGATGAATGGAGTTGTTTACTTCTAAAAAACTCTTCAGGAGCTCTATAGATTATCACGTCAGTGAACAAGGGATCTGTGCAGTGTGTTGTAATTGATTAGGAAATCCATCCAGAGCTGTACAACTTGGGGTTCCCAGCACATAAAGGGGTGAAAGATCAGCTATACTACCCTGTTTTGCATTCTGTTGCTATCTCCAGCAGTTGCAAAACATAAACAGGACAGCAGCTGTGACCTTGTGGGTTTAAAGTATATGGGTACTGCCAAAGTTAAGTTGTTTGGACACCTGTGGATGCACAGGTCTCCTCAGCACAGCCCACTTCAAAACAAGCCATCCACAGGCACACATTCCTTTCACTTCATGTTCTCTTCTCTGCAATTTCCATAAAGTTCACATTCATGTTTCTTGTACTGACAGTTGAAAGGAAATTATTGAAGCAGAATGTCTTCTTCCTTTCCGTGCCATGGCATGGATGCTTATCTTGCCATTGTACCTGGAAGGTGAAGACAAGTTCTAGAAGGCCTTTGCTTTTGAAATATTTCAATTATTTCAGAAACTAGGATGATAAGTCTTAGGATTTTCTGATCTAGATGGCTCTTCTCTTTTGACAAAGACATCCCACTGTAAAGAATAATTACATTGCAATAGCATTACTCCATAGTCAGGCAGAGTAAAAAAAAAGCACATTCACTGTAAGCAGGCCATGCTTAACCCCTGCATACAGCCTCTACTTACCACAGCTGAAGAGCTCACTTTAAAAGCATCTGTTTATATCAGATATATGCCCTGAATAGCAAAAACCAGAATACATATTTATGATAAAAACAGTAGATGTGGAGATAGACAAGAACTCCAGTGCTGCAATGTCCATAGCAGAAGTTCATTCCAGGTGATATGATTCAGGGGAAATTGGGAAAAAAGGAACACAAACCAGAATTCCAGAATTTAAAGAGTAATTTTTATTAATTCTCGTCTGTAGCAACTATGCATAACAAAAGCCAGTTGGCTGGACTTTGCTGAAGATGAAAGTGATAACAGTTATGATAAGCTATCTTGTCAGCTATGTTGGACAAGGGGTTCTCAGCACCCCTGGGCATAATAATGTGTCTAAAACATAAATGTGCTGACATTTTGTGCTGCAAAGCAAACAGCATAGGGGAGATAAATGATAGCAGGACTCCTTGTTGATCTTTTTCAATGCTCTCTCCTCCAGTCTCTTCTCTAGAACCAGTGTGTAGGATGATCATCAGATAAAAAAAATAAAACAGATCTTAAGGATCAAAGAGTTTAATAGGAAGAATTTTGTGAAAAAGTTTCTTCCCTATACATTAATTTTAATGGGATATTAAGTATAAAGGATGCTACGGAAACAACAAATGGGTATTTCCAACCTTCCTGGCTTAATAAATATGTATTTAACTGCCAGTTAGATTTATTCTCACCTGCAGCTGGGAAATGAGCAATACCTCCTTGCACTTAAAAAATGCTGTATTTTGTACATCTCTCCCAGGGGAAGCATCTGTTGTGTCTGCTGTGATTACAAGGTGACTGCCAGCGTGAGAGTTCAAGATAACAGCGAGAATATTTTGAGAAAGAAGTTAGCCTGTCTGGTTGAGGTGAGAGTTCAGGCTGGCTGAGAGTATTCTGAAAGATGCGGCTGTTCATTGCAGAAGTAAATCACAGATGTAGCATCTCCAGAATGGGCTGCATGTGGAACCAGTGGGGGTGTTTGTTTTGAGAGAAAAAAACCTTATCTATACCTGTTCAATACCAGGGAGAATAAAAAATAATCCCTTAGATTATTCACTATATTTTAAAAACCTCCATTCTAAAACCTCAGTAAACAGTTTTTCTTTGATTTTTTTTAGCCACCTACCAAGAGAAAACATAAGCACGTGTTTTATAAAGCCAGGTTACAACAGACTTCTTAGGATGTAGCACTTTCATCATCCATTCCAACCCAAAAGTTTAAGAGGAACAAATTAGGAAATGTTTTGCTTTTAAGCTTAGAGAGAGAGTAGGAGACACTGTGGGAGAAACACTGAAATAACTCAGAATGAAAAAAAAAGAGAAAATATAAACCTCCTTACTAAATAAACAACATGCAAGCCTTCAGGATCTGTAATGAACCAATCAATTTGATTACAACAGTAAAAAAGAGAGCTCCAAAGCTTTCACAGGGGAAAGATCCAGACATAATTTTTTACAGATGCACATATGCACACATACATATAGAACAATGGGTGGAGTACGACAGAAAAGTTAGGTACAAAACCTCTCCTCTCTCCTGTGTACTCCTCTCCTTCCCAAGCTGTCTTTTTCCAGAGGATGTCATCCACTTTGGGAAAAGTTCACAGACTCCTCAATGTGTGATTTGCTATCATTTAATCTGCTGCTTCAAGTCATGAACCTTAGGCAGAAAGAGAGAAACGCTTTTAATTGTTTCAAAGGTCTCTGGAGAACTTTCCATGTGGAAAGTGGTATGAACTGTCTGGTCCTCTTTCCTTAAGCTGCCAATTAGGACAAGTCTCTGCAAGCAATTATGCTGCACTGTGTGGATTTCAGGAAAGCTCAAATGGAGGTGCCTCAAAAGGCTATTTCATTCTTGCAGAGAATGGAGAAATTGATTCAGCCTTGTGTACACTGATGATCCCTCTGTTTGCCTAAAGCCATCGTGTGGTGCCTGCATTTCCACATTGTGGGTCAATTGCTAATACGAGCTCAGTGAAGCATAAAAGCGAAGAGATGAAAAAATCATAAAAAAGAAAAGAGACAAAGGGTTTGTTGCCTATCAGTAGGTAAATGAGGCACTCTGCTAGTACACTTAATCATCCTGTTACTGCACAAATCAGTGGCAGTGTCAATGATCAAATAGCTGTTCAGTTTGTAAAGCAAAAGCATCCCTGTGGGAACAGCAAACACTTTAGAGGGAACAAGCAGCCAGAAAATAAAATCAAATCATTGTTGTTGCATCAGATTGAGGCTAAATTATCAGAGACAAGCACAGGAGCCAAAGTCTGTTCATGAATACACTTTACCAATAATGGAATTTGGGGGGCATAACTACTACACATCCCTTTGAAGGTAAACAGTAGAGCTCTATGTCCACTTTCATTAATAGCTTCCTTTTTATTTTCATCACAGTAATTAGGTAGAAAAATAGAGTAAACTTGCAAATTATTTTTTTGTTTGTCAGATACCATCTGCACAAGTGAATGCCTCTAGGGATTTAAGATTATATTAGGCTGAAAGTCAAGAAAAGAGTAATTACTCTAGATAAAACTCAATTATATTTTTCAGAAGAATTTAAAAGCACTTATTCACTTAACTCCTTTTGGTGTTTCATATGGTTTTCTTTATTTCTCTATGAAGCAGGAACACAGGAGACCAAATTGAACAATGAAGAAATTTCCATCATAAAATGAGAAAGAAGAACACTACCAAAATAAATTCCCCCTCTAAAAATGCAAGAAGCACCAACAACTGTATACACTTGACATTTTGAATGGATTCACTTTCCTGCCATTGACATCAGTGCTCCCCAAGTGTCTGCAGAATATTTCATCCCATACTTCAGCTTTGACTAGAATTTGGATTGTACTGTACAGTTCAACACTGTGACCCAAAGACTATTGAGTTACTGAATACTAAAAGGAACTACTGCGACATAAAGCACAACATGAAAGTTAAATCAGGGGAGCAGGCATGACACAGCAAACTAAATTACTCAGCAAACTAGAGTACCAGGAAGATTAGAGAGACTTGAGGTCTGCTATCAAAGGCTTAGAAAGAGTCCATGCTAACAGTAGTAAAATAGCAGACCATGAAAGAGGACTGCATGTGAAATAATCAAAGATCAGTGAGTAATTAAAGACTAGTATTTCTCTCTGTCCGATCAGACTCAATGTAATATACCTATCAGGAAAAAAGGAAAATATTTTTATATTCAAAAATTACAGATCTACTTTACTCAAAAAACTCTATTGGGATCCCTAAGAACTCACATCCCCTGACGGAGAGCAAAGCTCTGAAATCTTGGTTAACTCTCTGCAGTTTCTGAAGAGAGCAGAAAGAGACTTCCCAAGGACTTTCTGTCCCAACTGTGGTGTTCTGCTCTCAGAAATGATTCTATCTGGTATACTACTAGCAAGCTCTCTACATCTTTGTGTTGGGACAAGAGTGAAGTATTAACTACTTACTCTTTTGTTCCACAACCTTAGACTAGGTTAAAGAGAAAGGAAAAAGTCCAGTGGGTAAAGATACAAAGTTAAGTAAATAAACTAGAGAAAAATGAAAGTGTTAACAGATGTTACCTTAAGCAGGAAGGCAAAACCGATAAGTAACTGCCTTTGCACCTCATCATTCTTGGTTCTACAGAATAAGGAGGTATTAAGTTTCCAAAATCATCTGAGAACTTTTATGATCAGTTTTCCAAACATTGTAACTAATATAATTAAAAAAGAAAAGATTTGGGACAAAAGTGACACATCTCATGGGAAGAAAACTGCTTATAGTAAGGGATTACCTTGAACATGAAGCCACTATGAACTACTGTGCTCCCATTCCATATACAGATGGCCATGCTCATTTCTTTATGATATCTGTGATCCAAGTGTTTGCAGCAGCAGGTCTTGCTTTTTAAATACTGTCCTGTCCCTTCAATTTTGTCTTCTGTCCTCTAGAGCCAATATATGTCCAATGTATTAACAATTTATGTATTTATACAATGCAATGTATTTAACAATTGATGCTGCCTCATTTATGAGGTGTTTCTACCCAGGTAAAAATTCCTGACAGAACAAAGCATTGGGATTCCTGACAGAATAAAGCATTGGTTATTTTAAAAATTGACTTTGTTGATTACATAGTATGTTATAAGTGATCTTCTGCATCCCATCACATAATGATTCATAATACTACTATTTTGGAGAAAATGAAAGTAAGCCTTTTCACTGTAATCCAAGAAAACTTTCTCCTGGAACAGCCTGATGAAACTTCAAAGGGTTAATACATAAATAACTAGAGTCATCAGAAAAGTCTGGCAAAGAACCCACAATATGTCCTTGCCTGATAAGAGAAGATTGATAACCTAGATGTCTGCTGCTTTAAAAAATAATTACTCATTATCTTCAAGAGTCTGCATGGTAAGGAGCTTGAAACTCTCTCTCATACTGCTCTTTGAAGCAGCTGCACTGACCTTGTGCCTAAAATGGTCTCTTTTATGTTTTCAGTTTCCTTATCTAACAATTTACTTAATGGAACTCTTGCTCCTATGAGAGTCAGATTTCCCTGGCATGGAATTAACAAAATAAATGCAGTTGCTTGTGTAAGGAACAAAGACCAAGATAGCATCTAGCCAATCTCAAGAGATCAGGCCAATGAGCCGTAAACACCATTCACATGGGTATTGTACCTGTATGTTAGGGATCAAAGGCAGGGACATTCAGCAGTCTGACCAAAGAGCTCCTCATTCCCTGCTGAGTATGATCAAACACGGAACAGAAAGGAGAGGCACTAGAAAGAACCAGCCAAGGAACGCTGGAGTTTCCTGAGACTGATACTGACCTCAACAGAGCAGCACTTGCTCCTCATGTTACAGTCAAAGGATAAGAAAGGAGGAGGCTCAGCAGAACTGCTACCTTGGACTTGCAGAGGACAAACTCTGGTCTGTGAGGGAGATTGGTTTACCTTGGGAGACAGTACTGAAGGGCAAAGAAGTCCAGGAAGGCTAGATGTTGTTCAAGTTGGAAATCATAAAAGCTTGTTCCAGTTGTTGAGAGGAACAAGTCATCCCTCTATGTTAAAAGATGAGCTGGTGGGGAAAAGCAGCAGCCTGGTTGAACAAAGCTGGAGCTCTGGAAAAAATGAACCAAGTTTTTCCCTCCCCTTCAGAAGAAGGGAGCTCAGGAGGACTACATGGATGTTCTGAGCTTTCAGGGAGAAAATCAGAAGGGCCAAAGCCCAGCTAGAACTTAATCTGGCTACTGCTGTAAAAGACAACAAAAATATGAGTTTCTATAAATACAGCACCAACAAAAAGAAGGCTAAGGAGAATCTCAATCCGTTATTGGATGCAGGGAGAAACACAGTGACAGGGGTTGAGGAAAAGGCTGAGGTGCCAAATGCTTCTTGCCCTTGGATCACAACATCCCTGGGCAGTGCCACAGGCTGGGGGCAGAGTGGCTGGGAAGTGGCCCAGTGAAAAAGGACCTGGGGGTGCTTCTTGACAGTGGCTGAACATGATCCAATGTGTGTCCAGGTGGCCAAGAAGGCCAAGGGCATCCTGACCTGTACCAGCAATACTGTGGACAAGGAAGTTGGCCATCCTGTCATTAAAGCAGATGAGAGAGTTCATAAAGCCTGTAAAGTAACTGAGACAGAAGACTGAGTGCACAGAAGGGACTAAGCAAGGCTCAGAGCAGGTGTGCTATTGGTTCCAATGTAAGCCAGAAGAAATAAAGCAAATTTTGTTTCCTGGTTTTAAAAGATAGGTATTGCCTATTAAGTCATGATAGTAGTTTTTTTTAAAGAATCATATGAATGAAGATTTTATTTTTAAAATAGTTTGACTAAACTAAGGAAATGCCACTTGTGGTGACAACATTGTGTTACAACTGCATGTAACAGCAAACGGTATGTAGGAGCAGAGGCAATGGGCAATAATTGAAACACAGGACTTTTGCAAAACAGCAGGAATTGCTCCTTCACTTGTGAGGGGGTTGAACACAAGCACAGGTTGCCCAGAGAGGTTGTAGAGTCTCCAGTCTTGGAGACATTCAGAAAACCATCTGGACGTGGCCCCAGGCAACTGCCTCCGGGTGGCCTGGCCTAAGCAGGGGTTGGACCCGATGACCTCCAGAGGTCCCCGCCAACCTGAGCTCCTTCGTGATTCCATGAGTTCAGAGCAACAGGTCTTGCAATATTGCAGTAATGTCTGGCAGATAAACTGACATCAACCTAACTTCAGCTGTCAGATACACACAAAGACACAGTAATAAGGAGATAGCCTAATATTTCCTTTCTTCCTGAGAGGGTAATTTTATTCAGAAGGGTGCTTGGATGCTTGACATTGTTAACTCGAGGACATTTTGCATATAACTTTTTACAGGCTCAGGAGATTTAATGTGATAATAGCCAATTGACCAAGGTGAAAACTAAAAAGAACTTGCCACTTTTATTTTTACCGTCTGAGGAGAAGTACTAATGCCAGACTACATATAAAAAGATAATCTTTTACAGGATCACTCTTGTAATTTCAAACCATGTAATTTTTTCAATCCAAGGCATTAAAAGAAAAAAAATTATATGAAGTTGCAGAAAGAACTTCTGGTTTGAAGAGTTATAATGGGAGAGATTTCTTAATAAGCAGGCAATTGTCTTCAGAATAGAGCTGGGAGAGTCAGAAAGTCTCCTTTTTTCTTATTCTACATTTTTGCACAAATTTGGTTAAACACAAATTAAGTGGCAAAGAAAAATAACAGACCTCCCAGTGAAAGTTAATACCTAATGGGAAATAAAGAGTTTGCAGTGCTTCCAAAGGCATGTCTCAAACCTTATTTGTTCAGGGAAAACTCCAGCTAAGATGGATGAGGAAAGTGTTTCCCTAGTTTTATTATTTCATATTTCTAAGCAGCTTTAATATTCAAGTTCACATCAAGTATAATTACAAAAAGCCTATTCTTTGAAAAAAAATAAAAATCTTAGAGAGGCAATAAGAGGAAGCAAAGCCTAACCCAACAGCCATGCATTTCATGTGTTGCTCCTTCTGCCTGCAGGATGTTCAGGATATCATGAAACTACTGTGGTTATGATCTGATGGGATAAAATATTTTGGGAAGCAATGACTTCTCTAAAACAGTAACCCTTGCAGTCCCATGTAGCAGCTGAGCTCGGCAGAAGGTGGTGGGTGGGTGCAGCTCCAGGGCTGACAAACTGCCCCACTGCTGTCAGGCAGCAGCACTGTGCTTGGAGTGGGTATTGTGGCTATAGAATGTACTACAGGGGGACATGCAGTGACCCTGGCTGGTGTCAGAAGTCACTGTGCAGGGCAGCAGTTGGACCTTAGGCAATGTGATGCTCTGTCCAGTCTTTCCAAAAGACTTACATTGGCTGTCTCCACAGATATTATTCCAAAAGGGCCAATCCTATTTTTCGTGGATGCATCAAGTAAGCACATGAACAAAAAAGATATCTCTGTGTGGATATGCATGTAATTTTCCATGACAAAGATGCTTCTTCTCCTTCAGATTCCAATACCAGTGTCCTTCTTATGTGATTACATCTTGATGCAGAACAGTGAGATGAACAAATGTCTGTGTTTATCTGAAACAGTCGCTTCCAAAATAAGTTCTGCTTTGTATATAAGCTGTCAATCTTTTCCAAAACCAGAATATACACCAAAGTCATAAATTATGCCAGGTTA
Source organism: Melospiza georgiana (assembly GCF_028018845.1). Lineage (NCBI taxonomy): Eukaryota > Metazoa > Chordata > Aves > Passeriformes > Passerellidae > Melospiza > Melospiza georgiana. Next base: position 82,826,752 of record NC_080430.1, on the reverse strand, counting down.
AATTTTCACATTGAAAATATTCTTCCTCATACCTCAAAATCAGTATCCTGTTGTATTGATAAATCTTCATTTGGATCTCTTAATGTATTTGCCACCAAGATGCTCCTTTTCTGGTTTGTTACAGACTGTGCTTGGTGTAGTAATAATTGCACTGACCAAATATTTTATTGGTCATTATAAAAAACTCCCAAGTTTTACTTTGCAGATGAGTAATATATGTCAAGACTTTAGTCCTAAGTGTTTCATTTTGACATAGAAAAATTGTCTGTAAATATAAGTATGTCCCACTTTTTTCTTTTATGTTAGTATTTGGCTTTAGAAGGAATTCCTGCAACTGAAGCAGTCCTAAAATTGTCCCACAGATTCTGTTTCACCATGTGCATGTGTTGATTTTATGTGTATATATCCCTGAGAAACTATACACCCTGAAATAATGAAAACTTTCAACCTTTCTGAGCTATTAATCCTGAAAACTACATACTGCTGCTTTCTTTTTGTGCCTGAAATTCTCCAAAGCTGTCTAGGGGATTTAGACACATATCGTCTGTTAATTCTAGTGGTAGACATTTATCTAAATCCCCTACATAACTTTTTATTTTTTAAAAATTACTCAGGCTTCCTTTTATCTGCTCACTTTCTCTCTGTAATAGCACTGGCTAAGCACTGCCTGTGTTAAAAATATTACCTCCTGGCCACCCAAGAGGATTAGACGGCTTTGTACCAGAGGAACCAAAAGGGTGAAACAGCTAGGAAAGAACTGTGCAAGTGTATCAATTGCACTGTATTTTTTTCCAGAAGAGACTGTATCTTCAGTAGTGTGTGAGCACACCTGGTAGGCTGGGTGCTTCATATAGTCTGTGATTCTTCTGCTGTTAAAATAATGCTAATTGGAAAAAGCCCACAACTGCTATTGCTATTGTTATTAATAGCAACACTGTTTATCTTCATACAGTTTGCTCTTCTCTCTTTCAGTTTTAAGTTTCAGTAATCATAAAGTTCTTGAAAGAATTCAAGTAAAAAAAATGTAATTCCATTCTTTATACAATTACCATTTGTTGGAGGAACTAAAAAAATTAAAATCTCCCTTAGGAATAACCTCTTCTTTTAAGAGTTTTCTATCTTTTATTTCAGTAATTTTATATCTGGACTGCAGCAGTGGAAAGGAGAGGTCAAAAGGTGGAAACATCAATGCTTATGTAATCCCCAAAGAGGATTACTCCCCTCACAAAAATGGCTAGTATGACATGTGAAATTAAGGATATTCATTCTGTGTCTGCACATCCCTTGTAATAGAATTGGTGAATCTTTAGAAAAATAGAGCAATATGAGAACAACCCAGCTTTTCCCATGGTATCAGCACAGATAGTATTAAAGTCCAAAACCAGTTTTTCTAAGCCAGCACTCGCCAAAGAACTCTGCAGAGCCTCCCTTCCTCTCACTGTACACTTCTGCCAACTAAAGGATGACAGGTATACAGATTTATTAGAAATGGGAGAAGGGACACCACCTGGATTTTAGCACTTCCATTAGTCCTGGCAAACATGCATGCATTGTTTTCTCATTTGGACCAGGACTACACCCATTCCCAGATGGATAGTACACATTTATTACATTTTGTTGCCAGGATTACACCATCTGAAGCAGTCTAAAACATGAGAATAATAAAACCATAATGATTTTCAGGCACAGTGCTACATAGGAAAAAAATCACTGAACAGATACTTTGTTAAATCACTTTACATGCCATTGAATGCAACAGTCAATGACATATTATAAATCTGGTGGAACACCATTATAAAAAAAACCCCAAAAACATAATATGTCTTGGAAGAGCTAGTGAGTGTGCCAACCCAACTTCCAATAAAACTTTATGTGAAAAAGAAAACAACTTCTTAGTGCCAGTGCTAATATTTCAAAATGAATGCCTAATTAAATTGGTATTTACATATCACATACGAATGCCCAACTGCTTAAAACCCAACAGGATACCTTTTGAGACATAACTTTGATCAGTGCATTTCCCTGTACATGACTGTTTTCATTGCAAATGAGAAAAATTCCTGCTGAGAGTTAATTTAAAATCAGTGCATTATAGTTACACCATAGGATAACACAGTTAGTACTTTCAGCCAATTAAACCAGTTTACCACCAGGAAAGTTGCCCTAAAAAGTAAGCAAAGTTCAATGTTGAATTTTACTGATCTGTTCTAAATTTGAAAGCATTTTCTTAAATTTTTCACTGGACATACTGCAAATAATACGCAAAAGAAAAATGGTGCTTTTGAATACAATTGAAAAGTAGGATTAGCTGGAACAGAGTGCCTTGATTGCACATTTCCTCACTCATTGTATATAATTAATCATATTATGAATGTATTTTAATAATGCCTTATTTTTAAAAAAAGTAGATGCTAAGATTACTTGCTGTCACATCATTTATATCTTGCTCTGCCCTGCCCTGACTTCTCCTAAGGGACAGAATGCCAACCAGTTTCTGCAGTGACAAAACAATATGGATTCATTTGATTGTCACTGGTGGCATTTTTGGCTCATTTTTCATGGCTCTGTCACCCAGGTTCATAAAGAATTGCTTCTCCTTATTCTCCATATTTGGATATTGTTTTTCAGTGGCAATTTTTCATACTTGACTTGGCCGATGTGATCTTTGCTGCTGTACGCTGACATTTGCTATGATACGAGTACCTAGGACTTGAAATACTATCTCAGATTTGACTTCAGATAGTTCTATGAGAACAGAAGGTTATTCCACTACCAGAAGCAATTAGATACATTTATATCACCAGCCTGCTGTCAGCTGCAGGTACAGAACTGAAGAGGAAACACGTATTGGGTTAATATTCCTACCTTCCAACTCCCAGCAGCCAAGTTCTGCAGTGCCCCCGCTGCCCCCTCCAGCGTGTCTGGATTTGAGCACTCAGAAAGAAGTGTGAGGTAGGGTTTGACTATTGAAGGGTGCCACAGCATCTGGATTCCTTTGGGTGGTTCTGCACAGTCTGGGAGAGGTCCTACGCCATCCCACTGTTGGAAAGTATAAATCAGATTGTCAGCAAGGAACAGTGAAATACATTTGAGAATTGCCTTAGATGCAACTATAACATCTGTGAAGGCATCTGCCCATAAACAGATGTTCTCAATTTTTGCACATCATGGAGGAACCAAATTTCCTACTCAGCATTCCATACAGACGAACTATCAGATTGGCAGAAATCCCAATGTTTTAGCTAGCTGAAAAAACAAAACCACTTTTCAATGTATGTATTTTTTTTGTGTTTGTGTGGGAACAGAAGGCAAATGAACATTATCATAAGAGGCAAATCTAGAACTTGCATGGGGAGAAGAGATTTTCTTTTCACATCCATCTCAGTTCTCCACATTGTCTGTCTTCCCATGAGAAGAAAAACAGCACAAAATGCTACGATGAAAAACGAAATCATTCAAGGCCATGAGCCCTCTGTGCCATGAAAGGCACAAGTGTGACAAGTCTTCTTCAATGGCACAACTTCTGGCTTCTCACAATGAGAGTGCAGGAGGTACCAGCCAGCCAGCTGTGTGGTCTGAGACTCCAATGCAACTGGCAGAATCAGCCCTCACAAAACATGCTGTTCCTCTCATCACATGCAGAGTATTGCCATGAAAAACAACCCAAGTCTGATATCCAAAATGTGCGATATTTAACCTGAACAAATGGTAGGTTATTGCAAAAACCCACTCTTACCAGAAATAACTATATTCCAGGAGGACAGGGGTTCTCCTCTCCAGTGGAGCACACAACACTTGCACCTACATACAGAACATCTCAAAGGAAAATACACAGACTTTCTTTTTGCCTTTTAAACAAAAGTAAGATGTGGAATGCACTTTCAATAAAAATTTAAATGGAAATCTACTTATATATTTATTGTATATTTTGTTTTGTTTGGTACAGATAAATAGATTTTAATAACTCATGGCACTAATGCAACTGTTAGAAACAAGTCTGAACTTTTTAAGAAATACCTTTTCTAACACTTCTGACATGTCGACATTGTGTAACAGAATAAACAGTAAACTTTTAGTACCTTGGGTGAGAGGTTACTGTGCCTAAATAAACAGAAAATCTGTACCATAACATTAACATCCACTAAACTGATAGCATAAGTCAAATTACCTCCTGTTTTAAATCTGCAACAGTTAATTTAACTAGGTTTATTGTGAGCGTACAATAATCCTTGCACTGGGAAAGACCTAGAACCTCTTGTTTACAGAAAGTATCAACCATCATTTTATTTACAATAACGTTAAAAATAAAATACATATATTTTAAGGGACAATCAATCAAGTGTTCCCTAATAACAACTAACACAATTTCAAGGTTTTGTGTGATTAATGTCTTTAGGAATGAAACCTGCTATTCTTTTCTAAATTAAATCAGAACAAACACCAAAGTGGAAAGCTAGAGGAACCATTTCATACACATGAGCAGTTACCAGAAAGCAGCTCAGGTGTGAAACTCACTATGCTGGACAAATGTTATCATAGTTCAAAATAACTGGCATAGCAATGCCCAGTGGTGGTTGAGAAAGTAGAGGACAAATGCCTTCTGGAGAAACAATGCCTTAAAATGACACTATTATGGGGCTGTGCCTTTGAAATTTTTAATGCATTTCTGCCTTTAAACCAATAGATTGTTTTCAGTGCATGTGATTCAATTCTTCTTTTTCCTCCTTATAAATCACCAGCCTTGCTAGAAATGAGTTCTTTTCAGCTCATAAAAAATACATTAAAGCCTGCTTCTTATTTTAACTCTCAGAATTCAATCATTCACACTGTCAGATTTTTTTGAAAACAAATGAGAGACATATCTTACAGGTCAAATCTGACTTCACCCCAGGTTTAGGTTTTGCACCTTAGTAAGACCACTAATGAATGACTTGTGATGTCCAAGGGCACCAGTTCAAGTCTTCACTTGTCTCATTCCAACTTGCACGAATTATGCAACTGAAGAGTGTTTGTACAGGGTATATTATTTCAAGGACAAAGCACATGAAATGCATCAAATATACCAGATCTACCCATATGAGGGGGTATATACCTCTGTGGGGGTATGAGTTTTTTTTATGCTCAGCTATTTACACTTGTATGATCCCAAGGACTACTGAAAATCAGCTGATATAAACAGAGCTCCATATACATGTTCATGCTGTGCTGGTACATATAAAGCACTGGAAATCATCTAGCAGATAAATTAATATTTAATGTTGTTTTGCCAGTCTGCCCAGTAATGAGAAAACATTAAAAAAAAAAAAAAAAGAAACAAATTACTGCATTTCCCTGCCCTCCTTGCAACTCACTTTCAGCATGATTACATTAATTTATCACCAACTGAGAGGGAAGACCTTTTTCCCAAGATGCTGCGATGCCTTAGAGCCCATGTAATAATGATGAAAATCTTTGGTACCACACATGCATGCGCAGGGAAAGCACAGGAAATTCAGTCACCCTGGAAAATGTCCTGCAGTGCTCTCCACATGTGGTGTGTGTGCCCAGAGCAGCTGAGGGGCTGCACAGGGAGGGTGGCACTGCTCACCACGCTGTGCTGCTCTTGCCTGGGTAATTACCTGCACAGTAGTTGGTATGGAGCCATGTTTTCAATTTGTGCTGGAAACAGTGTTGATAACCCAGGGATGTTTTAGCCACAGCTGAGTAGCACTGACACTCGCACTCAGTAACACAGCCTTTTCTGCTCCTCTTCCCATGCCACCAGCGAGGAGAATGGGGATGCACAGAGCTGGGAGGGAATACAGTCAGGACAGCTGACTCCAGCTGACCAAGGGACATTCCATACCACATGGTGTCATGCTCAGAATATAAAGCTATGAGGAAGAAGAAGGAAGGGAGGACATTCACATGGGGTTTGTTTACCCAAATCACTGTTATGCATTGTGGAGCCCTGCTTTCCTGGGGATGGCTGAACATGGGAAACATTTATGCCTGCCCATGGGAAGTGGTGAATGAATTCCTCCCTTTGCTTTGCTTCCCTGTGGGGCTTTTGCTTTCCCCATTAAACTGCTTTTACCTCAACCCACACATTTTCTCACTTTCACTGTTCTTCACCCCCTCCCACTGGGTGAGGCTGTGTGGGTTTGGCTGCTGACTGGGGTTAAACCACGACACCTGTGGCTGCTGTGTCTGTGGCAGCCTCTTCACTGGAGGGCTTGGTGGCTTCTGGTGGCTTCTGTGTAGCTGAGCCCAACTGTGCAGCACACACAGAAGCTGTGCAGCCCAACTGCTGCAGCACACGCAGAACTGACAGGGGTAAGCAAAGAGCCTATTGCAAAAGAGATTTGCCTGATATCTTCATTCATTTATTTTGTATTTCACAAACATCAGCTGCCTGAGCAAAGAAAAGGATATTTTTCCCTGAGTGGTATTAGAGTCCATATCTAAAATAGTGGTTAAGGCATGGCAGAAGTTGCTTTGCAGTTTGCATTGCTAAATATTAATGAGCTGTGGCAGCATCCTCACCCAGTAAACACTTCTACCCAGTAAATTACTGGAAGAGTCACTGTACTGTTGCTGCCCATCAGGAATGATCAGGAAGGTCTATCTGAAATAGACTGAGGCTGCAGTAGGAGCCTCTGAAAAAGAAAAAACATGCAATTACTCTTCCTAGCTTATACCAAGGAAGAAAAAAAAAAGTCATAAACAAATATTCCTTCCAGGCTTCCCTCCTTCAGCTGAAATTACCCACATATATTGTGGTTGAAGCTGACAAACTGCTTGTTACGTGGGTGAGATACAAATCTCTCATTTCCTGAAACTGATGCAAAAAAAAAGAATAAAGTCTAGAAAAATAAAAAGCCAGATATCAAGATCTTTTAAGAACAACAGAATTTTGATAGTAAGAGTACTCCAATAAAATTTCCAAATTTTCATAATTGGAACTTTGAGAGGAGAAAAAGATCACTTATCGAGATGCTTTTCTGTGCTGCACAATAGATTATCTACCACCACATTCTCATTTTAATGAAAGTAAATCCAAATTTATAGTGCAATTGTACTAAATACCTGGGAAGGCTGCAACTCAGCAAGAGAAGTATATTCTGCAGATTTTAGGGTTTGTACTAACAACCTCAAATTGTTGGGGTTTGCTTTTAAATTGGTATCACATGACCATTGGTTTTCCTGTGGTAACAAAGAAACAGTGCTCGATTTGAATCTGTTACATATGAATTCTTCCTTTACCCCAGTCTGTACAAAATATCACTACTGAAAAAATCTAGGAAAAAAAAATCAACAAACCCAGCAATGTCTAAAACCATCTAGACCTCTCTCCAACGATCCCAGACGTTTGGGATGGTATGATTACACCATAGCTATGTCCCTTGAAGCAGCAGTGACAAAACTCACATGAGCAATTACACAGTGCTTACTAAAACCATCTCTGAAATAACAAAGACTTTTAAATTAAAAGGCCACTTAAGAGGACACTGATATCTCATCCTGCATGTCTTAGTGGCTGTGACAGTCTCTGCCAGCTCTCCCTAGACATGTCACTCCAATAACCTCCTTTGGACAGCTTTGTCCAAGACGTGAATTGGCCAATGCTAAACAAAGAGTAGAAACCAGAAATTCAGCAACAAAAAAATACAACGAAGTCACAGAGCTTGATTTCAGAATCCATGCAGCTGGTACTAAGCAGGCAGGAATACCACTGTTTACATCAAGTCAAACTTCAGTTTAGATATCCAGGCCTAAATAAAGGTGGTGAATATAAATGCAGGTGTTAACTGACACAGAGACTAGAGTAGAATGGTGGGAGAGAGAACAGAATAAATAAAGGTACCTTTCCCAGTTTGATGTAACATTTACAATTGCAGGAAAGATGTTTGAAATGCTTTCAAAACATTTAAATGTATTGAAACATTATAATGAATTCCAGATATTAATAAATCTAAATTTTACTTTACATTGTACATTACACGCTTAAAATAATTGTCAGTGCCTTTACTTAACTTTTTAATAATATGCTTAATATTAGCTAAGAAAAAAATAATAATTCACTTTGTATATTTTCTCTTTGCTTAAAAAAAGACCCTTACCAAATGAAGGGGGATGGAGTTAAAGCTGCATGCCCTTCTCCTCTCCACAGAAAGCTGAAGCTAATTGGCTTTGCAGTATGTTCCAGGAACTGACAAATACAAATTATATTTAATAACTCTGCAGTTTTGACTTTGAAAACAAATTGGCCATACATGACACTGAGAGTCTCACAGAGTATCTGGCAAGATGTTGTGTTGGCAAGCAAGAAAGAAGAAATGCTTTCCAAAATGCTCTGTAAGGAATTGCTCAGGACAGTTGATTCTTGCTACTCAACATCTGACATAACCACTTTGTGCAAGACGAGGAAGAACAAGTGGAAATAATATTCCTTCTGAGCAAGAATGTATTGGCAACACAGCTTTTCATCCCTAATCACATCCCTTTTCATCCCTAAGTTCATGTTATTGGTTAAACCCAGGAGCTGCCACCACTTCTCTGTTTCTGGGCTTATTAGCTTGGTATGGCTTGGTAGAGCATGAAGCACACTTGGTAAAACAGTGGTCTCACCACATGAAAAGACTTATCTGGCAGGTTTATTTTTTATGCTTTTTGAAATATTATTGCCTTAAACCTTCTATTTCACATAGATAGAAGAATTTATAGGCCATTTAGCAAGCATGCTAAAGAGGTGTGCCAGTCAATTCTTAATGATATATAACTTGAAATGTTGCTGTTATAGCTTAAGGCTCCTGACAGAAGGTGAAAAAGAAGGTCAGGCTCATTTCAGAAGTGTCACTTCCAATCAAAAACAGACTTTGGGCTAGATTCTGGTTTGACAAGAATGATCACAGATGGGGAACTCGAGATAAGCATGAAGCCAAGAAGTCAACTTGTTTCTCTTAGAGAAGAAAGGAAAAGAAATGAAATTGTGCCACATGTATACATAATGGGCTGTATAACAAGAAACAAATAAGGATTAATGACAACTCCCTGGCATTTTTTTTTATTGAAGTTGGACCACACACCTGATTTGTCCTAACTGCTTTTTGTCATAATCCTCATTTCTCACACAGCTCAAAGAATAAATCTGTTGGCAGCAGTGAGCATGCCAGCAGCATGAACAGCATTTTCAGCAGTGGAAGAATCAGCTTCCATTTGAAGAGTGACACAATACAAGGCAGAGAGGTTGATGTCTACCTAGGTCCTAGTCAGAGATGAAGGGGTCTGAGGCTGGAGAGCTTATTTTGGGGTGAAGGTTCATACCAGCTGATCACAGGTAGGCAGCAGAGGAAAACTAACAAAACAGCAAAGAAGTACAGGTTTGAGACAGAAGCCAAGTGAGCTTTTTTTTTCTGAGGCCTTAACAGAAATTTTGATTTCTGTGTTTCCAAAACTAAAACCAGTGCTATACCTAGATTTTATCACAAACCTTCAAAAGGTTTGGGCATTTTCTAACATTTAATTTGTGCAACAAAGCAGATGCCTCAGAAACCTCTCTCAGCTCTAGTAAAACAATTGTGGCTCTTTTAACATCTCCCACTTTTATTCTGGAATGTGGAGAACACTTGTTTCATGTGATCCTAAGGGAATTCTTTAAGTAAAGTAATTTGCAAGGTGTCATTAGACCTATGATCTGAACAAAGACACATGTCTTACTTGATTCCAAGGTGCACAGAAGTTGCCATTATAGACAACTGATAGACGATTGGCATCATTAATAAAAATAAATTCCAGTTTGTTCTTGAAAGGCCTTTGAAAGAAGACACATTTTATACTACCACTCAGTTCTGTTCTTTCCTTTAAGTAATTTACATGCGACTACTCCTGAAACATAACTTAGAAAAAATTGGGATACTTGCTCCATAAATCATAAACCAAAGAAATGAACTCGTACCCTCTTTGTAGAGAAAACCCATGAGAAAGTGACTTTGATATTAAACTTCTCCTGTTTCATGGCTTAAGAAACAAAGTCCCCTGTTCTGTGAAGGATTTTTTGCAAGTACAGAAGAGTGCATCTTCATTCACATTCTTGGTCTAAAATTATACCTCTGTTTTTCTTTTGCAGCTACAATAGTTTTGCTACTATTTTTTTTACAAAGACTTTTATCCAAAAATTAAAGACTACCTCATAAATGCACAATGAAATTCAAGTAAATACACATAAAAATGAAGAAACTAAGTTACAGTGATACTGTAACAGGAAAATTTCAAAACTGCATTCACTTAAATCTGAACAATTTTCCTCCACACTGTTTTGTACATCTTATATTCTGAGAAGAACTGAAACAGCAATTTTTTTTTGCAAAAACCCCATGGGCTGCCAATAAAGGAAAAAAACCCTACACCCTGAACACATATCTTCTGGGGACATAAAATGTAGTAACCATAGAGTGGACACTACTCCCCTGTACTGAGGTGTCACAACTGACAGAGATCTGCCTGTGCCCTGGGCTTTACCTGAAAAGATAAAACTCCCAAGTATTAAAGGAACCACAAACACAAAGAAGCAGATCTTTTCACACAATTGAACAATTGTGTCCACACTGGACAAGCACCTCTGAACATACTTTTGTACTTATTTTTGCAAAATAAATGGACAAAAAGGTTAAATTTACCCTTATCACAGTTTAAGTTATTTTATGCTATTAATATAAATGTGGTTACATGAAAAAGATTGCTTTTCTTTTCCATTTTTGAAGATAAGTTGGGAGAGCTGTTTCTGGCACAGTGATCTTGCTGCTATTGTTTTTGGTGGCACTCTAGTTAACTTGATAATATATTAACTTGATAATATACTTCAAATCATTTGGAATGTTCAACAGCAATCGAGGATTATGGGGTGAAAATAACCTGCAGAAGGCTCACAAGGCCCCCTTAAAATTCCTGAACTGAATAATATCCACATGTGAGACCTTGAATATGGCAAGATGAAGAAGGATGTCTGGATTTAAAGGAAATTAGATGAAAGAGAAAACACCATTAGAAAAATGTTTCTAATACTTGTAAGACAAAGCATTCCTATGCACAACAGAATCAGTTCTGGAAAGAGTAAATTTATGTCCTTGCCACAGAAAATCCTAGTGGTCATAAACTTGAAAATATGTGTGTAGTTTTATTGTTCTTTACACTTTAAAAATTATATAAAACCGTTCCATGAGGCCAACACTAACAGCTCTGAGGAAATCTTTACCATGCAACATACTGAAAACGAGCACTCATAGAAACAGACAAAAAATATCTAAGAGCAGGCAAAAGCATGCACATTGTAAAGATAATTGGCCAAAAGGGCTCAGCTCTTTGGCCTGGAGGAGCAAAAAAATGTTTTTAAGGGAACCATTACAGTACAGAGAGGCCCCATGGGAATAGTGAAAGAGTCAACAGTACAGAGTTAAAAGTATGACTGTGAGATCCAAAAGTCACAGAAGAAAGAGAAGAGGAAGACTTAAAAAGCCTTTAGCTAGTGAGTGTGTGTGCATGTGTTAGTAAACAGAGCAGCAGAGAGCAAGCCAAGCTGCAGTGTGACGCATTCATACCCAGACATGCTATTTTTTGCTCCTGCACTTTGAATAACTGCAAGCACAGTGTGTGAGAACTGTTAATTCAGTAACAGGGATGATGACTACTTCATGGGGTAAAATTAGTTTGCTTCAACACTTCTAATCTCACTGTAGCCTAACACAGGAATCCCAACAAAAGGCCATAATAAATTCAAGTTATCTGATGATAGGGTGTTTAACCACAAGAGTAGGTGAAATAAGTCTTACTAGTAATGAGTGCTGCATTTTTCAGTATCCAAAGCTTTAGCTTAGTAGTGTTGCTAGAACCTTTCCACATCAACACAATTTGGCTTCAGGAATTTAGGAATATTTTCAGTACTGGTTGACATAATTTATTACCCTGTGCATTTAATTGCTTACTCAAATAAATATTTTCTTTGAGCATTCTGAAACAGAAATAAACTACAATGCAAAAAACTGAGTAAGTGTAGGAAGAGGTGGAAAACTTACTACTGCCAGCACAGGCTGTCTGAAAAAGCCCATAAATCAGTAGCCATTCTTATTGCTATTTGCTGTGTGTACAGTGTCTTTCTCTGCAATACAACTGTTAGTATTCCCCAAATTATTAGTTCTTAATAGTATAAAAAAAGAGATAAACACATTTTAACAATCAACCCACCCAAAATGATAACCTGTCAAATAACTTGAGGAAGCAATCAAGGCTTAGCTTTTCAACTTTTCTTTGGTAACAACATAAAATATATCAAAATATGAATGCTTTTATAACAGTCACTCGTATTACTTGATTCAGTCCTGTACAGTTTTATTTCAATGTGTAGAGACATGGTACAGGACTAACTTTGAAGCAAGTGAGTGTATATATACAAGCCTGATGTTTGTTTGCATTAAAGCCTTTCTACACACACGTGGCACTGTGGAATTACAGTGTAAAGTATATGCAGATTACACTTTTCATTAGAAATGGCTTCCTTTCAAAGAGAATTTTATGGTATTTATGGCATTCACAGTGTACCCATGACTACAGTTTCCAGGTGCACCACATAACGTACAATTTCTCAAGCAAACATATTTTATTACTCCAGAGCCATATTCTACTTTAAGCTCCCAGCTAATTAACAAGGACAACAGTTTAGTATATTATGCATCATGCATTTAATTTCTAATACAGTGCATTAATTATTTATATTTTAAATGATGGGCACTTCAACCACTCACAACACAGCTGCAAATAAGTTTCATTACCTGATCTTGTGATTTCTTTTTCTTCTTCTTCTTCCCCCAGCACCCTGAACTCTCTGCATCTTTTCCATTGGCATCACCACAGAGTAATCCATCAAGTTCATCTGTTCCCATCTGCTGTCCCTGAGATGTTTCTGCAGCTAGCCTGTATGAGAGGTTCCTCAAAATGCACACACAGTTTTCAACGGTCTGAAAAGTATGACAAAAAGAAAAATACAGAAAACAAAACCAGAGAAAGATTAAAATCCTCCCCTTGCTCACTCTGAATATGAAGCAGAAGGTATGCCATCTATCTTTGAATGTGGATTTTCCCAGCACAATTCTTATGTACACATTTCTGAGTGCTCCCCAGTTAATAACAGGTTAAGAGATTCAGAAATTTTTATGGTAACAAAGCAGTGGTCTGAACAATACTTTACTGGGAGTTTTTTTTATTGTTGTTCTGAATTTCACACTGCAGCCCCATGTGAAACAGATGTCGAGGTAAAAAGCAATCAAGAGAACCTGAACACTCCGAATGTCAGAAAACTCCCAGCTCAGTGAATAGAAAAGGCAACAAACAGAAAGTGGTAACAGATCCTGGGTTTTGTCCTTTTAGAACCAGAAATGACCTTTTTTCTGGCAGAAATTCTATGTAAATTGCCATAAAATTTGGTCTGAGTTCCATTTCACACGTACTAGTAGCATGATCGGATGATGTTTCTCCAGCCCCAGAAGTAGGACTAGAAATCTGTCTTGCTGTTTTTACTGCTTCTAGCCAGGCTGCAAACAAGATACCTTGTGTGCAGCCTTTCCCTTTCATCCATTTATCCCCCTAATAGGTTGTGCCTTCTGTAGAAGATGCAAGCAGGAATCCATAAATGGATGAGACCCAGTGGAGGAAAATTCACTTGTAATTCAACCTAATTTCTCCAAGTCTAAAAGAAGTTCAGTTTAGATGTGAAACCTGCTCATTTAGTTGGTTCAATTTGGTTTGATTATCCCTAATAAGAAGGATATAAGCTTAATTTTCTCCCCACAAGGAAAGCATGGTTAAAAAAGCCATTCTCTATCTATTTATATTTATTTCAACTGCTTCTAATGCTCTATGGAGATAAAAAGCAATAGCCACTACATCCCAGCTCTTTTGCTCCATTAAGCCAGAATGGAATGACTGTGAGGTTTTCAGCTCTACCATACTCTGCCATATTCACCAGTGAGGCAAACAGATGGGGCTTCATTTCCTTCCATGTATGGCATGAGCTTCTGCCAGGTATGCACTCAGCACACATTTTTTGTGATGACACAACGCTCCAGAGGTGACATAGAATTCAGATTCATCTACACAAGAACACTTATGTATCTGTTTTTTAACACAGATGAAACGTCACAATTTTGCAATATATTTGTACTGATTTGAAATTTCTGCCAAATACATAAACACATGTAGAAATATGTATGCATGTGTGTGTCTGTGTCTAGAAAGTGCTCTTAGTGCAGCTTTCACAGCTTAAAGCTTTGCAAACATCATAGTGACCATAATTACTTTTAAAGTTTGCTACCTCTTTGGTTTTTTTTTTTACATGAATTTTATTCACTTCTGATATAGCATGCTGAAGTTAAAGCTTTGCATCTGTTGATTAGAATACTAAACTTTTATTTTCCTTTTAATAAACCATAGTTTTTGCATTTTAAATTCTCATTTTGTGGAAAACATAAGGTGAGGTAACAAGGTAACCTTGTTACCTTAAAGTAAAAACTGATAAGCAAACTTCCAAGGCTCCAATTCAATCAACCCCTTCTCTATTAAGGCGAACTCCTACATGCCAAGAAAGCTGGTTCTAACCACACAGCTGGACAGACTTCACTTCTCCTTGACTTTCAGGGATCCTTGAGTTCCTTACTCTGTTTTCAGTTTCATCATAAAGGGGCTAGGTACAAGTTCACTAGTTTTTCTGCTCCAGCTACTTTTAAGCTACTCTGAAGCTAATGAAGTCAAAAACACCCCTGTCTTTGGGGACTGTTTGTTTGCCCCAAACCCTGCTGCCAGGTGTTGTGCCTGCCTTGTGGGTTGGTGTCCTTCTAGCATCCCTCTACTAAACTTCTATTAATGGAACATTGATTACAGGGTAATGGGTTGTGAGATTTTTTGGGTGTTTTGAGCGTTTTTCTAAAAAAAAAACCAAACAAGCCATGCTGTTAGCCCAGCACCTCATGCTATGAACCTCTCTTAATTCCTCTCTCTGTCCCCTGAACTCACAGGCAAATTTCCCCTATTTGATTCAGATGGTAGCCAGAGACTCCTGGAGATTATTCCTCTAAAATCTATAAACCCATGGGGGTCCACAGACAACTCTGTGAAGTAGTATTTGGAAATACAAGCCGAGTGGGCTTTAAAACCTTGCTGCATAAAAGGCTGCTCTCCTGCCTTTTAATTCCTAGGGGTTTGCAAATGGACCAAGGTTGCCCTAGAGCAGGAACTGTAATTAATTTAGCACCATTTACTGAAAGCAAAAGAAACTGGCCTTTTTCTTCTTCTCTGGAATACTTTAATGCATTACAAATCTTCAATTTGTAAATGCTTGGAGTCTTTTTAATTAGGGAGTGCCTTTCACCTCTGGAGAAGCTTGTTCATAGACTAGCATTTTAAGAGAAGTAAAGTTGACATAATGAGGCATCTTAACACAGTTGTTATTGAAAGCATTCATTGATCCTCTTCAAAGAAGAAATAATGTTGGTTTTACTGCAAAACTGCTATTAATTGCCCAATTCTTTTTTGCTTGTTTGCTTTCTAAGCCTACCTCACTCTCATTAGCTCTCATACTGGGTACTAAAAATCAATTTTAAGGTAAAACTGGCAGAGCAATGTAAGGAACTTTACAGGGAATATGACATATTTTCTTAAACCAGTATCATACTTTCTACTTCAATATTTCAATAGAGAGGATGACATGCTTACCTGTCCACACTACACTGGTACAAATACAATACTTAGCACATGAAAATAAACAGCTCAGCAGAAAAAAAAAAAAGGAAGAGATGGGCTAAATTATGCTTTGCTAAGACATTCCTCACAATGCATTGAAAAAGGAATATCAAGAAAAACTGGTCTGTTTTCATGTACCCTGAATACCTGTATTTGCTGCTGAAAAGACAAAGAGGACAAACCTTACTATCAATTTCACTGCTCCCCAGAGCAGACTGGATCACGTACAGCAATGCATCTGTCAGGCCATCACACTCCCTCATTCTTCTGCGGGCCTCCTCTCCAGCAGAGCTGACATTCCTGCAAGGCAACAGCAAGGGTCACTATCCACACAGCTCCCTGCCCCACTGGAACCTTCTCACAGTTCACACACAGATAGAACACACGTTTTCCTTCTTCCTCTCATCAGGTCAGAGCTGTGAATAATGGAGACAGCTGCAAATGAGCTCAGGAAATGTAACGCAGAGGGGAACAAATGGAAGACATCAGGTCCTCCACAGGATGGGGCTGAGTGGCCAAGCAGCATGCGCCCACCTGCATGGGGAGACTCATGGCCCACTAAATTTGGAGAAGGGCTGATAATTTTCTTCCTTCCCTTCCCTTCCCTTCCCTTCCCTTCCCTTCCCTTCCCTTCCCTTCCCTTCCCTTCCCTTCCCTTCCCTTCCTCCTTTCTTTTTAAAATATGCATATGTACATATAAATCAGGATTTTAAAAGTCTAGAGGTTTTGACAAATACATCTCCTAGGAACTGAAGAGCCCAGTAGTTAGGGTTCTTAACCTGAGAGACAAATATTATCAGAGCATAATATAAAACACCTGCTGTTGCTTGCTTCTCATTTTACATGAGTGTTTCTTTTTCATTTTGAGAGAACTTTAATGCCTCAATCTTCTCTTTACATAGTTTATTTTGCATTGCAAAACTTAAGGCCTCTGATTATTATAAGAACATTGTAATTCTTGTGTTCCTTAGATGGGGCCACATGGCCTTCTGAATATATTTATACAAATCCAATTAAAACAAAATTCACTGCATAACATATTGTGTCATAAAGTTCAAAGTACTGATACACAAAGAAACAAATATGTGTGAATGAGCATTTACAAACAGAATCTATACTTGCTAACATCAACTCTCCCAGAGAAAAACTGTATGCAAATATGCATAGCAGGTTTGATTTGGAAATGGGTGAATTAGCAATCTCAAGAATGGGGTAAAACTTTACAGAGTGCCTTTCAGTAGGGGAAGATAACCCTTTGCTGATGTGGCTCATGTGCAGCTCTTCCCTCCCCACTACTAAAGTTTACACAAAGAACATTAAAAGCACACACACCACACCTATGTAGTTAATGCTAATGTGTGGAAATGGAAGGGAGGACACTGGCCCTTGAATTTGGGAAGAAGGCAAGGCACTTTCTATCTTTTATGCCATATTCAATGACCTTTGCACTAAAGGTGGAAAAAGCAGAGGAATCCTGGGAAGGAGGAAAGAATTTCAGATAGAAGAAGATGAGAAGACTTAGGGCTAGGTTTCCTTTCAATCTTTTTCTGCTCTATCTACTTCATCTTGCTCTGCCTCCTTATTATCTAAAAAAAAACCTGAAAAAAGCATTTTCATTTCCCCAAAGCAACAGAGTCCTATAACTGGACAATCCCCCAGTTCCAATGCAGGTTCCTAACTGACTCTGCCCCCTAAACATATATGATTTGCCATCTATACTTGCATCCCCACACAGTCCTAATTAGTGCTGCTCTCCCACACACAAACTGGCCCAATTAATTCAATACTATTCCCTTCACCTCAGCAGACAGCTTGACAGAAAACATATAGCCCCGGAGCACTGGAATGAATTCTTGTATCTCTCTAGCAAACAAATTCACCCTCCTTGAAACGCCTCATTTTTGGCCACATTACACATCAGAAGCCTGCCCTTCATAACAGCTTGCAAGTTTTGTGTTGTCTGGTTCCTCTGGTCCCTAAACTCTAATGCCTCCTTCCTTTATCTCTCTGCTGCTATAAGATCAGCAGGTGAGTGGTTTTCCTCCAATTCATGGGGAAACTTTCTTCTAGGAAGTAGGGTCTGGATAACATCAATTGAAAAACTCTCTCCCTTAGAAGTGATGGAAACTTCTGACTTACCTTTGTGTGGCAGAAATAAGAAGGTAAAAATATAGAGTATGGTCTTCCCCAAACAAGTATCTGTGCCCTATATTTGCAGGGCTGGGGACTCCACCGGAAGTAGAGTAGACCACACTCTTTTAAAGGCAAGAGCTCTACTGATATTCTGAAAGGACAACACATGGAGGAAAAGCAGAATCATGGACTGGAAAAGCTCATTGTGGGGTTTAGAGTGAGGACAAGAAGGATTATTTGCCTTCTTTCTGAAACTTCATTCTCTTACCCTCTAGGCAGATAAAGACAGCAGTAGGTAGATAAATAGAGATGGAGAGAGGGCACTGAGGCACTGGTGCAGGTTACCCAAAGAAGTTCTGGATGTCCCATTCCCTGCTAGTGTTCAAGGCCAGACTGGATCGGGCTTTGAGCAATCTGGTCTAGTGGAAGGTGTTACTGCCCATGGTAAGGTGTTAAAATTCAATAGTCTTTAAGATGCATTCCAACCTTAACTGTTTTATGATCCTATGACTGCATGATGAAGACAGTTGTATCCAGCCCTAGAAGAGCAACTGCAGAATAGGAGGATGCTGGGGAAGAGTTCTCAGCTAGGCTTTGCACCTTTCTTTGCACCACTAGGAAAAAAAAAAAGCTGAAATATTCCTGAATCCTTTTAAACAGATGTACTAGAATAATGTGTAACTAGAATAATAAGGCTTCTTTAAATACTGAGTGCAAGCTTTCAAAATAAACTGATTTAGACACCACCAGAAACAGAGATATAGTCTTCCTGATCTTCTAATTGAGGTGATTTTTCCTTCTCTCTATCACAGTGAACCGCATGTCTCACACCTTGACTGTGCAGAGCCTGCAAAGACTGTCAGCCTCTCAGCTCCGCTCCAAGTTCACCAGAAACTCCTCCTCACCAAGACAGCAATGTAGACAACCTTATAGTCCCTGAGCTGTGAGCTATCTGCCTCATTCATTTCCAGCAAACAAAGAATATGAGGCCTCTGCACAAAGCAATACAGACACACCAGGGGCACATCTTGCACAGACAATGCATTTCCTGGCTCTGTATGGAGGAGATGTCGAGTCGGGTTCTTCTGTTTATCATCCTTCCCCATTATGCTCCAGTTGCTCCTTTAATCAAGAGATGGATATTCTGAATTCCCATGACTGCCTTTTTTTTTCTTACAAAAGTCACTGTTTACTTTCTGCACTGACTCATAGCTACTACAGCTCCCACTGAGATATGGTGCATTTATTTACATAGGAAACAGCTAAAAAACAACACAAATCCCAACCTTGCCTCAGCATTTTGGCAGAAATAATCAGTGGATTATTTCAAAAGACATACACCCCAATATCTAGTTAGTCTCATGTCACCTCTACTGAATAATCACTCTTAACTGAGACAATTCACAGAGGGTCTCTAATACCACCATGTTCAGGCTATGCAGTTCTGCAAAGGAGAAACACAGATTTAATGAGCGGTCAAAGAAAACACGCTGTCATTTAACTTGGACATGCTGTAACTGTCAGTGTGACAGGGAATAAGACATGATTTGTCATTTGTGAATTTACAGGCCACCGTGCAGATGTTAAATTGGAACATTAGTAGTATCTCCTGTTGGTAAGATGTCCCACTAAGTCAGTGAATATTTTTCCAGCGTCATTTTTCAAACAGGTGAAACCATGTTTTCTGGATGTCTTACAGGATGTGGAGATACAATACACAAGTTTTCAGGGAAAAAATACTTCTCCATTATAAATGCAGCCACCCTGTATATTTTGATTCTTAGTGTAAACTCTACTCATGGTGTATGTGAGCCATAGGCTGTCATTTTGAATCTAACAGGACAAGGAGTCCTTCAGCCTGCCATAAAACAGTAAAATGAATTTCAACTAGAATCCAGTCATGCAGGAATACCTAGAATACAGAGGGCTGAAGAATAACTCTCAGTTTAGTCAGAAGGTTCCAGGTAGACCTCTAAAACCCAGCTAATGTAAATAGCTTTTTCTGATGAGAAGAAGACTAAGGACAGATGGAGCAAGAGCTCAGACCCATGGTTCATCAAACTGATTTTCTGAACAAATGGCAGATTGACTTTGCTAATTACCTAGAAATGGGAAGAGAATGAAAATAATCCAGCTTCAGTTTCATGGGAAAATGTGCCAACTATCATATCATCACCTGAAAGCTATCAGCAGGCATGATCCTCCATACCTAGGGCATGTCAATCCAAAGTTCTCGGGATATGAAGGGTGTGGTATAAAGGAGTGCACTGTGCAGAACACACCTGGCTCCTGTTAACCGTGGCCCTAGCATTAGTTATCCAATGCCATCGTCAGGCTTTGAGGTAGGGGAAGATGGGTGGTGCCAAGCAATTTCTTTCTGCTTTAGGGTCATTTTGCATACATTCATACAAACTGTGGAAAGTTCAGAGCAATGTCTTTATGATTCTAGGATAACTAAAATAATCTGCCTTATACAGAGGCAAGACATAGATTTCTACAGAAAGATCATTCAAAAGGCAAGCCAGTGTGCTGAGACATGAACTCTGGATATGGGAATATTTAGCAAGCTGTTGAAACTACTCCCAAGGCAGTTTTATCCATCTCAAAGACAGAATTAAAGCATCTGCACCTGCCTTCCCTAAGCATGCTCAGGTCTTGCCAAGTAGTAGGACCTTCCCTGTAGCAGCTACCAGTCTTCAGATTGCAGATCTCATTGAAGTCATGCCAGATAATGGTTGAAAACAAATAATCTGCATTTAGCAATGGTGAAATTGAGACAGGCATCCTCAAAGCCCCATGACAAAAAGAGAAAGTATGTTTAATATCTAGCATATGTAATATTTTGTCATGGACTGAATAAGAGAGGACAGACATGGGAAGGATAATATCCTAAATTAGTTGGAAAGCACAAGTTATCTTCATCACCATGAAACTTCAGGGGCTTTCCATATATATAATTATTCCAAGAAGTTTTGTGTAAAAGGGACTAATCATAAAAGCCTCAATCTTTTTCATCTTTCTACAGGTTATAAGAGCCACCAAAAAAAGATTTTTCACAGCAAGGGGGAAAGGTTTACAAAAATCAAGAACTATACCAACCCCATTAATATTATAGCAACTGCGATTATGTTTGCCTGAGGATACCTAGGAAGGGAAAAGCCCTCAGAATACTGAGTAACTGAGTTACAACTGGCACACAAAATAATTTTCTTTAAATCACAAACCCAAACAAACAAAACCCCACCCTGAAACTGGCCTTCTCTAGATGTGCTCTTTTATATGCTGCCTGTTTCTATTTCTGTCTGAGTGAGCATTTCTCCTCCAGGGACCAAGCCTTGTCTCAGGGGGAAGCTGGCATCCCCAGTCCCATCAGAGGGTGCTGTGGTGATGATCCTCTGAGCTGGCCTGCCATGTAACACATGATGCCCTAAGAGCTACTTCTGTATTTCTGTGCTTTTTCTGTACACTCCCAGCTGCTTCTGGCAGCATTCAGGCTCTTTGCTGCAAGTGTTTAATACAGTGACACAGACAGCAAAATGAAGCAATTAACACCATGTACGTATCCATCAAGTGTGCCCAGTGTTGTCAGCAGACCCTGTGCAACCATACAGTTTGGGGGGCTTTTTATAGTGAGGTAGACCTCGAGTCACATTGGCTTATCTGTGAGCACTCAGGGCAGCCTTTGGACATGGAATAGATAGGTTAGCTGTAGTAGTTCTGGTTACTACTGCAACCTTTAGACAAATTTTGATTTTTTATCATTTGTACAGTAAGAATTTTTAAAATCATTCCTTACTGCTGGAAACTAAAGTACCTGATAAGACTAGCTATTTCTCAGACAAAATAGAAATTTAAACAAAGCAGTGAGACAAAACCTTAGAAAACACAAGACGATTCATTCTTCATTGTTAGAGTTTCTAAGTGCTAGGTTTTCAGTGACTATAAAATCAGCTTATAGTTTGGAGGTAAAAATAAATTAAAATAGATTTTTCAGTCACTGCCACAGATTTCCCTTTAACTTTTCCTGACTTGAATGACAGTTCAGTGCTGTATCACCAAAATCAGCAATATTTCTTCTTTGTAAGTATTCTTAGCACCACTTATAGCTTTCTCTATAAGCTGGCTTCCAGAATTTAGCAATACTGTATGTGGATTAAGTTTAACCTAAGTTTTGGGCAAAACCTGTCTTGTATTAATTAGAATAGCTCAACTTTGTTAAAGAAGATCATTCTGTATCAAAAAGGAACTTGGCCTAAATCAGATCTTTCTCTCTTTCACTTTAAAAGAATACTTTGCAATTAGACAAACATCTGACAGTCTAATACAGTCTTGGTTATTAACCTTTCTATCAAATGCTATGACAGTGTTATTTAGCTTTGGTTATTCAGTGGTACCTGTTGTTTTCAAAGCATCAGAGCAATTAGCCTACCAAGTCAAGCACTCAACAGGTGCCTTTTACTGCTGTGCTTCTGCATGTCCAATCCTGAGGCTAAATGCACTGTTTTGAAGGACTGCTCTGAGGGATTTGTGAAGCAGTTGACTCCTAACATCATTTTTTGCTATTTTGATAGTTTTGAAAGATACACAATGGGACAGAACATGAACTGCAATAAACATCTTAAAAGAAACTGTCTCTGTAAAACAAACCCAAAACCACCCCAAATTTTCTAGCAGGAACAATTTTGGTAAGATTTCATGTTATAATCAACCCTGGCTTCATCTGAAAGGAAAAAAAAAATTCTATTTACCCCTCTCCTTTTTTGCTGTCTTTTCATTTGATGTGCAATTCTATTTAACTACAATACACAGAATTAGACATAGCGTATTGCGGGAATCTTTAAAATTATGGCATAAAAAAATCCTAACTGCATCAAATTTCTGTTTTGATATTTAATTTCTCTGACATGTAGTATTTGGTTTTATAAAAATCACTGCACTCATTAATGCTCATTAATGTTTATACAGCTTTTAATACACTACCTCTTCATTCAGAAAGAGCTGAAATATTGAGTCACTTACTGCCCTGGGGAAGACCTGCTGTGGTACAGACTCTGAAGAGCAAAATGGGAATAGTTCAAATATGTCAGTGTCAAGATCCTTTTCTCCATTTACAATTGTCATGGTGCTAAATGGAACTGTAGATGTGTTGAAGACTGCAAGAATGTAAATACAACAGCATCAGCTTTTGATGATCCAGCATTAAATACCAGCATTAGCTCAGGTACTTCTGTCCTACAGAACCACTGTCCAGAGGACTCTGCAGCTCTTCCTCTGTCCATGGACTGAAGAGCAACAGGACAAATTTGTGGAGAAGGATGGCACTGAGGCTGCCAAGTGCAGGTATCACTCCCTCCACCAGCAATCCGTGAAACACCCACGTGCCCGGTGGGAGCATGCCCTGAGGAACTACTACTGGTCTCATTCCACATTTCTTCCCTGGCTACCTGTTCTGATCACTGTGAAAACTCAAAATTACTGTGTCAGATGCTTCAGCATTGAAAAGCAGTCCATTTTCATTTTTCTGTTCAGCTTGTTATCTTATTCAGAACAAAACTGATCAGACATAAATGGTTTTAAATTAACCTCCTTCTACCTATTGTTTATCAGGTTATTTTCTTCAAATTCTTATATATTGGTCTGTTTTGATGCTCTTTCTCTACATTAACCATTCAAGCAACCTCTAAAGTATTATAATTCAGATTATTTGTACATAATTTCTATGTCTACTTTTCTCCTCCACTAAAAGATGAAGCCTCTGTTTGTCCAGTTTAGGACTGTGGGAAAGCCTTTGACTTGCATGAGACTGCCCTAGCAAAAATACTTCTGCAAGAATAAAAATGTCCCCTCTTTTATTTTTTGTAGGCTTTAGTCTGAGGAAAAACTTGGAATTACAACTGCATTCTTAAGAACAATTGAAAAGAAGCAGACAAAATGCTTTAAAGCTTGCACTAAGAATCAAAGAAATATACTATCAGTAAAAGGCAATAATTTACTGTGTCTAAAATATTATCCTGAGTGTACCAGCACACCTTACACTGCTGAGACCTCTTTATAAAATTGTTTGAATGTTATTTCTCTAATACAATTTTAAAGAAAAGTCACTCTCCTTCAGTGAAAATTGTAACATACACAACAGCTAAGGAAAGGATTTTCATTCGTACCTGAAACTTGGAAAAGGAATTTAGCCAACTTCTCACAGTGTGTGAAATTTCTTGCCATCCTTTGATGTATTTGACCTTTTTTTTTATCTTAAGAACAACTAGTACTAACAAATGAAAAAAAAAGTCTAAGTTTTGACAGCTCTTTCCCCATGACTTAATCCCAGTGTAGCTCTTGTGCTTTTCAAGAATACATGCAAGCCCCTTTTCTATGCAGTGAGAAATATTTCAATGCCTGAGTTGGTCATGACTAAAGGGGAACTTCAGAATCCAACATGGGGCCAAAATACATTCCTGGCCTGCTGCCAGATTTTACCTGGAACTGGTCACTACTAGTGGGCACATTCTACCTACAGAAGACCTATTTGACTATAGTAATAGAAAAGGACCAAACCATCACATATAAGCATGATGCCTTTTCTAGCAGAACGGTTTTCCTATTTAATAAAACTTCTAAACAACAACAACTAAAAAATCTATGAAAAAGTTTCACAAGTATAATTTCTGTAATCAGAAAAAAACCCCCAAAATCTAAGGGCAAAACCTATGAAAAACAGACTTTGGGTTATACTGGTCTTAAAGGACTAATTTGTGCATCCTTTCTCCCCTTTCTCAAGTAATGATGAACTCAGTACCAGAGATTTGGTACCCTCTGGAGCCATCCTCTGCTCCATTCTAATAAGGCACTTAGAACTGGGTCTCCAGCACACTCAGAAGTCTTTGTGCAAAGAATGCCATTGCACTATCTCACAGAAGCAAAAAAGGAAGTGATTTGAAGCCCAATATCTCTGTATTAAAACTTTCTCAGTCATTTGAGTGTCTTGCAATCCAGTGAGTCCTGCGGTCCCTAAATTCCCTTAACTGAAAACTAAGGAAGAAAAAAGTGCTTTAATGCTAAATTGTGGCTCCCTGTCTTGGTCTCCTTTGTGGCTCATACAAACAAATGGAACAGTAGGAAGTCAATTTTCTAGAAAAACCAGCCCATTTAAATATCCAGTGAATGCCTGTTGCATGGAAAACAGTCCATTTGCCACATACACCCACTGGCCACACAAATTGAGTTTAAGAGCAACCAAACAAAGGTAGTAAAAAGCAAAGTGTCACAACTGTCAAGCTCCTTCTACAACATGATGCAAGAAAATAAATCTGTGATTCAGGTTTAAACCCAGTAATTTTACATTTCCAAATAAACAGAGACTTTGAAAGGATGGGAAGCTGAAATGAGTTCTCCTAGTTTGATGATAAAGGGATGTGAATGCATTTCTAGGCAAACAGGAAAGCCACATCTTGAAAAAAATTAAAAATAAAATTAAAAATAAATAGAGCTTATTTCAGACATAGCAACTCAGGAGAGCATCTGTATGAGGAAAAACTACTTTAAACCCTGGGATGGGATTCCCTGACACTGTCATTTTGGTTTCTCACTCTGTTAAAACAAGTATTCTACTTGGGCTAGATTATTACAGCGACCTGAAGAGGTCTCCAGGGTGAGAGAAGGATGAGAATCTTGTTTGATGATCAGAAGGCTGGATTTATTGATATATGATATATAATACATTATAACTATACTAAAAAGAATAAGGAGAGAAGTTGCAGAGCTGCTAAGCTAAGAATAGCATAGAAAAGAATCAATAACAAAGTTCAGTGTCCAGGGAATCTTTTCCCGAGCTTGCCCTGTGATTGGCCCTTAATTGTACACATGGAACATGAACCAATCACAGGTGCATCCTATTGCATTCCACAGCAGCTGATAATCATTGTTTACATTCTCTTCTGGGGCCTCTGCTTCCCAGAAGATGCACAAATCCAAAAGAAAGGATTTCTATGAAAAAATGTCTGTGACACTAGATGACAGTTCAGATGTGACTTTCTAGTTGTATAAATATGAAAATAAATAATGGCATTAGAGATGAATTTTCGATTCCATTTTGACAGAAGATTATACTTTTTATGCTCTGATTTTCACTTTTCCATTGGGTATGCTGATTTTTAAGTTGACACTGTTGTTACTAAACCAAACCTGAAAGTTTTTTATGAGATATTATAACATATTGCATATTATTTTTATATACTTTAGTAGACAATTAAGCTCAAGTAAGCCTGTTTGCCTCTACCCTTAAATGTGAAACATTTAAAAGCATTATCAGGAATGCAGTTCTTCTCAGGTCTTATGAATCAAAGTACTGGAAAGTTATACTGCTCTCTTGCTTTGGTTTTAGAACTCAGTGGACAAGATAACTGCAAAAATAAGACTAGAAACAGTGTAAATAGGTATATTTAATGAAGTTACCACTCTAAAAATTCTATTAATAAAGATTAGGTTCCAGAAAAAACACAAGCAATATGCAATCCTATCAAACTGGAGGAACAAACAAACAGGATGGTGATTGCTCAAGTAAGATGATTCCCTTAACCTACAAAGCAATCTCCCTGTCACATCTGAGTTTCAAGTGCCTTCCTGCATCTATTTTGCAGTCTTGAAAAGCCATTATCAGTGCAGTGCCTTGAGAAGAAAGGAGGGTAAATCAGCTTTGGTTGTTGACTAATCAGATGAGCACAATTAATTACAACACCAATCAGTTCATTAGATTATTAGCTTCATCTCTTTTTGATCAGCTACTTAGAAATTTTAATACAGAGGATAAGAAGTCACAATGCAGAACACTTATTAGAGTATCAGAAATATGAAATGCTGCTCTGAAACAAATTAAGTTGGAGCACAGCAAAATCGCACAGCAAAGTAGAAGACATGCTTTTCATCAGTGTGATTGCCCATGCTCTCAGTGAATTGACTGCTATGGACATTTATCTGGCTGGAGTCTCTCTCCAAATCTGAGAGGCATCTTTCTTCCCTACCAAACTAAAAATCTTTAGAAATGCTGCTTATTTGCCATTTCTCCCTGCTCTTTGTCTAAACTAGTTTGCAGTATGTAAGTTTTTTTACTGCCATAACCCTGTCATAAACACTCTGTTACCAGCTCCTTCTTCCAAATTTTCAGTTAGGCATCTTAAAATTAGTTTATTATTTGCTCATGTTATTTCTTTCTAGTCGCATAATTAAATGATACTGTTCCTGTGAAATTGCATTTTCTTATTTCCAGAACAATCTCAACCCTCAATTTTCTTTTCTTTATGCTTTAAATCCATTGAAGACATCAAGGTATCTATGCTGTTTCCCAGTAATAGCATCTCAGATTGCTATGAATTTTTGAGCTAAATACCTGTTAAAAAATCTCATTATCATAAATTGCCTAATTGCAAAAACATATAATGTGATGCATAATAAATTACAATTCTTATGCTTTGTCCAAATGTGCCTTCAGCATAAGAAATAAATATGTATGTTTGTGTCCTATTTTTATGACAGTTCACCTAAAATTGCCACTGTGCATCCTACCTCACATTATGTCACATCATCTCATCTCCAAAGGGCTCCAAATGTGCACCCTGAGGGATGGTGAAAGAACTGACGCTCTAGGGTGCCCTTCAGCCTAATGAGCCCCTGCGCATCACTGCTGCTTAGCACCATCCTCTAACCAACTGAGCTAATCTCAGGGCCAACCTGTAAAAAAGAAGGGGATCATTCTACCACAACTCTACTTAGCCCCACTTAGTCCATGCCATACAGAACAATGAACAAACTCTGCTATGAGGGTTACTGTTGATGCTCTGCACCCCTTTGGCTGGTACTCCAGGGATGGCATCTGACAACCTGGATCTTCTGCCAGAACCAGCTTCTTACAAGACCCTACACAGCCCTGCTTTGATGCCTGGCTCTATGTATGTCACATTAACTGCTCAGGAGGTATTACTTATTGTCAGAGATTAAATTTTTCCCTTTTCATTTTAGCAGATACCCTTTGAATCAATTCGCTCACTCCTGCTAAACTAAATGCCAAATTCAAACTTTGCATTGGTGCCTGAAAATGCTTGCAAAACTCCTGCATGTGTATCAGACTCTCTACTCTGTTATTTGCTTGCCCATGAAATACACTATTATGCTTCAGATATTTCCCCCTCCCGTCTGCAAAGACATGAATTTAACACATTACTGTATTTGTCTCATCCTGATTCTTCCTATACATTGTACCAAAACACTTGTATGCCGTGAAAGAAGAGAACACCTCACCCTCAACCCTTTCTCTTCCCCAAAATGTAGTTTGCAGGAGCTGTGTGTATCTGAGTAAAGTTTTCTGCAGAATCATTGTCTCCTTTCTCTCATGATGCACCTTTGTGTGTCCTATTTCCATCAAGTTTCACCTTACATAAGAGGACATGTACATAGATACACGTTTCTTGGGCCAAGAGACAGAATGCATTGTGTTCTAGAAACACACAATTCACCAACAATAAAAAAAAACAGTGGGGGAAAAATTTATGCAAACTGAATAACCAGAAAAAGTTGAGAGTTGGTTTCAAGTGCAAAGTTACTGGTGCTGTGATAAACTTCAGCCTCGGTCTCTAGTTAATTATTCCTATGCTGAGGAATTCCTGCAGATGTTTTTACTTTTCAGTTGACAATAAGAATTCCCTGAGGAAGAGATACTCAGCACCATCAGTACCTGCTGCCATGGGACCTGCTTTTACAACAAACCTCACCTCTAACAGTGCTCTGACTGCAGTGGTGCTATGCGCGGGAAAAGAATCATCCTCTGCTTTGTTTGCCAGTCAGACCAAATTAGCAAAAAGATAATTACAGCTTATAAAGGTGCCTGTTCTTTTATGAATAAACACTCATTCTGATTTTGTAATTATTATTTTACCATTCTCAGTTAATTGTCAGTTACTTGAAAACATAGCTTCCTCTGAAACAGTGCAAACACAATTCCCTGAATTACAGTAAAATTTCCTGTATTAGGTATAAAGACTGCAAATTATTTAATAGAACTTCAGGAAGCTTAGTACTTATTTCCCAGCTCAGAGAAGATTTCCATTGCCAAAACCTTGCTGAAATAAATATGTTAGTACCAAATCCAAGACCATTTTTTCTTCCTTTCTTAGCAGGTGGTGTTGCGGACATCTTTTCATTAAAAATCCTTTTTTAGGATTTTTCTTCCTGAGAAGCTGAGAGGCTTCAGGAACAAAATGTAAACCATGGTTATCTATTATTCCAATGCTGTGGAATGCAACAGGTGCATCTGTGATTGGCCCATCTTGGATGTTTAGAATTAATGGCCAATCACAGCCCAGTTAGCTTGGACTCTCTGTCCGAGACACAAACCTTTATTATTCATTCCTTTCTATTCTTAGCTTAGCTAGCCTTCTGAGATGAAACTTTCCTTCTATTGTTTTTAATATAGTTATAATGTAATATATATATCATAAAATAATAAATCGAGCCTTCTGAACATGGAGTCAACATTCTCGTCTCTTCCCTCACCTGAAAACCCCTGTGAACACCGTCACACAGGTGGCTCTGGTAAAATGACACTCCATCAAGACAGTACATGTATAAATTGAGTATTGCAATGTTCCAGTTCCTTGTCCTTGAGTTATCTTTCTGCCTAGAGCAGACTGTCTCCATGTCCCTCCTCTGGACTTGCTTCAACAGGTCCATGACCTTTTGATTTTGGGGGCCCCAGAGCTGGATGCAGCACTCCAGCTGCTCTCTCGGGAATAGTAGAGCAGCGCAGGAGAGCCACCTCCCTCAACCTCCTGGCTACACTGCTTTTGATGCAGCCCAGGCTACCACTGGGCTGTAAGCACACACTCTTGGCTCATGTCCAGCCTCTCATCCACCAGAACTCCCAAGTGTTTCTTGGCAGGGCTGCTCTCAGTGGCTTCTCCCAGCCAGCACTCACCTCTGTGATTGCCCTGACCCAGGTGTGGCACCTTGCAGTTTGACTTGTTGAGCTTCATGAGGTTCTCATGGGCCCCACTTCTCAAGTTTGTCCAGGTCCTCCTGAATGAGACCCCTTCCTTCTCTTGTGTCACCTGCACTGCTCAGCTTGATGTCACCTGAATATTCACTGAAGGTGCACTTGATCACTGATGGTGATGAGCACCGGCCTCAAGACAGAGCCTTGAGGGGCATCACTCATCACAAATCTCCCCCTAAAGATAGAGCCATTGACCACAACTCTCTGTGTGCATCCATCCAGCCAATTCCTTATCCACCATGTGAGGCAGAGGTATTGGAGGGGCCTCATCTGGGCTCACCCTCTCTTCCCTACTGCAACCAGAGTCAGAGAGTGATTGGGCTTTGCTGAGCACAAGCACCACTCCCTGTATCCTTGGGCTCTGGAAGCTGGCAAGTGTGTCTCTGATCACAGCTCTGGGAACTTCTTGGCTGTATAAAACCACACCAGGGTTTACACGAAGGGAAGAACTGCACACCTGCACTGCAGGAACATCCCCAGGCACCAACTGGTGCCACTGAACACTTCAGGGACATTCAGGCACTGTATGAACTCTTCTACTGGAGGAAGCTTTGGAAAAGTTATCTGTATTTCATGTGCAGTATTTATCCTGTACTAACTTCCTCTGGTGACACAGGGTCTACCCTGAGAGTATTCACTGGGAGAATTACTGAAAAACAATTATTCTGCAGTTCTTTGCTTTATGCTATTCCAGAGTGCAGTGAAGTCCCTATGATAAAACTCTTAGTTACAACAAGAAGTAATCCATACCCAGCTTCAATTTTATCCGCTTAATCTGCCTGATTCTCACCAAATATATCTTCACTCTTGCCTCACCATTTCACCTAAAATGTTGCCTTCAGCATCATGGTATTAAGCCACACAACACCACTGTCATCCATGTCATCTGTACTCTTGAGAATCTCCATGGAAAGCAGCACCCTGGCAGATGGAAGACACATATTCAGTGTTTTCCCACAGTTCTGGGGGTGTGCTGGGCTTCTCCAAATACCATGTGAGCCGGTGGTACTGCTGTGACCAGTGGTACTGCTGTGATGGCTGCAGTCAAAGCCACTCACATGATTTTGGTGAATGCCTGAAATTCAATCCACACCATGAAATATTTTCTCAAAACATGCCTAATTAAACTGAGCTGTTAAACATTCCTAATTCAGGCAGCAAAACCTCATACACCTGTCTTTGCTATCTGTTATAGCCTCTTAGGAATCACATCATGACTATCAATACGCCTCCTACCCTCTTTCCCCAAGTAAAAGTTATATCACCTAGGTCTTCAATTTACACATTTATAACCCAAAGTCCACTTGAAAACTGGCACTATAACCTGCCTCAGAAGATTCAGGCAGTCTGCTAGGCTGTAAACTTGATTTACAAATCTGCCCTGTTAACTGAACAAAACATGACAGCCAAAAAAAATAGCAATGCCTGAGAAGTTGATCACCACTATAACACCAGAAAGAACAGCAGTAACAAGCATAAACTCTCAAAGTTTACTTTAAAGTTTATGTGCAACCATCTTTATTTATTTAGACCAATAGTGGAGTCACTCTGAACAAACAACACAGAGTTCTGGAAATACTGCAATATACGAATTCACAGAACTCCAGAAAAATATGGAAGTATCAGTGAGATTGAAAAATAAGACCTAAATGTTCCAAAGTTATATCAGTTAGGTAAAGTGATTAACAAAAAAATCTACTGTCTTTCCTCTATGTCCAGTTCTTCAAAAATTGTATTAATATTTTGCATAGAATTTTCAAGTTTGGTTGCAATTTCAAGGGGATTTAACTGAATTTAGAGACTTACAAATGGCAAGACACTGTAAATGTAATGGTCAATACTTTTTCTCTGCAATTTCATCTTGATGTAAAGAATATGAAAACCAGCTAGCAAATGCAATTCTGAAAGTGTCTATTTAAATTAACATTAATTAAAAATGTCCAATATGTAACTGTATATATAAATTTAAAGTACCATCAAAATATCACTTATTTGCTTATCTATTAAGAGACCTCAAATTAACACTCATTAGCCTATGTGACCATAACTGAAAAATGATTTTCAAGTACAAATCTTTCTCGAGCTGTTTGGCTGACATTTGAAAGTAACATACTTCCAATTGCTAATCAGCTCATTGTTGTAACATGCTTTACAGACCAGTACAGTTAGAAAGTCAAGCACTGAAAACTCACTTAATACCTAAATTAAGCTGGCCTCTGCATTCTTCATTCTACCCATTTTACAGCATGGTTGTGATATGTTGTCTACGCTGTCACTTCTCACCCCTGTAGAACTCACTGTGTGTGTGGGAACCCACCACACACAATGGATTTATTTGATGTGAATGTCAGTTTCGCTTAGAAGGGTTTGTTGGGGCTGTTTTCCATTAGCCTGCTCACCTCTGTCAGCAAGTGCTCCATGATCAATGCAAGGCAAGATGAATAATGGCCCTGACTTGAGAAAGGAGGGAAGGGAATTTTGTTCAATTCCAGATTTTGTCTCAGATCTTGTGCTTTCTGTATTCCCAGTTTTCCAGGGGCTTGACTTGGAACTTGAGTCACTCACGTAATCTTAGAGTTGTTGGTTGGAAGACCCATCAGGAAGCAATCAGAGTCCAGCCTGCTGCCTATGGAAGGATTATCAAGACCAGATATGGTCAATGGTTTTGTTGGAGAGCCTTGAAGTGATCCAAGGATGTTGAAGTGATCCAAGGATGGTACATTCCACCACCTCTCTGTTCAAGAGCTGCACTGCGTACCTGGTGAAGTGCAATGTCCAATCCGAACTTCCCAAGCTGAAACTTGTGACCTCTTCCCTGCACCCTCTCCAGATTCTGAGAATTCTTATTGAATGGAGTAGGCTCAAAGATGAAAACAGCGTTGCCCAGGTGTCCATAGCAGTACCAAGAAAAGGGAGATAATCTTCCATGCACCTGCTGGTCACAGATGTATCCCAGTCTACCATATACAGGAGGAAAAGACATTGCTGGCTCATATTTGGATTGGTGTCTGCTATAAACCACAGTTGCTTTTCAAAAGTGTGCTGTTTTAGTCAGGATTTACAGCCTGTACTAATAAAACAATAAAGGAATAGTATATTCCATCAGCACTCTCCTTTCATCCATGTGGACAAACACTTTATCACACAAGGCAATCATGCTCACTAAACATGATTTGCAAGTGGCAAATCCATGCCGACTGTTCCTCCATCATATGCTTTCAAATGGATTCTAAAAAGTCATAGTCCATGTTTTTTTCGAGGTTTGAGATAAAGATGATCTTCAGACTACTTCTGTTCTCCTCAAAGCCAGATTAATTTTCAGCCTTTCTCTACTTAGCCACCTCCCCAAAACACCAGTGAGACAGATGCCTCACAACTGCACCAATTAGCTTTTTTTGCAGTACCCTTGGGTAAATTCCATCCAGTGTCATGGATCCAAATACATATATAAATATATATATTCTGTTGATGCCCATTCCTGCTTCTTCTTGCTCTTCTTAAAACACACTGAAATATACAGGAGTCCAGGAGCAGGATTTGCCTGATAAAACTGTGGCACAACAGGTGTTGAGTTCTTCAGTCTTTTCCCTTTTATCCATCACTAATTTGTCTTCCCCATGCATTAATAGACTTATATTTTCTCAACTTACTTCTCCTTTTAGGATACGTATGCTTCTAAAATCCCCTACTGTGACTCTTTATATTCCAAGTTACCTCCTGCTGGTCTTTGATCTTCCTCATTTTATCTCCAAATGCAGCTTCTCATATTCCTTTAAAGGAATATGAAAAGCTGCATTTGTTGTTCTGGTGTCCATTCTGGTTTCTTCTTGTGTTTCAGGAGACTTTCTGTTTACCCAAGTGAGTGGTTCTGCCATAATTTCCAGTCTTCCTGTATAGCAGCATGATTTGCTTCCAAGTTTCCAGCAAGCTGATTGCTTTTTGTTTGGTGGTTTGAGGGATTTTTTTGTTTGTTTGTTTTGGGTTTGTTTTTTTTTTCTTTTTTTAATTTGTGCACACTTTTCTCCTCTGAAATAGATTCACAAAGGATTCCAAGTCCACTGAGTGTGTGACTGCCATGGATACCCTGATGCTGCAGTCAGGAGGAATGACCAAATACCTGGGCAGGAATGTTTAACAACCAAACTTAAACTTAGAAGAATGCCACTAGAGTTGAGAATAACAATCTAAATGTATAGTAAACAACCACAGGAGGCTGATATCAGATGCAACAGTCTGTACTGCTGGCTGAATGTGAACCTGCTGCAGGGCACACGTACCCAGTGCTGCAAGTTACCTTCCACTTGCACTGCCAACATCATTCCTATTTCCTGCCTGGGTATCAAAGACTGCAACAGCAGTACTGCTTCAGGTGAGACAGTAGCAGGAGCTGTGCTGAAGTCTCTAACTTCGTTTCACACTAATTATGAAAAAAGCAGAGCAAACTCCCAAGTGGCATCTTCTGGAAACATTCTGTTTCTCATTGCAGATTCTAAGCATGAGCAAATATTTATTATTGATAAAATTGATTAATTGTTTCATACTGAATACATGAACTTGAAACAATGAATAGCACAAGGACAGACCTCCAGCAGAGAGGAGTAGATGTGAAATGATTAAACAGGAAAAGCATGAAGAACCTTAGATGCCTGCCAAGAGACCAATTCCCAATACTGCTGCATGTCTGCAGCAGTAAAAACCCCAGGTATTCAGATGTCACTATAAACATGATCAATCTCCTTTCTTTCCTTATCTAAGAGTAAGAAGTAAGGAATGAAAGAAGGAAATGTTATTATTAGTACTATTTGAAACCAAGAAGAGACCGGGTAGGTAGTTTCACTGTTATCCTCATAACACATTCCTGCTCTTGATTTAAGATGGGGGCTTATCAGGGTAATTTAGATTATAAGGAACAATGGAAATCAATTACTTTTACTGTATGGCAGCTACCTCAGAAGTTTTTGATAGATGAAGGTCAGTACATGACAGTTACCACAGTATCTAAAAAACTCCAGTTCCTGCATATTTTAAAAAATCTATTACATCTGATACAAGCTGTGGCTTGCATTAGAATCCCCCAAACTGTACTAAATGGAAAATACCTGAAGTACCCTCACGCAAAGTTAAATATATTTATTTTGCTAAAGTATGATCAGTTGAAGCTCTCAAATATTTATAGGAGAGGAAATATAAATAGTATCTAAGGGTTATGCTACTTTCATTTTGTAAACTCTAATCTTTTTAGTTTATAGTATAAAGATAATTTACTATAATGGTCTACCCAAACCATTGAAGAATGGCTGACTACATAACACATCCACTAGCAATAAAACATAATGATAGGGCTCATGCTATGAAAAACTAACATTTGTTTACATAAATTAGCCCCTATTTAGCAATTACACTGCATGTCTGCCATAAGGTCAGGCAAAATGTAACCCCAGCAGCAGCAACACTGTAAGCATTATAATTTAGACAGAGATATGTTGGAGAATTATGGGGGATAATTAATCAGTTAATGCTTTCAATGGTGTTTCATGATATGTGGAGCCATGATTCTCCAATAAAATATTTGTGCTAATGCAATCACTTCCCAGTGCCTCAAAACAAATTCTACCAACCCCATTATTCAGACCAAAGAGTACAAAAAAAAATATATAAATACATACAATTCCCTCTAGAGATGCACACATCGTCCTGTTTTATTAGAAAGTAATTATGCATTTTCATTACAGATAATAATACTAGAGAAGTGCTTAAAGTACCTACATATTCAGGGGAAACAATTGTTAAAAAACCTGATTATTTACAGATCTGTTTAGATGTGTTTACCTTTGTAAACACAAATGTGATATACATACAGCACTAGTATGCCTCTAAACAACCAGTACCTCATTCAGGTGTCCAGTTAAATACGACACCTAAAACAAGTCATAAATTGCTTTTATAATCAAAGGAAGACAATTTGTTTTCCTGAAATCCTTCAAGGTGGAAACACTGCCTGTTTATGTACTCCAGTTTTTTTTTTTTTACTAAAGCACAAATAGAATAATAATAAAAAAATCTTGGAAATCTTTGAGTAATTCAGAGCCCAAGGACTCTTTTAGATGATTATTCTATAACCTAGGTGAACGTAAAAACAAAACTACCAATTCTCTAAAAGGGAAACAAAAAAAGCAAACACGTTGTTCTTGTAAAAACAATTACAAACTCCCATGTCATTCCTGTATAAAATTTCAGTTCTGAAAATGGTATCATTCATGTGAATTTCCCTCTTCCCTGTTTCAGGGCTGGTGACTCCAGTGGCAGCCACACTCCTGCTGATTTTACTGGTGGATCCTATGCCTTGTGTGTGGACCAGTGACAGGGAAGGGTGGGTGACAGGTTCCATCTACGAGTGGGCTAAGGAGGACTGCACTGTTTCCAAAGCACATTGATACCCAGCACAGAAGATACCACCCTTGTCACATCACCATCCTTACTGTTAAATTAATAAAGCTGCACCCTCCTTACTTAACTTGTCACTGTTGGTTCTTCTCTTAAATGTGTCCCAGTTGATCCTTCTGTGGTGCACAGCAAATATTCACCCTAACTCACAAATGTTTGGTTTTGGTCATGCTGTTGGTGAATGCAAACAGAAACACTACTCCCTGCTCTGCTCCCTTTATTACATGGGCTATAAAAAGGATGACCTCCCACTTTAGTTTGTTAACTAAAAATAGGATAGTCCTTATTCCTGTGGGTTTATGAAACTTAGATAGTTCTGAGGTGATTAGCTGTGCCCAAGGCCAGGCAGCTGTAGGAGTGTAGGTCTCTCTCCTCACTGACTGCAAGTGCCCACCTGTGCAGGCAGACCATGAGCACAGGCAGCTGACTCTCATGCCTAAATAACTACCATGAGTGCAAACAACATTGGGCATTTTCTCATATATGCATTAATTAGAAGACACTTCTTTTTAACATGAAGTCTGGCAAGCAAACACAGCAGGTATCAAAATCAACCAAAGTCAATCAATTTGACTAGTCAACTAAAAAACCTCCTCAGCACAAATCAATTATATAAAGTGAATACAGGGAATTAAGTAAGTTTTTTTGTAAAGAACTATTTTTATTATCCATTCTAGTGGGTATTTTTACTTCATTAGGGGATTAAAAAACCTCCTAAACTCAAATTTGTGTGGGCACAATACTTATATTGTGCCCTCTCGTGACCATATTTTTTAAACACTTTCAAATATTGTTCTTTTGTGCACAGTAAATCCAATACAAAGATGGATGTATGACAGCAGGGGGAGAAGAGGAGGTGTTTCACAACACTACTGTCCTTCAAGAGGAAACACTGAAGCTGGAACCAACTAACTGCAATAAATGACTACATGACAAAAATAAATGAGCTGTGAATGTAAAAAAGCTACACTAGGACAAATACTCCACAAGTACTTTGTCACAGAAACTGTCTGCACGGAGTGTGTAATCCTAGCTAAAAATGGTATTATAGAATCACAAAATGGTCTGGGTTGGAAGGGGCCTTATAGACCATCTGGCTGCAGCCTCACTGCCATGGGCAGGGACACTTTCCACTGTCCCAGGTTGCTCAAATTCCCATCTAGCCTGGCCTTGAACACTTCCAGGGATGGGCATACACAAGTTCTCTGGACAACCAGTTCCAGTGCCTTATCACCCTCACAGTAAAGAATTTCCTTCTAACATATAATCTAAACCTACTCTCAATTTGAAACCATTCCTTCTTGTCACTATATGCTCTGGTAAAAGGACATCTATCAGGCAGATGTTAAATGTTTTCATAGTACGTGCTTATGCATTTAAAATACAGGATTCTTAAATTTTTTTTACTGAATGTATTCTTTCCCAAGAAAAGTGTCCCACCAGTAATAAAGACATTGAAAATATTGTATATGAAGCTAATTTAGGGAAGACAGTCGGGAATAAACACCTGAAATACAACCCCCCCCCTTATCTCTAACTAATTTTAGAAGAGGTCAGTGTGCCACCCTGTTTTCTGTATTAGACAAAAGCAGCACAGACTTTGCTGGCAGAACACACAAAAATCTCTCCTTTTATGCTGCTGCTGCCTTTCTGAGGCAGTGTTTGCAAGGGTGTGTGTGTCCCAGTAAGCTGTAGCTGGAAATCAGCACCACCTTGCCCAAGATTTAAACCATCTCACTTCACTTGTGTGTTAGTTTGTATTATGATCACAGAAATATTCAAACTGGATAAAATCAACAAAATAGAACTGAATTAGTGAAAAACATCACTTGCTTTTTACTTCAGTTTTTATGGAAGCGTCAATTTACCCTCAAATCACCTGTCCACTTTACTAATCCTCTCAGAAAGGGGGGAATCCATTTTATTGCAAGTAGTGGTCCTCATCTCCATTTCTCAATGTGTTCTTACCAGACTGCCTGCCCTCTCTTCATCAAAAGAGATCAACAAAAAATCTTTCAAAGTGCTGTAACTCCTCTATGGAGATTTGCAGTGATGATAACAAGAACACAATCTCAACACTCACTAATCAGTTTCACAAAATATGAAATGATCTGCTTTTCAGGGTTCAGATCAGACATTCTAAATGGACTGCAAACCAAGCAGGCCTGGCAGTCTGCATGTTTCATTCCACCCCTCAGGAGCTGTATTTTTATTTATTTACTTACTTCATCAGGAGAGTTCTTGAGTTCTTGAGAAAATGTTTCCCAAACAGAAAAAAAAAGTTACAAAGTTTGTGAATGTGATTAGTAGGGACTGCAGCTCTTGGGGTTTCAGTGCTACACTTACTGCTGGAGAGCATTTCTCACCAGCTCTCAGTAGCTCACCAACTTGCAGACATGGGGAATGCCATCAAAGCATCTCTCAGGAGAAGATTTGAGCACTGCCTTAACTTGGGTTGCTGGCATTAATTACTCCTGTGTCTGAAGCCAAACAGTTCACACAACCACAACATTCTGAAAGGAGGTGATAAAATGTTTACTCTGTGATGTGGGCTGGCTTATCCAGAAGGCTGAAGCAAGCTCAGTGTACTTCACACACATCTCTCTACTGCAAATCCTCAGACTGAGCAGAGACCAAATGATCTCCCTTTCCTAGGCAAAATTTATTCAGATTTGAAGCCATTTATCAAGAGACAAAGAGGGATAGTTGCAGAAGTACACCCTGCTCTCCTTCACTATTCAGAGCCACGTGTTTTCACGTGTTTCTTTTTCATATTGCCTAGTAATGCAAATAGTTTTAGGAAGAGAAAATCTAGTCAGTATAGAAACCATGCAATAAGCACCAAAGAACCCAAACTTACTGAGTGTTATTTTATTATCTCTGGTGAAATTGAGTGGGCATACAAACTCTGAAGGACTGTGTTTCTCATCTTTCTTGGGTAAATAAAACATCATCCTCTATCATCAATCACTGTGACCATGAGTGGTGCCACAGAATTGTCACAATCAGCTTTTCTCTCATGCTGAGACAAATAATATTTTCTGTGGAGCCAGACTATATGAGTTTGTCAAAGCACCCATTCAAAAAGGACTATTTAGGATTTTTGATGGTCAGCAAAGCCACAACAGAGGAACACCTTGACTCCCAGGGACACTCCTGGCTATTCTTCTCAATAGGCCCAGACAGCCAAGAAAAAATTGGCTCCAACTCTTTATTTTCCCACACAGTGACTGTATGGATGAGCTCTAAAATACATGTGGTACCACACAGGCTTAGGGGGCTCTTCCCTAAAAGAAAACATCTGTGGCACTGTGATACTCAGCTCTGCAGCTGGCCAGTGAGGAGACCTGTTATTGTCAGCTGTGCTTCAGAGTCAGCTAAAATCAAGCCAGCAGGACACTAAGACTCAAATAATGCTTTATTACAGTGTCTGCCAAGCTAACACTTGTTACTGCATAAACAGAAACTGTTTTGAAATGACAAAAAACACAAACAACAAAGTTGAAGCCATTTCACAAAATAAACTATTTACTTTCTTCAAAGCATTCACATCCACAAGGCTTAAACCTCTGGCAGAAGAAAATGTAAATTAACACTACCTAACTATGCAAATAAGAATGGACATTTAATTTTCACATTAGGCACTACTTAACAGTAGGCATTCAACCTGAAAGGAATTAAAAATCATCAAAATCTGGTAAAACAGCCAGTCCTTCAAAATATACTTGAGATATTCAACAGCCCCCACATTTAAGGCTAGGGCACATCATAAGCCATTCAGCCTTAGAAGCAACACTTTATAATTTTGTCACTGTTGCTGAGCCTAAGAATATCATAAGATGCAAAAGGCATATTCATCCTTTTCACATGTAGGTCTATAATTCCAGAAACAGTAAATTACTTAAGTACAGGAAGAACACACTCCTGCCATGGCAATAAGTAAATACTTTTAATTGTATGACACCCAGTTAAGCTGGGGACTTTTCCCCTGAAATAATCCACATACACTTATGTTAAAGAGAATAAAGTATGTCAGTTGAAGAATAAGAACTAAATTTCAGCTAGGTCTTCAACTCTCAACATACAAGTTAAGTATTTCTATTTGGTATCCACACAAGAAGCCCCAGTGACCCATGAGTGAGTTTCCTCGTTTGCCCAGGAACCATTTACTCAGTTATTTTGAAGATGTATGTTGACAGATCACGTTTTGGCTAACTCTGTGCAAAATCAATACATTGAGAGTTTGTTCTGTGTTTGAAAGGAGATTTTTGCAGAGCAGCCCAGCATCTCTTTTATCAGATAAAATGATGCAGGAAGGAGATATGCTACCAAAGCTTCTATGTTTTTAAGAACAGAAAAGTAAAAAGTGGCTGGAATTATGTTGTATTATTTTTTAGACCAAAAAATGATATAAAGAGCATTCTATAATATCAGCTGAAAATCAAAATTTCTGTTTAAGATTTTCATTAGCTTCAGCCCAGAATAAACTTCTAGAGCTATATAGAATTTGAAGCATCAATTTGATATGTTGAAATAATGCTTTTGCCAGGAATGCTGAAGAAGCATTAAAAGCACTATACTTGAGAGTGCTATTTGAATGCCACTGCTATAATTAATACAGTATGACCTTGTATAAACCTTATAAATTAGTTCATGAATATGCAAATTAGGAATAACTACACTGTGAAGAAAAAGTGGGGTGCTTAAATATCTGACACAACTACACATTTAATTCTGTTGGTACTTTTCCCTTGAGTATCTTCTGAATAAAAATATTACAGCAGTAATCAGAGGACGCTGATCTATTCCTACTAAAATCTCTCTCTCCCTATGAGTCTTAACATTAGACTTTCGTTTCAGCTACATTTCTGAACAATTGCAGCATTTAGGAAGGAACAATCTCTTTAATATTTTGCAGAAATTCACCTTCAAAACTTTAGGCTTAACTGGGATGCAATTGTTGTGACCTCTCAATTGGTTTGTGACTCTTTTCTAGGCTGGAACCTAGATTCTTGAAAAGGTGATATACACATTTTCCTCTGCTTTTTCCCATTTTGGCTTGTGGGAACTGCTTGTAGTAACAGTCCCTCCCTTGAGGAGGCTGTTTGTGGAAATACACAATTCAGTTGAGTTTTGTCCTAACTTTGCATTCTGACAGGTTTCTTTCTGACAGAAAATATGGGCTTTCTGTGGACAAAATTACATGGTCAGAGCCTGAGAAGAGCTCCACGTTCTAGAAAAGCATGGAAACAACTGAGATGGGTTGGTAAGTGCAAAATATCTATATCCACCACAGCATGATCAGAGATGGATAAAACATGGCTGCTCTTTAACAGGTCCTACTGTAAGAAGCCAGCTGCATCTATACTCAACAGCAGATATTCAGAGCTTGCAGCAGTCAGTGAAGACAGAAAGGTATCATGGTTTCCATAATCATACTTTCTATATCAGAATGTATACAACACAAACACACACACACCCTTGCACATACATACATGTATCACTTCTGTCTCAAACATATTTCACACACATGTGTGTACATATATATTTCTCTAGACTAAACAGATGACAAATAATACAGTCTGAGACATTTATTTGATGCTGTTCCCATGTCTTATTTTGTCAGTATGCAGCATGTTCTACTGAAAACAGAGTACAGAAGTTCCTAAGGACAGGAGTCAGACTTTGGATGTTTAGAAGAGAACGGGAGAAGATATAAGACAGTGAGACAAATGCATTGGATGTAAATCTCTGTGAGATACGTCACTCAGCCGCAAACCAGCTGACAACATTTGATATTCAGGTGTCACAGCTAACAAAAATTGTTTTAACAAGGCAATTTGTTGCTTCCAAAAGTTGATCTATCCAGAAAATACTACTGAGTCAGTTATTCAAGTCATGTTTTAAAAGCACTTTTCCCCTTTGCTCTTCTACTTTGAGCGCTTGTTACATATTTATTCAGTTGAAAAATAATTGAAATTATCAAGGGATTTTGTTAAAGGTAAGGAAGTAAGTATGAAGTATGAAGCTTGAAAAGATGTGGAACTTTCTAAATAAATAACTTCTTGAATGATACTCCCATACAATTTCTAACAGACTAATGGGGTAAAGAAAAATATTTTAACAAGTCTTTGATTTTCACAGTTGTCCCTGTACTTTCAGTGTATGATTATAGATTAAGTACAACATGGAAGAAAGAAAAATAATTTAACAATTCTGTGTCTAAACCCACATTAGAATTTTAAAATAGTAAAGTCTTAAAATTCTTTTAAGTCCTCAGATTGTATTCATTTAACTTAAATTAATTTTAAATTAATAGAAAAAACAAAGTTCTAGATTGCACAAGGCAAAAATTTTTGAAAATTTTTTTGCCTGCAATTTTTTTCAAATAAATCGCTGGACAGGGATTTATAGTTTTGTGATAAGTAACCTTGATGTTTCAGGTTAAGACGACATCATTCAGTGTCTCTCTTGCTGATTTTTAAATTTCAGTTTGGGGATTGCAAACCCCCTCCCATTAACAACTGGGATTACAAATTCAGTTTTCACCTGACTATCCCTAACTTGTTTAAGTGAATCAGAAATTATAAATCAAAGATACAGTATTTCCCTAACACAAGTAAAAGAGTTGCAGCTAAAATACAAAAGGAAAAAAAGAAGTCTAACTTGACCAGAGCTTAATGAGTAAGGTACTAGTATCTCAGTGGGGTGGCAACTAAATTGGGTGATTACTCCAACGTGTCACACTGAGGTCTGGCAATTTATGAAAGCTGAATATTCAGATTAAATTTTTAAGTGATAGCCATAATGCTGTATTTAGATCTTTGAATTATCTAAACAATTTCAAAGTGTTACAGCTATTAATTTGTTTCAAAACTAATTTGTACAATATTGTATCAAAATAATTTATTGTTTTAAATTAGAAAAGTATGCAAAGTGTAGTTTGTAAATAACATCTTTAAGGAAAAGAGGAAATAACAGGAGAAGGTCTGCTATTGCTGCTGCTTTTTATGTGATTTCAGCAGCATTACTGGGTGACTGGAGTTACAGACATAAGAATGTGGTTAAGAAAGATAATGAGTAAGCATGAGTACTAAAAATTGTAGGTAATGACTAAATTTTTTAATTGAAAAATTGTAAGAAATTCTCATCAAAAAACTGAGAAAACAAAGATCAGCAGAAAGAATAATAATTCATATACTGCTGTGACAAAAACACAAAATAAAGAACTCACTATTCCTGCATAATGGTCATTGTAAACTACTTACTAGTATTGTACATGGGATGGATTATATTACATCACCTCTCAGATATTATTTCATGTTTTCAGCAGTGAATACACCAGACAAGCCAAGTCATAGAAGACTGAAAAAACCCTCAAGCCCAAATCCTCCTGGTGTATTTGTTAGCATTAAACCTATGTAATAAAACCTGAAGTCTCTAAAATTTGCCAACATCAGATATTCAGAATTTGTCAAGTATCCTGAACACCACTACTCTTCCTCTGATACTGAGCACTGTCACAGGTAATCCCAATGCAAGTGAATTTTAACAGCATCCCCTCAAAATGAGCTCTAGCAAAAACAGAAAAAGAAAACAGCAAAGGACAACCAAACCAGAGTCTTAGAAGAAACTCCCTCATGGAAGATGTCAATGGACTTTCCATTTAGCAGATAAGCACAGCACAAACTCAGCCAGCAACCACATTACATCTTTTTGATTTACCTCCCATGTCCACTGAGATCTTGAAATGGAAATACAGGTCTTGTAACTAGACCCAAGTGGAAAGTGTGAAAGCTGTTCAGTTTATTGAGGGTGGTGGGTATTTCACCTGAACAGACCCAAGACTCCAGCCATCTTCACATAA
This sequence comes from Melospiza georgiana, assembly GCF_028018845.1. Classification (NCBI taxonomy): domain Eukaryota; kingdom Metazoa; phylum Chordata; class Aves; order Passeriformes; family Passerellidae; genus Melospiza; species Melospiza georgiana. The sequence goes on along the minus strand of NC_080430.1, from coordinate 82,782,506 downwards.
TTTTCTAATCTTTTCATTCTGACACCTGCTGTTTCCTCCATTCTACAGTCCCAGTATATTACATGAACTCAACCAGAAGAAACCAGTTACCTTCTCAGGGGTGAGCTTGCACTTCTCTCTTGCACAGTCTCAGATTTGACATTTTGCATAGAGAGAGATATTTTCAACAGTGGGGAAAAGTAAGCAAGAGAAGTTACTGCTGGTGTGAAGCAGAAGTAAGTTTCAACCCTCTCCAAATGTTCTTGCTCTGCCAAAGAGCATCCACACAGACTAAGTGGGATGGAACTATCTAAAGAAGATGGATGGAGGCCAAAAAAATATCTGAAGCCACTATAGAGGATAGAAAGATGCATTTGGGAAATAGTGAGAGTTTGATATAGAAAGATATTAAAAAGCTGTATTATGATTGAAAGGCCTGGGTTTAGAAGGAAGACCAAGCTGCTCAGGACAGCAGTTTGAGCTGCTGCTACAGCTGCCTGGGAAGGACTGAGGAGTTATAATATGCACAGTCTTTTGCAGGCAGATATGAGCTTATCTAGCACGAGCTGCCCAGAAGCCATTCTGCTGTGAGAGCAGCCCACCAAGCGCTGGCTGGGAAGCCTTGCTGCAAAGCCGTGTGTGTTCCAGAGGCAACGTACCCTTCTGCCGCGGCCCCAGTCCTCAGGCTCACCCGGGCTGCAGGCTACTGTAAGCTCACATCAGTTTGCAAATGGGCGTGCACACGCACTCACAAGGAAAAAAAACAGAAAGAAGAAAGATTTCAAGACCAGTGTGCAATGAATCCATCAACTAAGAGGTAGGAAAAACTGAAGTTTGCAGGATCAGGGATGAGCATTGGTTGCTGAGAAGCACTTGAGAAAAATTAACAGGAAGATGGAGCTTATGGTGAGGGGAGAGCAACACCAGACATGCTCACTCAGAGAGGGGACACTGTGAAGACCCAAATTTGTAACAGAAGTTTCTTTCAGAGGCAGCTCTTTAACTGAGACACATTAAATACTGGAAATGTGAGACTTTTATTGTAGTAAAGGTCTTCATGTTACACCTTCTGTCACCTCCTAGCGATTATGGCAGCTTTTTTTGGCAGTGATTTGAATTCAATGCAACACAATTATATCATAAACTCTTTTCAAAAAAAGTCAAGACAACTCAGGTACAAACACCTGGCTTCAGTCACATACCCCAAGATAGCTGGTATTCACATAATTACACCTGGGTTGAAGTCCAATACTACACTACTGCATTTAATTCCATATTTGCAATATGGAAATTATTATCTTCTATCTTTCATTCTCTACTGATTGCATACAAACTGTCAATAATATTTATTGCCTTTTCCCTTAAAATTTTGAAATATAAATTTGGAAAGGGGGGCATTTCATTTGATGAAAGAGCACAATGACAAAAAGGTGTTTGCTACAGATACATTAAAAATATTGCTATTTTACTTTGCCTCCTATCACTTTTTTATTTAGCTCTTTAATGTATATCTGCTTTGGATGCAGCATACAACATAGATTGCCTTACTGACACTTACTATTCACTATGTTATTTCCTGTGATGTATGTAAAAATATTAACTAATTTATTTTCATATCTCTGGGACAGATTATTTTCTCCAATATATCTGGAGGAAAAAAATCTACACTTAAAAAGAACCTGCCTATTATCTTAAAACATTTCATGAAAATTATATGCATTGGAATTCAGAAGTTGCTATGACTCTATCCTTTAGTTTATCAAAACTGAAACTCTTGCTCATTCTAATTTCATTCTCCCATCTACAGTGACTTTCAGTCATGGACAGATCAAATTACACATATTTATATAAATGCACCTTTGCATGGCATATACAAGTTTGGCATTGAAACACAAACATAAATAGTTATCATATTTTGTAAATATTTATTTAAGTATTTTGGTTGAAAAATGTTAAATTGATTGGACTCTTACTGAAATTCTCATCTTCCCAGAGCATAAAAAAATCTACCTATATATTTGCCACAACTCCAGCAATGGCATCTGGAACCTTTAAGACACGTTACTTTTTGTGAATATCTTAATCATTTTTTGTACGGATTAAATTTGATGTAATAGTGAGAACATACTGACTTTATTTTAGTAAATGGGGGAATAAGACAAATCTACAAGAGAGAAAATACATGTAATATACAAGCTTGGATGAAAACAGCTAAGAAAAACAGAAAACCCCCAACAGTCCTTCTAAAGATTGTTTTTTAATGACCTGAAGCTTGTATTCTAAATAGTTTCCAGCTTTGGGTTTACATCACTGAAAGTCATCATCTTTCTTGATGGACAAAGCAATTATTTAGTTCATAAATGTTTAAGAATAAGGAATAGCAATTCAAACAAAAGCAAGATGATTAAGGCAGAGCACAGGTTTTGAAGTACTCACCGTAGGCACCCAGTGGCATTGCGCAGCACCTGTGATGAGTGGAGCTGTATTTTATGATCATCCTGGAGTGGAGAGTTTTCCCATCCAGAGTGAGGGATGATCACTGCATTGGTCAACACTGCAAGGGCATCCTGGATGATTGGCATTTTCAGTGCATCACAGGAGGAGAGATTCCAGAGAACTCCTACAAAAAGTAAAATGACTAATAATTAACACTTCTCCAAAACAAGTTTGAATGGTTTTTTTGTTTAAAAAAACCCAATCCAAACCAATATATTTAACAGCACTGGTATGTTTAATTTAGCTGTTTCTGTCAAAAATAAAACAGACTACATTGTAGATGGGGCTGAATGACACCTGCAAACTTTTGAATATGAAACATGTAGACACAGGAGCACTGGAAATTTCTCAGAGCTCTGCCTAAAAACTGAGCAGCTGGTTATGATCTAGGCCTACACAGGCTGTGAAGCACACATGGAATGAAGGAGTATTACAAGGAATTTTTTAGGGCTTGGTCTTCAGATAACTTCCTTCTAAGTAAATTTAATAAAAACCAGTAGCAGAAAACAGGTTCTGATTCACACTAAAACTTTCACTGTTGATAGAGAGAACAAAACCTCTACCCTGTGATCATCACTGTGATGGAAGTAACTGTCTAGGCTTGCTGGTCCTACAAGCAAAAAGACTTCCTCCACAACCTGATACAGTAGTACTTGAAGCAAGTAATATTATATTTTGTAAATATTTAGCTATACAAGTTTGAGAATACTGTAATTTTTACATGGAAACAGCAAGCTCAATGGTGCAACTAACAAGGAGATTTACTGAAGTTTAAAAAAACCAAAATCCCTTCCGTAGCAACTTGCAATGTGCCAAAGAAGAAGAAGAGAAATCAAGAGTCAAAAGTTTTCTAAGCACATCTACAAAGATCAAGGTCACTGCAACTGTGCCACACAGAAGGCAGGCAAGAAATTGTTAGGAGCAAAAGACACCCTGCTTTCCATTCCCATATTTATGTATTTGTGTATTTGCTGGAAAAGCACATGTGACTTCAGTGCTGTGCCAAGTGCCTGATGCTGCTGGGCAGCTCTTACTGCTGGGGGAAGCTGGAGGACAATTTGCTGTTCTGAAGAACCAGTGGCCTTTATTTTAGCTCAGCACCCTCCCAGGAGCAGCTGGAAGAGGAAGCTGCCTCATCATGCCCCTCCCCTTGCCAACATGCATCCTCCTCTGTAGAATCCAATCCTACTCTGCCCTACTCTCCTTCTCAAAGGACAGTAGCCTGGCATCATGTCTGTCTTGAGGGGCAAAATTGAGTTTGGATTTTACATCCATCAAAGTTTTCAACCAAAAGAGAAGAACTACTATCATCATCATCATTGTACATAGGTTACAAATACACTACAAAAAATCCAAGTGGGTGTTGTGGGAGGATAATGCTGAAGGAAGGCCTTAGGAACACAGATATTTATAAATAGAAGCAGCAAGAACACTTCTTGCTCGAAATTTTCCTCAGCATTCTGTGCTTTGACAGAGCAGTGTAATTAACAGGAATCAACTTACATTTTTGGATTTCCCTTTGAAATTAATTACTTCTATGGGGAGACTGTTTCAGTTATACCATTTCATGTTTAAATTATTTTATATGTAACTATCTGCAAAGGTAGTTACACAGTTTAATATAAAACTTTGATCAGTATACCAGTAAAAGAAACCCTATTAACATGATCTGCATGAGGCAGACCAACTTCAGCTACAGACAAAAAAACCCAGAAATAAGAAAAATGTTAATTTTAATAATATTCATTTTTCATTAAGAATTGCTACTTTAAAGGGAAAAGAGTCTGTTTTGAATTCTGTTCTGAATGTCATTATGAAAAGGAATTCCATATTTAAAGGAATAAAGATCTTCCTAAGGATAATTATATTTGCTTTTCTATGTGTTCTTGCTCTTGGAAAGCTTTAATGGCACATCTACTATTCTTGAAATACCTAGCATTGGCATTTTGCTGGGTTTTGTCAGTAAAAACAACAATACAGTTGCCTTTTTTTTTATACATTTATCTAGACAGGTGTAAATGATGTGCATGGTATAAAAGCAGAGAATCAGAATTCAAATCTTTCCCCCTTTAAAGTTCAATTTAGTTCTTATGCAAGACAATAGGCTGTAACTTTGTAAAGAAGTCCAATTTTAAAAGTGAAGCAGAAGAGAGTATTTTGATGGCAACAAAACAATATTTTGTGTTTCAAGAAGCAGTCATGAACTGGAAAAGCAGAAAAGAATACAAAACAAGCAAACATAAGAGCCCCATCTAGAAAAATGCTTAAAAACATGTATGTCAAAACTATTTTCTATTCACTTCAGATTCTTGCTAATTTCAAGTAAACTCACATAAACATATGGTATTGAGCAATAGCTGACCCTAGAAATATTCTTTCAACCCTCTTTCTCTCTGATTTCTCTAACTGGAAAATTAAGCCTTCAGAGTAAGAGGATGATGGGATCACCAGGCTAAAATGCCTATTACACCTTCTCCTAGAATGATTTTAAATCAAGGCAGAAGCATTGCCCAGTAAGCCTGATGCCTTCTTCCAAGTTTTTACTGCTCACAGTTTTAAAGAGTGAGATAATCCTCTTCCCTCCAGAACAATGTGTTTTATCTAATTGTGAGACTGAATACTCCCAACCATATTAATCAAAAATTTTCTCCTGATATGTTACAATTTATTCTCACAAGCAGTGCAGTCTGCTACATGCTGAGGTTGGCATTCTACACACCTCCTTGTAACCTTCTTAATTAAGAATTTGCAATTAAGAAAGGGCACTGGCAATTCACTTCTCACTCTTTTTGCTGAGGATAACATGGAGCTAGATTTATGTGGGGTCTGAGAAGATGATCCATTGCCTTGACTTTGCAAGGGAGAATGACAATAAAATAAATCCTTTACCTGATACACCTTCCATTCCAGAGCCACCTTTTCACCACGTGATTCTGAACATTATTTTCCAAGTGTCTATTCATGACATGCCTTTAGGGCTACTCTAAGAAGCTTACAGAATATTCTGAAAGCCCTGCCTGACCTGGGTTTCTGAGCACAAGAAGCAACTCTGCAATAGCCTCAGAGTGCCTTGACTGACCCCTGGAGAATGGGCATTGTCATCAGCTGCTCACAGGAAGGTAAGGGACTGGACCCACCAGTGGCCAATGTCAAAAAGTGGGATCCACTCAACAACCCAACAGTCCAACCCAACTGTTTACCATCCACAGACTGACTCTTGTGAGAGGTATGAAATAAAGAACTAATCAGTGTTGAACACCTCTTAATCACTTTCATTCATATCTTATCTTCTTGCTTTTAAAGCTGTGAGGCATTCAGATTAAGCATTTTGTGTTCCCATTTTCAGATCACTTTTTGGTTATATTAGAAGACTTGTAGAAAGACAAAAAGAGCTACACCAGACTGAGCAAGTCTTTTTGCAGGTTGAGGTTTTTCACCCCTACATATAAAAAATGGAAATACAGTGAAAAAGTATATTGCAATCACATTTTAAACTTAAAACTGAGGAGAAACTGGTATTGAAAATATTCAGTTCATTCTAGTTAGAAGATGAATTTTGGGTCTGAGTATTAGTCTAGCAGACATCAGATGAAGGATTCTTAGAGAAGACTATAGGAATGCTTATTCTGGAGATCTTACTGCATCAAGTTGCATCTTCTGGAGCAGTTTATCAGAGGTCATGCAACTGCTATGGCCAATGGGTTGCTCGGTTTATTGGAGCAGTCAGAGTGAAAACCCCATAATCTCTGAATCAGGCTGGAGCTCAAACTCATGGTGATTAAACACTTCAATGCATTTTTGTGCTTGGTGTTTTAGTTACAACTGGTATATGTATATCTATAGTCAGATATAACTCAAGACCTGATAAGCCACATGCTATCCTTATTCCATTCAAAGTTAAGAACATAGAGATCACATACATCTATGCAAAAAATACCATCATAGTAAGAAAACATATGCAAAACCACAAAAGTCTAAACAACTATTTAGCTCATGATTTAATGCAACCTCAAATTATGACACATATAAAAAACAAACCTATCAGAACAACTTAAGACTACAAATATAAATGGAAACCAAGAAACTGGAAAAGTCATCTTTTCCAAAAAGCATTACCCCTGCCACTATGTTTTTAAAAATAAATTATATGATAAAAAGATTGTCAGTAAACAAACACTGTTTGGAAAAACAACACTGATTCTTCTCAATATGGGATGTTTAGGTCAACTTTCATATTCTCTGTAAAAATAAAAATCAAAAAGTATTCTAATACATCCAGGTTCTCCTTTCCATTGTAATTTAATAGTTTGGTCACGGAATGATGCAGAAATCGATTTGATATTGCTGGGAGACTGCATACCACAAATAGAGACCAAAGCATTGGCAGGCATTTTTGTTTATATGCTGAAGGCACAGAAATACTACTGGGAGTTTCCCTCACAAACATGACAATTAAGATTGAAATCTGAGTGCTAAATACCCTGCACAGAAGCCAAGCACAAGGGATCTTTTGCTGGAATCCTTAGGAAAAACAACTTCTACCCCAAACTCCCAAGTGCTAGAAAAGTCATTTGCTGGCTGCTGCTTGGAGGCCCTGCTGTAATTGCAAGGCTGCTCTGCAGAGCTGGATCTGCTCCCTGGCAGCAGGTGTGGGCTCCTGATAGATCACAGCAGTTCTGCTGCAGAGATGCTGAATATCAACCACAACATTTCTTAATACAAAGTGCAGTAAGTCTTCACAGCCAGCTCAACCGTGAGAAACTGGCTCAGTAACAGACTTTCTGTAGGAAAGAAAAAGTGGCTGATTTGAAAAGTTCTGGCACCTGAACAACACACAGCTCAGAAGGAATCTCCTTAAAAGCACACTCTGAAAGTAAGTTAAAAATTGGCATAACAGATCAGGAACTTTCACCAGTTTTCCTGAAATATTTATCTGGTTTGTGAACAAGTACCTATGCATACCTTGCTGTAATTCACAGGTTGACATGCACAGAGGTGGTTTGCTATCTGTGTATAAGCTGACATAGGAAAATTCCACACTGAGAAATACTGAGCTTCAGGAAAAGCCATGAGCAGGCAGGAGCTAATGGAATGCTAAGCAAAGTCGCAGCAGTAATTTCTTTGCCTTTGCATCCACTCATAGACTTACAAGGGAGAAGCTTCCACAGAGGAGAAGGATTATTGTGGTGTGACTTTTTTTGTTTTATTACAAAAGATACAACTGATCTTGACTACATAAAAATACAAGACTACATAGAGTATAAAAAAAATAAATAATTCCTCTGAAAAACTAGCCCTTTTTTTCCTCAATTGCTGCTCTTTTCATCTGAAAATTACATCTTGGATTTTATTAAAAGAAAAAGGAGGGGCCAATTTTAGTAGTAAAACCAAGTTCCACCCAAATGCTATTGCAGTATTGTATTTCTCTAATGGGACTGAATTCTGACCCAAGGTTGCTCCTCTTTTTCTGCTGTACACTGAAAATTATCACATAACTGTGGAAGGGAAGAAGTATCAGCCAAGAATGTTAGAGAGTTATTAGCCTTCATGTTAAACAGCAGAGGAAATACTAGGAGAGCTGACCAAGGTTACTGCGGAAAGATCAGTGATTCCTGCTTAATTTCCTTTCCTGGCTGATGAAATCCAAGAAGTGCTGTTAAACACTGAAGCCAAACCTAAACCAATTCATTCTAAGTGACAGAAACACAGAAAAATATATCAACTGCTTTCAAAAAAACTTTTATCCTAACACATGACTAATGGCAATGCCACTCCAAATTAAGTACTTTATTAGAAAACATGGGAACCTAACAAGGATGGATATATATGAATGGCAAGGTGTTTCTCAGTGCTTACACCTGCATTAGCACCCAAATCAAAACACATGTTTGATAACAGACCCTAATACAGAGAATAAAAATGTTATAACTAAAGCTGAACATTAAGTTACAGCTCTAAATACAAAACTCCATTCTAAAAAGAACCAGTTAGAAAGTTAGTCCTATCTATAAAATTGCATCTATGTGCAAAATGAAAGCCTTGGTGTACAGCTGCTAAAAAACAATAAAGAAGGAAACATTTACTAACCAAATTGTTCCTAAGAAAAAGAGAGCACTGTAAATAACATTAAATGTAAATAACATTTGGGAGGGAAGAAGGGAAGTTGGTCTTTGAACTCAAAAACAACAAATAAAATTTTAAAAATAAAAAAAAAAAAAAAATTACTGGGCATAGTGAAAACAGTAATTTGACCACAGAATGAACATGTTTCACCATAACCTCAAACTTTCATTTTGTAAATGAAAAGTGAAATATTCCAATCTTTTTCTAAACAAAAAAACATTTTCGAAATAAAATTTAAGTACTTGGTGTGGCAAATCTCAAACATTTCAAAATACAGAGTGGTTTTAAACTGCAACTTCAATAATCCATCTCTGGGTAGGCCCATCAAAACTGCAAGTCCAGCTGACTTTTTCCAAAGAATTACTACTTGCTGAAAAAGTTCAATGCAGCTCTTATGTCAAGCCATATGCTGCAACAGATGTCCTCTATTTATCAATCCAGATTACCCTGTTTGATATTTCCTCTTAAACTTAAAATTTGACTGAAGTAAAAAAAAATAAAAAAAGAAAATTATTTATGTAATATATTAACAAGCAAATTATGAAATCAGTTTCACTGCTCCATGAACGGAAACATGGGCAAAACTTGAACGAATTTTCTATAGAAGATGCATCTCACTGTACAAGAGAAAAACAGTTATTCCCACTTAGAGAGAAAAGGAGAGCAAAAAGGGACCACCTTAGGTTATGTGTTGCTACTGAGGGTGGTAAATGCAGGACAAATGAGTGTGAATTTGCCTGGGAATAGGGAGAAGGAAGCAGGCTGTGATGAGAAAACAGATTAAACCAGCCCAAGCAGAGCCCTAGGAGAGAGGAGAGGGACTCCCCGGGCAGGAGCATTGCACTGTTCCAGCAGAGACCTCAGCACCAGCGCCGCCCTCTGCTCTGCCACATTCACCTCCAGGGAAACAGGCACTGCCAGCCTGGGGAAGGCTTGGTATTGCTGTGGAACAGTACATTCCCTTCCACCTCTAAAAATCCTTTGGATTTAACACCTTACACGATAAATCAGTACCCCAGCCTGTTGCTAGGAAAGCAGGGTGTAAGATTTGAGAAAGTAGCTATTTTAACACATCTCCTGATTTAACTGGGAGCAGCAGGGGGTGAAGAAGTTAATCTGATGATTCAGAAAAAGTTGAGAATAAATCTTCATGAAGACAACAGATTCTATCAGTGGGTTTTCCCATTTTCAGAGCCAAAATAGTGACAGCATATTGAGAAAGGGGGCAAAGATTGTTTTATAATTAGACAGTAAAATTGTAATAGATATGGTGTAAAATGATCCAGTTGAACTGTCAACATTGTTTGCCCAAGTGTTATTTGATAAGCCAGCATCATTTCTGAAGAAAAATTACACAATTTTTATTAAATTACTTTTAGATTTCCTGGTACATATGAACTATAAATAGGATGTGTTTTGAATGACTCTGGAATTACTTTAAGATGTCACAGCCTATAGGCTGGAAATCAGTATCCCAACATCATATGAGTGTAAGCTGTAGAACCTTTTACCTTCCTGTTTTGTAAGGAAAATGACTACAGAGATTTGGTATTTTGGTGAGTGGTGCCACACTGGGTTCATATGAAAACTTCATAAAATTCCAATTAATTCCTGCTCTGAATTTGTTTGAAAATCACTTCCACATTTCCAGCAGTAATGACAGTATTTTCTGTAGGTGATGTTAAAATCTAAATCTAAATTTAAACTCTGCCACACTGTAGAATTATACTGTAAAGTACAACACACAGCTGTGCCTAGCTGTAGCACATGCACTGACTATGAAACGTCAGCCTATTAGTCTGGAGAAGTACAAATAGTACATAATACAAAATTCAAGTATTTTACGAAAATAATGATGATGATGCAATATTGGTTTTTGGAGACTGTCTGTAAAACCTTAAAGTAACTGATGTCTGGGGTGGAAAAACAGAGTTGCCATGCAGCCCACTAACCCTGCCACAGGGCTTGCACTACCTTGGTGGAGTTGTTTGAAGTTGTGTTGGGGCACTTGGAACTTCACCTGAGCAGCTGCTCCTGTAGACCACATGCCTTCATTTATTTTGCTTTTGCTTAGCTTTGATAATGGCTTGGATTAAGCAAAATTTTATCAAGGTAGCAGTAACAAGTAGTCTTTCTGAGTTAAATAAACCCTTGGTTTCCTTTTGTCCCCCCAAAAGATTTTAGATGTAACAGTATAAAGTGACAAACTAACCGGTGCAAAGTTTTGGCTGTGAGATGAAACACATTGTTTTAAAGGCAAGCTGAGACTTGCGGGGAATTTGACAGAGTCTGGTTTGTTTTTTTTTTTAATTCTCAATGGTTCACAGAACTCAGGGTGGAGGTTGAAGTGAGGAGGTTTGCTTAAAAATGTCTCAAGCTAAAGGAAGGAGTCAAATTACTATGTAACCTCAGGGAACTGAAAGAGCTGTTATACTTGAAAGAAATACTGAAGAAACTAAAATATGTAATTCTTTATTCAGCCACTGGCTTCGATCCAGAGTAAATAGATAGGAATTTTCATTACACAAATAATCTTGTTAATGTTGAAAACAACTTTTATTTAAAACACCCAATTAGAAGTAAATTACTTCATAAGCTTTAATCAACTTTTAAAATTGATTGTGGTAGGATATTGTACTTGCAATTACATCCATTTAACGAAGGAGTAGGAAAGGCTTATTAGAGCTAATGCCCTTTAAATCTCAATTTTAGATAGAAATCATTTAAAACATACAAGCAAACTTTAGTGCCCAGGCAAGTAGATTTGTAATTTGTTAATCTTATCCTAAATCTGTTGGTGGAAAAATAATTCAAGTCTGTAAGGCACCTGCCTTTGCTTGGCAGAGTTCCTCAAAACACTTGTTTGAAGTTACCATAGAGAATTCGCTTATGTTCAGAGCAGACACTAAGTAAGAAATGAATGAACATATTTTCCTGCCAAAATCTAAATCATCACTTCTAAAAGCAGTGTTCTGTGCTAGCAGTTATCTAACTCCATGCTTAACCTTTCTAATTTCTCTGACTTGACAGGACACAGATACTGGAGGTGGAGGAGCTGCACCTTAAGAGGCACTTGTGTACTTTCTGCATTTGTCCCAAATCTACATTTTGTTTTGCCACATCGCATTATGGGCCCCAAAGGATATTTGGCAGTCTTATTCTCTTAGCTAAGCATATATTGGACCAGAGCTATGTCAACCTTGGTGCAGCAGTCTTACAGCGTGACAATTTAAACACACATATATGGCTTTCCATGTCATCTTGTTTGAAAAGCTTCTGATAGGCAGGCTATGTATCTGAACCTAAATCATGTATCTTTATAATCTGCTTTTCAGTTTGTGTAATGCTGAAATCGTCTCTTTGGTTACAAGAGCAAGCCACTTTGTACATTTATCTTCCTACTTATCTTTTTACATTACATATCAAAAGCTGCTAATTAATTAGGACTTTGTGTGGTCAGGCTTCCTTACACTTGCAATGCTCCATTTCAAAACCTGAATACAGCTAAGAAATGGGATAATTTATACGAGCAATACTGGAGCAACACCTAATATAAACCTGCAAAGGAAAAGGGATATAATAGAGATTTAAGGAATTACATCAAGGTGAAATACTGTAAGAATACAGAACTCACAGAAGAGTTTGGTGTTTTTGGTTGTTTTTTTTTTTTTTTACTTAAGGCTGTGGGAAAGTCATCTCAGAATGGGATAAAAGAGCCTTTATTCATTTTCAAATCAAATTTCCAGAGAGCAATAAGATTACAAATAGGTGCCAGCTCCAAATGAATGTTTATATCACAATAAAATTTCACATCTGTGTTTACACACTCCAGTAACTCAGGTATGTCAAGGGCACATTTGCAGAAAACTATTAAATTATTAAATTAAACTGCTTCGAGATCCTAAGTACTAAACAGTCAACCCTTTGCCATAATATTCTCAAATAAGATTTACTATACAAAAAAATCACAAGTGTGATACCTTACAAAGTCCAATTAGAAAATAACATTACAAATAGAAAACAATTGCAGAAATGTGATTATGACTTTGGGAACCCCCAACAGAAGAACTGCCACTGTACTAGGGAGTTAAAGATTCTAAATAATTGGCTAGAATTACTTTAAAAAATAAAATCCAATTAAATATTCCACTGAAGTGAACTAAAAGGTCCATTTAAATAGAACACTCACTTAACCATGCTTTACATATCACTGCAGGCTCACTAACTTAAAACTACACAAGTTAGCAAAGGCAGACACAGGGCTCAAAGGGGCCTTCTGGAGTGACTTGACCAATCTGCCAATGATTTATGCACATGCTAAGAAGCAGCATACAATCAAAAGGAGCTTTCACCTGCAGTACTTAACTCATATCAGACAGATCTAAGGTGAACAACATGCAATTGCTTTCAGTGACACTGAGAGTTTATCCATAAGGTTATAAACCCCTCCTTATAAACACACGGCAGCTACTAAAACTGAAACAGGACCATGCAATAATATTGCATAACATGGGGTGAAAACAGGGGACCAACCAGGCCAAAACACAAATTTGCCACAGCTGAAATTAAAGACAGCACTAATGAATACTGCAATCCAAAGTCTGGGAAGTAAATGAAATTTTTCCCTGTCCAGCTTGACTGTGGACTAAGGATACTTGGAGAACTAATGCTTCTTTGAAAGAAATATTTTTGTATGCAGTATCTTGTAACATTTTGCAGGAATGGAATATAAGCCATTTAATTCAGTGAATAAAAATGTGAATGAAGTACACAGAGTCAATATCTACCTATCTATATTTAGTATATATGTATAGTGTTAGTTTCTGCTTTATAACTTTTTTAATGTGCTAATTTTTATAATTTATATATTTTTAGTAGACAACAGTTAAATCTCTGACACTTTATTGTCAAACAAAATAAGCAGGAGACTGGCTGCTGGCACAGGAAAAGACCAGTTTCTCCTGACATTTATAGCTGCAGCTTTTTATCATCATGTACTTTCTAAAAGTAGATTATCCACTTCTACCTTTCAATCAGAAATGGTATTTACAGATTTTAAACAGGTGATGCAGTCATACAAGGGCCCTCTTTAAAAGGAGTTTCTTAAATCCAGCTACCTCATTGTTCATAGGCAGAAACTGTCATTCTAGCTGTGAAGGATCTTGTTTGTCAAAACTGAGAAGAATAACAGTTTAAACTATTTTATCTCAGACAGAGATCAACCAAGTCAACCAATCAAGCAGATGGAAGAAGGAGCAAGCATAAGTTGAATCACAGAATTATAGAACAGCCTGAGTTGGAAAGGATCTAGCAACAGCTGCTTGACCTCACCTTCTGCACAAGGCATCCATGGGATTCCTCTCTTATCCTTACTAAAATGTCAGATTTTTTCCATGTATTTTTCCCTGACAGTAAAACAAATAGAAAAAATTATAAAATAGAATTTTGGGGAAGGGTTCATAATTAACTTGTTAAAGGCAAGAGAATCAGAAATCAGTTACTCATTGTCATTATTACCAAGTGAAAACATTTCTTTCTACCATCTGCAGGATCTGTGCTAATTTTGTACTGTGTTCCTCTCTATTTATATTTATTAGAAAAGCGTTAACATTTAATTATTTTAAAATAGAAGGCTTTTATTTTTTCCCATTAACAGGTGCTACTGTGGAAACTGGCAGCACTGTGCTGGGGTAAAAAGATGGCTAGATTAAGTGTGGTGCATCCAGCTTAACCTATATTTCTTTTTATTTACACACTTACATTGTGATTCAGGTTCTCCTTGTGTCTCTGGAAACTACCAGATGCTGTAGGCAATGCCAACATCTCTATTTCTATCAGAGTATTTCACTTTTGCACAAATGTTCATGGGTATACCTAATTTTATCCATGTTCTTCTAGTAAAAACCTGTAACTGTGGAAGTGTTTCTGTATGAATAATCTTTCCATATCTCAGGAGATATTTCCTGGGCATTAACATAATTTAATTTAATAACAGCCAGGCAGCACACTTCCCTCAGAGCTTCTTCATGGGAGCCTGCACTGAAACCATTTCCTTGACATAAGACAGCCTTGAAACTCTAACACTTTGCTATAAGGTTAAGTTTGTGCAGTGGTAAGGTTTTCCAGGGTTAGCCCATGACCTCTGCTGAGGAGAAGGAGAGAGACAAGATAAAAGAAAAAGTAAAAAACCTCTGTTTTGGAGAGATTGTGGCAGAAAGAAATCTCTGGAAAAGAGGACAAGCCACAAATGGTGCTGAAGGCAATCCTGACAATCAAGGAGCTACTGGGCTAGAAAGCTGGTCTGCAGGTTTAAATACCCTTCCAAAACCAGGCTTGAGATTGCCAGAAATTGAAGTTATAATCTACTTAGAGAAGAGCAACAAGAAGGAAGAGAATGTGCATGTTTGAGGAAGAAACTAATATCAGAACTTTTGCTCTGCTGGGCAAGTGCTTCACGGTGCTTGGGGCAGGCAATGAATGCTTCACCACTGCCAGACAAATTGAGCTGCTAAAAATCCTCTCCAGGCCATATTTCTTCCCTTGCAGCTGGGTGCCTACTCAGAGTGATTCACACCTTCATCTTGCCAGATTTCTGGACAGGTCATTTACACTTGATAGGCTCAGTTCCCCATCTGTAGGACCGAGATAATGATACTTCTCCACCAAAGAGAAGTGCTCTGCAGACAAATGTGGATGACTATTTAGGGACAGCCATGTCAGAGCCTCTATGAATTCCTAAGGCATGAACTTCGTGTCCTCCCTAAAAGTAACGAACAAGAGCAGCCTTTACACAGACAGGATGCACAATGAACATGAGATGGAAAGGCTCAAGGTATTATGTTTACTCCCAAAACAGACATTTGTTATTATTTTCTCTGAATCTCCTCCAGGCTGTGGAGCCCCTACTGAAATAATTAGCTTCCTGCCACCTCAGCTCAGGAAGGCTGATGGAAAGCATGAGGAACTTTTTATTTTTCCTTAAGCCTGCCACCAAGTCAAATCTTTTCATTACCAAGGGAGCTGCTGCAGGAGCTACCTTTCATTCCCCAGAAAGGACAGAAAGAGGGAATTCAGCTGTCACACTACAAAATTTTACCAAAATAAAAAGGAAAGGAGAACTGAATCAGATGCACGACTTTAGCCTGTTTCCTAAGAGATGCAAGATGAAAGCTGCAGCTATGAGCCTTGCTTTGGAAGGAGGCTTTGCAGAGCACTACCACAAACACATCTGCATTTTGAAAGCCAGGGCCAGTGATCTGCATTCTGAGAGGCACAAAACATCTACCTTTCAGAAAACATGGCACTGTGTGCCAGGGCAAGCAGTGGCCTTCTGGGATGTAATGGCTATTAAAAACAAACAGAAAACTCCAACAGAAAAATAGGCTCAGGAATACAATCTTGAAATACCACTGACTTTGATTCCATTCCTCAGGGTCACCATCTTGGTCTTCTCCCCTTTCGTACACATCCAGCACTCCTGATGCTCACCATCCCTGGGAGCTGCATCTACCTGTACAAAGGCAGGTTACTGCCCACCACTAATGGTCAGTGCCTACTCCTCTTGGTAATAACACTTTGAGGGCATACTAGAAAAGAAACATCCTTTCTTTCAGTGGGAATTTGGGAATATTTAACAGCATACTGTGCAATGGAACCAATGTAAACTGTAGCCCAGTATATATTTTTTAAATGACCTAATGACGTTGTGTGTTCCATCCACAGATGGTGTGGGAAGTGCCACGGTGACTGCTGAGGTGTATTAGCAGTTTGTCACTTACTACTCAGAATAAATAGGCAGGATGTTCCCTGGAGCCAGGATACTGACAACATAACCAAGAGACAAACAAGTATGCTGAATATGAAGAAGTGGTTACACTTTATTAGATCTGTCAGTAATTCTGTCACTCCACAGGAGGCACAATTTGAGCTCATGTAACCTGTATCTCTGCCCCATTAATCCTGACTAACAAGTAGGAGGTGATAACTGTTGCAACTAAGAAACAAAATTAAATATAAAAAATCTACATTTAATAAATACCATGCAGATTATTCAAACACCCTCAAGGAAGAAACCTGGACCCAACCAAAGGATGATAATCTTATCAGCTGTATCCTAAATGAGGCCTGATGTACAAGGCTAAGTAATTTCTGCACAAACATAGATGATAACGTGTACTCTGATGATTCGTGACAGAAATGACAAATTTTCTTACATATTTTAGTAGGAAAGTCATAATGAAAATATAATTGAAAACTGGAAACAGGATAATAAATATATTTTTGATTTATAGTGTTAAATATTCACCAAATAGAATGAAATCACAAAGTGAAAAATAAAAAACCCCTCTATCTCACTTCTTTTTGCATATTAGATACACTAGCTTAAGGGCAAGGTGAAAAAAAAACCTCCAAACATTTCATATCAGTCCCGTTTGACAGCACTCCTGTATTCCTGAACACCACCACCCCTCCCTTGAATTTCAGAAAGGAAAAAATCCACACAATCTTAAAAGATCAGATCCTCCTACATCAAGAAAAGAAATAAACTACCACTACCTGTATGCTCTGTGTGCAACACATCACATAGCATGCTACCAAATATCAGAGAAAAGGCTTCAGAAGGTGATGTGCACACCTCTCCAACACAGTTTTCCACTTTCTGGTAAGAGCCCCAAGAAAGGCAGAAAATCCCTGAACGAATCCTCCCTCTCACAACATCACTGCATAGGATATAAAAGCAATGAGTAACAGTTTCTAAGTCAATTCAGTAAAATATGGCTCTTGCCTGGCCAGCCCTACACGAGACAGGAGGGAGAGCAGAGGATTCCCACCAGAACATATCCATGTGTGGAGTACATCTCCCACAAGAGCACTCACAGATAACCAAGAACAAAGTGAACCAGCAACGACCGGCATAAACCATACCTACATCTGTAAACTGCATGATATTGAAAGCCATTCATACATTTACATAAATCCAAAAGGCTTGAAAGCTTTTTGTTATGGCAAATAGGATGGCCATGAAATGGTTACTGATGGAGCAAGTGGCATGTGGCACAGAACTGTGCTTGCAAGAATGACAGAGAGTTTGAACAAAAAATATTGAAAAATTCAAACCTGTGACCAGTTCTCTGATTTCCAAATCCGTAGTCTTGCGGAGTAACCGTACTAATGCTGGGATACCACCACAGTTTTTCAGAGCTATTTTGTTGTCATCGTTTGCTTTCCCATATACCAAGTTTCTCAAAGCTCCACAGGCACTACGGTGGACTTCTGTCATCCGATGGTCCAATAGGTCCACCAGTAATTGTATTCCGCCTTGTCTTCTTATCTGAAACAGGCCAAAGTGATAATCACACAGTTAGGCAATGAACACCACTACCAATAAATGCTGTCCAATGTAATGAAGCTGTGTTTTAGGCAGGCTGCAGGGCAGTAAAGGTGTGCTGGTAACACCACAGAGTTGCTACACTTCACTGCCTTGATTCCTAGTATTATTCTTTCAGTGGCAACAAAACTGTACACTGACAAACCAGAACTTCTGTAAAAGCAGCCAAAATTAGTCAAGTGTTGCCTCATCAAGGTTTCTCACAGTTCGTCAAGGTTTGCCTTGGCAAGAATTTCTTCCAGAAGAAAATGTGCTAGAGAAACATCATCTCCTTCAGAGTGTAACACATCACAAGCTAGGGAAAAAAAACACAAGGATACAGCAAAAAAAATAAAGCACTTAACATCATACAGTTTTTAGGTGTCCTGCCTTTACATTTTTTTATTAATGGGAATGGGAACAACTACTGTAGTCTCAGTAAGGACATTATATCAATTAAACTGGGATGAGCAATGATGAAAGGAAAAGGAGGAACCACCAGAAACATAAAGATAAGGATATGGAATAAATTGTGGTAAGCTTGTTCTAACAATATTGAGGGAGACCCTTAAGTGATGCAGGAACAGAAGTCTTATGTGTACCCAAGGTGCCTACAAATAAATTTCTAATGTGATATCTCATATAAAAATAATTCTAAAAAAAAAGCGTATCTAAAAAATATTTGAGACAAATTATCAAGAAGGTCAGGAATACTAAGCACAATTTAATATGAAACCATTTCAAACAAATACTTTATTGTTCTGTGGCACTATTTGTTTCTCAAAGAGTAATGATTTTTGGATCTAATTTTAAGAAACCACACAGGTTTGTAACTAACATCTGAAGAGTACAATGCTTTAGCTTCAAGCAAATTACACAGACAACTCTGAAAAGGCCAAGAAATTTCCCCGTATGTGTCGTTGGCTAAGTCCCAAAACAAGCCAGGCATTTCAGCTGGCCATTTTACATTTAGGACAACAAAAATTAATTTGAAATATTTGTGAAGCAGTGTTTGCATGGACGTGTGTTCTTGGGGCTCTGCTGGGGGAAGTCTCGGAAGAAGGAAACAGTTAAAATACAATAAAATCTATTAGGAGATCAAGCTTAAAAGTAATGGCTATACAGTTACCACACAGCTTTGGTCTAAATGCCAAAGTGATAGTGTTTAAAGATAAACTAGGATATTTTTCCTTAAATAGGCATTATATCAGTACTAATGTGCAACTTTCTGAGCAACATGCAGGTCACCTCAAAGACTGCAGCAGCTGGCACTACATGATGCATGAAGAGATATGAATGGACATTGGTAAAATATATCAATTTCAGGCAGAAAAATTCACCAATCGTTTTGAGACTTTATGCTTCTGCTGCTTAGAGAAAACATGACCTCTTTCAGTTTACAAATGAGAAAAGCAGGTCAAAGAGAAAAGGTGCTGCAAATTATATCACTAGTCAAATATTTTCCATGTGAACAGGATGACTTGCAATTAAATAATTAGCTCATTTCTGAGCCAGAAAACAATTGACCAAGTTAATCTGGGAGAGATGCGGGGTGAATCTTGCTTGTTTTGTTTTGTTTGCTTGGCTTCACAACCCATTACCATTTAACCTTCATATAAAAATACATTTGCTTCCCCTACTAACCAGTTTTTAAAAACCAAGCATGCTACATGAAGAGCCACCTACATGACAAAATGGATGACATTTACTAAAAAGACTAGGAACAAAAATTTATGAATCAGTTCTACAAAAGGTGAATCAACCACAGAGCTTCACACTTCAACCTTGGAAAAGAAACAAGATCTGATAGAAGAAAGAATACAGTTAAAAAATATATGAGTTGCCTGGTGTGATGAGTAATATCAGGAACAACAGAATGAAAACATGCCTGCTGATCTTTGTGAATTATATTTTTAAACCACAATATGTTGAATGAATATTTTAATTGCTTTGCTGCTAAAAAAAAAAGGAGTAAGAATGAAAAAGTATCAATTTGTAGAAAAATCATTTTGTGTGCTACAATTCAGCTAAAGATTCAGAGGGCTCTGTCTCCATTCAGAAGGACTCTGTGCCTATGCTGTTTTTCCCACTCTTCCCCTTGCACATAATCAAGTGGCATCTCATGCTCCCCAGCAGTTTATCCTGTGGGTGCTCTCAGGTGATAGGCTTTGCTATCTTCTGCTCATTTCTAAAGGGAAATTTCGTGTGGTTCTGCAACACTGAGACTATTCCTGAGCTGCACCTTCCCTTTCCAGTTATGGTAGCTGACAGCACACTAGTGTTCAGCTCATGCAGCTCCTCCTCTCCCAGGAACCTGAAGCCAGCAGCAGACTAAAGTGATTCAAAGACAGCTTCTTAAAAGCAAAGGCATTAAATATTAATCTAAAATGCATTTCTGTCAGAAAAAAAGGGTAATACAACAGAAATGAAACAGTTGTTACATAACGCTTTACATAACTTGACAAAATTTCTTGAATTTTACTGAAGAAAGAACCTATTCTTACCTAGGAAATAGAAGATTTATTTTACAAACTTTCCACGAATTTCCAAGCTCAGGTATTTGGCAGAGTAACTGTGTCATGCAGGGAGAGATGGAGCTGATTGTTCACAACTAGGAGCCCAGTTTCTGATGCTGTTCTTTATCTGGACTCCTCTCTTGCTTTGGCTGTTTTGGTTTTTTTACAACAGGACTTTATTCACCCCATCTTCATGCTTCTATCAAATATCTATATAGATGTTTAGAACTATACTCTCCAGCAGTTTAAGTAAGCCTGACAAATTGTGAGATTGTGATGGATGTTAGCAGGATCTATTTAAATGTATTGAAATAGAGGCAACATACAAAGGAAATGAAATTATTTGTTCAAGTCCTTTAGGGAGCTAAGAGCCATAGCCAGGAGGACAATTCTGACCTAGTCTCCTGGGGCAGATCTCAGCTAAGTTAGTCACAGCTCCAGTGAATTCAGCAGTGCTACTGCCAAATGTCTATGCCAAAAATGCCTGGATGGATGGATGGATGGATGGATGGATAAGCAGCAATTTGCACCAATGGGGCATCAAATCTAAATCCCAATTTGATACCTCTGTCTCTTTCCTAACTTAAGATGAAGAAAACATTTCTTAATACAATATTTACTGACATATCAGTGGCTGCTGCCTTGTTACATCTAGGAGCAAAAGAAAATAGAATATGTCAGAGTCTGCTTAACCCATAAAGACGAACAGTGGAGTACCAATTTGTCAGGAGATACAGAGGACCAACTCTACTCTCACACAGAGCAGCCCTAAGGTAGCCATTTCTGATCCCAAAAGAATGACCTTCAACTCCCCAGCAACTGAGTATGCCCAGTTGCATCTACCCATGTCCCAAATGCATTGTTCTCTTTTTACATCATCTTTTCTCAAAAATTAAAAAGAGGATCAGAGGAGAAGGATTAACAATATTAACAAGGCTAGGTGAATCTGTGCTGTGTTCTTTCTCAGAACTCTCTTAATCCAGGGATACCAGTAATTTCTGAAAGTTATTTTCCTTCCTTTTTCTCACTGAAAATATTTTGTGGATGTCTTAGGGAGACACTGTTAGAGAGCTGCTAAATACAGAGCTGTGATTAGGAATCTATGCCAATCAAAGTGAAAACTGAAAGAACAGAGATTACATAAATTTTGGGAAAAAACTATTTCCATGGAAGAATGCACCTTTCTTCTTTCATCTGAGGAATTGTGTTTACTTTAACCAGGATATTTTCAAACTTTCCTTTAAATTTGCCTCTTTGCCGTTAATGTCACTGTCTACTTGCTGGCCACAAGCACTTGACCAGGCTCATTGATGCCAAAACACAGGCAGACAGGACAGGAATAGGTGCCAGACTCTCCAGTACACAGATTGACAAAAGTGCACTCATGTCAGCTTGATGACAGTCTTCTCTGGCATAATATGAAGTTTTTTTACATTACATCTGAGAACATGTATTTGCATCCACACTACGAAAATAAAACTTAGATTCAAGAAGGGGTTCAGGCTGCTACTGGAGGCAGTGAAGATGTCAATTATGTTCTTAGTAAGGACAGCTTCTATACCCCTTGCCAAGAGCCTATGAGAAATTAATTTATCTGTTTCAAGGTTTATCTTTGACTCAGTGGTGTTCATCCCAAGAGTGGACTGTTAGACACTCAATCTACCAGGAGTTACACATGACCAGCCTGAAGCATATGTGAGGATAAAAACAAGTCAATAAGACATCAACAATATGTCTGAAACTATATCTATATACATATATATATATCTGTATGCTTGATTACTGTAAGATTTTAGCATATGAATTCTTGATAGCCTGCTTTCCCAATTCAATACAACAGATTGTCTGAATGTGTGGAAGGAAATGAAATGCAGGATGTGAAGGGTATGTAGATACTTGGAATGTAGAGGCATCTGCTTTGTGAGGGCATCTGCTCAGTGGCTGTCCAGTATATAAACAGATATGAGATGGGAAAAGTAATAAACCACACTGATGTACACAAACCCTGCAGAGCAAGGGAAAATGCCAAACACCAGGTCTGGGAGGTCACTGCTCAATGGGCTCCTGAAGGAACCACTCCAAGGCTTGGGGAGGTTCAGCCTGAGCTTTGTTAATTGGTAAAGGGAGGAAGGAATGGAAAGGTCCTATGGTAAAGAGCTTGCTGATGGGATTGTGGCAATGTGCCAGACTCACAGGATGTTTAGCAGAAGGGCAAAGATAGGAAAAGGGAGTCATTCCAAATGCATGGGGGAGGAACAACATGAGGAAATAGAAAAAGGGCACAATGAAAGGGATTGGTCACCTGTAAATAAGTTGTGCTTCACCATGTGTGTCTGGTCACACTCCTCATTTGATCACTGCACCTTGTTTTACCTTCTTATTAATCCTAATTGCTAACAATGGCATAACACTAGTGAACCTTTAGCTGGAATAGCTGAGGTGAACAGGAGATGTGGGAAAGAGCTATCAGAGACACTGTGGTTCTCAAGGATAGATGCCGGTGAGACCAGGGTGAACAAAATGTAGGTGAGTGACCTCTCTTCATATCAAGCTATGAGAAATCTGGCCCTGGAACCTGGCTATTGCAACAGCAGAAGCAAAGTTAAAACAAATAGATATTATCTGTTTTGACTCTCACTAAGGTTTTGAACCCAATTTTGAAATATATTCTTTGAAATATGTGGAGTGAAAATTATTCGATTCCTCCCAGCAGCAAAGAAAAGAAGCAAAACCCTTTCTTTCAATCACTACATAATGGAAATTGCCTCTTGCAATTGGAATCCCTTGGAATGCTACAAAAATTAGAGCTAGAGATACAAAAAGAAAGAAAAGTGAAGCTTCAAGTTTTAAACAGTTTAGCCAAAGACTGTTAGATAATGAAGTATTCCAAAACAGCCTAAAAATACTTCTGTGACAGAAACCAAAACAGCCGTCCTCTTCTATTTATACTCAGCAAGTGGGTATCTGAGATATTGTTCAAATTTTGCCAGTAGGTATAACTGAAACATCCTTTTCTGCATTTCATTTTGAGGACCCTGCCTAACAAAGTAAAATATAATGGAAACAGAAGAGAAGTAGGAATAGGTAAAAAAAAAAAACAACCTGTTAGACTGACAGAATGATGAAGTGTGCTGCTAAAATAACACAATCTCCTCTTCCCAGTAAGACATTAAGTGTTCCACTATTAACAGCTCCATGTTCCTAATTCAAAGATTAATTCACGGTTAGATGCTTACTTTCTACATTTTTCTTAATAATCACTATTGAGTAACTCTTCATCCAGAGGAGGTGAAGGAAATCTAGCAACAATCAATCCTTTCTACATATCATAGATATTAATTGCCAGTTTAATTGACATAACACACTGCATCATCTGCCACTTATTCTGTGACATTTCTGCTATCAAGAAAGCATGTTTTAATATATCAAAATACACATATTTAAACACATGGAATTATTTTTAATGCTACTCTGTTACATATAGAACAGAACTAGAAAATAACTGCCTGCTAGCACTGGTGATGTTATGTATGCAATAAACACCAAATTAAAAGGACAAGTTTAAGTCTGCTTCTGGAAACAATTAGTAAGAACTGGCTTTAATGTTTTTAGATACTGGTTTTCCAACCAGCAGGGCAAGTGCTACTACTTCATGTATGAATGGATTTTGAGCTCTTGTAGCTTCTCCTTCCACCAGTGCTGGAAGGAGAAGCTACAAGAGCCAAACCAAATTCCCAAGAATATTTAAATGGTTAAATAAGCAGGCTGTGTGGTGAGACACTCTTTGACTACAGGCACCCTGTTCTTCTCAGGCTCACTGTGTGAGCTGACTGGTTTGGCCACAAGCACCAGGGCACTGCAGCCAAGGCCAAGTCGGCTGCACAGCAACCTGACTGCCCTGGCTGTTTATCCACAATATCCATGAAATGATTCCATTTCTTCATGATTTTACTGCAGTTACAAATTCTCTAAGTTATTTATCTTTGTCTTGTTTACATTACCAAAATGACTTCCATCTAAGAGGGTAAGAACCACACTATTTTTTTGGAGAAGGGTTTGGAAGACAAGCAGCCCCACTGCTAGCTAGTTTCAGAGGCCTGACTCCTAGAACTTCAAATGGATGTGGAAGGGAGAAAACAACTAATAAAAACAAAATATGGGAATAATATTTAGTGCAGCACATCCCTTAAGACAAATATACTGGTTCAAACTTTAAGTCCTCTCCATTATTTCTTCTGATGTGCCTATGGAACAGCAGGCAGACAATGCAAAATCTGTACATTGCAAATGCACATGAGATTTATTACAGACAAATTCACCTGTAACATCACAGGGTAATTTTGCCTCATTAGTGAAGTAATTTGCTACAGGTTTAAAAAAGTGCTGAGCAATTTTAGTTGAAAATAGAGCAGAATGTTATGCAAATTGCTGCATTAACTCCAAAGTCTAATTTGTTTAGGTGAGCTAAATCAGGGTTTGGATGTAGGTCCCATTTAAGAATGGCTTTCTCACTAGGACTTTTTAGATCAGATACAAAGGTAACATAAAGCTGTGAACAGGCATAATGTAAATAAATTCAACTACCAGTAAATATATACAATATTCTGCTCAAAATGAAACAAGAATTGTTCCTCTGTGTTAAACTGCACTGTGTAGAGAAGGATGGGGATCTCTTTTTCTGTGTCTATAGAAACCAGGTGGGTGTTTGGTGGAAAGGTTGAGTGACATGAGGATGTAAAGCATGGGATCAATACTCAGGAGCTTTTTTTTCGGGAGTTGGTATCTTATTTTTGTTACTGAGTACAGATTGTGTTTTTCCCTGTGTCTCTTAAGTGACCTCTTTAGATCTTGGGATCTATGCCTGGGGTTGACAGAGGGTCAAAACTATTTTCTGAACAGGAGGAGACTCAAAATCATGTTCTAAAATTGCCCTGAGAAGGTATGAACAAATCTGTTGCTTTCTCAGTCAGTAAGCCTTAATGTATTCTGCTCTGTGACACATTTTGTTTTTCATGCTTGGTAGGAAGGCTATACCTATCATAAATCAAAGTTTTCATGTGATTTGAGATTTTACAAAAAAAAATCCCTGGGTAGGCCTGAGTTACCTGTAATTGTAAAGCACTTTAATACTTTCAAAAAACATTACATTTGAAGGACAACACAAGTATGCTACTCTAATCATGAAGGGCTAGTGGGATCTTCCAAATAACACTTCTAACTGCAAGCACAGAGCTGACCTTTGTGCTTGTCTGACTGAGAAGGCATCAGAAAAGCAATTTTCAGTCCCACTGTTAAAAGCAGTATCTCCTAAAATTAACAGATTGGCATTGACCTACATTATAAACTGAGCAGCACACATAAATATGATAAAATCCACACATGCCAAAGCCCTCAGCAGCTATTGCAACTACTTGATATTGATTCAGGGTCCTTGTTTTTCAAAAAGTGCAGAATGCCAAAGAAGGATCAGCAGTGTGCACTTCACAGATAGTGCAACAGCAATATTAATTTAGGATGCAAAGCCATTGGCATTACTCAACCAATTAACAGATTTAGAACTGTCTGACATTAAATGAAAAATTATGATTAACACCAATGGTTTGGATCATTCTTTCTGGTATTCAAAAATGATGAATTATCTATTTGAGAAAGAAGGTTTACATTTATTATTGGTGAAAAGAATTGACATATCTATTTAAACTAAAAACATCCTGGTATTCCTATAACCAGCTATCTAGCGAAGCTTAACAAAATAAAGAAAATTCAATTTTTTTAAAATGTAAAGCAAAAGTAAGTTTTTTATAGATAGCTGTACGTCACTTTGAATATTTTAACAGCAACAAAGGACATCACCTCAGTGACATATGAAAATTTTTGAAGCTGTAGTTCACTCTATTCAGTTAAGGGTATAATAAATGGGATTTAGTCGATGTGAACACAAACAAGATCAAAGAATTTTTTTTTCCCCAATCATTTAAGCCTAAACAACAAAACAACTCTATCTGACATTTCAGCTGTACTTGGAAATTCAAGGAGTTCCTTTTTATTGATGCTTGCTGTAGCTACCTGAGTTTGCCTCACAGAATAAACAAAAGGCCTCTTCTCAGATTAAAAACACATTTACAGTCTATTATGTTGAACATCACACCTGATGACCTCTGCTCTCAAGACATTCTATACAGTGATTTGAATGTGAGGTGCTCTCTTGTGAGAAATGAGGTATTATCCTTCAAAGAGTCTCTCAGTCACATGAGAATTTTCTGTCCTGAAGTATTTTGGGAGCAAGCTACTCCCTCAAGAGCTAATGGACGCATTCTAACAACATCCCTCTTTGGTAGGAAGCTTTGCTAACAGAAGCCCAGGCACATAAAATTTTAATTTTTGTCTAAGTTCACAAAAGCAGGCTAAGACCTGCAGTTTAAGAATTTCAGTGAAGCATGAAGCAGAAACCAGAATTTTTCCTCAATTTCCCCATTTACATGAGTTTTATAACTTAAGTAAAAGTCAGCACAAGTAAACACCTGCCTCACAGCTAATACACTTAGTATTACCCACAGATCCATATGCAAAACTTTATATATATATATATATATATATATATATATATATATATATATATATATATATATATATATATATATATATAAAATATAAAAAAAAAATATATATGTACTGGATTCAAGGTGGGCATTTCTGTTTTAGAGCCTTAGGTTCTCCTATGTCTCTACAAACCTGTGCCTTCTGCTGCCACCACTCTCAGTAGCTAAATAACAGACATCTCTGTATTTTTCAACACATTTTGAAGATCAACTGATGGTCTTTACCTTAAAAGTTTCATTTGGCAGGTCCTTTTTATCAGGACTATGATTTTCCTTATTGAAATCATTTTGCTGTCAACCTTTTTAGTAGAGATATGTTGAGAAAGCACCAAATTACAGATACTGATATCAGTCTAGGTTATTTTATTTCTATATATAGTGTGCAAAGTCTTACCATGGCTTGCTGGATGATAACAGTAATAAAAAATATGCTCTACAATAGGAAAGTGATCCTCTGCATTCACACATCAGTCTAATAAATCAGAGAAACAATTGGCAGGAGAGTTATGAATAGAAAGAAATCCACTATATTGCTTGAAAAAGCTGCAAATATATTTATTACCCATTCAAAATGTCACACTACCTATGCCAAATGACACTGACTTTCAGTGAATTACCCTTCTTTCCCTACCACCGAATATTTTCAAACACAAAATATAAAGCTTTTGCAAATGTTTTGATACAACTATGACATGCTTTCCTCAGACAGTGGAGAGAGGAACAGTACAGTGCAATGCTCTTTCTGTGTCTGCTGCATACCACAGAAAGAAGCACAAAGGCACTCATCTTGCACACATTATACTGCTTTTTTTTCCTCTTCTAACTGCATGAAAAGCATTTTCACCAGATATTCACATCTGAATTTTTTTGCTTATCAAATTCATTGACTGAAATTCTTTTCTAGGTGCTTATTCTGGCTGCCCAGAGATGAAAAAGATAGAAACCTTTAGCCAGTACTCCCATCTCCAGTGAGGCAGACTGAAGGAATGGATGCTAAACCCAGATAAATAGAGAGTCTAGACAGGTTCTTGTCCAGACTCCTCCTTCAGCCTGCAAGAAGACCCGAATCAAGATCCTAAACAGCAGCAGAACAAAGGTCAAATTCTGCATCCCAAAGATGTTTGTGAACAGCTGCTACCAGCTTCCACTGTAGCGAATTACCAGCAGAGCACACAGAGCAAAGTTGCAATTATCCAAATAAAACACAGCCATTTGTGAACTAGTACTATTACCTAAATATATATAAAATTTTGGCTCACTTTCACTCTAAAAAATTGTTGCTGACTATTACTATCAGAAAAACCTTAGAGATAAACTTCTTGGAAGAGTGGGAAAAATACTGTCCTTTTGGTTAGTCCCTGGAGAGGGAATAACTGGGCAGTGGGAGAGGAGGAACACAAAAGCAGTGTAATGCAGTGTTGAGATGAAATCACTAACATATGTTCTCAATATTAAGCCCACAATTTCATAAAATAATGTTTTAAGTCACCTTGTAAATATGCTTGATTCAATCTCTTTTAAAGATGAGATGTTACAAAACAACTGAAAACAGTAAGGCAAGAAAAATATCTAATTTTTGCTTACCCAGCATTAACTCAAAAAACCCCAACCACAACTAGATGTTCCATTACATTTATGAAATAATACACTCATAGTTACTTCTTTTTAAAATCATGTCACTTTACAGGACTAAAGCTTTTTTTCCAACAGAAATAATTCTTGCCATAAACCCAAAGCATTTATCAAGATCCTTAGCAGAGCAGAGGATTACAAGACAAGAACTGGCCCCAGCAATCTCCCACTACTTTGTTGTGCAATGTTCAGTTAACATCCCAACTTAACATCCTAAATCTGCCTTTCCCCTTTATAAGAAATGTTACTCCTGCGGGGCTTGTCATTAATTCATTTATTGAACAAATGGAACATTTTCCTTAAGTCAAGTGAAATATATGCCAGGTACACAGTAAATCATTATTATAATTCAGGCACAGTATCTCGATGATGAAATCAAGAATAACATTGGTTTAATGATCGCAGAGGGATCCCAGAGTGTGAAATGACACTTTAGTGTTACAGAAAGCACATATTATGGGGACACAGCACAGCACTCAGTGACAGTTATTAATACTCAGTCTCAATCAGTGTAAAGACTGTGCACAAGACAGAGATGAAAAGAGAAATATCATCTCTCATCAGAAAACAGAACTATAATAAAATGGTACTGTGTAAGTAAGATGGCAAAAAGAAACACAGAAATGCATTCAGAATTGCTTTTGAAAACAAGACTGCAGTGTAAGATTTAAATGCCAGATAGAAAGTACACTTTTACACTTTTTCCTGTGAAAAAGTGAAAAGGTCTACCACTTAATCATTTTATCTGGAAGTTACTAGCAAAATTAAGACAATATATTAGCAAGAAAAAAACAGAGTGATATACTTCCATAAGTATTATTTAATAACACAGTGTTGGTCTCTGGACCGAGAAACATAATTACAATAGTTTATGTAAAGTGACTGAAACTGGGTTTTTATTAGCATTGTAATTCAGACCACTCATATTTAGGTGGTCTTAACAGTGTTAACATAGACTATTGTGTCAAGACCAATGTAGCCATTTCTGCCTCACCTGTTCTAGTTAATATTAAAGAGGAAAGATTTTCAGCCACAGGCTTGTACTCTATGCACAACTGAAACAGGAGAGAGGGTATCATGGAGATGGCATAAAGGGACATCCAGAGCAGACATATGAGACACTTCAAACTGGCACTGTAGATACTGAAATGCTCTCATATAAACTCTCTTGTACACCTGTCAATAGAGAAGAGCTTGAAGCACAGATATCATTGCTTTGCTCAGGAGAGACAAACCATTTATATCTGCCTGTCTTAACAGAGAAAGAGAATTCAAGCTACTGATTGTTGGAATGGATAAAATGGAAGGGAGCAGAGTGATCACAAGTGGTTACATAGTGTAAAAGATGGGATAAAAAAAAAGAAGAAAATCAAAACCATGTAGAAGTAGCAGAAAACAGGGGCTACTCTACTACTAAGTTTTCTAAAAAAATTTCTGTGGAAAGAAGGTAAGAAGGTGGGACAAGCCATAGTTAGTGTATCCAAGTGATGGGATTTTGATCATATGAGAATAAAAGGACATAATTTCTATTTCAAACAAAAAGTGGATTCATCTTTCAGCAGCCCCAGGTGCTTTAGAGCTCTTCCAATAGGACAGGGGAAAAGATATCTTCAGCCCCTCTAGACCACTTCAAATTACTGGGACTGCAAGAATACCACAAGATGTATGATGCCAGGCAAAGTGCCTGCCCATGCCAAGTGATGGAATTCTTTGTTTTGCTGTGACAAATTAATTCCTTCATTTGCTTTCCTAGTGTATGTGGCTTTTGCTCTCCTTATTAAAGTGTCTTTATTGCATCTCTTGAGTTTTTTTACTTTTCACTTTTTTCACTCCTCCATCCCACTGTGGGGAAGTGAGCGAGCGGCTGCGTGGGGTTTAGCTGCTGGTTGGGGTCAAGCCACAACAGAGGAACAGCCCTCACAAATGTTTTCATCCTGAAGCCATGTAGGAGTTGATATTGACAGGTTGTTGCCAACTTAGAACCCTTAAGAAGAGTAAAAGGAAATAGTAATAATAATAAAAAATTAACATCCCCATTTACGAGAGTGGCCATTGTCATGCAGAGCTAAAAATGGGCTATGGGTTTGAAACTTAATCAAATGCTTTCACTATAAACCCTTTTAATTTCAAGTACATTCATGTCTACAGCTTTTACTTGACAAATTTGCTATTTGTGATACTCTCACACATTGACCCCTTTCTCTTCTCTGTCTGATGCTAATGAAATATAAATATGTGGGGATTTTTTTTCATGTCACAGCATGATAGGAGTATTTGAGCCATACGTGTGCTACAGAAAGCTACAGCAATGGATACTCAAATTGATCAAATTTATCATTCCTGTCACAGTTTGGTTTTGTAATTATCAACCACCCAGTTGACCAAATGTCATTTAGTAATTGCAGGTCAGTTATTTGACACTCAAAGTTACTTCTCTTGTAAGGTATATGCAGTACACCAGAAATACTGTAACAGTGCAGCCTCTCTTGGCTGAAATGCATTTTTTAAGTAGTTCAACAGCTCTTTGGAAAACTAACATTAAAATATAAATAAATTTTGAGGTAGAATGAAAAATGGCATTCCTCATTCTAAAGAACAAAAACCTTGAACACAGTGGCACAAGAAGTAATCATATATCTATTTGCGTGCCTTGTCTTCCTTGTCCCACTGTGAAGAGTGAGACTCCCTGGGGGTGTTGATGGCTCTGCATGGAAGTTACACCTAACTTTCTCTCAGTGTAAAATCATATCGTTGAATAACAAGATGCTAAGAGTGGAAAGCCTTGCTGCAGAAACTATTTCAACAATGCAAACTAAGACAATTTACAAAAGACAAATCAAAGGATCATTTCCAAAAATGCGTTGAGAGTAAAGTATAAAAAACCCTAAACAAGCAGCATTTTGTCTTTGAATATTTGACACTAAATAATCAATAAAATCTTCCAACCTTTACTGCAAAACTATATACCAACTGTTGATTGACTTCTTAGAAAACAAACCGGAGAGCAGTAAGAACCCAAAAGGTAAGTCTTGTAAAACTGTCAATGAGGCTTTAGAAAATAAAATAAAAAATAAAAAGAAAAATTCAAAGACTGTTTCTGGGTATGCCACTGGGTGCTGCTTTACTTCAGTTAAGTAATTTCTACCAGTAAAAACTCCACAGAAAGTGTATTGAAAATGGATTGCTTGATGTCTGCCTGCAGAGATGAACACAGCTGCCCAGGGGAATGTGGGCATAGACCCAAACTGTACTGCAGTAATCCAAACACAGGTAAGCAAAAGCATGAAGATCTCAGTGTTCATTTTAGTAATCAGGTACAGGCAAGCACCTTTAATATAAAAAATCATCACTACAATAGGAAATTCCTTGTGAAGGCATTGAGGGAAGTATTTCTCAAATTGTGAGATTTTACCCATAGAGTTATATTAATATATGAAAATTAGGGTACTTATCAGAGTACTAACAAAATGTTTATGACCAAACAGGGAAGTAAAATTTCTCCAAAGGTATACAGGTGTTGTCTGCACTAAAATGCACTCTCAACAAATGCTGTAGAGTCTCTCTGCAATTACTACAGTGCTTTACAGTATCACCTGTGAGATACTTCTTTCACTTAAATTAAATACTATGCCTATATCTTCTTGTATGCAGAAAGTAAAGGAGTTCTCATAACGTCTTTAATGGAAAACTGACAGGATCACCAGTGTACAAGCCACATTCCAGCCTTTAACTGAAGACATTTTAGAAGTAAAAGGAGAAGAGCAAGGCTATGTATGGGAAAATGAATCCAGAACTATAATTCTTATTCAAACACATAGGGGGGAAAAAAGAATATCAAGTCATTTGGGTTAGAAAAGACCTTTAAGATCATCGAGTCCAAGCATTAACCCAGCACTGCCAAGTCCACCACCAAACTATATCCTCTAAGTGCCACATCTACACGACCAGCCCTTTCACCTGCTGCCCTTCTCTAGGCATGCTTTGGCACTTTGACGTCCTTCTGGTAGTGAGAGGCCCAGAATTGGACTGGTACTCAAGGTGCAGCCTCACCAGTGCTGTGTGCAGGGGGACAATTACTGCCCTGCTGGTACAAGCCAGGATGCCACTGACCTTCTTGGCCTCCTGGGCACAGCTGGCTCATGTTCAGCTGGCTGTTGGCCAGCACCAGGTGGAGATCCTTTCCTGCTGGGCAGCATTCCAGCTTTTCCAGTAACTCTCTTCCCCAAGCCTGCAGCATGGTAAGATAATCTGTTTTCTCTGATATCCTTATGGAAACAGAGGGGAATCTTGCAGAACACTCTAGAATTCAAATCAAGATACCCTCTGAGGATGATGTGAGCACTTACAATCACCCTTCTGGATCTTTCAAATACTATGAAGATTTCTGTCAGTCCACATGTCTAAAAGCAACTTTTTCTCCATCACCCCATACTAAATGCAAGTATTCCCTGGGAGAAAACCATGCTAGAAACAGGTATGTGAGTATCCTTGATCATCAGGAATCTATGTTGAAACGGGCAGCACTGAAGTTACTACGACACTGCAACTGTGTGTATTATAAAGAAGATGAATGAGGGGCTAATGGAGTTTATGTCCACTGCCTGACACGTGAACAAGCAGGGCACTGTGTTGGAAGGGTGCTGGGCACAGTCTAAAGACCTCACAGAAGAAGATGTAGAAATACCTTTAGTTTAGTGAAAAAATGATTGTGAATGATGGGCTTCAATGAGTTGGGAAAAGAGATGTTTTCAATGTGCGGTCACTCAGTTTTTACAATTCCATGTTATAGTGTCTGGACTGATACTTTTCTTCTGAAGGGAGTTTATGGAAATGCCCTCCAAGATAATGAGGACACTGTCCAATTCAGCACTATTAATTAAGGATGCAAGGGAAGGCTTCAGGCAGGACAGTTCAGCAGTTGCTGTTTTTTTATTTGGCATCTTTGAATTATTTTCCTGAGACGAGAATCTCAAGTGTTGTGACTTTGCTGGCAAAAATTAATTTCCTAGCTTGAGGAAGGGAATCACTGGTGCCAAAACCCCCGAGTGAACTGTTACACCTCTGCAGCTGATGGCAGGCTGCCATCTTCCATGAGGGCAAAATGGTGTTGGCGTGTGAAACTGCACAATTCAATCCTTTTATATGGTGACCTCATGCAAAGGAGGAAAATGTCATTATAGGAAGAAAAGAATGCTGTGGAAGAATGAACCCTGTGTTTAATAGAATGTGCTCTTTTAAAGAAATTTTCTCCGTGGAGTATTTTAAAATGCTTCTCCTTTCCTATATCCCCTGTCTGTTCCTTCTTGGCATCCAGGAGCAGCTACTCTGGCCCTGCTCACAATCTCACCATTGTTGGTGTAAGAGCCTCTCCTGAGGAGAAAAATGCCATCTGAAAGGGTCTTCTTGTGCTCTTCTGCCTGATAGGCTTTTCATTTGCTTTCAAATATCTGATCAAAACTTCTTCCCTCCTTCCCTTCTGCCTTTAAGCTACATTCTTCACTGTTACCAGTGAAAGAATAATTTATAGAAGAATTTACTGAAGTATTCTGAGACTCTCAATTTTGGAATTATTATGCCTAACTGAAATAGGCTGCCTGGCAATTTTTATAATCTTTATATTATGACTTCTGCCTCCCTTTGTCCCCTTCTACTTACGTGAGACCTTCAGAGATGATTGGCCACTACTCAAAGGAAGATGAAAAATCTATCTATCAAACAACAGCAAAAACAATCCAATTTCTTCAACTCCATTCTAATATCTGCTGCACCACATAAACACCCAACACATGGAATAAAAATGAAGGCACAGAATGAGAAGCACTACTGAGAACATGTATAGCACCTGCCTTGCAGTCAGCAAGACTCAAGGAGACTCAGGAGTAGCATTTGTGAAAAACTTTCAGATTAGAGCAGCAGTTACAACTGTACTTTGAAATAAAGACTTGCACTGAATGGTTCTGAGCAGCGTAGAAGTGGCAGCACCTGCAAGAAGCAACACCACCACATTTATCAATGGCCAGTGTTTATTGCATTTGCCTATTGCTGCTCTGCTGTGATCAGGGCTGACAAGGGAAAAATAGAAATACAGAACCTAATTCACTCCAGAAGCTCCACTCCTAATTCACTCCACTCTTTCTTACTCTGTGAGAAAGAAAATTACTTCTGATAACCTTAGCAATCAGCCTGGGACATCTTCACATAAACAGTTACCAACTTTGTTTGAAGTACTTAAGGATAGAGAAAGGGATTTGCAGACCTCATTGCTATGTAAGACTGGGTGGGACATTTATGTTGATGCAGCAATAAAAGCACATTTCCAGTGACATCACCAAATTCATAAGCACATCTGTGATCAATGTGCTCTAGAAATAACACCTACTATAAAGAACATGGTCAGGAAAGGAAAAATAGCTCTAGTTTCCCTAGTCGTGCATCCAACATTTTTGACTGAGCATCTTCTTCTCAGATGTTTTCTGTGGAGAGCATTTCCACTTCTTTACTTGAGGGGAGGGTTCAGAAGAAGCAAGGGGTAGTGTTCCACACTTCAGCCACAGAAATTGAAATATTTTAGAAGATAAAAACATAATGGTAAAACCATAAAAGATACTAGGAATCTCAGAAATGCATATAGTCACAGCTGCTACTATCTATTTCTAATGGAAATAGATTCTAAATTTTAGGTGACACTCTTCCACAAAAGGAATAGAAGATAGGCCTTTGTCCTACCAAGTACATGAGGAGAAATTTTATACATATCCCACTAATTTATGGGAGTAGGACAAGTCTGCCACTATACAAAAAACAAGACTGAAACAATGGTAAGGTTCAGAGGAAAGATCATTAATCATCTTTTTGGATAGGGGATAGAGTCTAAATCATGTTTAAAAGAATAATAAAAAAAGAAGTATTTCAGAACAGTTATTTCCAGAAACTCTGGATGAAATAGCCATTAATTGCAGTGTGAGAATTCGATGCTCAGAAGTGACAAAGGTAAGAGAAATTTTTTTCAGCTAACTCCAGAGTTAAAACTTTAACAATTGCATTACATTTCAAATTCAATACAACCAGGTAAACAAACTAAGTTGTTGTATAATATTATTCTTTCTGTTCATGCATGATCAAGTGTACATTAAAGATTAACACTTAAAAACTTATTTTGTGAATTCATTTGCCTTTTCCTCAGTGGCTGTCAGGCACACAAAATAGCAGCAGCTATTCTTTACTTACACATATTTATGTTTGTCCTTTCTCTAGGATTTGAAAGACCACCAAGAGAGTTTCTTATCTTTAGCCAAGTCCTTTGCTATATTAAAGCTAGGTATTTCATCAAAGAACATTTTTCTCTGCTTCAAAAGAAATTTTTGGAATTTTTTTTGCTCTGTAATCTCAGTAAGAGATTGTAAGGAAAATATACTGTATCCTGGTACTTTTTTCCTTGTGTCAGGGCTGGCAAGATTCCTTGCAACCATGTGCAGTAGGACTGGAATGCTGCTAGAAGGAATTCAATATTAAATGTGGTCATTCTCACACAGAGGAGGACTGGCCATGACGCACAACTACAACACAAATACTTTGCAGAAAAGAGAATTTTGGTATCAGTGTGTATTATTTAGGTGTATTATTTATAATTCAACTCATAATTCAAATACATCCTTAACAGTTATCACAGGAGTTGTCCTGGGCAGGTTTGACAGGACTGCTCAAGCTCCTCTGGCTAGGTATACACCTATGAAGAACCTGAGATATCTGTTGCGATATCTCCTTATCAACAGGATTTTGAACTCTCACAAAAAAGGCTCCTTGAGAAACTGACTCAGTGGAAGGTCGAGCAGGCACTAGGCACACTTCTGAGCCATTTGGGTAGACCCTGATCCCAACAAGCAAACACAGAAACTGTTTCAAGTGCTCTGCGAGGCATGACCTAAACACAACAGGACTTGACATTAAACAACAGAAGTGGGTACATAGATAGATACAGAGAGGGATAAAATAGTTTGATAATGTTGGGTGCTTCAGACTGAAAAGCTCCACAAAGCATTACAATACATCCCCTTATTTTGTCATCTTACAAAAGTCCAAAGTACCAGAAGTTTGAAAGCATGTTCTTAGACAAACTGTTTTAAGAAAGTTACTTTGGTTTGTTTACATAGCAGTTTGCATTATTACATAGTGAGGGGTATATAAAAGTCCTGAATAATAACAAATGAAATGGGGGAATCCTTGTTTTTTCTGTTATCCTTTCTCACAGAAGAAGCTCTGAATGCTGCCTAGTGCTCTAGTGTTGTATTTACCTACCTTCACCCTCCCAGCTCACGAGCCTGAAGCTTACGAGGGCTGATGTCCAAAGGCTGCTGGGATGGGTGAGATCAACAATGATCAGACCCCTTTTTTCCTAAATGGTTAGCAACAGAAATTACACCATCTGCCTCCCTCAAATGGGACAGCTACTTGAGGAGTCTCAATCTATGGCTAACAGGAGCCAGCAGAGATTGTGCAATGAGTAAAGTGCTGTAACAATTGTGCAATGAGTAAAGTGCTCTAATAATTGTGCAATGAGTAAAGTGCTCTAATAATTTCACTTCCTTTCTCAGAGATTTATCAGTTCTTTTACTGAAGAACTTATTTTTGAATAAGGATGAGAGTCAAGTACACAGAGAGCATGCAGTTAAAATTTTCAGTGATACCTGTACCAGAGTTCTCTTCTCCAGTGCACAAACATTCTTCACTTTACATTCATGCAAATATTTTTATTACTATATCTAAGATGTTTGAGGTGATGTTTGCAACCAGTGCAGTTCTGCCAACACGAGCAGACTACATGCTTACCCACTAAGGAATTTCCTGAGCATGAAAAAGCCTGCAAGGGAAGGTTCTATAGTGGGATGGATCCACAGAGTGGGTTTGCTAAGGGTGAGGAAGATGAAGCACTGGCAAGTCAGCATCACTGCACAGTTCTGACAAACAGGCAGTAGCAGATCTTGATCTCAGTTTCCCTTTACATGCCAGGCTAAAAGGTGCCAGTAGAGGCACAGATTTATGTGCACACCACATGTCCCTGATTAGCAGTGTCTCTGAGAGGGCCAGGGGAAGCAGCTGGGGCTGGTAACGGCTTCACTCATTCAATTTTAATTGACTGCTGTGTGTTTGTCAGATCCCTCAGAGCTTCTGTTTAACTTGTGCCAAAAGCTGTGCTGGTCCCATTAACCACAGGGAACAAACAAGAAAGAAGTACCTGTCAACTACAGGTACAGAACAAGATGTATGCTGATGTCTGAATTACATTTTAGATACAATCTGCACTGAATTCCAAGATCACAGACAAATGAGCACCATTCAAGCTGCAAATACAGCCAAATTAAACCTATTCACACAATTATGCATTAAAGGATGCTTTGATTTAGAAATTTCTTGCTTAATTTTATTATTCTGTGTTTGTATTTAGTGTCTAGATGGCTCTCAGAGAACCCTAAGGAAATGCCCATATGTTTCAGAGAGATCAAGACTACACCACTAGCTGATTACTGAACAACTATGATACAGTGTTTAAATGGTATGCAATCAATCAAACTATTCCAAAGCAAATAAAACAATAAGTTACAACAGTATTTTATGCATGTTTTTCATTTTGTAACAGTAACAAATTACTTAAGTGAAAGCTTTAGTAAGAAAAGAAAGCCAGGCATATATCCATGATGTCTCTTTTAAGCTTTTTAAAGCACATATAAATAATTGTTGATGATAAATAGCAGACAGCAATACTGCTGGGAAAAGGGTTTATAAATCTTACCTCTGCTTTTATTTTATTGTCTCCGAAACAGAGGTGTTGTAAGTAGGCTGCAGCATTTGACTGTACTGAGGGAAATTGATGCTGTAACATCTGTATAACTTCTGGAAGCTCCGGATCCCGCCATCCAAACTCTCTGTGCAAAAGCAAATACAAAAAGAAATCAAAAAATCTGCTATTAGTGGATAAATGTGCCAACAGTTAGGTCAACAAAGACGACAGAAATGTCTAAATAAAATCTTTTTTGCCTCCATCATTGTCAAAGCAAACCTTAAAATAAAATTTGAAGCTATTTGTCATTTTAAGCTGTACTCCTCTGGAAAAAGAATTAAACAAAGTATCACTTTGTTTATCAGAAGTATCAGGAGAAGTAACTGTGGAATTAGTTCTCTAACTGATTAAGCTTTCTAAATAAAAAGGCTACATGAAATCTTAATGTACTAGAAGAAAGAAAATGCATGCTCATATCACCACAAATGGTTTGCTATGAAATGCTAATCTGCAAAAAAGTCCTTTTTACTTATTGCTGTCTCCATGCAATACCAATTGCTATCTTATACAGAAAGCAATGACCAATTTTGTCTTCTGTTTGGGTTTGTTTTTCAGACACAGTCAATGTAAAACTCTTACACATTTCTGGCCCTACTTGAGCACTCAAGTCTTTGCACTTTAATCATACAAAACAGGAAACACCATTAGCATCACGTAAAAGAACTGAATTCAAGGATGCAGAACAAGCCCCAGTCTGTATTATGAAGCTTCCAGACCTGAACTTAAAATCAATCTATCACTTCAAGTGAATTTTTCCACTCTAGGTTTACAGGTAAAATCATTCATGGAAATGGTTTTGGACTTCATGTCCCTAAAACTAGAGATACACACATGATATATTTAGTTATCATATGCCTTTTCCCCAAGAGCTTATTTTTTGTGACATAGAAATATTTTGACCATTTTCCATCTAGTGATACATTTTTAAGCTAAAAAAGGGAAATTAGGGAAACTCGGAAAAAGAGGTAACTTACAAAAAAGTTCTCTGTTGCAGTTACTGTGATCATCTGGGACCTCATTGCCAAAAAACCCCTGGCAGACCTGTTGCAGACTTCAGCTATAATATTTGGCTAAATATAATACTGATCACAGTGTCCTTCCTAAATTATAAAGATTTTTCTGCACTGAGGCCAAGTTTACATCACGAGGGGAATTCACAGCATCTCTCCAATCTGTCCCAAGCACACTTTAAGTACAACAATTCCCAACAATATTTCAGGGAAGGAAGACTTATCTTACAATAATAATGAATTGCTACAGAAAGAGGGATTGTTTATTCTTTTCTCATATGTGACATTTGCCAGATTGAGTGTTGTCACTACAGCTGTGTCTTTATGGAGATTCAGAATACGAATATGAGATGTAAAACACCACTCAGAATTTCACTGGTTATTTCTCCTCTGCCAAAACGTAAGTTAACTCATAAATATTAGAATTCATATTAAATATTTAATACAAAGAAACCATAAAGATGTAGTAATAAATCACATATGGACTATTCCAATGAATTTTTAGATGATACAGACTGCTGGAAATCTTTGCAAGAGACATCTTTATTTGCATAGGTTCAGAAAGATTTTAACATTTAATTGATGCTTGGAAAAGTTAGAGAACATTGTAAAAAGTATCAGGGAAGGCTACAAACTTCAGTAGCCAAAGATTGTGACCATCATTGTTTCCAGTTAACCATAACTCTGTCAACAGGTGAAAAGAAAGAGATTCACTGGGCACACTTTTTTTTATGTTTGAATTGCTAGAGATCATAGAAACCTGACAGGGCATCTTCCTCTTACATCTGCTTTCTTGCAATTAACAATATTAACACTTCCTAACAGGTTCTTTAAACCTGTTAGACCTGCATTCTATAAAAACATCTCTAAACAAACCAAAGACATCTTCCAGATTTTTTTGTTTAAACAAAAATAAGAAATGAGAGCAAAATCCAATAAACTAACTGAAGACAAGTTAATTATCCTATCTCCATTTCTTATTTATTCTCATTTTCAATCCTAGATGCTAAATGCAGGTGTGGGTAATTTGGAGATCACACAAAATACCACAAGAAAACAGCCTGAATGACAAGACTACAGTACGTGTTGAAGTGTTGGAACTTGTACCAACAAATTCTCTTGAAAAGGAAATTTCCCCCTTCTCAACATGTGTACTACTTAATCCAACCAAGAAACAAACCAACCAAAACCAAACCAAACAAAAGGTGTTTTGGTTTTGGTTTTGTGCAGTGGTAAATTATGGGCTCAACCATCTGCTCAGGTTTTTCTTCCTCATGTCCTGGAATCCAGAACAGAACAGGCAATGAGGGGGCAAAAGGAAAAAGGTCCCTTCGTCAAAGGAAGAGTTAATTGCTCTGAGGTACCTGAAGCCTCTACATGGTATTTAAGTATGAAAACAAGCTCTCCCTTCTTTTACCCTCTGATCTCCCAAAGCAGTCAGCATATGAGTGAATTATGGCTACTTGTTGCAAATGGATGTGTGCACACTGGATGTAAGCAGAAAATCAATTCAGAAAATAAGCCCTTAGCACTGAATACTGAGTTTGTTAAGTAACCAGTTTTTGGAGAGATAATGAAAAAAGCAGGAAAAGAACTTTAAAAATTTAGCCCTAGTATGCACTGTCATTTTAAGCAGATGGTCTCTAAGATGATTTTATTTTTAGTAGTTTCTAAATGAAATACAGTAGCTACATAAAACAAACAAAAACTTCTGTCAACAGTTAGGGCTGCCTGGATAATTGTGATAATTTTAGCCACCTTCAGGGCAAGAAAGAGTAGTTTCTAGGAGTTTAAATTTTTCATTTGTTTTATATAAGCATTTTATAGGTGGAAAAAAGTGAGAATGAGAAAGAGGATTTTTTTTTAAGAACAGCAAATTTGCAGCTCTATTAACATTTTTTTTTAAAAATTAAATATAGGTTAATTTTTTTTTTAATTTAGCCTTATTATTAAAAGTTAAAAAGACTACTTAATGAAGTCATCTGGCAGATGCCTGGAGAAGGAAGGAGGACTGGTATTCCCTAAAGACAAAGGCACAAAATGTATGTGGAACAATTTGCATGGATGTGGGGGAAAATCAAGGCCATGCCTCCAAGCATACCTACTTAAATGACAAAAAAAAAAGTATTAAAATAGAGAGCCAAACAAAAAGTAACAACTAGTAGGAAAGACCTATAATTCAGTGATCTTTTACTCCCTACCAACGAAAAGCAGCAGGGTCAGTATTTGACAGAGATGAGATGAAAGGAAAGGAGAAGGTTAATCAAAATCCAATCCACCTTGATTTCTGTGAAATGATACTGTGCCACATGCAAATTGAAAAAACTTGCATTTACTAAAATTATAAAGTAGAATTAAGCGGAATTTGAAATCACAGTGAACACCCTAAACAAACACTATCTAAGTCTGTGTCCCTTATTAAAACATCACCATGCTTACAAAATCTGAGCGAGGCAATCCACACAGATGGTGAAACAAGCTGAAAGGCTGGAGTAAATCTGAGGAGGTGTGTGGCATTTTGAGAATGTTAACAAAGTATCTGTGTGGTAGATCCAAAAATTAAGAGTAAGGTAGTGGCTGCACATGCAAGATCTTTTCCTAATCTACCATTTGCCTATGATTTCCCTGGAGTAAGAGCACTAATCCATTTAGGTCAGCCAAAGACTTCTGCTGGCAGTGTGAGTTTGTCCACAAGAGAATCCCAGCTGTACGAGAACTTCACAGTTTGTCTGGAAAGCAGCATTTGCCATGGACTCCAAATATTTTGGCAGGTTGTAAAAGTGCATTTTTTCTAGGAAGCATCTTCATCTGAGGAGACTGACTGGAACACAGCAAGGTGTTCCAACCTTCTTTTTTTATGAAAATTGTGGTCTAGGATTGTAGGATTGATCTGATTTTGAATCCTGCAGAAGGTTTTAGCTTGAAGTGGTGACCAAGGCAGATGTTCCAGGGATTACACCAGACTGCTGCTCCTCTAAGTAGAAGAGGAACCAAGGGGGAGCTCAAAGCTCTATGTAAACTGGCAATGTATATGCCTAGAATTATTCCAAAAGGCTATGCCATATTATGAAAAACTGAAGAGAATCAAGGAGGAGTTCTACACAAGACACAACTCTGACATGGAAGCAGTAGCACGGAAAAATCCAGGCTGACTTGGGTACTGCAAGTAATGCACTGAAAACAGGTCCTGCTCCTGCTATCATATCACTTACACATGCCAGGAAGTAAGAGAGATGCAAACTTAAAAGAGATTGTTTGCAATACAGCTGGGTGCATTGGCTCTGTGGGATCACTGAGAAGTGGTGCTGAA
This sequence comes from Melospiza georgiana, assembly GCF_028018845.1. Classification (NCBI taxonomy): domain Eukaryota; kingdom Metazoa; phylum Chordata; class Aves; order Passeriformes; family Passerellidae; genus Melospiza; species Melospiza georgiana. The sequence goes on along the minus strand of NC_080430.1, from coordinate 82,739,639 downwards.
CACAGAGGATGTACTGCATCTGAATACTTGCTTTAATTATGCCAGAATTTTCTCCTTCCGCTACTGAAAATGCTGATGGTACACAGAAAAGCAAAACCAAAAATCCTGTTACATATATATATCTACACTGATTTTAAAAAGGCTACTAAGTGAGTTTTAAAACCACAGGTCTCCAGCTGATAACTAAGGATACTGATTGCTTCTACAAAGCATTGCAGGAGCAGGTGTGATGGCTCTGTCTACTCCCCAGCCATTGGTCACAGTGAATCTCACGAGAGCTTGGTTCTTATTTCTGATTTACATTATTAGAGCAGAACATTCACATCTGATCAGGCAGTTGGCACAGGCAAGCACTGACACCCAGAGCTATTCCTGTCTCTGCAGCATTCCCCAAAGGCAGTGCTGTGAAGACGCCCGCTATAAAGAACCATATGCTTGACAAAGACTGAACTACCACCAAGCATTTATCAAACAAAGGGAATGCACAATTTTTTATTACAAGACTGTTTAAACCAAACTCGCCTGTGTGTTCCTGGTTGTCTTAATATGCATGTGAAACAGTCTTAAACTGGAGAAGGAAAGTTTTTCATATATGAAGTGGTGCTCAAAAGCAAAGGCAATTCAATTTGAGCTAAGATTATTTCCTCAATTTTTACCTCATATACATTGTGGCATTGTTAATGCCAGTTTAAAAGACTTTCTGTTGAATTTATGCCTACAGACATAGACCCTTCTGTTTGCTTCCTCCCTCAATTCAATGAAGTCTGAAAATCTCTTTTCTCTCATTTCAGAAAGGAGAGCTGTGAAAATGGTTTTCTCGTAGTACTAAAAGAAAATAAACTACATGTAGCTCAGGATCAAACAAGGAGAACTAATCAAAAGCCAAGAGAAGATCAAAGAACCAGCTTCTGTGTTTAAAGGGAGAAATTAACTTCTATTAAAATATTTGGAAGGCAATATACCAATACTACAAGAATCTCTCTCTAAGGACCTGGTACATAAAAAAAAAAACAACAACATAGGAAGTTACACCCAAATAGAAAAAGAAATCAAGAATACTTAAACATAATCCACAGAAAATGTACGTGATATAAAGAGGAAGGAGCCATCTAACAACTCCATTTCCTTATTTTCTTTCTGTGGTTCTCTGACAGTCGGTCAAACACAAGAGAATACAGACTTATTATACTTAATTTATTGTGAGTTAAATTTGAAGTGCTTCCTTCAAGTACTTTCTCTTTTTCAAACACACTTCTCCATATATATACACACATACACAGAGATTGCCAGCCCGCTCTGAATGATCTCCTACAGTTTGAGAGGAGGCAGAACCACTATAATTTGAAAATGGAACATATGAATACTGGGTAACTTCAGCACTCAATTTTAGGAAACAAAACTGATATGTCAATCTCTCTTCCTCTCACCTTGGAAAACCCTCAAAACCCTTCAGCATACTCACTTCCCCAGTCAAACCTGGTCAAAGGAGTGAACCCTAACAAGCAATTGATCATCATCCTCAGACCCAT